>NC_090268.1:83170165-83810934 GCF_040414725.1 Anabrus simplex | reverse complement strand
TGTGTTCTCCGTTTAGTTTGGAGCGCCTTGTAAGTTCTGTTGTAATGTGGTCAGATAGCCAGAGTATGCCCTAATTGTTCGCAGAAAGAAACCTTTTCCTCGTTTATTGGTACCTGTTTATGAGGGCTGGTTCCTCGTTTTAAGGTGGTTATTATGTATTATCGTGTTTTAGCATTACTTAAATGTGAGTGGTTTAAAGATGTTAAATAACTTAAATTCTGTGAAAAAGGAGGAAGGCAATTTATTTATTTGTAAAATAAAACTTTGAGCATATTTTATTCATGGCTCCTTAATATCCAGCCCCTAGGCCTACCGCTTCTTATAACGCTGCTATTGGAAGAATATTTATGGAACAATAATAATAATAATAATAATAATAATAATAATAATAATAATAATAATAATAATAATAATAATAATAATAATAATAATAATAATAATAATAATAATAATAATAATAATCTCCGCTTCTTTTCAACCTCGTCCTAGACAAAGTTATCCGCGAGTGGGAGAAGGCATTGAAAGACATGGGATACTGGCGCCCCATACGACTAGGACGACCCAAAGAAGGTATTGAGATATCATGCCTCGCTTTTGCAGATGACATTGCCATACTGACAGATGATGTAGTCACAGCCGTTAAACAAATTGAAACCCTTAGTGAATGTGCTGGAAAGGTTGGTCTACAAATTTCCTTCGAAAAGACCAAGTTCTTCTGTTCAAAACTTGACATCCAAAATTTGAACACGACATATGGGCAAATCAGCCGAGTACCACACTTCAAGTACTTGGGAGAAATACTTGAACCAACGGGAGGCGAGAAGGCTGCCCAGAAAACTCGCCTACAAAAATTTCGGAAAGCCTACGGTAGGGTTCACAACATATACAATAAAAAGTGCTTGTCCCGCCATGCAAAGATCAGACACTATAATACAGTAATCAAGCCCGAAGTCTTATATGCCAGTGAGTCCCTCACACTAAATGGGAAAGGTGACCTAGAAAACATTTTAAAAGAAGAAAGAAGAATCCTGAGGAAAATTCTCGGCCCCCAAAAAACAGAAGATGGATATAGACTGAGGTCACGCAAAGTGACAGAAGAGTTTTCCAACATTGCAGCAGACATCCGCAAAAGACGTCTGAAATTTTATGGGCATGTTCGCAGACTGCCGGCAAGTAGACTGACACACAAGATTCTCACCTACATAGAACATCTAAAAAAAATTCCATGGGTACTGGAAGTGAAGAAGGATCTGGAAAAAGCCCATATGGACTCAACTGACACCGCAGACAGAAACCTCTACAGGAAAAAAATTAATGGATGGAAAGTGCAACCAGAGAATGAAGTGTAAAAGAAGACGGGAGCAAAGTGGACAGAAGAACGAAAAAGGATCCACGGAGAAAGGAGGAGAGCTGTTTGGCAACTCAGAAAACAGAATCGTTAGAGCTTTGTGTGATCCATTGGGTCCATACGCACATAATAATAATAATAATAATAATAATAATAATAATAATTGTACCGGGCGGTACACCTCCACGCCGCTAATTTAAAAATTGCGCCTGTTGAAACTCCTCTGCTGGAGGAAGTCTGAAATTTATCTACGCCATTAATTCTCTACTTTCTCTGAAGATGTCACCACGTGGAAAACTTTGAGTTTTTGAACTGTGTCATTTTTGATGTGTTTTTGTTTCGTTTGAAGTAAGAAGTGTGAACTTTCTCTTCTAGAGGACACTACTGAAGATCAACAATAGTGCACCCTAGTGCGAAGTCAAAGAACTATTTTGTTGGAGAAATTTTTATTTCAAATGTTTGTTCTTTGCTAAATTTCTTTCAGTCTTTAGTTAAGTTGGCAATATTTACCCCTTCTTTCCCCTTGTTTTAAACCTAGCCTATCCCGAATTTCTTAAATTAATTTTCCACCAATTATGTGTTTCTTCTTAGTATTGTGTAGGGGGTTTATTGATGAACCAATAAAATCCTCGTGGGAGGGTGTTCTCATTCCCCTAACGCCTAGAACCTTCCGCGAGAGTATTTAAACTGCTGATTTTAGGGTCTCCGGGCCACTTCTGTTCCATCTTTCAGTGTATTAAGTACATAGCAGGAGGCGGGAAGCGCCTCTTTCCTCGGCAGCGGTCAACAACAAGGTAATGGCCAATTAATAACTTCTTTCTTGGCTAGCTCAGCAGTTTAACTCTCGGGGCGGGTTCTAAGCGTTCCACCATGTAACCTTTTCCTAAATGTAACTACTTTTTCATATATTCTCTTTTAAATCTACATACTGGGATAGAGAGTGCTAACCCTCTCGAGCTCCCACTCATATTGTTTCGAGGTGAACTTATTTTTCTCAACCTATTCTTCGTTAACGTAAAACAAATTGTTCTCTTCTTAAGTCACCTCTTTAGTATGGGATTAGCCCTTGTATTAACGGCCTAGTGCCAAGTAGGTCTTAATCAAAGTATATTAGGAGTGCAAGGTCGCCTCCTCTCAAATTGTTACCTTAGAGGTCATTTAATTAACCTTCTTTTCATTTTATAGACCTCAGTAGATTGGGTATTTTACCCCTGTGTTTACGTCCGTTGAGGACAACTTGAAGGTGGAGTTTGGTGTGGCCTGGGAGAGGCTTAAATTTGAGAGCGAGTGGCTCTTTTGAAAATTGAGTGTTGTACGCCTCGTGGAGGCTTTTCTGTGTAATTTGGAGCAAGGGCTCCTAGGCATGAATGGGGTTTTCTGCCCCTCTGTTGAAACTTGTGTTTGGGGTAAAACTGAGCTGATTGCCCAAGCATTGTGTTTTCAGGGCTCGAAGCCCAAATCCTGTGAATATTTTAACTACCCTTTGACTTGCTACTTTGTACCTGCCATGCTTGTTATTTCTTTGTTTTTGAAAAGAAAATATAACCTTGTTAAATTTTAAATTAACTTTACTTTAGTAGCTTGAGACCTGTTCACCACCCCGCACCTTCTTTCACGCATAACTACCACAAAAACTCGGTAACAATAATAATAATAATAATAATAATAATAATAATAATAATAATAATAATAATAATAATAATAATAATAATAATAATAATAATAATAATAATAATAATAATAATAATCGTATGGCCTCAGCTACCGTGTGCAGACATTTCAATTTGACGCCATCTGGCTATCTGCTCGTCAATTTCGACATTCCGTTTTACTCTAGGCCCCCACTAGATGGCAGACCGAGTAAACCGAAACTCTCTTGGGCGTCTGTGGCTGAGATTTAATGAATTTTGTCGGGTAAACACCAAATGTGTCACCAGAGATCTTTTATATGCCGACATCGTACGACATGGAGTGTCGAATGGACTTTTTTCCACCCTTCAAAAATCCAACTACCTCTGCTGGGTTTGAACCCGCTATCTTGGGATCCGGAGGCCGACACTCTACCGCTGATCCACAGAGGCAGCTATTAAAGGAAATGATAAGAGATCATTCCAAGGAGCTAAAGGACTTAAGGCAGTGCGTTACGAAGGAAGTGGAAGAGATAAAAGAAAAGGTAGAGAGCAACGAGATGGAAAAAATGCAAAAGAAAATGCAGTTGTTGGAGGGGGAGGTGGCAAAACTGGAGAGAGAATTAGCGTATGTAACTCAGGAACGAAGGAAGAAGAATATTTTTATATATGGAGCAGAAGAAGCTGTGAAAGAAGATAAGGTGACACTAGTTTTTAAGGTAGTTGACATGATACAGAACAGAATGAAGATAAACTTTAGTGAGGTGGATATTGATGAGGTCCAGAGAGTGGGAAGAGTGTAAGGGAAAGGTAGTAGGCCAATTAAACTTACAATGATATCTACCTTGATGGCAGATATTGTTCTAAGGAATGCAGGGAACCTAAAAGAATACAAGATCCAGACGAAACAGGATGTAGGCAATGTAGCGAGTAGAGATTTTAAAGTGTTAAGAAGACATATGGGGAGAGCGAGGCAACAAGAGTTGAGAGCGTTCATTAAAGGCCAACAACTGGTGGTGGGGAACGGCAGATGGTCAGTTGATAAGTTGCAGGAAATGGACAAAAACTATCTACAGACTGTTACGCAAACGGTGGTGGAAGGTGTAAGAAGAGACAAGAAGGGTCAGGCCAGTGATGACGAGGCAAATGTTAAAGGTGAGAAGACAAGTAAAGTCCAGTGCGAGGAAAGAAGAGTCAGCAGAGAAGACCGGAGGGATGAGGAAGCGTCTGATCAACAAGCGGTGAGAGGAGGAGGCAGCAGAGCAACACCAGCAAGTGCTGTGGTGGTGGGGGAAGAGAGAAGCCGAACAGAGGTAATGAGCAAGGCTAGAAGTTTAAGTCTAAAAGATCTGTGGGGTAAGAAAAGCAAAGGGCAAGATGAGAAGTGGATTAAAGAATTGCTTAAAACGTCCAAAGAGGAAAGAAGCAGTTAGGAAAAAGAAGGAATGTGGAGAACTAGAAGCAAAGCTACAAATACAGAAATAGAAATAAGGGAGAGAAAGAGGGAACAAAGGAGGGTAGCAGGTAACTAGGGTGGAAGGTAGGCTTTGTAAAGATTGAAGGGGTAGTAAGTAAGCTGGGTAATGAAGAAGTAGGTAAGATGGTGGAGAGTTTCAATATAGTGGCCCTCCTAGAGACATGGCTTGAAGAAGGGAAAAAAGTAACATGGAAGGGATTCATGGTAAGGAATACGAGGGAGAAGCAGGAAAGGAGGGGAAGGAATCCTGGGGTATATCGTTATTAGTAAAATACGAGACAAGTGCTCTAATTTTTTGAAATAGAGGTGATGTGGGTGAGTTTATGATGATGGGAGAAGAGAGGAAGAAGGTGTGCTTGGGTTTTATATACCATCATCCGACAGGCTCGATGTATGCGAATGATTATTTTTTTTTGAAGAATTGACGGAGGAAATAAAAATGATTAGTGGGAAGTACAAAGAGATATATTAATAAAAAAATTATAATGTTGTTAAGGGATTGGAGCGCGAGAATAGGGAGCTCTAGCCCAGTGTATAGTAAATTTTTTTTTTTTGCAAGTTGCTTTACGTCGCACCAACACAGATAGGTCTTATTGCAACGATGGGACAGGAAAGGGCTAGGAGTGGGAAGGAAGCGGCCATGGCCTTAATTAAGGAACAGCCCCAGCATTTGCCTGGTGTGAAAATGGGAAACCACGGAAAACCATCTTCAGGGGTGTCCACAGTGGGGTTCGAACCCACTATCTCCCGAATACTGGATACTGGCCGCACTTAAGCGACTGCAGCTATCGAGCTCGGTAGTGTATAGTAGAGAGAGGACGGGATTAAAGATGGAAAGCAGGAGAAGAGAAGATAAGGGAGGAACAGCAGAAGTTGTTAGAAATATGTGGGGTGAGCAACTTGTATATTCTGAACGGGTGGTGGAAGGGTGATAGGGAAGAAAAAATTACATACATTATGTAAGTTTTTGCTATTGGCTTTACGTCGACACTATGAAAGAGGGAGGAAGTGTTACTGATCTGGTAATTAGTTCGGAAGGTATGTTAGATAGAATAAGCAAGATCGAGGTTGTCGATTGAGTGGAATCACACCATTCCCCAGTATATGTAATCATGAATAGGAGAGGGTATTAGGAAGATGTGAGGGAGTAGAAAGGTTATAGAGCTCCCAAGTATTTATGGACAGAGGAGGGCAAATTAAAGTTAAATAACTAACTTGAAGATACAGAATTTCAGATTACTGGATAGAGATCGATGTAGCATTAGAGGGTAATAATATTGATAAGGCTTTAGAGCTACTGGAATATCCTATTAGGAGAGCAGCGGTGGCAAAAGCATGTAGAAAGACGATTAGAGAAGAGGGAGAGGGATGGTACAATAAAGGTGTAAAGAGAACAGGAAGTTAGTGATGAGAGTTCTAGGAGAGTACAGGAAATATGGAGGGAGGGGTTTAAGAGAACAGTTTTGCAGGTTGAGAAAATAATTTAAGAAAATGCTAGGAAGGAAAAAAGGTGTGAGTGCGAGTTTATAAAATTAAGAGGGGTACAAGTAGAGTTTCAAAGCCAAAAATTGCGTGTGGAACATGGGTGAAGTATTTCCAGAAACTATTAGGAGAGAAGGAAGGGTGGGTAAGGGCAGAAGGAGGATATGAGGTTGAAAGGGGGTTAGAGATGGGTAGTCATGAGTTGGATAAAGGAATAACAGGCGATGAGTTGGTGGAAGTGATAAGTAAATTAAAGAACAGGACAGTGGGAAGGGAAAATGGGATAACAAATGTTTATTGGAAGGAAGTAGCAAAAATAGTCAGATGAGAGGAAGTTTGGTTACATTTCTAAACAAGGTATTCGAAGAGGCAAAATTCCCAAGAGAATGGCACAAGGGAATCATATGTCCTATTTATAAAAACAAAGGAGAGAGGGCCAACCCCAGTAATTATAGAGGTATAACCTTGCTGGGCTCCCAGAGCAAGGTATACACAGGTATTCTGGCCAATAGGCTGAGGAAGTGGGCGGAAGACTACTCTATTTTATCGATATTCCAGAGTGGCTTTAGAAAAGGGAGAAGGACGATGGAAAATTTAATGATTGTTAGAACAATACATAAGAAAAGAAGGTATCAAAGTGTTTATAAAAGCTATAGACTTTCAGAAGGCGTTCGATACAGTGAGCAGGGAGGCCTTGCTTTAAAGACTGGCGAGGGTAGGGGTTGAGGAGAAGATGAGAAGAGTGATTAAAAGCATATATGAAAAAGTCTATTGTAGCATTAGGGTAGAGGAGCGGGTGGTTAGTGGATTGAGTGAACCGAAAGTTGGGCTGAAACAGGGCTGTAAATTGTCGCCAATTCTTTTCCTGTTGTATACTAATGACTTACAAGGTGGTCCCGGGGAGAGAAAATGGGCCTGTCCAGTTGTAGAGGTACAAGAATATCCATGGTTGATTTTTGCCAATGATGTATTATTATTGACGTTGACAACTGGAGGCCTGCAAAGGAGTTTGAACAAGGTTTGTAGTTTTGCGAAGAAATGGTCATTCAAGATCTACAGTAGCAAGACAATGGTGATGGTTTGTAGGAAAGGTAACGAAAAGAAACAGGGGAAGAAGTGGATATTAAATGGGGAGGAAACAGAGGTGGTGGATAAACTGGAGTATCTGGGAATGATGATCAGTAGAAATGGTAGTTGGGCTGAACAAATTAGGAGAGCCAAATGGAAAGGCCAAGTAGCACTCTCAGTAATTAGGATATTGGAAAATAAATTTCAGGGTACAGATTATGATATACAAAGAATGGTGTTTAATGCAATGGTGAAGAGTAGAATGCTGTACGCTTCTGAGATATGTGGGGTTGAGAAAGAGGGCGGGAAATTAGAATAGATAGGGAGTAAGTTCAGTAAGATTGTTATGCGGTTGCCGTCTTGCGCCACAGTGTTATGTGTTAAGAGTATATCAAGACTGATATTTTTAAAAGGGTGCTTATTTACTGGTGCAGATTGAGAAAAGGTGAAGGGGAATTCAAGAGGACAAATTGGGGCAAATATTTGTTTATAGGAAGGGGAGTTAGGGATTGGAATAACTTACCACGGGAAATGTTTAATAATTTTCCAATTTCTTTGCGATCATTTAAGAAAAGGCTAGGAAAACAACAGATAGGGAATCTGCCACCTAGGTGACTGCCCTAAATGCAGATCAGTACTGATTGTAGTGTAGTGATTGTAGTAGCTTGTAGACGCAGTTAACCTTTTATGCCGTTAGCCTTGCATTGCATTTTGTGCTATTGTTTTTGTTTTTATTTGTATTCATTACTGTAAAGATCTGGAGAAAATAAAGGTTATTCATATCCAGCCCCGCGGTGTAGGGGATAATGCGTCCGCCTGTCACCCGGCGGCCCCGGGTTCATTGATTGTAATGATTCATATCCCTGGCCTGGGTGTTTGTGATGTCCTTAATCTTGCTTTCCTCACACACAACATTCCACACTACCACCATTCCAATTACACGCAGGTTCATACAATATGGTGCCAGTCGGGGCAAAAGATCCACATGAGTCAACGCTCCGAACAAATAGCATTTTTTTAAAAAGTTTTTCATTCATTCATTCGAATAAGTTTGATCTCCAGCGCCAAACAGAGGAGTAGAACAACCGACTAGTGCAATACAGGCTGTGCTCCCAACAAAAAAAAAGAATACGTGACATTAGATCATCAAGAAATTGGAACCATCCATGTCGACAGTGAATATCTTCCACAAGTAGAGAAATTTAAGTATCTAGGCACCACAATCTCTGATGATGGCCAACTTACTGACAATGTCAATAAAAGGATACAAGCAACCTGGCTGAAGTGGTGAATGACAACAGGCGTCACCTGTGAATTTCGGATGAAGGACCATCTGAAATTGAAGGCCTACCGGACTGTTATCCATCCTATTGCACTCTATAGCACCAAGTACTGGCCAGCTACAAAAGAGGTAGAACACCGACCAAGCATCGTGGAGATGAAGATGTTTAGGTGGATAACTGGCATCACTAGACTTGATCACATTTCAAACGATGTTATTTGGAAATGTTTTGGAGTTGCACCAATCCAGAAGAAATTGCAGGAAAGTTGTCTATGCTGGTTTGGGCAGGTGTTGCATGCAGAGGACAATACACTGGCAAAGTCAGTGTATAGACTGGAAGTCAATGGACAGAGGCCCAAGGGACAACCAAGGCAGCGATGGACCAATAGAGTAAACTACAAACTGAAGGCTGTAAATCTCAATCCAGACAAGGCTCGAGACTGAATTAAATCTATTAAAATACTAGTTTATGTTGTGTCCACTTTGTCAATATACTTTTAATGATTGAAAATTACTTATTCTATCATACATGTTTCAGGAACAATATGCATTCCCTTCATCAGTGAAGTCAAATCAAGGAATACCTATTATGGTTAAGTTTATCAACGCTTAATTAAACAGTGACAACGAATTCACACAGCAGACTCTGCCACCAGGCGGAAAAAATACTAAAGAAAAAATAAGATTATTATAATTATTATTCTTGATTCGTTATGCTCAACTAAGGAGCGCATTTGAACTTTTTAGCATTTTTCTTGGTTTTTCTTCTTCTCTTCCTAATATCTCATCATCATCTTGCAGTGTTCCTTTTTACGTTGTTCACTCCATCCTGTATTTAGTCGGGTGGGCTTTGCAAAAAATTTGTGCTTGTGAATCAAGGTTCTGAATTCTATTCTACCTTTAATGGTGTCTTCACTAATGCCGAATTCATTTAGGTCTTCGCTGATTTCTTTTAGCCAATTATTGTGAATTGCTGACATTATTTCATTATTATTAATATTATTATTATCACCATCATCATCATCATTGTATTTTAGACTGGTGTGGAAGTATCTTAGGGGTTGTTTAATGAGTATTAGCAAATTAATAAACTACAGTATAATATAATTTTAATTAAGTTTACTGAATGCAGACTGATTTAATTAAGCAGAGTGAATTAATGTGTAATGTGTAAAATCTTAAAATATTACACATCAAAAATAATAAGTCTTTATATGTAAAGGAGTCAATAGAAATGCACATAAAAAAAAACAAAATAAAATAAAAAAAAAAAAAAAAAAAAACAAGCCAACCACAATAACATCAATGATCACCTAAAAGATGTCAATGAAATGTGACATAACAGAAAGTACAGTAAACAAGCTGGCCTGCACAACACCAAGGCCAACATATTGCACACCATTGCACTTTTAGGTGGACCAGTGAGGAGAAAAGAACCAAAACCGAAGCACTTAATTAATATAAATTATAACATTTCTACAAATTATTGGAAGAGTGGACACAGGTTTAACATAAATGGTTTTACATTCCTCAATAATATTAATCACTTTATAAGTTGCATGAAACATACAATAACAATATTAACAATAACAAAAATGTGTGTTTTGATAGTATCCGATGATGTTTATTCAAGAATGAATTATGTAATTCTATTTTAATTAAGTTGTTTCTTTTTCAGGTATAATACTTTATGTTTTCTTTTTCAGGTATTTTCTGAATTGTATTTATTCATAAATTAGTTTTGACAGACTGAATAATCTAACAGTTATAAATTTGTCAAATTAACAAACAGGTAATCATATATTTTACTAGTCCATGGAATTATGGAATTCTAGGTAAAATACTATACATGTTGTAAGCAAGATTCTATTACACTGCATCTCTTAGCATTACCCAGAAACACTACGGGGAGGCTGTTGCTATACACAGTTTCTCATGTGAAGTCCGGGTTGGGGGTTTTCGTTATAATGGCAGGCCCCATTTCCTACTGCCAGTCACAGACGAGTTTGAGAGTTTAGATTATAATGGCAGTCATGCTTGCCTATTGCCAGTCACAGTCGACTTGGAGAGTTTTCATTACGAAGGCAGGCTTCCTTTATTATGTCTAGTAACATTTGAGTTAGGGAAGCCCACCTGGTGGCAATGATGATTAAAGCGTTAAAGTCTAAACAGTCTGATACCGTGGTTAGCCGGTTCGAGTCCCATTGGTCGAAAAAATTTCACCATCAGAATGTTGGCTGGCAGGGTAGGAGAGGTGGTGTATAAAATTTCTAATCACTAGATTGCATGCCAAAAGCCTGGATTAAATTCCAAACCTCTCTGCAGTGCTCATATGGAGTAAGGGCATATGATGCTGTTGATGGTGATTTGTCCATCGGATGGGGACGTTAAACTTTGAGCAGACCCTTAGGTACTATATGACAGGAGTAGACTATGCGCTGGCACCGGGTTTCACCCTCTCCCTTCCTACTATCATGTCATTCATTTCATCTCATTAACTCCTCTGATGAGGTTGACGTCAGGAAGGGCGTACGGTCATTAAAAAAACGCCTCAACAGACTCATCTCACTTCATACCTGACCCCGCAGAGAAACGGGACAAGGGTTGGACAAACAAAGAATCGAGTCAGGGTGTTTTCATTGTAATAACAGGCCCCCGTTTCCTACTGCCAGTCACAATCGGGTTGGGAAGTTTTCATTATAATGGCAAGCCCCCTTGCCTGCTGCCAGTCACAATCCATTTAGGGAGTGTTCATTACAAAGGCTGGCCCTCTTTTCTACTTCCAGTCACATTTTAGTTCAGAAGTTTTCATTTAAATGGCAGGCCCCTTACCTACTCCCAGTCACACTTAACTTGGGGAATTCTCATTATAATGGCAGGCACTCTTGCCTATAGCCAGTCTCTACTGAATTCTATTGTGCTGTTCAAATTATGTTGACCAAGGTTGTTGTTGAAGTTAGGTTGTTTTACAACATTTTCTTGTAAACTAAATTATTTTTGTTTGCTCCTGTGGCTGCAGAATCACAAGATTGTTAGGAGAGCTTACATGAGATACAGGCAACGTATAACTGGCCATGGAAAAAACAATCATTCCTTAAATCCCCACCAACAACTTTTAAAGACTGCAAGGTTTGTTTATTGTCACTGCAAAATTTAGTTTAATGGGAAATTGCAGTAGCTTGAATAGGAAGTGGTAGCTGGAGGGAATCAAAGGAATGCAGGGGATGAAAACTGTTTTTCCCACACCACATCCCGTGAGGACAGTTGCTTTGATCATGTTACTTCTTCTTCTTCTTCTTCTTCTTCTTCTTGCGTTACGGCCTCTGTAGGACCACGGACAGCTCCTTCACGGATTGCATTTTCTTCTTCTCCTCCCAGAACCTCTTCATCCTTTCTCTTCTTCTCTCCCGCTCTTCTTCCGAGATATTCAGTATCCTCTTCTCTTGTCTACTCCACTGGTGACTCTCAATCCTTTTCCTGTATCCATCCCTATCATTGATCTCTGGCATATTAGTCGGTATGTACTTGCTTTTCCAATTTTCCTTTTCTTCCACCTTGATCCCCAATTCTGACCAATCTTTCCGGAGTTCAACTACCCACTTGGTTCCTGTCTTTCCTCGTGTCCTCGCTGTTGTTTCCCATACTCTTTTCGTCATTCTATCCATATTCATCCTGATTACATGTCCCGCAAACCGTGCTCTTTTCAGTCTGATTTCTTCTGAGATTGTCCTCATGTTCCGGTATAGTTCTTCCCTGGGTCTCCTCATCCATCTCTCACCTCCTCTCTTAGGGCCTAGTATTTTCCTCAATATTTTTCTCTCTTCTTTCTCTAGTTGTTCCGCACCATTTCTTCCTAGTGCTATTGTCTCAGCAGCATATAATACAGCATTTCTCACCGTTGCCTTGTAATGTCTGATCTTTGCGTCTGTAGATATATTCTTTTTATTGTATATATCTCTGGTCATACAGAAGGCTGATCGCATCTTCTTTATCCTCTCTGTTATTCCCTCATTACTCCTATTCCTTCCTGTTATAAATTCTCCTAGGTACTTGAATTTGTCCACCTTTTGCACGGTGCCTTCCGGTGTTGTCCAATCCTCAGTGGTATTCAATGTCTTTGTCTTGTTGTAGGCGATCCTCAGTCCTACCCTTCCGGCTATATTGCTTAAGTTGTTGAGTTGTGTCTTTGCATCTTCTTCTGTCTCACTTACTATAGCTATGTCGTCCGCGAAGGCTAGACAATCTACTTGGGCCCTATTGTCCTTTTTGTCCCCAACATGCGTCTTTGGTATTCCCATTGTCTCATTCATTGTTCTCCACTGTCTGATGACTTCATCCAGAGCTATGTTGAACAACATTGGTGATAATCCATCTCCTTGTTTGACACCAGTGTTGATATCAAATTCTTCAGAGAGTACTCCTCTGAATCTCACCCTTGCCTTTGTGTCTGATAGAATTTCCATTATGAGTTCATGTGTAGTGCCATCTAATCCTCTGTTCTTCAGGATTCTTCCAAGAGTTTGTCTGTCGATGGAGTCATATGCCTTAGTGAAATCTACAAAGGTTACCACCGTTTTTTTTGTTCTTTAAGGCCCTATGTTCTATCAGTTGTTTCAGTATAAATATCTGTTCTATGCATCCTCTTCCCTTCCTAAATCCTGCTTGGTAGTCTCCAATTGTACTTTCTAACTGTTCTTCCAGTCTATTGAGCAGGACTTTCGACAACACCTTATAGCCAATCTCTAGTAGCGAAATTCCTCTATAGTTGTTTGCATCCCTCTTGTCCCTCTTCTTATGTATTGGTATTATGATCGCATTCTTCCATCCTTCTGGTAACTTCTTTGTTCTCCAAATCTGGCCGATGATGTTGGTCATGTTGTCTACTGCCTTGTCACCTCCCCACTTAATCATCTCAGCTGATATTCCATCTTCTCCGGTTGCTTTGTTATTCTTTAGATCGCTTATGGCCTGTGCGACCTCATCTCTAGTTGGAGGACATGACTCTCTCTCTTCTGTGTTTGTCCCCAGCTCCAGCTCTTCTTCAGGTGGTTCACAGTTTAACAGGTCATGAAAGTATTCTGCAAGTATCCTACAGTTCTCCTTCGCACTAACTGCCAGATCCCCATTCTTATCTCTTATAAAGAGTTCTCTGCCTTTATATCCACTCAGGCTCTTTTTGAATTTCCCAAAAAAGTCTCTACTATTGTTTTTCCTGAAGTTGTTTTCAATTTCATCCAATTCCTGCTTCATCCTCTGTCTTTTGGTCCATCTTATGGTTCTGGCTGTTTCCTTCCTTACTCGTAGGAAAACTTCCCATTTTTCCAGGTTCTTCTTAATGCTCCAGTCTCTCCAGGCTTTCCTGCGATTCTCAACCGCTTCCTCACAGTCCGTATTCCACCACCAGTGTTTCTTTTTCTTTTCTTCCTTTCCCCATATTTCAGCCTGTTTCCTCATATTCAGCTTCATGTCATCCCATCCATTGCCAGTTTCTATTCCTTCCTCGTATTTGGATCGATTGTGCCGTAATTTGTCTCTGTCTATATTTATTTTTCCAGTTGGTCTACTTGTCTGTGGCAGTCTACCCCTGTGCGGAATCCAAAGGCACTTGATTTCTGTAAGATAGTGATCTGATTCTATTCTTGTGTTCTTTCTGACCTTTGTGTTCATAATCTCTTTAGTGTTTGTCCGATTGATTGCCACATGGTCAATCTGGAATTCCCCAATGTGGGTGCATGGGCTTGCCCATGTCTTTTTCTTATTCGGTTTGGCCCTGAAGTGAGTTGTCATAAGTCTCATTCTGTGTTCTCGACATAGTTCAATTAACCTTTCTCCGTTTTTGTTCGTCCTCTTGTGTGCTGGGTACTCGCCTACTATCCCCTTATGTTGCTTCTCCCTCCCTACCTGTGCATTATAATCACCTACAAGTATCTTTACTTGTCTGTGTGGTATGCTTTTCAGTGTATCATCCAGTTCTTCCCAGAAACTGTCTACAGCTTTCTTGTCTTTTCTGTTCTTGTCATTGGTAGGCGCATGTCCATTTACTATGGTATATTTTTTGTTCCCTGCTCGAATTGATAACGTGGAAATCCTTTCAGACCTACTCTTCATTTCAATTATGCCATCCTCATACCTCTTGTCTATTATGAATCCTGTACCAAAGCATGTAGGTGTGTGTCTTCCTTTTCCCACTCTGATTCCTGGTTTCCCTTTCAGCACTATGAAGCCTTCTGACTCCACTGTGTCTTCATCACTATATCTTGTTTCTTGCATGGCTAGTATCCCAATGTTTCTTTCTCTCATCTCATCTATTACCTGTTTAAGTTTACCAGTCTTTGTCATTGTCTGTACATTTATAGTCCCCATCCTGAAAATCTTTTTCGTTTTGATCCTTTTGGAGGTTCTTGGGAGCTCCGACTCTTCCCATTCGCACATTCTGGCAGGTCCCCCAGAATCCGAATGCCTGCTTGCGTCAACTTTGGTTGACGGGGGATTGTCCCCCTGGGGTAATCTCAATTCTACAGTGCGATCCATTCCATGAGCTAAAAGGAATGTTTGTTGGGACAGCTCGGGACTGTCCAATTATACGACTGAGGTTGTTAGCCCCAGAAGATGAAATAAGAGCTTGATGTTCAGCTCAGGCTGGCATTTCCTCCAAACCTCACGCTTCGGTTTTCCCGCCGGTACTCGGGTGGCTGACTGCAGTGGTTTCCCACTGGGCGATGGGTGCGCCACGTCATGTTACTATGTAAAGACCTCACTTGCTTCTGGTGCCACTACAAAGCTTAGGAGATATTAGCTTCAGCAGAAATATTACAGGTGCTCCAACTTTCAGACTGAGATTGTGAGGTGAAAAATCTGATGGATTTAAAGTGTGACCGAACTCTATAGGGTAGAGGACCACATCTTGTATGTCTAGTAGAGAATCCATAGGCATATATCTCACCATCTCAGTACAAAGTTTGTCCAATAAGGGATCACTTATGTTTGCTGTGGTGTCGGTCTTAGGCATGAGAATAGCCCTCTCCTTAAGCCAATTTGGGTCTTTAATGTTTGATTCGGTCAAACTAGGGTAAATTTTGTCACATAAAATTTTCAGATATTTAATAACTTCACAGAGACTGATTGGAATACTGACTTTGCCATCTTCTTCCTTTAACCTTTCATCACCAATTTCAAGAAGGAAGGAAGTAAGAAAAATGAAACTCTTCGGCCTTCAAATCATCTTTGAGATGGGCCCTCATATTGAGTGACAAGGATAGGACTTTGACTTTAGGCCATAAGTAGGATGACTTGAGACAGGCTTTTACCTCATCAGCACTTGTGCCCCATGGCACGACAGGTAGTGTCTGCTGTAAGTCTTCAGACAGTAATAAAGCCATCCCACCCATCAGATATTAAATACTCCAAATGTCCTAGAGAGTCCTGTCCATCGCTTCAATTCCTCCCTTGTGAGCAATAGTATACTCATCCCAGATTATCAACTTCTGCCCTTGAAGTACCTGAGCAGTATTATTCTGTTTTGAAATATTAGACAGGAGAGTTTCATAGAAATTCAGGTTAAAAGGCAATTTGAAAGCAGAACGTGCAGTCTTCCAACCATCCAATAAAGTCACAGCTATATCTGATAAAGCTATTGAGATCTCAATTTTCTTGTTTTTCCGTACACAGGCAAGCAAGAGATTCATCAAAAACGTTTTACCTGTTCCACCAGGAGTGTCAAGAAAGAAAAGCCATCTAGAATCTGATCCAACACTATCAATGATCTATTGATAACTTATACTTGATTTTGTTTATTGCTGAGTTTAGAAACATTTTGAGCAAGTAATTAAGAAAGTTGTATTAGCCCGCCTGGTGGCCATGATCGTCAAGGTGTTGAAGTCTAAACTGTCTGCCCCCGTGGTTAGCCGGTTCGAGTCCCGTTGGTCTAAAACATTTTCACCATCAGAATGTTGCCAGCACGGTAGGGGAGGTGGTGGTATACAATTTCTAATCACTAGATTGCGTGCCAAAAGCCTGGATTAAATCCAAACCTCTCCGCAGTGCTCATATGGGGTGAGGGCATATGACACTGTTGGTGGTGATTCGTCCATCAGATGGGGACGTTAAGCCTTGAGCAGAACCCTTGGTGCTATTCGACAGGAGTAGGCTATGTGTCAGCACTGGGCTTCACCCTCTCCCTTCCTACTATCATATATAACGGCATTCATTTCATCTCATTAACTCCTCTGATGAGGTTGACGCCAGGAAGGGCATCCAGTCATAAAAACCTGCCATGACAGATTCATCTCATCTCATATGCAAGCCTGCAGAGGAATGGGATAAGGGCTGAACAAACAAACAACTGAGAAAGTTGTATTATGACATAAGAAATTTGCCTCAGGTATTCAGGATTGATACGAACTTCATTTAGATTATTTGACGGTGAGGGAAGGCAAAACTGCTCAAGTAGCTGGTTAGACACTGAAAACACTACGTATTCTAAAAACTCCAAGCATTATTTTGTTATAAAAAGTGCCTATACAGTGTTCAATGCCAACCTTTTGAAATTTACTCTCCACCTGCCTTTTTATATCCTCAGAAGGAGTGTCAATGTTTTGCCCAAAGTGTTGAGGGATCTACCAGTCAATAGAACACCACCATGACAGCAAACAGTTATCATACCTTGTAATGTGAGTCAGAAATTGCAGCTTCCTCCAAAGTGCGATCCCAGTGAGTATCATCCTCCAACAAATCCAACGCTCGGCAAGCAGACTCATAAGTAGGATGAACCACACCTGACACTTTCTTAAGGTTGTTAAAGCCAAAGCAAAAGCTCAAACTTTTGAAGAAGGAGTCGCAAGTAATAGCATTCATCATTATTCGGATATGTATAGTACACACTCGACCAATTACTTCATCCTGCTTTACTCGTTGATGTCCAGGAACAGCCTTTTTCTGCTTCCTCTGGCTAAACTTACTGTTCTTCCAAACATAGTGTGCCGGCACTGCAGAAAAGACCTCTTGCAAAAGCATCTACTTTGCAAAGTTCATAAAATTGCTTAGAGAGCGATTTTTGGTGGGTTTTTACTTTAAATACGGCATTATCAGTTGTAAAATAAACTTTTACACTTAAATTCCATTTTCCCCCATAATATTCAGCTAATTGTAACAAAATTTGTATGGTATATGTGTCACAGCTATATTAAGAAACCTGCATATGGAATTTTTCATGTACCGGTAGTAAAGATTTTTAAGTCAAAAATATTAGAACATAAAAATTACACAAACTTTAGTACGATATATCTCCTTATAAATTATGTACAGAAAAATTGATACGTAGTGCTTTTAAAAGAAGTATTATCTACCTAATTACAAATTTACAATAACATATTAATTAAATTTCATGGAAAAAATGTAATTAAAATTTCAAAAAATTGTTTTTAGAAAAACTATCAATTGTATATGGATGAAATTTTTATGATATCTCTACTTTTATGTAGGTGACATCCCACAAAGTTTCGTGAAAATCCATGCATTAGGTAAAAATATCTTTTTATCTCCAGAGTGTCGCCTTAAGTCATATTTTGAATTTTAAGTCGTATTTTTATGCTGTTTTGGTCATAAATGCATACATATTTCACACCCCCTAATGATAAATATTCAATTATTCCAAAATAAGGAGGAAAAGATGTGACCCAAAGAAACACATAATGAGACAATTCACAAGAATCGGTAAAGTTTCCTCATTACCATTATTGTCAGCACGCCTCCTGGCTTAAGCAAGTAACTTTCATCACCACTAAGGTAAGCAAATCCTTTGAGGTTAAACACACAACAAAACTTGTCAGGATTTTTTCACAATATGTGATAAAAAATAGTCTCCACCAAAAAGCCAGGAGCTCTACATTACCTCTAGCTCAGGAAGTCCACAAAATTTGTGAAGTGACCAATTACATATTATACATCAATGCCAACCTAATACCAGAACAAAATTACATACAATATAAAGTGTACAATACACAGCAGAAGTACAATGGCAAAACTGTGCTCTTTCAGGTAATTTCCTTAGGTGCATTAAATCAATTTTTATAATGCCAAGAGAAGAGGTAGATGATTCTACTATTTTACAACCTAACTTGGCTAGCAGCTACAACTGTAAGATTCAAAAAAATTACTTCTCAGGATTATTTGTTGTTAATTAAATTGTACATTTAATATTAAAGATGCTGACAAGAAATTAATTTGCAAAAATTCAAGTGCTGTAGTAAATTAATCATACATGTTGAAATTTAGCAGCTTTCTCACTCAAACAGTTTACAAGAAGAGAGGGGGTAACATTTAAAGAATTACCATGCGTTATCAAAGGAAATAGCCATCTTTCATGCCAGTGGCAATGAAATTTACTTTACCTCTACAGAAAGCCGTAGCACAGAAATAGAAAGAAAATACCCCCATCATGCCCCATTCCAACCTACGACACCAGAAGATGGAGAATGCCACAACCCAATATTCTAGCGAAAGCCTAATAAATGCCTATAAATAATGCCACTTGCTCCACCATAGTAAAAAAAGGAAGGAAAAAAAAAGGGGGAAAAAAAAAGATAGGGAGAGAAATGCAGAGTATCACTCAGATGCATTAAAAGATAAAACAATGAACAGTCTCGAATAAAATCTAAATGGATTTTAAATAAACTATGTGAATTTTAACAATATTCTAGATTAAAATACTGTACAATGATTTGTACTTCTATACAGACCAACTGCATATACCAATGGCCATTAGTGACATGATTTATGGCAATTCCCCACAGCAACAATCTACTGTAACAGGTGTTGAGAAAAATCAAACACAATGAGATAATTTACCATTTCAGGTCCATATGCCACGTTAAGATTTTTGTCCTGGAATCAAAATTTCAGAAAGAATAATTCTTTATAACTTGAAATTATAAACACATCTGAAATGTTTCACAAGGTACATAAGTTAGAATGAATATGATTTCAGTTCAAAATATATTTCCATTTTTTGCTTCTTGCTTTCATATCAAAATGTTTCAAAGCAGAATGGATATCATCAAAATATTATTGCAGCTCAATGAATCATTCAAAACCAGATATGGGTGTCAATATTTTGGAAAAAAGAGATGAAGAATGGTAAGTTAAGAAGAAATTTCTAGACAGTAAAGAGGTTTAGGAGTATATTTCCCACTTGAAGTTGTTTGCAAGAAGTAAGGCACTCTGATGAAAGAGTCTCACTAGCCAGGAATAATCGGCAAATCAAGTATTCAGGTTTTCATAGATTTCTCACTAAAACCATCGCCTTAAATCCTGATGTTTCACTGAGAGCAATACAGAGCTTTAGTTTGTAAGAGACCCCTGAGTAAGGAATGAGTCAACACAAGGTAGGGTAAAATAATAATATACTGAAACATAAATAAAATGTCAAAACTGCCCAAAGAAAGTGGTACAGATATACAAAGAAAATATATTATAACACCATGGAGTTCAGTTAGTTCTTCTCATGATAAGAAGTGGAGAAAAATGTTATAACTAGACCACAGGGACAGATTCATGAAGGGATAATATAAATGACCGCTAGTAAAATCTCCCTTTCCTTTTCATCTGTTGAAGGGTAACATCAACTTGGAAACTTTGTCCCTTGTGCTCATCGGTGAGAAGACGTGGAACCCATCTTTGACAGAGCCTACGATATCCAAGGTACTCGTGAACAATGGCGAACACACTGCCATCTTAAATTATACGTAAAAAGCATCTTATGACCACACAAACAGCACATCTGTGTCATCACTAGACCTGGGCACATTCTTTCAATTTCAGCATTCATGCTCCTTGGCAGACAATGATTAACACAGTAGCACTGGACTAATAAAACGGTAATAATAATCTTGTGTGGCTATTACTAGTCTGGTGGAGCCTTTGTAAGGCAGGCCCTCTGATGATAGTCGGTAGCACTTTCTTGTGTATTAAAATCTCTTTAATTCATATGATCCAAGAGAATAAAAAAACTGTAGGTCATTATCAAATATGATTATTATGCATCCTTTTTGTTAAGAATAGCAATAATTTTTCCTTTCTAGTAATCAGAAAAGCACCTTCTTCTCAAGCAGTCATTATTCAAACAATTCTATGATTTTATAGATACTCAAAATATCATTTCATCTAATTACAGTGAAACTTTTCACTCAAATTCTTTCTGATGTTGCAGGTGTTCATTGCTGTAATGATTTAAGAATGTACAGTATTTTTTCACAAGACTTTTGAGAGTGAAATTTGTATGAAAACCTATGAAAATGCAATACAAGTGTGTCCAGCCTAACCGAAGCAGTTGATTTGCCCGGAAGGATATCTCCATCAAGAAGTTGAAGAACAGATACAAAACTTCAATTACTGAAAGACACATGATCCTGGAATTCACTCAATCTACATACGAGGGCAGATCAGAAAATAAGTTGTACTTCCCAGTTATGGCCATTTATTACACCACCTATACAACAGCAACACGACTATAATGACATACACTGTAACGTTACTTTTCCACATAGTTTCCAAGAGACTCCAAACATTTCTGCGAACGCACAACCAACTTGTCGATGCCGGATGCATAGAAATTTCCTTCAGCGTTCTGCAACCACTCGGAGACAGAGGCCTTCTCCTCCTCATCGGTCTGGAAACGTCGACCACCGAGCTCCGTTTTGAGCTTACCGAACAGATGAAAGTCACATGGCGCTAGGTCGGGACTGTAGGGTGGATGTTGCCAGACCTCCCACTTGAAACGCTGCAGCAGTTCTCTCGTTTGGCAGGCCTTGTGAGGTGTTGCGTTATCGTGCAACAAAATCACACCGACGCTCAATTTCCCCCGGGCTTCTCTTTAATCGCTTTACGCAACCGGTGCAACGTTTGACAATACGCCGCCGCGTTGATCGTCGTTCCTTTTGGCATGAATTCCACGTGCAGCAAACCCTCCATGTCAAAGAACACTGTCGTCATAACCTTACTGGCTAAAGGTTGAACCTTGGCCTTCTTTCGTTGTGGTGATCAGGGGTGCACCCATTCCATTGATGTTCGCTTCGTTTCGGGGGTGAAGTGGTGAACCCACGTTTCGTCGCCTGTGATGATTCGCCGCAGAAACCCGTTGCCGTCTGCGGCATAGCATTGCAAAAATGCCAGGGAGGATTGGAAACTTTGTCCCTTGTGCTCATCGCTGAGAAGACATGGAACCCACAGCCTACGATATCCAAGGTCCTCGTGAACAATGGCGAACACACTGCCATACAACATGTTCAGCTGCATCGCGATTTCTCTCAGTTTAATGCACCGGTTCTGTCTAATGATCACATTCACACTATTAACCTTTGCACGGGTCCTGGACGTTGCGGGCCTGCCTTTGCGATGATTGTCCGTGATATGCGTGCATCCGGCTTCGAATTGCTGACACCACTTTACAATACCTTGCCGGGAAATGGCCCGCTCCCCATACACCTAATTTCATTATGAATGTCCGTGCAATTCTTCCTTTTGGCCCATAGGAATCGGATTGTCGCATGCACCTCATATTTGGAGTGAACGTCCAGTTGACGCGCCACTGCATTTGGCCGCTGTTCACACAATACTAGACAAGACACCACAGCGACCTGCCTAACAGACGTGTGGGCTGTGTCTGTCCCTTTCTCCGCTGTGCCCACGTTTGCGACACACAGCGCGCTGCTGCGGCGCGTTAGTGCAACTAACCTTCTGATCCATTTACGTATCAACTGTATGGTATTGCCTAACAGTTCTCCTTTTATGACATTTCTTTCAACTACGACAAAAACATGATCACTTATACCATCTATCACTTCAGTTTTCTCTATACTGCTCATCTGGTTTTAATAGCATCACATCTACCGGGCGAGTTGGCCGTGCGTGTAGAGGCGCGCGGCTGTGAGCTTGCATCCGGGAGATAGTAGGTTCGAATCCCACTATCGGCAGCCCTGAAAATGGTTTTCCGTGGTTTCCCATTTTCACACCAGGCAAATGCTGGGGCTGTACCTTAATTAAGGCCACGGCCGCTTCCTTCCAACTCCTAGGCCTTTCCTATCCCATCGTCGCCATAAGACCTATCTGTGTCGGTGCGACGTAAAGCCCCTAGCAAAAAAAAAAAAAAAAAAAAAAAAAAAAAATAGCATCACATCTAGAATATTTTTCCCTCCAGCTGGTTCTATCACTTTCTGATTCAGCTGTCCTTCCCATATTAACTTATTCACTTGTTTGTTGGTCAAGCTTTCTGACATTTGCATTCTCTTCCCAGTTAACATTTGGTCAGTTCAGATCACCCGCTACAATAACGTTCTTTTCTGTGTCGTTCCCCACATACCTGATTATCTTATTATATAATTCCACATCAGCATCAGCCTTGACAGGTCTGCATATGCCAAAAACATCAAGTTGCCTATTATCTTTAGAGATAAGTCTTACAATTTCATGTTCTTCATCCTCAACTTTTTCACAGCTTACAAATTCTTCTTTCACCAGTATGATTCCTCACCCTCATATCATTCCTAACCTGTCCCTATGATTAACACTCCAGTTCCATGAGAAAATTTCAGCAACCATAATATCACTTCCCAGCCAAGATTCAATTCCTATTACAATATCTGGTAAATATATATCTATTAAATTATTTAATTATATTCCTTTCTTTACAATATTTATGCAGTTTAATAATTTTATGTCATCCTTACTTGACTTCATGCTTCCTATACTGTCATCATCGCTCCCTAGCCCACCCCTCTATGCCTTAACTCTTCTACACAACTCCCCCCCCACCCCCACAACTTATATGTAATATTGTGGTTCAGGCGAAGGCCATCTGAGTATAGATTCCTATCTCCTTATGCATCTGAATGAAATAAAGTCAGAGCTGAAAGAGCAAACAAGACCAATTCTCTACTTGATCATCTTTATACCGATTAAATTCTAGCCAGAATTCAGTCATCAAAGACCTATTTACCCACTTCTGAAAACTTATATTCCTCCACTGATTTTAAATTATGTCAATACTCCTTTTAAATCCTAAAGTTAAGTATGTGACAGACAAAGGTTCATTAAGGCCTCACTCACAGTTGTGAAATTTTTTGCAGGATTCTGATATTTAGTCAGACAGTCAATTTTGAATTTTTCCAACTGTCCTTTATTTTTTAAATTTTTTTTGTTCCTTGTAAAATTTACACACATATCTCTTCAATTCTTCTTGGTGTCAAGTGATGAATTGGAATTTTTCCTTTCATTCTCAAATGAATAAACAAGATATGCTAGCTATGCAGACAAGAGAGATAAACATGTGAGAGAAGTTTAATCAGAATGTTTGGTGGTTATTTATGAAACTTTTAGTATCATTAATATAAGAATTACTTCACAAAATGCCCAAATTAACAATATTAAAACCCGTAACTACATTGATAATCACAATAAAAACGTCCAAAAGTAAATATGGCTAGAAATGGCCAAGTTAGGAAATGATGGAGGTCAAAATGCCACTAGTAGATTTTTCGAAACTTTGTGGCTAATGCAATACTCAAAATGGCCAGATCTAGCCATATAGACGTAAATTGGCAACCCTGCATGGGAGTCGGGAAGGAGACGTGGAAGACCAACTGTTAGATGGAGGGATGACATACAACGCCTCACAGGAAGCAACTGGAAAGAAAGAAGCCTGTTCGGGGTGTAGACATCAAGAGGAGGAGGAGAAAAGATTACAAGACAGTTAGCCACCTAAAACCAGCTAAGTTAGGAAACAAATGCCTACTGGCTCTACAAAATTAATTAAGAAAGTGCATGGCCCAGTCAAAAAAGTGCAACAAACAAAAAAGGGTTCCACAAAATAAATAATAATATAAAACAAGTATTCCATGAAACTACACATCCAGCTACAAATATCAGATGATCCCCAATATATCTAATATCATATAGTTGCACTTTTGGACAACAACAGGCACTACAGCAGTACACCAAAATACACAGTATAAGAGTATAATGGAAATATATGGCAAGAAATGTCTGATAATTGTTAATAAATAATCCAAGATAAATCATAAAATTTTCTTCCTCTGTTACTAACATTTAATTATATACACCTCAAGGTAACTTTAGTTTATTGCTATTAAAATAGTAGAATAAATCATACCTTGCTACGACATGATGCTTATTAGTTGCCTGATGTCCATGTAACAATTCCATTGTTTCATTATCTGTAGAGTAATATTTGCGGTCTCTCAAGAAGTGACGTGATGGAACTAGCAACTGCCCATAAGATATTTCCTAAGTTGAATAGAAATGTGAACAGGTAATTAAAAGAAACACCATAAAATGATGCAATAAAAGTGACAAACTTCAAAAGCTAAGGAGTAAAAGTAGAAAATATGACTGCTCTCAGGACTAACAAATAAGTCTCTCACTTAACAGTTCACTGTGTTAACTGATTCAACATCAGGGTGGTGTACGCACAAGGAATAACACTATCTCTCTGGGGTTGGATCTGGGCAACACTAATGTGCTTGTTGGGGGCTGGGAATAAATAGAACATGAACTGAGAGAAAAATATCCATATATTACTGTATGAATATGTTCAGTATGTTTTTATCCTTTGAGATTTTGTATGTCCTCATTTTACTTCTCTGTAGCCCCTTTGATCTTCAATGACAGATAGTTATGTTTATTTTTATCAGTGAAGATGGTTGAGTGAGGAAAAATGAGATTTGGCATAGTCCATCGGTGTACGTACGTTTGCTGTTACATAAGCTTTCTATCATTCTCTTTACAAACCATATCAACTTGCATATATTGTGCACCCTGATTTTTGATATGGAATTAAGAGTGAAAATATTCCCTTCTTATATCTCACACTGGTTTTTGACATTATGTAAAGATGTCTTACGGCTGGGGAATTATCCAAAATTTTGTGTAAGATGATGTGACACGATGTGGCCAAATTTGTAACAGAAGTGACATCACAAAAGGTTTTACTTACCAACAGTGACCTTGAGAGTGCACGGGCTGTAGATTTGTATAAAAAAGAACCTCTGTACCCATCTCTGTGAAATGATGCAAATAAATTGTTCGTTATCAATATCTAAGTTTTATTTATTGGAGGACACATTCATGATCATTAGCTTTTCATAGAGGGAAAAGTTAACTTTTTTTTGGTGTGTCAGTATAATTATAACAAGGTACACCCTGTGGCAACATCCCTACTCTTTAGCTCAAGGTCGAACAGTCTCCCATAATCCACAACTTATCTTAGTTGCAGCAGCTCTCTCCCCTAGAATGGTGAAAGGCAGGTAGGTAATTCTGGATTCTAGGGTATTCCCTGGCCTAACAAGCTAGTTGGATTGTGGCGCTGTTCGACTGGCTGCAATTTCTGTATACCAGTATGCAGTATGCGTGAGACCTAAGGTATCAGATCAAGTCCAGTGTGTTACGATCCTGTAATTGGCTTTCCAGTGTGACTTCACTTACAGGTGATTTATGGAGAAGCATTCAAGTTTTACAGCATGTTTTAACATTTGACTGATTTAATTTGCAAAGAAACACGGTAAACATGTCACAAGACAAGAATTTAAGGTGATGTCCCCCTGTGGGTGGGGGCAGTAGATTAACACCCACAGGATCCCCCTGCCTGTCTTAAGAGGTGACTAAAAGGGACCCCAGTGCTCTTAACTTGGGAGCATGAGTTAGCAACTATGGAGCCCTCAGATGAGTCCTAGTATTGCTTCCACTTGTGCCATACTCCTCACTTTCATCTATCTTATCTGACCTCCCTCAGTCAACTCTTGTTCTTTTCTGACCCCAATGATACTAAAGCATTCTAGGCCTAGGGAGTCTCATTTTCATGCCCTTCATGGCCCTTGTCTTTCTTTGGCTGATGCCTTCAGTTTTTGAAGTGGGATCCCTTCTCTTTTTTGTCTCAGATTAGTGTTATATAGGGGATGGTTGCCTAGTTGTACTACCTGTTAAAACAATAATCACCACCACCACTTTAATGTGATGGAGTTACATGCACAGTATGCTAATGGTGAAAACAGGAAGTTGCTCTTGAAAATGCTAACAAATCACGAAAAGCATCCAGGGGCCAAAAAGTGGACAGTTCCCTGAGGATAAAAATGAACTACTTCAACAAGTGAAATGTTATAAGCTATATACCTTTTCAGTACAATATATCAAGTAAATAACTAGCAATATTAAAATCTGTATCTATATTGATAATCACAATAAAAACTTCAAAAGCAAATATGACTAGAAATGGCCAAGTTGGGAAACAATAAGAGCCCAAAATGCCACTAGTGGCATTTACTTGATATATTGTATTGAAAAGGTTCTTATTTCTTATAAGTGAAAGGTTTATGTGATTATTGTAACCGGATTCCAGTGGTTATACGATACACAGTTAAGAAAAGGGGGAAAAAATCAAAGGCACTTTAAATCCTTAGCGCACAATAAAACATAAGATGAACTGTGCCAATACAAACAAATAAACATCAGGTTGGGCAACGTGACTACTATAATAAAGGAATGTGAAGTGGGTCTGGGAAACTCACCAGGGCTATTGGGATACGAAGGTTGCAGGTTTCCAGAAAAATCAACGGTGATCCCTTGATTCAAGATATTATTTTCCAAAATAAACTTTACAAAGAAATTCGGAACAAAATCCACCTATCCCAACAATCCAGTTACACTATATCCAAAATACAAATTAGATTTGCTTTTAG
This sequence comes from Anabrus simplex, assembly GCF_040414725.1. Classification (NCBI taxonomy): domain Eukaryota; kingdom Metazoa; phylum Arthropoda; class Insecta; order Orthoptera; family Tettigoniidae; genus Anabrus; species Anabrus simplex. Next base: position 83,783,906 of record NC_090268.1, on the reverse strand, counting down.
GATAAGAGGTTAACCACAGATATCTTAACATAATGCAACTTCCACAATACAATTTTGAGGGTAAGAGGAAACACAGAATACAAATACAATATTAAATGAAAGTTAACATGCTTTCTAAGGCATCAGAGAAGTTGAGTGGCAAGTCTGGACGAGTAGGGTAAACTCCTATGTGAAAATACAAGCGAACATTAAATGTAAAATTAAGGTGGAACTGAGACCAACAGTGCTTACCCCAAGGTAGCCCATCCCAGGGGCAAGGATTCGCTGACGTGCATCCGATCGCTGAACTGACGTAAGAACGAAAGAACACAAAATCTCGCCTCACTTTCTTAAAAGGCAAGGGTGGCCCCGGTGTGATTACCGAGTGACTAATCAGAGCACAGGAGCTTTCCCATCGCCAACCAGATCCACAAATCAAAACTCTTTATCAAGTCACGATGTTTTCACAATATTCCAGAACATGGCAAACCCCAATCGCGAACCTTCCATCTTCCAGAATTAGTAAAGACATGCTTCTAGAATTGACAGGGGCCAACACACCCTGTTCCAAAAGTCTGCATCACAACATTTCCGGAACATTACCAAATATCACTGAACAATAGTCCGACTCGTTGGCTGAATGGTCAGCGTACTGGCCTTCGGTTCAGAGGGTCCCGGGTTCGATTCCCGGCTGGGTCAGGGATTTTAACCTTAATTGGTTAATTCCAGTGGCCCGGGGGCTGGGTGTTTGTGCTGTCCCCAACATCCCTGCAACTCACACACCACACATAACACTATCCTCCACCACAATAACACGCAGTTACCTACATATGGCAGATGCCGCCCACCCTCATCGGAGGGTCTGCCTTACAAGGGCTGCACTCAGCTAGAAATAGCCACACGAAATTAAAACTGAACAATAATAATTTACAATCTAGTAGTTACTTAGGTAGATAAAGGGAATACAAATGAAATATTCTACAATAATATTTTACATCATACAGTAAACATTTCTTTGAAAAGGAATACAAATAAAATATTCTACAATAATATTTTACATCATACAGTAAACATTTCTTTAGAAGAGATTCTCTATAGGTCTCAATTATATATTATAACCTTCCAATGTATGTCAGGATGAAGTTGGTAAATGCATTGGAAGTTTATGATGAAATTAACGTCAATGAAATCATATGTCCGATCATCATACGTCCAGGAGTGTCTGAACTCAGGTGACCCGTCTAATTATGTGAACGACAGGTGGCGGATTGAAGGTGTCGGAGGAATGATGATAAGCTCTAAGCCCCGTGGTGCCTCGCAAAATTTCGGTAAATAATAAGACGTCGTGGTACATAATGTAGAATTAAATGAATATTCCACGTTCCTCAAGTAAAGTTTGCTAAAATGCGTATAAATGGCAGAAAACATCACCGAAGGCCATGGAATGTTGTGTTGAATTAATCGGAATAAGCTGGGTTTATATGTGATGGCCATACCTTGCTCATCTAGTCTGGTACGATTCGGTGATCGAGACTGATGACGAAATTATTGATTAATAACCTAAAATACGATGCAGTAAATTGTTAAACGAGTTCCTTTGCTGACACAAATGATTCGTACGGGATCACTACGCATTATGTGTCATGTGTTTTAATTGTCAAGAACATATGGGAGCCGGAAGTATGGAAAAATCCTTTTAAAAAAAGCAAACCGTCTGTACTTATTAGAATGGTAATGTAGAATTTGTTTTCCTGATGAGGGTGAATCTCAATCTTGTTATATCTTGGAAGGATTAGAGCTATTATATACGCAGAGAAAGATTGTATAAAGCTAAACATAACGCGATATTGGCATATCATAGAGAAATAACCTATTGTAAAACAAAATATATATTTTGTTCTGTCAGAATGTTAAAGCAAGTGTGGTGCTCGAACTTTGTAATTATACTAATGCATGTAACCCTGTTCTAATAGGTATTTTAAGTTTCAGGTGACATGGAACCAATGAATATTGGATATGATTATGAAATGACAGCAAATTCCAACATGAGCAGTTAAGCAATAGAGGGAGCTCAAAGGATCTGATGAGAAAAGTGATGGATTCCAATGGCTAAAGTTAAGAACTGGAAGACGAGAGGTGTCATCATCATGGGACTCGACCAAGGATGAGTACTTAAATATTGTCTCTCAATTCCGCAATGTAGTTGCTTTCTTTTAAATGTAGAGTAGCATATTACTTTATGTCGATTTATGACATGTAGTTTTACAACTTGAAGGTGACCGTTTTCTTTTATTAATCATTGCTTTGCGTCGAACAAGATCGTTGTGTCTGGTGTGGTAGTTCAGACTATGTCGTGATATAACGTACGATAGGTCGTGTGAATTCTTAACGATCTCTGGAAAGGTTACACGGGATGATTTAGGCATCGATGGTGCTTGTGTCATAATAGTATCATTGTGAAGGTTGTTAATTTAATTTGTGGCTCGAAATACTTCGGAAGAACTTAATAATCGTGATGTGCGCAATTTTTAAAGTCATCAGAGATCATGTACTTGTATAAGATACAGTGTTCGGGAATGCAGTCGCGATGTTATCGCGGTAATATTGTGCTAATGCGGCGATAAGATTAGTAGTCTTCAACGTGAAATGCCTGAATAGATTGTTTAAAAGTAATGTGAATTCGCTGTGCATGACGTTTGAGTGATGTGATGAAGTGTTCAATATAATAGGGTCTTTGAAATATGTAAATGGTTAATGTAATGTGAATTGTTATAGATGTGTCATTGAGATTGCGTATTCTTAGGATGATGCGATATGAAGATGCTGATGAAAGTTATTATGATAGGAATTGAGTCGGTCCTGAGTGTGAATTTTAATATTGTCATGATGAATGATATCTGTTTGGGCATGAAGCCGTGTTTGGAATGATATTCTTAGGATTTTGTTTTGAGAACGCTGATAGCATGGTCGTCAAATTTTGTTTCAATTAAATACAAGGTAGACAAGAGCGCACAGTATTAATGGAAACATTTAGGATCTTCACTAAAGTAAATAATGTTGTATGATATCGGATCTGTAACCGCTCTGGGACAATTACGGTTACACATAATAATAATAATAATAATAATAATAATAATAATAATAATAATAATAATAATACCAGTAGTAAAAATTATAATAAGAATAAGGAAATTGTAAATGACGCAGTGGCGGAATTTTGACATCAGAACATGGAAGCGTGACGAGTATCTTTTAAATACGCAAAATTAAAGCAAATATAGAAAACACTTACAGGCCAAAATGACAACTAAGATAGGATGTGGAACGTGCGGGAAGCCCTTATCGAGGTACATGGAACGTATGATGTTATGGGGGAGAAAAGACTTACATGAAACACCCTCTAGCTCAATTCTATTAAAAATAACAAATAACCAGAATTACATGAGACTAAATTACATAACAGAGCAGCAGATACTTTACACATTTAACAAACGGAATAATTACAAAACCAAAACACAAATGAAAGGATAGTTGATTAAAAGACAAAGACTTTAAATTACGAAAGCGAGAATCTAGGGCAAACTCAAGACACGTTGAATATTAAAACTTTGAAAATCACATTAACCAAGAAAATACCAAAACGGAAAGGAATTAAATTAAATTAAACAAAATCAGAAAATATTGAAAATAACATGAAAATAGCACTGAAATAACACTTACTTCGGAAAGGCAGGAGTTCCCGCGGGTAGCCCTCGAGCGCGAACGCTCACTAGGGCGGTCGGATGGAAAATGACGCCGAGCATTCGCATTATTTTTCCAAAGCCGGCAAGAAGACCGGATATGGCCCGATTACAATCAACCAATAAGAAACAATTTCCACTAGATTCTTTTACATTTTCAAACTCTTAACTTCTTGCAACACACAACATCCAGTTCCAGTTCTCTGTCCCAGCACAGCTTACAGGATCACGTTAAAAGGATATGATCTTCGACGGTGAGTAAGTCAATTCTTTCTGCTAGTCGTATATTTCTGTAGATCATTTGAATTGGTGCCTAGAGCTGAAGTAGTTTTCCAGGCTGAACTTCTCAGAGGATCCAGGGAGGCAGAATCATCGTAGTTAGAAAAAAAAATCATTGTAGATGTTGCAATATTTCTTTGATGTCCATTGTCTAGGTGCAGATGTTGGTGAATGTCCAGGAGGGACCGAGCTTACTTCTCACTTGTACCATGTTGATGAATGATGTATTATGATGTAATCCATGTCATTCGAACATTTTCTTGCACGTGCGATGATTATGAACATAACTTACCGGTGTTTTCAAGTTGTCAAGTAGATTTTTCTCAACAGTCAATGCAATGATTTGAATAAGGAATAACGGAATGTTGACATATTTGAGTAGGGATAGTTCTGCGATACGGATGATTTAGCAATTCCCAGTCACCTGTTTTAGGATGTGTGATGGACAATAAAATTTTTATCCACTTTAAGACTTCAGCACTGAGACACTTGTCTCTTTTATTTTCGATCTTAATTGATGATATTACCAATGTACGTTAACAAGAGACGAAAGTTAGGTATTTTATTTTCCCTAATTAACGTAATGTTCAATTTTTCCTATGTCCGTTTGTGTTGCTTTTAATTTATTTACTATGTAACTGTCATAAAAGTTTATTTTCTTAGTCATTAAACGGAAACTCCTTCCATAAAAGAAATATTTTCAGCGTTCTCATTTGTTGTAGCATAAGGAATGCTAGGATAATTACCTAATTTAGGATAGTAAGTAACAATCATTTCTTCACATCAACTGTACCAATATTTTAAATATTTTTGACATCCAACTGTGGGATAATTACTTAACTTAGGATAGTAAGCGATAGTCATTTCTTCACGTTAACTGTACCAATATCAGTCCACCGTAAGACCTGTGACCCAACTCGTCGAACTTGCACGTCCCTAGAGTGGAGACTCATGGATCACCACGTGATTCCTGCCGAGGCGTAACCCAACTTTAAGAACCCTGAATTGAGATGTACGTGAAAGCTCACAATATATATATATATATATATATATATTGTTTCATATGAAATGCTACAATTTACGCACATGAAACAGTGTCAAAGCAGTGTATTATCCATATGTAACTGAAGGTGAGCTCTGACTGGACAAACTGGTTCATGAAGAGAAAGGGATTCACTCTTTGGACACATGCTTGTGTCAGAGGAAGCTAAAAGATTGTGAAGACAAACTTTTCTTCTTTCATGCTCTGGTCGAAAGTGAAGATGCCCTATGGAATGAAGATCCGATGATCTAAGTGTAGCTAATACAAACAATCTACAGGAAAGCAGTTCAGAGCTTGACAGGAGTGATGATAAATATCAGTAGGTGAGTTGAAGTTTATAGGATTGTTTAAAAAGCTATGTTAATGTTCAATAAATAATTTCAGGTACACCCGTACAGAAAAAAATATCCGCTTTACATGATGAGTGCTAGTAGTAGGCCTAACATTAGTAATGTTTTTCCCTGTTTCTTTACAATGAAACAGAAGTGGAAACTGTGGGGGAAGTGCATTCAGCTAGGAATGGAATCCTACAAAATTTTATCCTTTTGTTAATATTCAACATGTTACAGAACATAATGAGATGCAATCTGTTATGAAAAATTGTGACACTTTATTACTTTTGAAACATATTTTAAATGTAATCAAGTTTTATTTACTAACTTCTCGCATATACCTCGCACCCTGATTTTTAAGCTCAAATTTTCAGGGGGGGAAAGTGAGAAATATACGCGAGTAAGGGCCTGTACTACGACTGTCAGATAAACAGCCATTACGTAGGCTGCAGTTTTGCAAACTAGAGGTTAAATCTTTTCTTGCGTACTACCAACAGATTTTAACGATGGTACTGTTATGTGGAAGATGTAGTAACATTTTTATTGTGTTGGTAATAAGGTTACTGAAAATATAGTGAAATTTAGCATGGTGGTATACGTGTTTCCTGATGTTTTTGTTTGTTTAGCACTAGTCCTTTTGAAATTGTATTACTAGAGTCCAATATCAGACTCTTGTTAAGCTATAATGTGGAAGTTCAGGTCAAAAACAGAATTAGGACTGAAATCTACATATACGAAGAAATGTTAAAATGAATTAACTGTGTAATGAAACTCAGAAATTGTTGTAGAAAATAAAGAGACTGAAAATGAAATCTGGACACAAAGGTTAAGATTCAGGTTATGTATCTTATCAAATAATTCCTACCACATGGCATTATTTTGTTTTTTGTCTAATACTATTTATGAGGATATGCATCACAGCGAAAGTGAAGTTCATATTCATAATTAATGCCACTGTATTCACAATTAAGTATTTATTTATTTTCCACCTAGTCGATACAATGATTGCTTAAGGCAATTTTTAATGGTCAAAAGTGGTACATGTTTCGTATATTATCAACATCTTCAGCCACATAACACTGTTTAGATGAAAAATATATAAATTGACAAAGTAATGCTTTAGAGGAAGTGTCCTTAAAATTAACATAAGATTGACAACATTAAAACAAACAAATAACTCAAGAGAAAATATATAAATAATTTCTACAATAGAAAGCAATCGTCAAGGAAACACTTGTACAATATTCCATAGAGCAGGGATGGCGAACCTATGCCACGCGTGTCACTAGGTGACACGCGAACACAATTTCGGTGGCATGTCACATGAACATAATAATGTTTTTATATACGTCTTGTACTACATGCAATTCATATCTTATAGTGTTTCACGTGTAAGAAATAAATATCGAAAATAATACTAGTTCCATTCGGAGGTGCAATATGGCAACAATGCTACACTGATAGGTCCGAAAGTCAAGTGAGATAACAGTGTCATTTTCTGGTGGTTTTTATACGGACTTCACAAACATATTTCGGTGCCGAAAAGAACAGAAACTTAACAAAGGTGGTGACTGTACTTTTTAAGAACTCTGGACAAGGGAATTCGGACTGATAGAAAGATGTGTTGCCTGTGTTCGAAAACAATATTGTATCCCCACATTTGATGTAAAGCTCAATTTCGAGACTAATCATTCAAATGTTTGTTCCATTTCAAATGAAGGAAGAAGGGAGTTCGTTTCACAAAATATGGAACATTACACAAAACTAACTAGTTCTTTTGTATCATCTTTCCGGCCCAGGAACAATATCAGTGCGGCTGTCTCGCTGCATAGTACAGCATGCATGGGAAACCGATTTCTCAAGGTGAGCTGTTGAAAGAAACTTTCTTCTTGACATCCGACATATTTTTGAAAACTTCCCTAACAAACAACTAATAATTAACAGAATTGAAGGAATGTCAGCCTGCCGAACTGCTGCTGAGGATAGAATAATTTAAAAAAACGAGTGAAGAAGTTTCCGAGCAATTGAAAGCTAATTTGGATAACTCCCACATGTATGTTTTGATGAATGAAAGAGGAAGTGAAGTCCATGGTCACACATGACTGCCACAGGTCATAAATTTACCAACATAGAACAAGACCTGACCATCATAAAAAAGTTAAAAAAGGGCAGCTTAATGAACACATATGAAGATCTATACATTCATCTAGACCAACTTGTAAAGAAAAATGATAACCTTAATGAGGCTGTAGAATATAAGAATCCATTATATTATCAAATTCTACTATATTTGAAAATGCTTGAGAAAGATCACGAAAAAAGAATTGGAATTTCTCCACCTACAGATAGCCCTACAACTTATTCCTCTTCAGTTGAAGCTATAGGTGACAGCAAGGAAGTTCTTGACACACCTATATCCCCCGCTCCTCCGCCTCCTCAGGTGCAAGAGCAAGGAAGAACGCTACATCAATATTACACCCGACGCAAAACTATGAAAGAATGACAGAGTTACTGTTCCAAAGGAAAGCAGGCTTAATAAGATTTGACAACTAGGAATTAGTTATATTTTCATCTGCATTAATAATAAGAGCCACACTGTGATATCTGGATTTCTTCATTTTGATAATTACTTATAAATTGTATAATTTTTAATTTATAAATTGACCTTTTTTTATGAATTATTAAGAAAAGAATATTCATTAGGACATATTCTCTATGGAATATTGTACAAGTGTTTCCCTGATGACTGCTTTCTATTGTAGAAATTATTTATATATTTTCTCTTGAGTTATTTGTTTTAATGTTGTCAATCTTAATTTTAATGGCCTTAATTAAGGTACAACCCCAGCATTTGCCTGGTGTGAAAATGGGAAACCACGGAAAACCATCCTCAGGGCTGCCGACAGTGGGGTTCGAACCTACTATCTCCCTAATACTGGATACTGGCCACACTTAAGCGACTGCAGCTATCGAGCTTGGTCCAAGACAATGTTAGAATAGTAACTGGCAAGCATTTATCTCATTTTAGTGTAAAAACTTAGTAGCAAGTTGTCATGAAATCAAAGAAATATGAACTCCTTAACGTCCTCATTCAACAGACGAATCACCATGAACAACGTCATATACCTTTACTCCATATGTGTGTCATGGATAGATTTGGAATAGAACCCAAGCTTTTGGCATGCACTCTAATGATTACAAAATGTGTATTATCACCCTACTGATAAACATTTAGAAGGTTAAAAAAAAAAAAAAAAAAGCACTATTGGGACTCGAACCCATAAATAACTGCATGGCAGCATCAAGCAACGTTGCCATAACGACTATGGCTAGCTAGGAAGCTTGCAGTTAAATTGCTTCCGTGTAACTCATATAGTCATTAGCAACAACTTGCTATCTTGGGAAATCTTGAAAATTCTGTGATAAGTGGACAGGAAGCATGATATATTTTATAAATATTGTGCCATTTCACTATTCTCCAAAAGATACAACCGGAACAAAAATGGAGTCTAAATTATCAAAACAACGATATTTAAACATCTGACACTATTGCAAACCGAGGTAGTAATATTTTCGTCAAGCGTTCGGAGAAAGAACGGAACATAGAAGGCAGTGATAAAAAGAATGACGTATGAAGATTGTTACGAGTTGTTATTATTATAGAAAAAATTTTAACATTCACTCAACTTGCTTATAAGAAGAACGTCACAGTCGACTATCAGAAGGAAAAAATATCATCACATCGGAATTCTATTTCCAAGACCGAAAGAAATATTTGTTCACGGCTGTTCTCTACGGTATTAGCGATATAAATTAGTTCGCACCGCAAAATTAAATTGCTCTGGAAAATATAAAAGATTCCACAGTGATACATCACACTACACCCCTTGGACGACGTATTAGCCGATATCACCAATTTAGAACGGCTAAAGGATTGTATAATCGGCAAGAACATTGAGAAAAGGAAATATATATAAAGAAGCAATCTTCACATTTTGAGGGGAATAATTACCTTTGCCTATCCCAGACTGTTCCAAGAAGGACGTTTATTTATCATAGGCAAACAGTAACAGAAAATAGCCATAAGATGACGATATTGATTGAAATGATGTATTATTCTGTTCCAATTGCTCAAGCTACTACCATGATGCAGTAAGATGATGAAGGCGAGACTGCCCAGATGAAAGCAGCGCAGGATGACGTTGCCGACCCATGATGACCAGTAACCAGATGAGACGGTCCCGAATGTTCCCAAACACCTAAGGGAAATGCAAAGAGCTATGTCCGCATGTCCAGCCACCCGGACATGAGACGACTATGGGAGTTGCAGAGCAAAGATAAGTTCACTTTAAGTCCAATGTACAAGGTAAGAATTTATTCATTCTCTTTTTATTAAAGTGCTATTCTAGTTAGTGCCAGTGCGATACTTATATATGAGTAGATGGTTACCAAAGTTAGGTTAAAGCATGTTAGGTATTCATCAAGCCTAGACATCAAATCCATATGTAGGGTACAGTCATCCAGTGATAATAAAGCCTTCGTTCGTAACGCTGTCAGTGCAATGTGAGAGGAGGTTAATTTTTAATTTTTGGTGAATTCCATACGACGTTGAGATAGAAGTTAGGCATACGTGAGAACTTATGTTACCGAATGATCGTAGAAAGGAGATCGTATGTAGGAAGTGCTTACTATATATAAGGATGTGGTAATATCTTTTGGAATTATGATAGGATTTAAACTATGTGTGCCGTTTCACAGTTCTTTATAAGAGCTGTAGGAACAAAGATGGAGTCTCTGCGATCAAAATGTTAAATAAAATGCATTTAACATCAGTATGGGCCGAAATGTAAGTATTTTCATCAGTCGGTTACGGAAATAACCATGTATAGAAGGCGCATGAAAAGAATGACAAATGGACATTATTTAAACGTATTATTCAAGAGAAAAATTTGCTCATCACCTACTATACAATCTGACCTCGAAGCAGTAAGAAGATGCAAGACTAGATTGAAAAGGATTATCCAGCTGAACTAAATATTGTAATTTGGAAACGAAATATAATTCGCGACTACACGCCAAACAGCTGTTATCAAGATTTAATCGCTGCGCGGAAGATTAAATACGTTAAAAAGGAAATAAACAGATTACAATAGAACAGATTACAATAGGCGCAGAGCTTCAATAAATTTGCCCGATACCGCTTAATAGGGAAGGAAACTTACTGATCAGCTGTTGAGTGCATTCACACCAACAAAAATATAGAGGAAAGAAATTCATTTTCAAATTGGAATAAATATTTAACATCTATATTAGTCGATTTGGAGCTAGTTTATTGGATTAACTGTACCATAACGAAATCCATACAATCTGAGCTTCACAAGAGATATATTAGTTGAAGAATGACAGCAATGAATCACATATTTTGTTATTATTCTGTTACATACGTACGAGATTCCACTATGAGCCTGTAAAGAAGCAAGGCAATGCTATTTGGATCCTGATGAGGCGATACGATGTTGGCTATCCCGGATGACCAGTAATCAGTGTTGAGGAGCTACGATGTACCCGATCACTTGTGGAGAAACCAGATGACGAGATCCTAATCTCAGATGACCGGAGATGAGAAGACATCGAGACCACCTTGAGCAAAGCTAAGTCCATTATCTAAGTCGTTTTCGTAAGTAAGAGAATATTATCTTTTATTATTGTATGTTGATATGTGTGTTTTGTGCGAAGACAGTGCGTAGATAAACGTCTAGCTGAGATGATTGGAAGTAGGTATTCATCTATATGAAATATCAATTCCATTAGTAGGCGTGGTCACAAGTGATATTCCGATCGTAATGTTTCCAGTGATATGTGAGGACAGACAGTTAAGAGTTATTATTATTATTATTATTATTATTATTATTATTATTATTATTATTATCAGTGAAGAGTAAAGAGTGAAGTTGGCATTAAGACAGTGTGCCCTATTTTAATCAAAGTCACTCGGTGCGAGATCATATATAGGAAGTGTTTTATGAAGGAATAAGGCAGTAGACTACTCAGAGTTATGATGTTAAATTTGGCACTATGACACTAGGAAGTAAAGTATGCATTTTATGAATGTCACGGCACGTTGATGTGCGGTTTAAGGAAGTGATTTGAATATGATGAAGTGAGAGATTTGTTATACGTGAAATGTGTGTAATAATTAACGCGTTATAGATATGGTATAAGGATGATAGTGATTTATGATGGTCATATTTATTAGTTTCTTCGAGAGAGATAGTCATAGTTGTGCGAAGTGAGATCTCGTGATTTCAAATGATGTTTCTGAGAGTGTCAGTGAATTCTCGCCAATTCCATGTGATAATTCTTGATCCTATGCATTTTTACATAGCTTAGGATATGATCTCGAGACTGGTAGAGCGATGTTTTTATCCATGTTAGGATTGCCTAGAGAATCATATATGTAGTCGTGATAAGATTTAAGCCTGCACTGATTTATTTAGGATGATCTTGAAAACTCTCACTGTGTATAACATTATTCTGGGCAAAATTCAACCTACTAGACTAATCACTGGTGACCTAGATATTCAACAGAGAGTTATTTTTAGTCGGAGGTAGTGTCTTCTGACCAAGTAGATTTTTCGTTAGTGGTATGTGTGATGATAACTACATAGGTTGTGTGTGGTGACGTTTCTTGCAACCAAATACGCACGTAGACTAATACTTATCACTAAAATTAAGGTCACATTACCTTAAGTTCATAAGTTAAATCTTACGATAACGATACTTGAAGGGTGATTACGACTTACAATGGACGTAGCTTAGCTTATGGTGTGACACCGGGAAATATGAGTAACTAAGAAGCAATTAAGCATGTGAAAGTGAATATTTAAACTGTGAAACATACAAGAGAGTACTTGTCAATTCAAAGTCAAGAAAATTTTGTGATAATTTTTATTGAGAATTTTAAACCTGCATCGAGACAGACAGTTAGTGAAAATTAAATAATGTGTCAGTTTAAAGAGTAAGGAATAGGTGGTAACGAACAGAATCTGATATTTATTCCAAGAATAACTGATATTCAGACAACTTGAATTCCAATTCTTAACTGAACATTAACTCGACGATTCCACAAGTGTTCTTTATTTCTTAATAGAGTATAGTCAGAGATATTGTAAATAATAATTGATACAATTTTTATTTTTCTTCTTAACGGATGCATCCTATACTCTTAGTATTCTTGATTTTAATGTTTATTTTCTTGCCAGTACGGCTCATGTCAATATAATTAATTTCATTCACATTAATTTAATTCGTTATCGCCCAACTTCGTAAGTGAGTTGCATACGGATGAAAACACATGTTTCTCAATAGTTCTCAAATGTTACATAATATTTATTCTAATATTATATGATTTTGAGAGATCAATGGACTTATGAAGTGAAATAATGTAATCCGAGGAGGCATTTATTTATGATGAATTCAGAAGACGTAATTTTTCTGAAATGTTGATGACGGATATCGACTGTAGGAATGACAATGAGTCACTCACTTCAAGAAGTATTCATTGGTAAAATTTGAGATAATTTTTATTAAATGTCTGATTTAATATTTGAATAAATATGGGATAGTGAAACCTCAACATTCTTTCTATGTGTTCCTAGAATAAGTATTAGTTGTAAGACTATAGTAGTTCCAGTTGACGACAACTTCTCTAAGAGCTAGTAAGAGTATGGTATCTAACTAGTTACAGGTAAGAGACGTCTTTCAACGTTAGTTAGAATCTACCATTAACCGATCTGGACGTTTTTCTATTACAGAACTCACACTCATAAAACTTAGTCATCGGACCAATTGAATTTAGAGCTAGTCAGGATCTCTTGTGTCCATGCCTGGACGCGGGAACGGCGCATATGACAGAGTAGATAAGTTCACAAACCATGATGACGGTAAGAAATACGTCGAGTTAGAATGTGATAATGCATATACTGTGAAATGAAATGTGATATTTATTTGAAATGTGAAATGAGGGTTATTTAATGTGAGTAATGATATGAGATATGGTAATTAATGTTGGTGATAGTTATTGTTCTTCGTAAATATGGTCATGATGGTATTGTTATGGAAATAATATTCCAAGTTACGTATTTTTGAAGTAATTAGTGAGTTTATTCTGTCTTTAGTCGACTATTTATCCATGCGTAAGCCATGAGTAGGACAGAATGCGATCTAAATGCCGTCCGTATGTTGACATTTATATTAAAGATCACCAAATGATCCATAATGAGATGGATGAAATTAAATTAGCTGACATCCGGGTATATCTTCTAATTATAAGATTTTTCTCACATGTTAGGCAGACTTTGAAGTTTATTCTAAGGCAGTACCCAATATCACTGGTGACTTAATTGCACAAATAAGAGTCATTAATTTGAAGTAGAGTCTTTTCACAAGGTCTAGACCACATAATTATCGTATATTTTGATGGAAGTATGATTACATATACTTGATAATACAGTGTCATATCACGGATACGCACTTGAATTTATGAATGATCTCAAGTTAAGAGAATAATTTGCCCAATTTTTTAGAGGTAATGTTTAATCATGATCTTTTAAGAGTATACATTGACTTAAAGGGGAGTTATCGATGATTATGCAAGATGAAGTGTCAAGAAACATGAGCATAACTTGAAAATACAATATCTGTCAAATGTTATGAATATTATGACGATATTTTCCCAGGTTAATTCGGTTGTGTATCAAGACACAAAGAATGTGAATCAAGAGAAGTTACCGCATTTCCATAAGTTAACGTAAATGAGACGAGAGAAACAGAACATTTCAATTTAATTTTTTGGATTTCATTTAGGAAAGATGTGATTCCAATTTTTTAATAGATTTGTGACCAAATATGAAACTGCGTCCTACATTTTCTAGAACAATCCTCAATCTACGATACTGTACATAGTATGTTGTGATGTAAATTTTCATTTTTTTTCTTTCATTAGATGCATCTAATACCTTAATTATCTAATATCTTAATTATCTAATATTTTAATTATCTGATATTGTTATTATCCAATACTTTCATTGTCTGATACCTTTATTTAACTTAGTTTCTTTTCTTTTCAACTAGATATTTTCCAGACAGATAATTCTTCAATTAAGACCTTTTAAGGTCATGATTATTTGTTTTTTCGAGCATCCTAACTGGATATTCCATTTCTTTCTAAAAGACTTTAATTTAATGTTGCCAGAAATGAATTCTAAGAAAAATACATAGTTCGACACTCGTTACCTTTTATTTCAAAGAGAGACTATGATAATTTTTTTTCTGCTGATTGAACTTAGTTTATAATAAATGAAATATGTCAAAAATCAACCCTTCTTTTAATGACTTTTAAAGTAGTTCCTTAGCTGTAGGTACTTATATTTTTGGCGATCTGATAAGGTATAGGGAAATCTAGCTAAGAAAACGAGTGGGAGACGTCCTTCTGCATGAGTTGGATATTTCCACGAGAATAAATTGGTGTTCTTTCCTCTCAGTCGGAACTCATAGCCCGTAAAAGACGGATAATGACAATTATTATCATAATTTGAGCTAGCCCGGATCTTGTGCGTCCTTACCTGGACGCGGGAACGGCGCAATATATACATAGATTACATTATAACAACTTATTTTTCGTATAACATCATGCAGATGTAGATTCGTCTTATTGTGTGTAGCCATCTTGATTCTTACAGTGGCGTCCCCAATAGTAGCAAAATCCTAGATAAGAACGTTAACTGCCTCTCCAACTTCAGCATAGCTAAACTTGAGAATATTCTCCCAGACTGCACATAAACGAAAGTCGGAGTACGCGTTTTCAACCAAACTTCCAGATAAATATGCAAACTGCTGCATAAATTTAAACCGCACTTTTATCTGGCTGTCGTAGTACAGGCCCTAAATACAGTAAACCTATACACACAAAGGTAAAAGTGAACTCTACCGATAAACTTTCAGAAGTTGTTCAGGGATGTAGGCTGAAAGTTTTGATATAAGAAACCTGTGGTATTACTTTCAAAACATACTGTATTTTAATTCTGCCATTGATGCTTTCATGGCCCGTACTTATAGACATGATATATAGGCTTTTGGGGCTTATGCCGTGTCAAGAAAATAAGGTGAAATTCTTTACGTTTCGCAGAGAACTTCGCTTTGTGTCATCAGAAGAAAATTTCGACTGTCCACGAGAAACGCTTCTAAAACAATGAAGTTTGAATTTAGACGTTACCAATACAAGTGGAAATGGTACATTCATTCATCACCAGATGGCTCCCCGAACGCGGTACAGGGCTAGCATTCGAAGCGGAAGCTGACCGAACCATCAGAATCAGTCTGAGAGGTTCACATAACATAACAGGTGTACGCACATATGAAGGTATGACATTGACACAAGCCTGGAATGAAACATTTGTCGATGAGGAACGTACGAATTTGGAAAAACCATAACGAAATAATAATAGTGAAGGGACAGAGAAGAGAACTACCCATGTAAATCCTTAATGGCTGGCAACCAGGTATTACATAATTGATAGCCAGTGTCCCTGTTGAGATTGTTAGGATTTCTACATATTTCCACAGCTTACCGTATAATCCTGGACCTGTAGTGTCTAGTGTGAGTAAGAGCTCGAGCATCTTGGAAAATGAAATCATGACCCGACGATAGAGCGTGCTCAGCTATTGCTGATTTGTCTGGCTGGTTGAGATGAATATTACGTTCATGTTCCTTGATACGAGTACCAATGGAACGACATGTTTGGCCAATGTATACCTTACCACAAGTACAGGGAATTTCATAAACCCCAGGATGTAAAAATGGGGACAATTTGTCCTTGGTTTTACCCAGACTGTGAGCAATTTTTGTGACGGTGCCAAACACGGTTTTTATATTTTGTTTGCGGAGGACCTTGGCAATTCGATCTGTGGTGTTATGAATGTAAGGCAGGCAGGCAGTTCCCTCCACTTCTTCCTTCTGTGAGTTTGCTTTGTCGTTACAGTTGGCCGTGCGCGTAGAGGCGTGCGGCTATGAGCTTGCATCCGGGAGATCATGGGTTCGAGCTCCACTGTCAACAGCCCTGAAGATGGTTTTCTGTGGTTTCCCATTTTCACACCAGGCAAATGCTGGGGCTGTACCAAGGCCACGGCTGCTTCCTTCCAACTCCTAGGCTTTTCCCATCCCATCATCGCCATAAGACCTATCTGTGTCGGTGCGACGTAAAGCAACTAGCTTTGTCGTTTCTCTGGGATGCAGGACTCTATGAATCTGCAAATTGCTGTAACCATTACCCTTGAACATAACTTTGAGTATGTCCATCTCTACCTGGATATTTGATGGCTCACAAATTCATCTCACCCACTTCATGAGTGTCGTGAGAATGCCTTGTTTTTGTGCTGGATGGTGGTGAGAATGTGTGATTCAATGCATGATGAATTTGTCACATAGAAAGATTTGAGAATTTAATGCCTCTCCTCCTCAACACACAGGTTGACGGGCCTGTAATTTATTCTGTTCCAAAGTCAAACTGTTTAATTTCTTGTACTATCTTCCTATCCTAATCTTGAAATTTCCCAAGGAACAGTATAGCACATCTCCACTAAATCCTCAACTGTGATCACCACATATTTAGAACTTCAGACTGGTACTGCAAAAGACTGGGAAACAGGTTGTAGGTTTGTTTCACTGGTACTGCAAATGTCAGAACAGGGAAATTGTAGTGCCATGATGTAGAACAACCAGTACATTCATTTCCAAGCACTGCCAAAATATTTGATCCATACTGGAAATCTGGTCAACCAAATGGGATACCACAGACAAAAATGAAGCACTGGTTGTAGAGAACCATCTCCAAAATGTACAAATAAACACACAGAACTCAATTTACAACATACTGCCAATTGTTCTGATTTAAGTATTTTCATGTATTTCAAGATATTCAGAAAACTATGCAGAGCACAAAATAATGATTTGGTAAAACTTAGCACCACACGATTTCTTTTACCTATAACTTTCATGGAAAATACACTCATCAAATACATTGATATTTCTGCAGCAAATAAGGGTTAGTGCTACATGTTTATAGAAGACATCCAGCAAAATTTTCATTCAATTTTACTTCAACAACAGAGATCAGAGTTTTTAAAAAAGAATTACCTGGCCATCTTTTCCTCTTTCTAAGCCCAACAGGTCAAATGGATCCACATTATCATTTATAGCAGATAAAGGTCGCGTACCAGAAGCATGTCTGCGACGTGTACCTTCCTTCTTCAACTCATTTCTGAATCAGAATGACAAAAACCAAATATTAGGTTGAAAATTATATTCCATCTAAGTTATACAAGAGCTAAAAAAGAAAGTTTTCCTATGCATAGAGCATAAAATGTCACAAAAATAACTGAACTAAGTTCAATCTGCAGTAAATGTCTTAGGAGAATATTGGAGAGCTCTTCATATTTTTACAAATTTCAATAATAATAATCGTACCGGAAGGTACACCTCAACGCCGCACATTTAAAATCAGTGCCTTAATAAACTCCTCTATCAATCAAATAGTGAAACTGATAACACAACAAGTTGGAACTTTAATCAGAAGATGTCACTACTAAAATACTAAGTAATTTTGTTATTGTGAAGTTTCCCATACTGACTGAATTTCTCCTTGTTTGTTTTGTTATACATCAAGAAGTTTGGACATTTTTCTACAGATGACACTACTAAAAACTATGATCACACACTCTGGTTCAAGGAGGAAGAACTTATAACTTAAAGAAGTTTTGTATTCCTAGGTTTCCCATAACTGATCTATGTTCATTTATTTCTGGGTTGGCAATACTTCCTTTTCTTACTGCCAGTTTTGAATCTAGCCAATCACGAATTTTTAAAATTAATTTTCAACCAATCCCGCACTTCTTGTTCACTTTGCATTTGTCAATAAAATTTAAGAGGGTGTGTCCTGATTAATCTTGAATGCTCTTGAACCTTCCCTGAGGGTTTATAAACTGTGGCTTTTCACATTTCCTGGCCTTTCTAAGTGTGTGTGTTACGGCAGGAGGTGGGGCCACCTCTTTCTTCGATCAGCAGAACATCTATAACGTAATGGCCACATAACTTAATTCTTTCTTGCTACCTCCACAGTTTAATTGTGTAACCATACTTTTGCAAAATGTAACTTTTCTTTCGGCTAATGTAAACATTTCATAAAATCTTTAATTGTAAATCAGGGATAGAGGGTGAGTTACCCTCTTGAGCTCCCCTTCATCTTGTTTTGAGATGTCTGTGATTTAGCAACTTTTTTTTTTCTGTAATGTATTACAGTGATTTGCATGCACGCCACCTGAAGTAGCTTGGGATTAGCCCCTGTTTCATAGGCTGAGGGCCCTGTAGGTTTTAAATTTTCATTATCTGGGAGTGCAGTGTACACCTCCATGCTGTTTGTGTTCGGGCCGTTCATTTAACCTGTTCTTCTTTTGCAAAGGCCCTGTAGGTTGAGTACTACATACCTCTGTATAAAATGATTTTCAATTTGTAAGTGTGCCTTGAGAGGCCAGAGATTGTAAGTTGATGTTGCCTTGAGTAGGCTTGGAAAAGTGAGAGCCTGTTAGCTCTTTTTCAAAGTTTTGTAACAGTAAGGTATGCCTCTGGGAGGCTAGATATTGTGATTTAGGGAGCAAGTGCTCTTGAATTAGGGGATTTCTGCCCCTAACAACATAATACCGCTTCCATTTGTAAAATGGTAAAACTAGGGGCTTGAAGCCCAGAATCTGTAAAAATCACTAATCTTGGACTTCGCCATAAGACCTATCTGTGTCGGCGCGACGTAAAGCCCCTAGCAAAAAAAATCTTGGACTTTCCTAGTCTTGTTTCAAGATTGCTTTTGTACCTGACATATTGTTATTTGTTGAGTTTTTTTTTTTTTTTGAAGAAATATAACCTTCAGTTCAATTTTTAAATTAATTTTGATATTGTAGATAGACCCATTCAGCCTGGCACCTTCTTCAACCTCTTTCTGCTCCATGGGAATCCCTGGAATAATAATAATAATAATAATAATAATAATAATAATAATAATAATAATAATAATAATAATAATAATAATAATAATAACAACAACATTTATTTTATGCCCCATTTACTACATTTGTATGGTTTTTGGAGACAGCAAGGTGCCAGAATTTTGTCCCACAGGAGTTCTTTTATGAGCCTTTGGTTGTGGTACCATAACACAACAATTAACCCAACTCAATGGAGATAGGGCCACCTTCCCTACTCTCCACTTGAGTAACTCCTGCCTGGCACATCCACGTTGCGGGGGTGGGCATCCTCTACTCCAGTAGGCCGGTGTAAAAGGATGGCTAAGTTCAGGTGGGGACCCAGTCCTACAGGGTATAACGTGGAACCCATGCCCAGGGTTACGTGTGAAGACTTTAATGGCGGATCCAGCAGAGAAGGAGACCTCCGGAATGGTGGAAAAGGCGGATGAGGCAACCCATCCTCACTGGGGTTCATTAGTTGAGGACGTAAGACAGGGTAGACAGGACTCCTTAGTCATGGTGAAGACAACCTGTCTAGGCGTAGGATGCTCCAAAATCAATGTCCCCAGCCAGTGGATAGGGTTGAGCGTGGGGTTAATGGCCTCACCTTGTAAAAAAAGCATTGTTCAGAAGACTTCTATGAGAAAACCGGACGGAAATCAAAGACGACAAAAGCTTAGGAAAAGGACACGAGTAAGGAAAGCGGACATAAACATTGCGACATGGAATGTAAGAACAATGTTGCAACCGGGAAAAATACAAGAAATAGTAAATGAAACAAAAAGATTTGGATACGACTTAGTAGCGATTCAGGAAATAAGATGGAAAGGGCAAGGATGTATTGAAAAGAAAGATTATAACCTCTATTACAGTGGGCCGGAAGAAAGAACAGGACAGCTCAGTACGGGATTTATAGTACATGGGAAATTGAAGAAGAGTGTAACAAGATATGAACCGATCTCAGATAGAATATGTAAGCTTCGAATTAAGGGGAAGTTTAGGAAAACTGTTATATCAGCACATGCACCAAAAAAGGAACAATTTTATGATGAGTTAGTACAAACCGTTGAAGAGCGACCAAGATATGATATGATTATTATTTTAGGAGATTTTAATGTCAAATTGGGAAAGGAAGAGTGTATGAGACCAATGGCAGGGAAATATACACTACATGAAGAATCAAATGAGAATGGTTTTCACTTGGGAGAGTTTGCAACTACGAGTGGTCTTATAATTAAAGGCACCTGCTTTGATCATAAGAAAATACATAAAGGAACGTGGAAGATGCCAGGAAGCACAGTGGTAAATCAAATAGATCATGTACTAGTGACTACGAGGCATGCGGCATCCATTATTGACATAAGGACATGCAGAGGGCCAAACTGTGATTATGATCATTATTTAGTAAAAGCAATAGTGAGACAAAAATTGGCAACACGACAGAGGAGACAACCTACGGAAAGAAGGAAATGGAATTTGGAAAAACTACAACAACCAGAAGGAAAACAAGAATTCCAGTCAAAAATGAATAATATTTTACAGACGATTGGACAAGTATCTGGAATAGAGGAAAGGTGGGCAAAAGTTCAAAGGCGCATACAAAATGCGGCACAAGAAATACTGGGTATAGCTAAAAAGAAAAGAAATATTTGGTTTGATATGGAGTGTGAGGAAGCTACTGGAAGGAAGAAGGCAGCAAGAGCAAAAATGTTACAGAGAAATACAAGGTGAAATAGGGAAAATTATAAGAAATGCAGATGTGAAGCTAATAACATCTGTAAGAAGAAGAAAAAAGAGATAATTAAGAAGAAACTAGAGAGTATAGAGAGAAAAAGGGTACAGAAGAGGACAAAGGATTTCTATAATGAAATTAATTATTTCAGGAAGGGGTATATGCCAAGATTGAATGGCTGTAAGAATAAAGAAGGTAAGCTATTACAGAATGAAGAGGAAATAAGTGAAAGATGGACCGAATACTTCCGAGAGCTCCTTAACAAAGAAAGAGAAGAGGTCGAAGAAAGTGAAGGGCATATGGAGCAGAGTGGGCCATAACAATGGATACATGCCCCCACATTGAAAGATGTAGAAAATACTATTGCAAAATTAAATAACCATAAAGCAACAGGAGATGACGGAATAACAAGTGAACTAATTAAAAACTGTAGCAAAGAAATGCTACAAGAGATACATGAACTGATTATTAAGATTTGGGAGGAAGAACGGATACCTGATGAGTGGAATACAGGAATAATTTTCCCAATATATAAGAAGGAAAATAAATATGAATGCACTAAATATAGGGGAATTACATTACTGAATATCATCTATAAAGTATTTTCAAATATCCTATTAAAATATCTGACTCCATATACTGAAGAGAGATTGGATGAAGTACAGTGTGGCTTCAGGTGAAATAGGAGCACAGTAGATCAAATATTCGTGGTATGTCAAACGATGGAAAAATGCTATGAGCATAATATAGATCTACATATGTTGTTTGTAGATTTTAGACAAGCATTTGACAGTATATACAAGGATAAGCTATATGAATGTATGGAGAAAATAGGAATACCACAGAAACTGATTAGGATGTTCAGAATCACTTTAGCAGAAGTAAGGGCAAAGGTGATGGTGGATGGAAGAATTGGAAATGAGTTTGCTCTTAATGCAGGAGTCAGACAAGGTGATGCACTCTCATCTACTTTGTTTAATCTGGCAATTAACCAAGTCCTTGAAAAAATAATGGATACCAGAAATATTGTATATAAATCTAAACAAATTTGTGCGTATGCAGATGATGTAGTGTTAACGGCCAGGAATGATAGATATTTGAAGGAAATGTTTCTTGAAATGGAGGAAGCAGGAAAACAGATGGGACTGGAGATGAATGACAGTAAATCCAAGTATATGCATGTGACTGTTATAGAGGGCAGAAGAAGTCAAGATAATCTGACAATAAATCGGCATAATTTTGAGAATGTACAAAGTTTTGAGTATTTAGGAACCATGTTGACAAACAATAATAGAATAAGTGAGGAGTGACATCGTAGAATAATAGCTGGAAACAGGGCCTATTATGCAAATCTTACATTATTTAAATCTCGTCTATTGTCTAAACCTACAAAATTCAAAATATATAAGACCCTTATTAGACCTGTAGTGACATATGGCTCAGAAGCCTGGAACCTTTTAGTTGATGATGCAAATAAATTAAGAATATTTGAAAGTATTTGATGAATATATGGCCCAATTCAAGACCAGAATGGTTGGAGGATAAGGACGAATGCTGAAATACAGAACATATTAGACCACTCACTCGTCACATGTCTTTGTTATCGCAGGTTCAGTCTTTAGTAGTTACTGAAGACATCATCATCGGCAATCATCGCACGGAGAAGTAGCTGCGGCAGGCAGAGATAAGGTGAGCAAAGCGATCCGTTCGAATCCTGATTTTGAGTTCGCCAAGCTTATAAAAGACGTATTGTGGTGAAAATGTAAAGACGTACAATTTTACCTCACTTTGTTCCAAATGTCTTCATTTAGTTACGCACCTGTCACTTCTTGTGACGTAGAAAGGTCTGTGCTTAAGAAAGTGCTGACAGAGAAATGGATGAGCTTAAATCAAGACAGTTTGGAGAAATTAGTTTTCATTGGTTTCAAAAGAACTGAATTTTGATAGTGCATATTTTCCAGTTTATTGTGCATGTGTTGCCATATGATAGTGTATGAACGCATGCATATTTTGGGAATTGATAGTGCATGGAAATCTGGGCTCTAGTGATTACAGAATGAGATGTCAACTAATTTTACCTATTTTTTAGTGGAGTTATCAACACTATGGACATAAATCAATAATTGTAATATTAGCCACAGTTCATAACAGGAACTTATAATACTTCTATGATTTGATCAGGTCAGATGTGATGTGCTTTGTGTCTATTAATTGCCTTAATTTAAATAAGAAACATGTACACAATCACTGAATTGATACTGGCCAATAACTCAACCTTTTAGCACCTCTTTAAAGGTCTTAAAATTTGGAAACTATATTATTGCCTGATCAAGTAGTCATTGTACTGCACGTTAGCACACACTTCATAGATTAAAAAATGAAAAATATCTCATTTAATTTCTTAGGTGGCCAATCACTATGTGGTTTACCATATGTTACCCCAAGTCATTAAGGAGCAATGTTCATTAATTTCTATAAGTGTTTCCTAAATAAGTAAATAAGCAATTGATAAAACAAAGTCCATGGCATGGGTGAATGGTTTAGAGAAATCAGCAAATAATTTAGGGTAGTCCCTCTCACTCCTAACATTAAGCCAATGACAGTCATGGACTTACGAGTATATTTTTCTTGGAAGTAATTTAATAGCAGGCTCTTATATATACCTCTTCCCATACCTCCATATAGGGTTGGCACCAAGAAGGGCATCCGGCCGTAAAACAAGAGCCAAATCAACATGTGCAATGCAGTTCGCATCCGCGACCCCAATGGTGTGGGAAAAGTGGTGGTGGTGGTGGTGGTGGTGGTGGTGGTGGTGGTGGTGGTGGTGGTAGTAGTAGTAGTAGTAGTAGTAGTAGTAGTAGTAGTAGAATAAGAAGAATAAGAAGAAGACGACGACCACATGCACCTCTTTTCTGGGTCAACTCTTTCAGAAGCCGGGCTGAGTGACTCAGACAGTTGAGGCCCTGGTCTTCTGACACTAACTTGGCAGGTTCGACCCTGCCTCAGTCGGTCGGTATTTGAAGGTGCTCAAATATGTCAGCCTCGTGTCGGTAGATGTACTGGCACCGAGCTCGATAGCTGCAGTCGCTTAATTGCGGCCAGTATCCAGTATTCGGGAGATAGTGGGTTCGAACCCCTCTGTCGGCAGCCCTGAAGATGGTTTTCCGTGGTTTCCCATTTTCACACCAGGCAAATGCTGGGACTGTACCTTAATTAAGGCCACGGTCGCTTCCTTCCCACTCCTAGCTCCTTCCTCTCCCAACATTGCCATAAGACCTGTCTGTGTTGGTGCGACATGAAGCAACTTGCAAAAAAACAAAACAAGATGTACTGGCATGTAAAAGAACTCCTGCCAGACTAAATTCCGGCTCCTTGGCATCTCAAAAAACTGTAAAAAGTAGTTAGTGGGACGTAAAGCTAATAACTTTTTTTTCACATCGTTATGCACAACTGAGGAGCAAGCTTGAACTTATTTAGCTAATGATTTTGCCCTCTTCTCTTCCCAAAATCTCTCATCCTCTCACCAAAATTCTTCTTACGATCTTCTGTCTGGGTGGGGATTTTTCTGTTCCTCTATCGGGCATATCCCAGCTGGCGGATCAGGGGGGCTCACCGGACTTGTCCGGTGGGTCTGAGGGAAATAAAATACCTCTCGTCGACCAAACACAGGTACAGCCAGAAAACATCATGAGGCAACCTCTAAAGCTCAACACCTTAGTTGTACCAATGAGATTGACGAAGGTCAATCTCCCCCATTTTCTTCAACTTATCATCATCATCATCATCATCATCATCATCATCATTATTATTATTATTATTATTATTATTATTATTATTATTATTATTATTATTATTATTACTATTAACTCTTTCAGGCTGGCTTTTGTGGGTTCATGACATGACAAGCCCCTGATGTTCTCGGATACATTAGTTGGCTGGAGTGTATTGCTTAGAGAAGACTACGCCTTTACCTTTGCGTTCTTCCTTACTGAAAAGATTTTAACCTAAAATCTTTCCGTACCTTCCACGAGTCTATTTGGTTCCGTCAGTCATGAATCGCCACAGTTTTTGTTACATTGAATCAGCCAGGCTGGATAGAATTTCATCTGAAAATCTCCTCAAAAGAGTTCTAGAATGGATGGTTTGATTTCAGCAAAATCTGGCATGAATTTATATGTCATAAATGCATCTCCCATTTAGAACAGAACACACCTACTGTAGGCCTTTGAACAGTGTGTCGACGAAAAACATACCTATTATTATGTATATCAGATGGGAGCTGTAATAATTCCATAAGTGCTCCTCTTATCATAATATCAGTTCCCTATACAAACTTACGATGAATTTTATTTGGTGGGGGGGGCACTGTCTAAAAAGGGTATAGCTGGGACAAAGAGAGGTATTCAAGACTACAAATTTTTGATCCGCATGTAAATGGGACGATATCAGCAGTTCGAGGGTGTTCTTTAACTCTAGAACATAAAACCTACTTCAATAGTACAAAGACACAAAACTTCGTAATATTTACTACACTCACTTTGCTTGAGAAACACATCACTATCGAACACAAAAGATGTTTTTTTTTTTTTTTCAATCAGCAACAATCTGATTGCTTATTTTCAATATACAGTCAAACTTTGTTTACATGTTTTCCAGGGGACCAAAGGAAAAAAACGTGTAAGTGTGAAATACACTTGAATGAAATTCTGTAACTATGAAGCTGAGTTATGTTCCAAAGTATATATGGGAATATGAAACTATATTAACACAAAAGAAATGCACCCAGATAAAAAAAAAAAAATTACAAAGAGAGTGGAGTCACTTTACGAAATAAAGTAGTGCGTTATCTTGTCTTGTTTTTTGTTGGCTGCGGCCACGTCTTGAACAGTATTCTCAAACCGGTACAATTTGGTCATTATTTCTTCAGAAACATCATGGCTTTGGACCTTTGAAAATACCAGCTGCAGTTTCTGGTGAAACACTGGGAGCTACAAAAATACATTCAACCATAGCTTGCAAGCCTGGGACATTTCTTCTATATCTACCGTTTCTTTACTGCTCTTGTTCTCTCTCCTTGTCCATGTCAGCTCCTGGAAATCTTTTGGCTCTCTTTATCTGGTTTTTAAAGTATTTTTATGTCAGTATTTAGTCCATTTGAGAGCATTCTTCTTCTTTTCCTTACTGGCTTTTGTCCCACATTAGAGTCAACATTTCACATGGATTTGGTGTAGTTTTATCACTGGATGTTCTCCTGATGCCATTCCTATGTGGAGAGATTCAATATTGTATGTTTCTGTAGCAGTTAGTAGTGTAGTGTAGTTATGTAAATGAAGAGATGTGTATCAAGAAACGCATCTAGTCTGCAAGCCAGAGGAATTAGCCATATATAGTTAAAATCCCCAACCCTGCCGGGAATCGAAACCGGGGCCCTATGAACCACTACACTGACCATTAAGTCAAGGAGCCAGATGTCTGATAGCATTCACTTTTTTCAGAATATCAATAATATTAATACATCATCAGTTTTTCAACACAATTTAACTATCTGACTGAAGATTCACTTGATGTTTAAGTACTGTTTCCTGGAACAGTAGACTTACTTTTAACATTATATCAATGGAGTGATTACAAAATGCAAGATGTCACGATAAGTTGTTTGTTCTAATTATATTTTCCTTAATCAATTAATAATGAATTATTCATCCTAATGAACTGCAACATGGCTTAATTGAAATTCATATGAAAAACATAACTAACCTGGCACTACGTATGCTCCTATTATATGGCAAAGATGAAAAAATGAGGAATGGAATTCTCTTGGAAGTAACCAACACAAGTCTGTCATTATGGAAATGTTGGCCTTTACTAGGACGCACAAACCGAACTTCTTTGGCTGGTGGTTGAACTAGTTCAGGGATTGCAGCAGTGGAAACCTTTCCACGAATGCCTCCTAAAAACAGTGAACATGATTCACAACACATAACAAATATTCCTTCAATTTCTGCAATTATCAAATACTGAAACATTTAAAAGAAAAGATAATATGTAGAAAAAGTACTTCGTTGCACATGATAATGAGAAGTCTTGTATGCATTTGGCTAACAAGTGTACCCAGCAATACATACAGGTGAGAGAGATCAGTCTGCTGCTATTGAGGGAAAACAATGAATCTTACAATTTTTCCTGCAGTTTTCCATCAATGAGGCATTTAAAGTATTCATCCAATCTTTTCTTGATTACTTAAGAACTGACAGACTACCTCCCAAAAATAAAAGTTTTCAGGAATAAGATTAAAAATGTAGTCCTACCACAGCTATCAATATGCTACTCAAAAATTGATTCCGGTAAGATGGTTTCTCAATGCAATGAAGAGAGTCTGATAATGAAGTAGGAAAGATTTTAGCTGAGCATTAAAGTACACTTTTAAAACACTACTCTTGCCCACATCTAATAAATATAATTAAAAAGCTGTTAGCTAACACACTTTTAAGTAAATCTTACCAAGACTAGAGCCTAAACTCTCATTACTGCTAAAGCTGTGGTGATGTTTATCTTCACAAAGGGATGACTGATGTGTAAGACGGCGTTTCTGACTATGTGAACCGAATCTGCGCTCAATGCCATAGTCGCTGCCAGTTGTTCCAGTCCTTAACATACAGGATAAAATACATTAATACAAAGCCACAAGATTTTTTTTTTAATTTACAAGTTGCTTTATGTCGCACCGACACAGATAAATTTTATGGCGATGATAAAGATAATGTTCTATAGCAATCGAATAGAGGTAAATAAGTAAAATAAGACCTGGAACTTGCACACATAACAACAGAAACTTGACACATTAGGAAACAACAATAGCAGGAGAAAGATTAGTTTTTAATTTTTTATACCACACAGCCAACTCGCCCGATGAGAAAGATTTTTAAAATAATGGCTAAGTGAAATGAGAAACTCTTCAAAGTCTGTATGTTTCTGCAGCCTTTGTGAAACGTCAAGAATTAGCCTTGCTTAGTTAACTAATATGGCTTATCAGAACCTTGAAACATGTCTGGAGGAAGAGGAGTTCCTACCAAAGTTCCAAACTCTTGAAGAATGTGGGTAGCAGCTCAAGATATAGGGAAGGATTATGATAGGCATGAAAATAAAAACTTCCCCTAGCCAAAGGAAAAGAATAAGAATTTTCTTGTTGTAATAATGTGTTTCAGGTATTACTTGTCAACTGGCAATGAACACACAAATCATATATTTTGGGAATCAAACATAGAGAACAGGACGTTATAAAGATGTTCAGCATTTCTGCTTGGTGGTGCTAGTAAATTGAAACAATGCTACACATTTTTTTTAAACAAAAGAAAAGTTCTAGATAAGAGAATGGGTGACTGAAAGACTTATCATGAAAAGAGAAAGGAAACACTGTGGCCTACAGTAATGCTGTTGAAAAACAATAGCTGATCAATGAAGGTCATGAGAAAAGGAAAACTTGAGGATCTACGGTGGAATAAATGTCAGGCCCAGTTGTGAGCCCATGGGCATACACGTGACACAAATGATAAAGAGAGAGATAGAAACATGAAAAAGAATATGAATGAATGAATACTGTTCTCTCTCAATCACGGATGACCACAAACTGGGGAGAGCGTATTCATTTACTGCAATCGTAACTATTACATGGAGTTAGTTTTGTTAGAACTACAAAATATCAAAGATATTCCAAATATCAAAAATGTTACAAGAAATAATTAAAATTTAGTATACATATCCAATAAACATTACTTAGACTCACCTCAAAAGTTAAGACACTCTTACTCTGACCAGGTATTTCCTGGACTTCAACAAAGTTATTTAGTCCAGGATACATCCTCATTAATTACATGTAATTTTGCTCTGTTTTTGCCCTCTTTAGATTTCTTTTCCCATAATTCTCTGATGATGTTACATAATTTTGCTGTTCTTCCCGGTTTCTTCCATCCTCTATTTAACAATTTAGCAAGTTCAGGTTCATTTTCAATTTTCCCCATCTTTGATATTTCTCGTTTCTTTACAGTCTTTTAGCAGATATGCTATTTCCATATGTGTATTACATAAAATTCATTCATTTTCCTTATTTTATTCTCTTAAGGATTTATTTACTAGCAAATGAACCCGTGCTTCACTGCAGTATTCTACCTTGTATACGGATTTCTATGTAAATAACTGTACACGCAGTGAGTAAGATTATATTAAATTGCATATCTCTTAGCGCTATCCGAAAAACACCACGGGCAAGACCCCAGACATGGTTTCCGATGTAAGGTGCGCGTTGGGGACTTATGTGATACGGGCAGGCCACGTTTCCAACTGAAATTCATAATCGAGCATTCATTATCGAGTTTGGGTGTTCTTACTATTACGGCAGGCTCAGGGGCATACACAGAAATTATTTTCGGTGGGGGGGGGGGGGGAGCGGCATTAAATATTAACATTTGAGGACTTCTATACAATAATGTTGGGTGCATATTGTAAAATTAGAAACACTAAATTAAAACTTTCAAAATAACACAATTAATGAATTCAGATGCATTTTTTATTCATGTTGATGATTACAATAGCAGAATTCTCCTGGTATTTTTGGCCAGCTCATGGATTATATTTTCTACGGTTACATGATTTTCTTTATGATATATAAACGAGCTAACACATTCAATCCTGTACAGTCATATTCTGCAAATAAGCTTTCAAATACTTCATGGATGAAGAAGAGCATTCTCGTGTCGCAGTGGTTACTACCGTAGTAAGGCAGCAAACAATTTCAGTACTCTATGTATTGTCAGGAAAATATCACTGTCGCAAAAAGGAAAGTGCAGAAATGAAGTCCATTGCTTTTAGAAGAGAAATTTATATATATATATATATATATATATATATATATATATATATATATATATTTATTTATTTATTTATTTATTTATTTATTAATGAAAGTATCAACATATTGTTGGAAAATACGTAGTTCAAATTAAAAGCAAAACAATGAGCTACTTAAAATCTTCATTTACATAGTTGCCACAATTAATCACAAGATCTAAACTTTAAAATTTTTCATGGGGGGGGGGGTTTATTCCCCCCAATCTTCCCCTCTGCGTACACCCTTGGGAAGGCTCACTCGCATATTGCCATTCACAATCGAAATCGGGAGTTTTCATTATAATTTTCCTAATGTCACGCACAATCGAGTTGGGAGAGATTTTATTATAATCGAGAAATGCAGCTCTATCTAATGTATAAGGGATCAAGATACAACAAAAAGTCATAGGACCAAAGTTGTACATCTCTCCAAATTGAATGATGATTGGGCTATCTGTTTTGTGATATGACTTACCGTTCAGCCACCAATTACCCCGAAACTAAGATCTGCACCGTCTTAAAACTGCCTTCATATTTTGACATTTTTTGGGGTCGAAAAGTTACACATTTGAACAGCTTGGAATGTTTCCTCGAAGGTAAGAGTGTCCAGGTTTTGGGATTAGCACTTGCATACATACGGAGAAATTAAGGAAGAAAATAATACAGTTAAGAAAGTTGACATTCATTGAAAATAGGATAATAACCGAGGACAGCCAATGGGACAAATCTGTAAATACCAAGTGGATGTATCAGAAGAACGAAATGTCCCTCACTAAATTATGATGATATGAGTTACGGACTTAAGAAAGCGGTACCAGGAGAAATCTAAGCGCAGGGATTTTTAGGTAAACAGATAAGAAGATGACTTATGGTGTTAATTTAATTTCGTGTGGCTATGTCCAGCCGTGTGCAGCCCTTGAATGGCAGACCCTCCGATGAGGGTGGGCGGCATCTGCCATGTGTAGGTAACTGCGCGTTATTGTGGTGGAGTCCGGCTCCATGGCTAAATGGTTAGCGTGCTGGCCTTTGGTCACAGGGGTCCCGGTTTCGATTCCCGGCAGAGTCGGGAATTTTGACCATCATTGGTTAATTCCAGTGGCTCGGGGACTGGGTGCTTGTGCTGTCCTCAAGGTTAATTTTGCTGGCACGGGGGCTGGGTGTATGTGTCGTCTTCATCATCATTTAATTCACATCACGTCGCGCAAGTCGCCTACGGGAGTCAAGTCAAAAACCTGCATCTGGCGAGCCGAACTTGTCCTCGGACACTTCCGGCACTAAAAGCCACTCGCCATTTCATTTCATTGTGGTGGAGGATAGTGTTATGAGTGGTGTGTGAGTTGTAAGGACGTTGAGGACAGCACAAACACCCAGTCCCCGAGCCACTGGAATTAACCAATGAGGGTTAAAATCCCCAACCCGGCCGGGAATCGAACCCGGGACCCTCTGAACCGAAGGCCAGTACGCTGACCATTCAGCCAACGAGTCGGAAAATTATAGTGTTACTACTAAGCCTAAAGACGGAATGCAGAGGCAAGAAATTAAAGCAGAAAACAGAAGTAGAAGAGAAATATAGTACAAATTATAGCATATGCCAGAAAACATCTTACGGTGTGAAATAACGGGTATTGTTGAAATATTAACAGCCACCTTTAGTGCTATTTGAAGATGATTGTAACCTCTAATGATATTCCGCAAATATCCCGCAGAATAGCAGCTTGACGTCTCTCTCGCCTTCTACCCAAGGAAAAACCACGAGTTTACAGGAATTATGACGAAAATGGCTTTACGTTACTTCCCTGCTGGCAAGCAGCCAGAGACGTTGCCATGGTAACAGGTAGGTACGTTGTCCGTCATCCAAGGCAGAAAATATGATTTTTTGAAGGGTAAGCAAAATTATATACATAACAAAAGTTGTTTAAAATAAAGGAATGTTTCACATATAGTTTACGGATTTTACAGGAAAGCAATAGTATAAGAGAAAACTGAAAAGAAAAAAAACTGTTCTGGTTATCCTATAAACCCCAGTCTATTCAGTGTTTCATTCGTTCCATCCCTGACCCGGTCAATGACTGGAAAACAGGTTGTAGGTTTTCATTTTCATGCATATCTAAACCTGCTCCTGGATGAGTATACTCTAAATATGAAGTTTGGTCGAGATCTATCCAGCAGTTTCACAGTGATTGTGGAACAGACGGACAAACACACGAAAGCTGAAAACCACTGATACGGTCTTGAGTTAACCTAAAATGGATAAATATCTGAAAAATTGACAAAACAAACAAAATTACAGACAGCGAACTCCCTACAACATTATATAGA
Source organism: Anabrus simplex (assembly GCF_040414725.1). Classification (NCBI taxonomy): domain Eukaryota; kingdom Metazoa; phylum Arthropoda; class Insecta; order Orthoptera; family Tettigoniidae; genus Anabrus; species Anabrus simplex. The sequence continues at coordinate 83,751,530 of NC_090268.1, read as the reverse complement.
TTTATTTATTTATTTACCATTTTGCTTTACGTCACGCCGACACAAATAGGTGTTAACGGCGACGAAAGGAAGTGACCGTGGCCTTATTAAGGTACAGCCCCAGCATTTGCCTGGTGTGAAAATGGGAAACCATAGAAAACCCGCCGACGGTGGGATTCGAACCCATTATCTCCCAAATGCAAGCTGATAACTACGTGAACCAAACAGCGCAGGCCACTTGCTCGGTGCTTTTTTCTGAATACTCCCATCAACCACTAAACTGTTTATCTCATTTGCCTTCTTGTTAACATTTGCATTCTTATTGTCACATTTCATTCATTTCCAAAATTCTACTAATGTTTTCTTGCAGTTACAAATTTGTCCTTATTACTTGCTTTTCTATATCTTTTACTCTTAGGATTACCATCTTACACAATCTCCTGTCTTCCCTTGCTACATTTATTTCCTAGCAGAACCCCATTCCTATGGCTTCTAGTAGCTCCTTCACCCCGTCCTGACTATTTCCATCAGAGCTGAGACCAACTTCACTTTAATCGATCACTTTCCTTTTACTCTCTCCAGCCATGTGGACGTCATCAATGTCTGCCTCCCTGCAGTTTACCTTTATATGGTTACTAGCTGATGTACCCGTGCTTCGCTACGGGATTTCTAGAAAGACTGACTTTGTGGTTTTCCAAACTGAAGTCATTATAGGTCATAACAAAAACGACAGTAGGAATGTAGCAATTAAAAGCAATGTAGGGATTGAAGAACTCGAATGCTATGATGAACCAATGTGTTACGTACCAGTAGTATTGGAAAATGTATGAAACAGAGCAATGGCATGCTAGAGAAGAAAGTTACCTAACTCCCCAGCTACTTCCCGCCAATATTTAGGCAGACTGTTACACTTGTACGACTGGGCGAGTTGGCCGTGTGGTTAGGGGCGCGCAGCTGTGAGCTTGCATCCGAGAGATAGTAAATTCGAATCCCAGTGTCGGCAGCCTTGAAGATGTTATTCCGTGGTTTACAATTTTCACACCAGGCAAATGCTGAGGCTATACGTTAATTAAGGTCAAGGCCGCTTCCTTCGCACTCATAGCCCTTTCCTATCCCATCGTCGCCATAAGACCTAACTGTGTCAGCGCGACGTAAGGCAAATTTAAAAACAGTACTCAGTATGCAGCAGTAATCCTATCTATCGGAGATGAGTCGCAACAGCAAGACAAAGCACATCACAAAAAACAATGGACAATGTAATGTTAATGTGGATCATTTTTATAAGCTTTCTATATTGCAGGCCTTCTCATTCAGTTTCCTTTCGACTCTGCGATCTTAGGGCGTCTAATACAATTATTTATAGCGTAGACTGCAGTTCTTTATTCTCCGACTTTACATACCGATTTTCATTCAATCCTGTCTACCCATTTTCTCGTGACTCGGCGCTGATAAGGACTTAATAACAAAAATCCAAATTCATGAATATCTCTGATCATAGCCGGTATGGTAAGAATGTATAAGACATAAATCATCGGAAATATAATACTATATAACTTTAGTTATGTAGTATTTATCGATACGACCACTAATAACATAATTATTTGGGAATTACATTTTAGGCCTACCCCTAAACTACCATTTCAATCACCGTGAATAAAATTATTATGGCCTAGATTGTAGCGATTTATTCCTCGACTTCCCCTACAGATTTTCGTTACGATACGACCATTAATAACAAATATTTGAGAATTAAACTTTAGTCCTTCCCCTAAACTACCATTTCACTCAGCGTGAGTAAAATTATTTATGGCCTAGATTACAGCGACTCATTTCCTGACCTTGTATACCGATTGTCATTAAAACATGACCACTAATAACATAAATATTTGAGAATTAAATTTTAGGCCTTCCCCTCAACTACCATTTCAGTTAGCGTGAATACAATTATTTATGGCCTAGATTGTAGCGACTTATTACCCGACTTTGTATACCGATTTTCATTAAATTCTCTTCAGGCGTTTTCTAGTAATGCGTGTACAGACAGACAGACAGACATTACGGAAAACTAAAAAGGGCATTTCCTTGTTACTGTTGGCACGACTGATACAGAAATACCATCCTTTTTAAATTTTGAGCAAAGTACAGACAAAACTCTTTATTTTATACATATAGATTTGTAATGCCCAACACTTTACTCACCAAGTCATTTGAATCTTCGTTTTCATTCTTCACAATATCGTAAACGAAAATGCTCTTTTTTCTTTGCTTCCTGGCTGATCATTGTTGCCACTTGACTTGTCTCAACTTTTCCTCCAATCCTTTCCTTCAGTAGTTCTACATCACCAGAATTCTCCACAACCTTTTCTGTTATTATTCTTACCTCTTCTTTTACACAATTTTTAAATTTCTGTTCACGAATTAGCTCTCTCACTTGTTCCGCCTGAAAGGCCTCTTGACTATTTCCTGAATCGTTTCCTTGTTTTCTAGCCCATTGCTCCCACAGGTCCACGATCCACTTCTACACCTCCTATGACAAGTAGTACACAAGAACCTCGTTTATCCTGTCCTCATTAATCCGGATCTTCGGTTTATCCTGATCGAAAATTATAAAATTTATTTTTACTTGTACAGTATTTATTTTACGGCGTCGACTCTTCTTGGATGTCTTTCCCGCCAATGATAGTTAAGGACAGGAACTGGAAGTAATTCGGCCACGGTCTATCAAAGGTACCGTCCTGACTTTCCTCTGGAACTGAGAATAGGAAAACGGGGAAAAACCATTCCCACGACGGTCGAGGTGGGATTCGAATCCACGCTCTTCTGAATGCAACGCCCAACTCACTGACGGTGAATTCGAAAATGAAACCGGCGCTCCATCAGAAGAAACAATGAATCGTGGAGAGGCAACAATGCAGCTGGACAAACTGATGGTCTATTTAGAATCCTTGACTGAAACCACACCCGCAGAAATGTTAGTAGTAAAACCAAGGAGTAAAACGTCTTCGTGATCGTAATGCGCGCAAACGCTATACAAATGTAAAACAGAATAAAGCTCAATATTATTTTAGTGCAAGTCGTAATGTACGAAAAGTGTTCTTATATTTCTTTTGTACAACTGAAAAAAGGTATTACTGTACAACTTATGTTAATAGATTGTATAACATGTTCTGTATTTATTTTTTAGTTTTTTTCGTATTATCCAAATTTTCGATAATCCGGATCAGTTCCGATCCCACTTAAGACGGATAAACGAGGTTCTTGTGTACTGCCACTTCGATTGCCACCATCATAGTTGCCTGCAGCCCAGTTTGTTACAGGTGAAGCTTCCTGCTAGCCGTGCCCCACGCACTTTATTAGCCCGTGCCATCAATCTATGGCCGTCCGATATTGTTGAATAGCGATTCCCATTCTACTCACTCAGCACTCGCAATATAATCCAACCTCTCGCTTTGCTTGCTCGATCTCAACTGATGAAAAGGAACACATAATACGATAACCACAATTACAAGTTGGTGTGGAAATAAGATGAGGGAAGATACGGTTGGTTGTAAATACAGAAATTCATTTCGTGTTCTACTCAATGTTCAAAGAGAACGTTAGAACTACTATGGAATGTAAATTAGCTGCACTGATGCACTGCAGGCATAATCACATTCCAACCAAAGCTCAATTTGGGGTATCTGTGATCAACATGTAGGCCAGCACCTCTGTAATAATACAGAACCTATTGTAAGACAGTCAGTACCCCAACTTCGACTAAATATAGAACTTCATAATAGTGCTGTTTCGTCGATGGGGACAGGCAATAAATTGGAAATAAACTGCTGCAGATAAAAATCATAACACTACGGACAAGAGACGCTAAGAGACTACAAACAGCAAAGCATGGAACAATGAACTATGTCGTCGACAGCCTGGAGAATTCAGTACAGAAATGTTCATCAAAGGCTAATAACAGGCAAAAGTGTATTTGCTAGTCTGAACCAGAAATTTTACCCAAGTAAGTTTCTACAACTCGGAAATATTAACTGTTGCGTTCGAAATGAGGTTAGTTTCACTTTATCCACTTTTGTAGCAGAGAAACCTATATTAAATCGTGCCCAACTATACATGAAAGTTGCAAGTTCAGAGGACAAAAGTTTGAATCTCGGTGCTGTCGAAGTTTTTCTATTTTTTTTTTTAATATCCACATTCGCATCAGGTAAGTGTCGGAACAGTAAGTTAATCAAAATTATGTGACAAGTGTACCTTCTAGTCCACAATAAATTACACTGCTAGAGGCATCACAAGGCCACAAGCTATGAGACAATTTCTACACACTAAATACTCTAGGTTGATTAAAAATCTCAACAGCCGGAAGTTAATCAGCAATACCAGAATATGGAGAATAATCTCGTATTCATTCCAAAAGTAAGTAAAACGAGAAGTCTTTGACCGTCAGCAAATTACACTGGTGGAAAATGAAATTCCAACACCAAGAGGAATGCAATTTAGGTTAAGCAACTGTCTAGGTAACATATTTATTTGATTACAGTTTCCATGTCTCGGATTCAGGTATGTGCGAGAACTGTGACATGGTGGTACATTAATAACCGCTGTATCGCCATGATTTTGAATGTAAGCATGCAAATGTGCATGCATTGCGTCATACAGGTGCCGTATGTCATTTTGGGGGAATGAGTTCCATGCCTGTTGCACTTGGTCAGTCAAATCAGCAACGGTTAATGCTGGTATTGGATGACGCTGGATTTATCACCCCATAATGTCCCATACGTGCTCACTGGGCAAAAGATCTGGTGGTCCTGCAGGTCAAGGTAACTGGTCTACACTCTGTAGAGCCAGTGGGGTGAAAGTAGCGGTATGAGGACGAGCATAATCCTGTTGGAAAACACCCCTGGAATACTGCGAATGAATGGCAGCTCAACTGGTTCAATCACCAGTCTGACATACAAATCCTCTGTCAAGGTTCTTAGGAAGACGATGAAAGTACTCCTGCTGTCAAAGGGAACTGCTCCTGGTGGTCCACCAGTGTGCCTAACCACAGATGGTTTGGTTCCAAGCGCTCACCTGGTCTCCTCCTTACCAACCTATGGCTCTAACTGGCACCAAGACAGAAACGGCTCTCACCTGAGAACACAACAGATCACCACACCACCCTCCAATGAGCTCTAGCGTAACACCAATGAAGTCACAGATGACAGTGATTCTCAGTTAGTGGCATGAAGGCTACAGGACGTGTGACTCGGATCTGTCCCTCAAGTAATGGATTTGCTATAGTTGGGATGGGCAACCGACCCTCAGCCGGCAGCAAAGAAAATGACATACGTTTGATCTCCTGGTCCCTTGCTTGCCCAGCAGGGGGCATTTGTGACGGCAGTGGGCTTTAAAACGTTTGTTGCCAATGCACCTCTTATTACACAGACGTTAGTCTATTTTATCAGCTCGGATAATTCGCACGTGCTTTGTTCGCTATTTGAAAATCTTGTAACATTTGCTTCATTAATTAATATGTGTGAAATGTATTGCTTTTCATTTGGCTTCACGCAATCATCTGGAGACCGTGAGAATCAAACCTGGAAATTAACGCACCAGAAGATCCCGAATTAAATCTCGACCGATTAGTATCGGTTCCGTGACCGCGAGTGATACTCAATCAAGTAGTAGTAGTAGTTCTGCGAAGAAAAAAAGACGACTAAAACTAAGTAAGCAAAGTCACCGGCTGGTATGTAACGCATACGAATGTGTCACGAAGAACAATGTAGGCAAGGGTTTTATTTCGGAGACAGCTAAAAACTTGAAACTTAACAGGAAAACTGCCGTACAAAGGGGTCCTAAAACTCCGAAAAATGTAGTAATAATAGGGTTATCTTTTAATTAAATTGATGATTTTTGCTGTGGCTTGGTGTGACGCAAGGTATATCCATTCTTTACTAAAGGTAAGTCACCAGCCGTACAGGAACTGTTAAAACATTTGAAAAGTGTGTTGGCTGTCCTAACGAAACAACTAATCTACGACAGCTGTTAATAAGAATTGGGTTTTGTTCCCATATTCTGAGGAAAAAACAGACTGTATTGGAATCTCCTAGACTAGTAGCTTGGCGATATAAATTCACAGATCGCCTCCGGAAGGTGCGTTCCGAGGGGTGCAGAATTGTCTATCTAGATGAAACTTGGTATGGCACTTATGACATTGTTAAGAAAGGGTGGGATGATGGAACTTGTAATTGCATACTGAAGGCACCAACATCGAGAGGCAAGCGTATTATGGTATTGCATCCTGGAGACAGTAAAGGCTAAAAACCCTGGAGACTACAAAGCTGATAGCCGTGACGAAATGACAGCTCAAGTTCTCGAAAACTGGCTTAGTTCCATCTTCTGGGAAATCTACCAAGTACCGAAAGTTCCAATTTACGCTTTGGTCATTTTCTAGTCAATGTGAACACATTTGTATAAACGATCAACCTAATGATTCATCCATACAGTTGGAGAAGTTCCAATTAACGCTTTGGACATTTTCCAGTCACTGTATGATAATTTTTATTTGTTTCCTTGTCATAAATTCTGGGTTTTAATTAATGTACACATTGTAAATCTATGTAAATATCACCTAAGCACAACTTTAAAAAAATTAAGCATAAGACCATTGTATTTAGTTTTTAAGTTCTAATGTTTAACTGGTTTAAAGACTTGACCTTAAGATTATTGTTAGGCTGAAAATGCCCGAAACTAAGGCGAAACATGTTCCTAATTAGTATATGTAATTCATGTTGGATTTAATCACTGCAGAATATAATTGTATTGAATAGGTGGACACAGTAAATTTTATTCTTGAAATAATTTTACGTACCGAAAATGTTTAATCGTGATGAACAACGCAAGCTATCATTCGCGGCAGCTGATTCGTTTTCCTTCCATGAACAGCAATATTAAGGATATCATTTTATTGAGTATAATAACGTTCCCGTGCCAAAACCTATACCATCAAGGCAATAATAATAATAATAATAATAATAATAATAATAATAATAATAATAATAATAATAATAATAATAATAATACTCGTATGGCCTCAGCTACCGTGTGCAGACATTTCGATTTGACGCCATCTGGCTGTCTGCTCGTCAATTTCGACGTTCCGTTTTACTCAAGGCCCACTACATGGCAGACAGAATAAACCGGATCTCTCTTGGGCGACTATGGCTGAGATTTAATGAATTTTGTCGGGTGAATACCAAATGTATCACCAGAGATCTTTTACATGCCGACATCGTACGACATGGAGTGTCGAATGGACTTTTTTCCGCCCTTCAAAAATCCGACTACCTCTGCCGGGTTTGAACCCGCTATCTTGGGATCCGGAGGCCGACACTCTACCACGGATCCACAGAGGCAGCTATCAAGGCAGGCAGGTTGCAGGAAATCATATCATATCAAATCAAAATCTCTTTATTTGCAAATGAGGTGTTTACCTCGGTGGCAAATGGTACACTAAAATACATTATTGTCAAGCACTAAATACACTGACTGACAGAGCAAATGCAACACCAAGAAGGAGTGGTCAGAACTTTATGCGCGGCTGTGAGCTTGCATCCGGGAGATAGTAGGTTCGAATCCCACTATCGGCAGCCCTGAAAATGGTTTTCCGTGGTTTCCCATTTTCACACCAGGCAAATGCTGGGGCTGTACCTTAATTAAGGCCACGGCCGCTTCCTTCCAACTCCTAGGCCTTTCCTATCCCATCGTCGCCATAAGACCTATCTGTGTCGGCGCGACGTAAAGCTCCTAGCAAAAAAAAAAGAACTTTATGCCAATTGCAGGGTAGACTGACGTCACTGAAGTATGCTCATGATGTGAAATGCGCCGCTGTGCTACGCACTTAGCGAACGATAAATGGGACACGGCGTTGGCGAATGGCCCACTTCGTACCGTGATTTCTCAGCCGACAGTCATTGTAGAACGTGTTGTCGTGTGCCACAGGACACGTGTATAGCTAAGAATGCCAGGCCGCCGTCAACGGAGGCATTTCCAGCAGACAGACGACTTTACGAGGGGTATGGTGATCAGGCTGAGAAGGGCAAGTTGGTCGCTTCGTCAAATCGCAGCCGATACCCATAGGGATGTGTCCACGGTGCAGCGCCTGCGGCGAAGATGGTTGGCGCAGGGACATGTGGCACGTGCGAGGGGTCCAGGCGCAGCCCGAGTGACGTCAGCACGCGAGGATCGGCACATCCGCCGCCAAGCGGTGGGAGCTCCGCACGCCACGTCAACCGCCATTCTTCAGCATGTGCAAGACACCCTGGCTGTTCCAATATCGACCAGAACAATTTCCCGTCGATTGGTTGAAGGAGGCCTGCACTCCCGGCGTCCGCTCAGAAGACTACCATTGACTCCACAGCATAGACGTGCACGCCTGGCATGGTGCCGGGCTAGAGCGACTTGGATGAGTGAATGGCGGAACGTCGTGTTCTCCGATGAGTCACGCTTCTGTTCTGTCAGTGATAGTCACCGCAGACGAGTGTGGCGTCGGCGTGGAGAAAGGTCAAATCCGGCAGTAACTGTGGAGAGCCCTACCGCTAGACAACGCGGCATCATGGTTTGGGGCGCTATTGCGTATGATTCCACGTCACCTCTAGTGCGTATTCAAGGTACGTTAAATGCCCACCGCTATGTGCAGCATGTGCTGCGGCCGGTGGCACTCCCGTACCTTCAGGGGCTGCCCAATGCTCTGTTTCAGCAGAATAATGCCCGCCCACACACTACTCGTATCTCCCAACAGGCTCTACGAGGTGTACAGATGCTTCCGTGGCCAGCGTACTCTCCGGATCTCTCACCAATCGAACACGTGTGGGATCTCATTGGACGCCGTTTGCAAACTCTGCCCCAGCCTCGCACGGATGACCAACTGTGGCAAATGGTTGACAAAGAATGGAGAACCATCCCTCAGGACACCATCCGCACTCTTATTGACTCTGTACCTCGACGTGTTTCTGCGTGCATCGCCGCTCGCGGTGGTCCTACATCCTACTGAGTCGATGCCGTGCGCATTGTGTAACCTGCATATCGGTTTGAAATAAACATCAATTATTCGTCCGTGCCGTCTCTGTTTTTTCCCCAACTTTCATCCCTTTCGAACCACTCCTCCTTGGTGTTGCATTGTCACTGTCAGTCAGTGTATTAAATTAACAGGAGAATCAAATTTTCCTATAATACAATATTATATAATTTACGCTAACATTTTTTTCTATTAAACACACAGCTCATCCTTAATAAATTTACATTGTTTACAAAATTCTACTTATGATATCTCCTGTACTACTTACAAATATAGTCATCTGATATACAGTATGTGGAGTTACTTCAAATGATACTGTACAACTGGTATAAGATTAAAATTTATATTGCATTTATTTACTTTTTCTTTTCTTTACCCATTCTGGAACCTAAGTAGCATAACGACCTGCTGCGTCTTAACCAGAGCCCCTTTTACCACCACTTTTCAGAGTTCCTGAAGGGCCTTCACAGCTACCGTAGCGGTCCCAGGGCCCTCGAAGTCCCCACTGTACTTCACCCCTACAGGCAGTCCCCTACTTTGGCTGTCCAAACTCCTTAGACCAGGTGATGGAATTAATTTATTCACACACATTTTTTTATTTACAATAACCTGCACTGGTCGAATGCCCTCTAACACTTCATTTATTTCCTCTGTTGCTGATTATTCTCTTCTTGAATATCTGTACAGATTTTGGAAAAGGATCAAACACTACCCCTGGTAAACTGTTCCACTCCTTCACACCCTTCCCAATGAATGAAAATTTACCCCAATCAGTTCTGCTAAAATTCCTTCTAATTTTATATTTGTGGTCAGTCCTGCCGATATAATTATTTTCTAACTGAAGCCTCTCACGGATATCTCCCCATGCTGCTTCTCCTGTATAGGCTCTATATAAACCTATAAGTCTAGTTTTCGCCCTTCTCTTACTTAAAGTTTCCCACCCTAGTTTCTTTAACATTTCTGATACACTACTCTTTCTCCTGCAATCCCCTGTTACAAATCTTGCTGCTTTCCTCTGCACACTATCTATTTCTTTTATTAGGTATTCCTGGTGAGGATCCCAAACACTGTTTTCATATTCCAATAATGGTCGAACCATACTTAAGTAACTTTTCTCTTTTAATTCTTTGTTGCATCCTTTAGGAAGCCTCATTATGACATGTAACGATCTGTATGCTTTCCCAACAATGTCATCCACATGACCCTTCCAATGCAAATTACTTTCAAATCTTACACCTAAGTATTTGCACTTGCCATCTTTTGGGATAACTACCCCATCCAAAGTATATTCAAATTCAGTTTTAAAACTCCTGTTTGTAAATGTTGTAACAGTTGATTTGCCTCCATTAACCTTCATGTTATTCTCTTTGTAACGGTTCAAATCTCGTTACAAGATGATATCTGTATTATTATTATTATTATTATTATTATTATTATTATTATTATGTTAGTATTATTATTAGGTTATCTGTGATACTATTACTATTATTGTAATTATCAGTCTTATTCAATTCTATTTTGCAATGCTTGTTGCTTGCAAGATTGTACTTAGAGGTATGCATATATAAGTATGTGTAGAATAACACTCAATACCTGTACAGTGAGAATTGTTGTATATATCAGAGATGGGAAGTGACGTTGTTATATTGCTATACCACTGGCGATTCTGCCAAGTCATTGCCGCGCCATGGCTACGTCATCGTATTTATTTAGCAATGCGCTCACGGACTCAGCCGCCCCGGGGCTATTTCACAACTGTATGTAATATTTGTCGCGTAGGTGGGAGTATGTCATTGTTATTTCTGGAGATTACGTAGCTGTGTCAACCAACGTCTATATAAGGTGGGTGCATATTGTAGCGTCAGTCATTACTTAAACGGAAGCAGTACAGTGAAGAAGTCTACTAGATCAAGAGGCCTTAGTTGGTCAGTCAACGAGTGTGAACGAGAGATGGTGAAGACTTAGTGAGCCATTCATTATTGGTCACTTAGTTGAAGATACGGACGCAAGGGCTTACCATGAAGTCAGAGAGAGCAACCCTGGACCTGCCAAGAGGTAATACCATATTGACTTACAAAGAAGTCAGATGATATGGAGAAGAAGCAGTCACAAGGATGTATCACCAAGTTAGGCGTGACACATCTACAGTAAACACCAGATCAAAGGAATACGTCGTAATTACACTAAAAGTGTTGAAGGTACAGTCAAGTGAATCAGTGAGGGAAATATTTCGTATAAATTGTTAAATGTCCGGTCAAGAAGAATCCAAATTCATGCCTAGTTTCTTTCAGTTGCAATGTCATAATTTCATATTTTCATCTGTTTTATCGCAACAAGACTCACTATATTTTGATATATTAATTAAAGAATATATATTGTTCTATCAAACGAATTCATAGTTTTATTTCAATGAAAGTAAAATATCTTAACCTCAAAATTAATGGGGAAACCGAACGCCAATCTCCTTTTCCCAGAACTTATATGGTATGTTGTCAAAAGTAAGCTTATTACCCCACACCCTAGAGATAGTCAAGAGTCTCATTCTATTATTGCTGCACTGAGTGGCAGCTGGCGCCCTTCAAATAACGTATGTGTAAGTAAGCAGGTAACAAGTAAGTGTGAGTATAAGGACCGACGAGTGTGTATTTTATTGAATGAATATTAATTTTCATAATTTCCATTCTAAATGCAGATATTTATAATTTTAAAGTTAAAAGCAGATTCATAATATTTGTAAATTTAGTCAGACAGTTAGGAAACTCTCATCTTCAACCCATTGTTGGATACTCTCAAGGTCCCTTTGTAATTCTGAACAATCCTCAATGGTATTATTTCCCTGTAAACAATTATGTCATCTGCATACAATCTTATTGTTGATGTTATATTGTTCCCTAAATCATTTACGTATATTAAGAAAAGTAACGGACCGATTATACTACCCTGTGCAATTCCCTTCCAAATTTTCTCTTCAGCCAATATCAATAAAAAGTACATTGTAGAGGAGATCGCAACCTCATGTGGACATGAACGGTTGTGACTCGCTCCACATCACTGTATTCTAAACCCCATAGAAATGATCTGGGATCAACTGAAGGAAAAATAATGTTAAATAATGTTACCCCAACTTAGAAGGGGGCATTCCCTACTCGTCACCACCGATTTCGCTCAAATTTATAGAACATGCAGGGCTTGGCTAGAAATGAAAGTACCCGAAGTGGGAACTCCAGATGGCCAAGCGTATAGAAAATAAAAATAAAAATGTTAACGCGACTCTGGCACCGTATAGGCCTAAGCCACTTACGTTAGTGCGCACGCCGAGCAGTTGTTGGCATAGCGGTAAGAGCTTGGACTAGTAATTCGATGATCGTGGGTTCGACTCTCCGTGTGGAGAATATTTTTCTCAATTTTTATATTATTCATTCATTTTACTTCATTTTATTTATTTATATGCAAAAGACATATAGGACGTAATTTTTTTAATGAGCGCACAATTGTAGAAAATTTGGAGTTAAAAACTTTCCCGACGTGTTCAAACAGAAATTCTTTTTTTTTCTCCGTTACTGGCTATTTCCCCTCCTTGGGAAATGTGACATAAACGTGAATAGTCGTTTCGCTGTAAGATTAATTTTCACCTGACAAGTGAAGGTTGCTCCTGGTGGCTGTACCCAAACAATAGATTCTTGGCACAGGTAGAAACAAGCCTGACAATGAAATCCCAATTGTTTTACCTTTTCTATGCCTTTTGCGTATAAATAAAAAATAAAATGAATTATTCACTTCTTTGCGTAATTGGATAATTAATCATACAAAAGTTGACAGAAAAAACAGGTCTCTACACGGGGAGTCGAACCCACGATCATCGAATCACCAGTCCGAGCTCTTACCGCTACGCCAACAACTGCTCGGTGTGCGCACTAACGTAAGTGGCTTATACGGTTTGATTTTCTATACACTTGGCCATCTGGAGTTCCCACTTCGGGGACTTTCATTTCTAGCCAAGCCCTGCTGCATGTTTGAGCGAAATCGGTGGTCACGAGTAGGGAATGCCCCCTTGTTAGCATGGTAGCGAGTCAACTTCTGCAAGAAGGAGCTGGAACGATCGGTCCCGAAAGCTGGTCTGCTTGTTTCGACATACCATTAAGATAGAGAAGTACACGAAAAACAACATGGATAGCAACCAAGATGGATTTATGATTCACCAAACGGACCACGACGAGGACGACGAATAGAGGTACGGTAAATACGGCATTTTATTATTTAAATAGCTAAGTTTGTTGTTTATGTCCGAACTACCCATTCCAACAATTTATGTTCACAACTGGCTTTACGTCGCACCGACACAAATAGGTCTTATGACGACGATGGGATAGGAAAAGGCTAGGAGTGGGAAGGAAGTGGCCGCGACCTTAATTAAGGTACATCCCCAGCATTTGCTAGGTGTGAAAATGGCGTCACACCAAGTCACAGCAAAAATCATCAATTTTATTAAAAGATAACCCTATTTTTACTACTCTTTTTCTGAGTTTTAGGACGCCTTTGTACGACTTTCCTAATAGTTTTCCTGTTTAGTTTCAAGATTTTAGGGCTGCCGACAGTGGGGCTCGAACCCACTATCTTCCGAATGCAAGCTCACAGCTGCGCGCCGCTAATCACATGGCCAACTCGCTCGGTCCGACTGGATAAAGAGGTGAATAGGGCAAGAATTAGAAAACTAGAATTAGCTTGCAGGTTAACTCAAAGCAGATACAAGAGCAATATCTTACAAGGCGAAACTTAGACACTACAGCACAGTGGTAAAGCCAGAAAGTCTCTACGCTTCAGAGAGCCTCAAAATGAATAAAAAAAGGTCAGCTTTAAGATCTCGAAAAAACGGAGAGGAGAATCTTAAGGAAAATTTTAGGACCACAGAAAAGTGTTGATGGGGAATGGAGGAATAGAAAAAATGATCTTTACAAATACACCGAAAAAATTGCTGTCATCATGCGAAAGCGAAGGCTAAAATTCTATGGGCATCTAGAAAGAATGGATGAGAAACGGCTAACTAAGAAAATATTCAAGTACATCACTGGACTGAAAGCTTCGACGAAGTGGGTAGAAGAGGTGAAAAAAGATGCAATAGAAAGTGGACATACAATGGATATGATTCACAACAGAAAAAAAATTAGAAGCCGAGTGGACAGCATCAAAACATTCCAGGAGAAACCACCACAATGTAGACCCAAACTGGTCATATCTGAGAAAGAAAGGAAGATCCGAAGTGAAAGGATGAAAAGCTTCTGGAAGGAGAAGAAGAAGAAGAAGAAGAAGAAGCCTTAAGTTCCATGCGGTTCACAGGCGGCCAAATTCGGAAACAAGATTATTATTATTATTATTATTATTATTATTATTATTATTATTATTATTATTATTATTATTATTATTGTTAGTTGCTTTACGTCGCACCGACACAGATAGGTCTTATGGCGACGATGGGACAAGGAAGGACTAGGAATGGGAAGGAAGCGGCCGTGGCCTTAATTAGGTACAGCCCCAGCATTTGCCTGGTGTGAAAATGGGAAACCACGGAAAACCATTTTCAGGGCTGCCGACAGTGGGGTTCGAACCTACTATCTCCCGAATACTGGATACTAGCCGCACTTAAGCGACTGCAGCTATCGAGCTCGGTATTATTATTATTATTATTATTATTATTATTATTATTTTGTATACATATTTTGTATGTAAATAGAGCCAATTTTTGTGCCTGTTAAGAACTTGTACATAGTCGACTGTCAACTGTAGCATGTAGCATTGTACGCTAAATAAATTAATAATAATAATAATAATAATAATAATAATAATAATAATAATAATAATAATAATAATAATAATAATAATTGTACCGGGAGGTACACACCTACGACGCTCATTTAAATCTTGCGCCAATAAGAACTCCTCTACAGGAGAAATACTGAACTTGGAACTAGACCTACTTAAACTGCTCAGAAGATGTCACCACCGTAATTTTGTGACTATGAAGTTGCCAGTACCGTGTGTATTCCAATTAGTTTTGTTTTCCATTGATCAAGAAGTTTGGACTTTCTGCGACAGATGTCACTACAAAAACTATGAATATGCACCCTGGTGCGAAGTGAAGGAACTTTATTTGAAGAAATTTTGTATTCATAAGTTTTATCTTTACTAAATTTCGTTCATTCATTTGAGGGTTGGCAATATTTATCTTTTCTTTCCGCCAGTTTTGAATTTAGCCAATCCAGAATTTCTGTAATTAATTTCCAACCAATCACGGGTTTCTTCTTCAATTCTGTGTGTAACTTTTGTATCCTCCAATAATATTGAGAGGGTGTGGCAAATTTATTCATGAAAGACTTCGAACTTTCCCCAAGGGTTTATAAACTGCGGATTTTCACGTCTCTTGGCCACTTGATCAACATCTAACAGAGAGAGAGAGTGAGAGAGAGAGAGAGAGAGAGAGAGTGTGTGTGTGTGTGTGTGTGTGTGTGTGTGTGTGTGTGTGAAGCAGGAGGCGGGTGGTGCCTCTTTCATCAGGCAGCAGTACTCCGACAAGGTATGGCCACATAACATCTTCAACTTTTGCTAGCTCCGCAGTTTAGCCCGATGGATAGGTCCGAAACTTTAATATGTAACCAACTTACCTAAAATGTAATTTTCTGCCGGCTTATGTAAAATCTTCATAAAATCTTTAACTGTAAATCGGGGATAGAGAGTGATACACCCTCTCGAGCTCCCCTTCATTTTGATTTGAGGTTCTGCATTTGTTTCTACAATGTACTAAAGTCATCTCCATCCGTGCTACCTCAGTAGTTTGGGATTAGCCCCTGTTTCGTCGGCCAAGTGCCCTATAGGTTTTAAATATTTTTTTGGGAGCTCAATCTTTGACTCCATTCTTGTTGTACTTGGGCCGTTTATTGCCCCTGCTCTTTTTCACTAAGGCCCCGTAGGTTGGGTACTAGATACCTCTGTGTAATAAGATTGTTATTTGTATATAGTGCCTGGTAAGGCCAGTAATTATTAGATGTTCACATTGCGTTGCCTTGAGTAGGCTGGGAACACTGAGAGCACATCAGTTCTTTTCAAGTATTGTAAGAATGCCTCTGGGAGGCTTGATATTGTAATTAGGAGCAAGTGCTCCGCGTATTAGGGTATTTCTGCTCTGAACAAATTGGTGTTTTGTAATGTTGAGCTACGAGCTCAAAATTGTAAAGCTAGGGGCTTGTAGCCCAAGAGACTTAAAATTCTGAAATCTTGGATCCTTCCAAGTTTTGTTTCTTAATTGCTATGTCTTTGTAATTTCACTAAGCGAAAAGTTATCAAATTTTTATTGTTTTCTGGAAAATATAACCTTTGTTAAAATTTTAAATTAACTTTGATTTTGTAGTTAGACCTATTCACCCAGGCACCTTCTTTCACCTCTGCTGATCCACCAGCCACGGTAATAATAATAATAATAATAATAATAATAATAATAATAATAATAATAATAATAATAATAATATTTTCGGCTACAGGGTTAAATGATTAGCACCGAACTCGAAAGCTGTAGTCGCTTAAGTGCGGCCAGTATCCAGTAATCGGGAGATAGTGGTTCGAGCCCCATTCTCGGTAGCCCTGAATATGGTTTTCCATGGTTTCCCATTTTCACACCAGGCAAATGCCGGGGCTGTGCCTTAATTAAGGCCACGGCCACTTCCTTCCAATTCCTAGGCCTTTCCTATCCCATTGTCGCCATAAGACCTATCTGTGTCGGTGCAACGTAAAGCAAATAGCAAAATAATAATAATAATAATAATAATAATAATAATAATAATTAATAATAATAATAATAATAATAATAATAATAAATTGATTAGTGAGTGTAACGGTTCAAATTAGGTTACAAGGTGATATCTGTATTATTATTATTATTATTATTATTATTATTATTATTATTATTATTATTATTTTATCTGTAAGATTACTATTATTGTACTATTATTATTGTTCAATTCAATTCTGCAATGCTTGTCGCTTGCGTGATTGTAGTGTGTAGATTTTCTTTTTTGCTAGTTGCTTTACGTCGCACCGACTCAGATAGGTCTTATGGCGACGATGGGACAGGATAGGGCTAGGAGTGGGAAGGAATCGGCCGTGGCCTTAATTAAGGCCTGGTGTGAAAATGGGAAACCACGGAAAACCATTTTCAGGGTACCGATAGTGGGGTTCGAACCTACTATCTCCCGAATACTGGATACTGGCCGCAATTAAGCGACTGCAGCTATCGAGCTCGGTTGTGTGTAGATTAACACTAAAAACATGTACAGTACTGTATATCAGACGTGGATGTAGTGTGTGCAATAACTTGTGACATTGTAACATTGCGAAATACTGCTGGCGTTACTGTCGAGTCATTGCTACGTCATCGTGAGCATTTAGCGGTGAGCTCACTTTCTTGGAGATACCTAGGGTGCCGCCGGCGGTTTCACCATAGGGTGTAACATTTGTCGCGATGTGGGAGTAGATCATGGTTATTCCTGGAGATTGCGTAGGTGTGTCAACCAATGTCTATATAAGGTGGCTGTATATTGTAGCGTCAGTCATTAGTTAAATGGAAGCTGAACAGTGAAGAAGTCAAATGGATAAGTGAACAGTCATTAAGTGAATTAATGGAAGCAAGTGGAAGGTGAGACCTCAGTCGGTCAGTGCAGTTGGATAGGATAGGCATGCCACGAAGTCACAGAAGGATAGACTTTCCATAAAGTCATATAGGACAGACTTACCAAGAAGTCATCACATGTATACTTATTCATCAGTGAAACAAAAAGGATACATCACCAAATTAGGCTTGATACATCTACAGCAAATACAAATTCAAAGGAATACGTCGTAATTGCATTCAAAGTGTTGAAGGTAGAGTCAAGTGAACCAGTGAGGGATAAATTTCGTGTATAATTGTTAAATGTCCGGTCAAGAAGAATTCAAACTCATGCCTAGTTTGTTTCAGTTGCAATGTCATAATTTTGTATCATCATCTGTTTAATCGCAGCAGTTCTCACTATTTTTATTGAGATTATTTGAAGAATATATTTTGTTCTATCAAATTAATTCATCGTTTTATTTACACAGTAAAATTTCTTAACCTCAAATTTAATGGGGAAACCGAACGCCAATCTCCTTCTCCTAGAACTTATATGGTATGTTGTCAAAAGTAAGCTTATTACCCCACACCCTAGAGATATTCAAGATTCTCATTCTATTATTGCTGCACTGAGTTGTAGCTGGCGCCCATCAAATGACGTATGTGTAAGCAAGCAGGTAAGAAGTGTGAGTACAAGGTCCGACGATTGTGTATTTTATTTAATGAATATTAATTGTCATATGTTTCAATTTAAATGCAGTTTTATATAGTGTTGAAGCAAGTAAAGGAGTTCAGGAACGATTACATGAGCTGGCCTTTGGTCCAAGAAGCTGCATTAGTTACAAGGGATGTACAACCATTATTATTATTATTATTATTATTATTATTATTATTATTATTACAGTCCATACTCAGTGGTTTTTACTATACTGAAAGCGAGACACTGATCTTAGCAGCGTAAAAGTAATGTTTTAATATGCCTACTTTGATATGAATTAAGATTAGCATTTTTGGGAGACCTGCTATTGTATGTATAAATAGCTCATGCTCGTGACGATCATTTACGGCTATATGAAAGTTCTTTGTCGAGATTATTTGTCAATTCCTTCCTTCCTTCCTTCCTTCCTTCCTTCCTTCCTTCCTTCCTTCCTTCCTTCCTTCCTTCCTTCCTTCCTTCCTTCGTTCTTTCTAACATCTGCGATCACCGCACAGGTTATGCACGATCAGCTTTTTGTATTCATATTTTGTCTAAAGAATAAATTAAATGCTAACGTGTTTAAATAATCGACGCAAAATATGACAACCATGCTCTTGACAGCGCTCACTTGTCCAATGGAAAGAAACCGACTGACAACCCTCATTATCACTAACTGTAAGGCGGGACACGTTTTGGGATCAGAAGCTGCTGCCTGGGGATATGTTCGCCGTCTCAACTTTACAGTCTGCTCTGTCACTCTGATGCCAACTGAAACTCTAATGGCTGCTGCAGATCCACCACAGTAATGCGACAAATACGATGGTCTTCCTCTCCGTAGTGGTAGTGGTCCGTATGCGACCGACGCCAGTATTCTTGACACAGTGCCTTCCCGTGACCATTGTTGCCAAAACCGATGCACTGTGGAAACATCCCTGCCTAGTTTTTCTGCAATATCGCGGAAAAATCATCCACCTTCTCGTAGCCCTACAACACGGCCTTGTTCAAATTCAGTAAGCTACTGATACTGCCTTCTTCGACTCCTTAAAGGCATGTTTGACTCACATCTACCTCACATCATTAACACCGGACGATAACTAAACGCTCACAAAGTGTACCGCGCATGTTTAAAGCAAACTTGCTTTGCAAGGTCATAGTGGCGTTCCTAGCACCCGTCTTCGTGGATTAATGCGTGAATCTGAATAGACGTCATCCTTCAAATGTGCAAACACGCCTTCCGAATTCGTTTATCTAGCACAACTTCTGGGTGTTGGGGTTTCATTTTCCGCCAGTGTATTTAATTCGTAGTATGATGATACAAAGTTACAAAATAATGATCACGGTAATGAATGTAAAAGGTACTGAAAATTCGGAAGACCAAAGTCAAGGCGAAATTATGACAACCTGACGTCTCTTAAGAGCGATAGTACTGTACAATCCATTGTCGTTGTGTCCACGGAAAGCTCTATGTGATCATTCTGAGGGAGAAATACTGACCCGCAGCATATGTATCAAGATGACTACTACTACTACTACTACTACTACTACTACTACTACTACTACTACTACTACTACTACTACTACTACCACCAAACCCTATGACGCAACAGCCCCGAAGGGCCAGGTCCTACCAAGCGACCGCTGCTCAGACCGAAGGCCTGTAGATTACGAGGTGTCGTGTGGTCAGCACGACGAATCCTCTTGCCTGTTATTTTTGGCTTTCAAGACCGGGGCCGCTATCTCACCATCAGATAGCTCCTCAAGTGTAATCACGTAGGCTGAGTGGATCCCGAACCAGCCCTCAGATACAGGTAAAAATGCTGACCTGGCCTGGAATCGAACCGGGTAGGTTCTGACTACTACTACTACTACTACTACTACTACTACTACTACTACTACTACTACTACTAAATGTTTCAATTCCTCCCCATCAGTGGAAAGCGGACCTCCTAGACGGCGACGCCCTCTTTCAGGCCAGGAGATTTGTATCGGAGATGATGTGCGGAGAAGGCGAGAGGGTTGGCGGCCGTGAACTATACTAGGAATTGTCCCGGCATTTGCCTTAGAGCAGGAGAATGAAAAACCACGGAAAACCATTCTCAGAACAGCAGACGGTGGAGACCAGCCCCTCTCCGACTTCCGAATACAGAGGCGTAGATCTACCGTAGAGCCGCGCCCACCCCGCCTCTGCTCGGTTGGCCGGTCAGAGAGATCGGGTTAGTTTTTATGTTTTGCAGCAGTAATGCCATCTACCGGAGATAAGTGGCAGCTAGAGAGAGGGAGCGCATCTCGATTGATAACAGTCAGAGTAATGTTATTGTTGAGCAAATATTGTTTATTTACCGTATGGCTTTTAGTGCCGGGTATATCGTCTGGTGCAGGTCTGTCTATCTATCTATGTGATTCCCATGGGCAACCTGCGCGTCTTTATGATGATGATGATGATGATGATGATGATGATGATGATGATGGTGTAGGAAGAGGGTGAAATCAGGTGTCGACACAAGCCTTCTCCTGTCGAATAACACCAAGGGGTCCGCTCAAGGCTTGACGTCTCCATCCGACAAACGAATAACTATCCAGAGCGTCATATACCCTCACTTCATATGATCATTGCGGAGAGGTTTGGAATTGAATCCAGGCTTTTGGCACGCAATCTAGTAATTGGAAATTTTATACCAGCAGCTCTCCTACCATGCCGGCCCATATTCCAATGGCTTTTAGGTAACTGCTGAAACATTGATGCCTTGGAGTGTTACCATACAGTCAAGCAGAGCGTTGGCCGAGTGGACACCGTGCTTGTCTATAAACCTAGACCTCGTGAGTTAGTCTCGTCGTAGCCAGGTTTTTTTTTTTTTGTGTGTGTGTACAAAACATGCTAAATTATTATATGAGGGAACGTAAACATAAAAATGCGGATAAAGAATATTAGGCAAATTTCAGTGCTTTATTTTCTACCTCAAAGAGAGATCCATCAGTAACTGTGAGAACTTTTAGGCCTATATTAATTTCAGGTAAAAAATAAAGTGTAGGTACTGCAATTTGCGTAATATTTTTGTTCCCATTTTTACCTTCACGTTCCCTCAAATATTTATTTATTTTGTACAAACGATATAGCTGTGACGAGACTCGAACTCACATCTTAGAGATTCGCAGGTAAGTACAGCGACCAGTAGGCCATCACTCCGGTTGACTGCGATGTAACTCTCCTAGTATATACGCATTGCGTTGGAATCGGGGATTCATCAATTTTTCGGAAATTATTAGGTTGCAGACCTGAAATGTTTAAGGAAAATTTGTTCGCCTGTTAGTGTTCTATCACCTCCACTTTGTCCGAAGCGGATCCTGCGTCATGACATTTGACCTTTTTTTCTTTTTCTTTTTTTTTCCGAAAACGAAAGCGTACTGACGGTTTACGAAGTTTAAGAAGCAATCCATAAATATTTTTAGTAATCTGGCATGAGTTCAATTACGGACAGCATGACAAAGGACACTAAGTGCGACAACATTATGAAAATGCGAAGTAACGAAATCACATGTAGTACAATTCAGAACTGACTGTTAGAGCTCGTTTGTTTACGTCACTGTAAAGGCGTAGTAAAACAGCTGGGGGAGCTTGCGCGGACTGCCTCGGATAGGTGTCAAATCTTAATTAGAGAACTTGGTTTTGTTTTCAGAGGGTATTGAGTATTTTTAATTCTACGCTTAACATATGTAGGTATGGCATGTGTGCAAACTTTCTTCAGCTTATGCTAGTTATTTCTGGGGGTACTGGGGCCACTCAGCCTCATTTTGGTTTTGGCCGGGGGTTTAAGACCAGATGCCCTTTCTGACGCCACGTGATTCTTAAGATGAAAATCTCGACCCCTTCCGGGTAGGAAGCCAGCAGCTAAGCCACAGAGCGAATCACGCCCCTCCTCCCCCTTCCATGTGTAATTTAATATTTTCAATACCTGAAAACATCAATATGAAATCAATGTGGCTGTGAAAAATCAATTCAGTAACAAATCAGTTCGCCCTATCCAATCCTTCCTCTGTATATCGTCAATATTGTCCGAAAAATCCGGGATAAATAAGAAAGGAGAAAATCAAAAAGTTCCCAATTTTCGAATGCTACACCGATCATCCACTTGTAGTCAGCGCCATTGGTCGACTAGTTATCATTCTACTTTCTTGCACCCACGATTATGAGTTCGGCCCTAGCCGAAGTCAGTCAGCTTTGAAAGGCGAGAAAATCCATAGCCCATCACGTCGTTCACACATGAAAGTCACTTAGGCTACATTCTTTCATCATCCTAATTCATCAAGACAAGAGTTTCGAGGGCAATGATAGGAGCACTGACACTTGTTAACTACAGCTGCGGGTCCTGCTAGTGTATGGAACCTCGAATTTGACACGCAAAGTCACCCAGATGAGGGGTCAACTCAGAAGATCTGCATTTCGAGAGCTCCTTCCTTCCCAATCCGAACCCTTTCCTATCCTTGCCTCACCGAAAACCTTTGATATGTTAGTGCGACGTTGAACCACTAGCAATATATTATTATTATTATTATTATTATTATTATTATTATTATTATTATTATTGGTATTTTTTCTGCAAAAAAATTAACCAGCACTCATTCGACCCATTCCAAACGTAGAAAACTGCAGTCTTAGGCTACAGTTTCTATAGTGTCATATATAATCATATTATACTACCAAGCAGCCGGTTGTAGCAAATTAGTTAAAGGTTAATTTAAAACACATAGTGTAGGTAATGTCTACCCCAAAATATAGGATAAAACACAATTTAACCCAATCCTTACATTAACTTTCAGACTTCAAAATAGGTAATTCAAACATTAGTAAACCGGGCGAGTTAGCCGTGCGGTTAGGAGTGCGCAGCTGTGAGCTTGCATTCGGGAGATAGTGGGTTCGAATCCCTCTGTCGGCAGCCCTGAATATGGGCTGTACCTTAATTAAAGCCACGGCCGCTTCCTTACAACTCCTAGCTCTTTCGTATCCCATCGTCGCCATAAGACCTATCTGTGTCGGTGCGACGTAAAGCCACTAGCAAAAAAAAAAAAAAAATAGAGAGAGAGAGAGAGAGAAAGAGAAAAAAAATAGCAAAAGTGAAGATATGACAGAACTTAACATGCCCTGATGAAGACCAATGCAATTTGGCTGAAAGCTCGGTTTCATTAAATAAATATAGTAGCTTTTATCCCGTATTCATTTACTTATTTATTTATTTAATTACGTTAATACAACATTAGAACCTATTCCGTAACAGAAACATTAAAATTGGACCTATGATCCTGGTGCTGTCATCTTCCCATGAACGTTCTTTGCTCCTTGTCTCGGTCGTAAGATGTCTTCCTTTCAAGTACCAGGAGTTGACATATATGGTAGAGGTCGCTAATCTCGTAGAGGAGGACCTACCAGTTTGATAAATACCAATGAACTCACAATTGTCACAGGATAAGCCCTTATTGGTGTCAATATTAAGTGCATTTGCGGGAAACCACCTTCACATTCAGAGGTGCTTACAAGTGGTAGCAGGAATTCACGCTAACATCTTAGAACTTGCCTGTCTTGAATCCTTAATCGCCTACATACATTTTCTACTTCAACTTCACCAAAAGTGACGTCCTTCTGAAAATTATCTGGCCAACATTCAGGACACAGTACTTTTGTCCATTCTGATATTTATGAGTCGTCTTCTGGTAACGGACGGTTTTCCATCCGTCGTGTTAAGCTGTCACAGAAAATTGGCTAACAGTACTGCTGTCGTCAATTAGCAAAGAAATCTTGCTATTATATTATTTTCTTTATTTTTCTTCATTTCAGCTCCGATATGCTTAACTACCGTATGTTGATATAAGCATTAGTCAAATGAAGAATTCGACATTCATCGCTACCATTCATTCGTTGCAGATCAGTTGCAGATTCAAAATAACTCTTCTTGGCAAATTTGTAGGCTGTTATGACGATTTTGTAGGTTATCTTCTTGTCATGATCAAAAGCTAGAGTTAAAGAGTTCTCCAACTTTATATTTTGCAGCAGTCAGTATGTTAGTGGCAGCCTTATGACCGGATGTAATTTTATGACCATGGATCCTTTTTTCGTAGAGAAGTCATTTGATATTATTTATTTTCACCAAAAGAAATAATCTGAACATTTGCGTATGGTTTAAAAATATTAATATGTTGTTTGTATCTGTCTGGGCCCAAACTGATTACTTCTTGAATATTTTACAGCCAAGCTTTATATTTTTCACGATTAATCAGTTGTTTTTTCCGCAAAAATCAGCTTTTTGCTGTGGAGTCCAACACTCGGGAAGATTTTCTTTCATAATCTTATGTTCGGTAGCCACAGCCCCGTATTCAGCTTTTACAGATTCAATCGCAACTTTTCCCCCAAACTTGTTTTTCAGCATATCACATTCGCTCAACTCACACTCAGAAATTAACA
The DNA here is from genome assembly GCF_040414725.1 of Anabrus simplex. NCBI lineage: Eukaryota > Metazoa > Arthropoda > Insecta > Orthoptera > Tettigoniidae > Anabrus > Anabrus simplex. Next base: position 83,726,716 of record NC_090268.1, on the reverse strand, counting down.
ATTTCTTACCTCCCGGAGTGGAAGAACTGAGTGATTTTCGAGTTTATTGCATTTTATAAAGACCATAGGAAAAAAACCAATTCACGTACAGAATGCAAAACAAACGCCACCACAGCACACAAAGCAACACAGTTAAGTGAACAGGAAGTGAAGTGAAATGAAGTGAAGTGAAGTGAAGTGAAGTGAAGTTCCCAATCTGAAGTGGCCAGCACGTACAGTCAAAAGAGTAGTGTTATCGAACTGGATTGATATCATATACTTTTGAGAGTTAATCTATCGACTCTTCCCGACTCCATTATTCGACATCAAATGATGACAGCACTTAGGTGGAAACACACTTTATAACATCTAAATCTTCACCACAATTTTAATATATAAAATTCAGCAGTACGTGTACAGGCAGAAGAAAAGCCCTGATTGTGTCCAACCCTTTTCCCGTTTCTGTACGGGGTCGACAACGAAGCGAGAAGAATCATTGTACCGAGTTTTTAACACCAACTGCCCTTCCTGACGTCAACCTCATCAGAGGAGTTAATGAATGAAATTAGTGAAATGAATGACGTGATATATGATAGTAGGAAGGGAGAGGGTGAAACCCGGTACCGGTACATAGCCTGCTCCTGTCGAAGAGCACCAAGGGGCCTGCTCAAGGTTTAACGTCTCCAACCGACGGATGAATCACCATCAACAGCGTCATATGCCGTCATTCCATATGAGCACTGCGGAGAGGTTTGGAAATTAATCCAGACTTTTGGCACACAATCTAGTGATTAGAAATTATATACCACCACCTTCCTTACCCTGCCGGCCAACATTCTGATGGTGAACATTTTTTCGACTAACGGAACTCGAACCGGCTAACCACGCTGTCACGCCTTAACGAGCATGGCCACCAGGCGAGCTACTTAAATAATAATAATAATAATAATAATAATAATAATAATAATAATAATAATAATAATAATAATAATAATTTTACATACATTATCATTATAGACTGCCATGCCTTTCAGCGTTCAGTCTGCAAGCCTCTGTGAATTTACTAAACGTCGCCACAATCCTCGATTTGCAACTAGTGTTGTGGCCTCATTGAGTTCTATACGTCTTATCTATAAATCGTTAGAAACCGAGTTTAACCATCGTCGTCTTGGTCTACCTCTAGTTCTCTTACCCTCCATAGCAGAGTCCATTATTCTCCTAGGTAACCTATCCTCCTCCATTCGCCTCACATAACCCACCACCGAAGCCGGTTTATGCGTACAGCTTCATCCATCGAATTCATTCCTAAATTAGCCTTTATCTCCTCATTCCGAGTACCCTCCTGCCATTGTTCCCACCTGTTTGTATCATCAATCATTCTTGCTACTTTCATGTCTGTTACTTCTAACTTATGAGTAAGATATCCTGAGTCCACCGAGCTTTCGCTCCCGTAAAGCAAAGTTGATCTGAAAACAGACCGATGTAAAGATAGTTTCGTCTGGGAGCTGACTTCCTTCTTACAGAATACTGCTAATCGCAACTGCGAGCTCACTGCATTAGCTTTATGACACCTTGATTCAATCTCACTTACTATATTACCTTCCCGCGAGAACACACAACCTAAATACTTGAAATTATCGACCTGTCCTAGCTTTGTATCTCCAATCTGACATTCAATTATGTTGAATTTCTTACCTACTGACATCAATTTAGTCTTCGAGAGGCTAATTTTCATACCATACTCATTACACCTATTTTCAAATTCCAAGATATTACACTGCAGGCTTACGGCACAATCTGCCATTAAGACCACGTCGCCAGCATAGGCCAGACTGCTTACTACATTTCCACCTAACTGAATCCCTCCCTGCCGAGTTATACCTTTCAGCAGATGATCCATGTAAACTACGAACAACAAAGGTGAGAGATTACAGCCTTGTCTAACCCCTGTAAATACCCTGAACCAAGATCTCATTCTACCATCAATTCTCACTGAAGCCCAATTGTCAACATAAATGCCTTTGATTGATTTTAATAACCTACCTTTAATTCCATAGTCCCCCAGTATAGCGAACATCTTTTCCCTCGGTACCCTGTCATATGCTTTCTCTAGATCTACGAAATATAAACACAACTGCCTATTCCTCTCGTAGCATTTTTCAATTACCTGGCGCATACTGAAAATCTGATTCTGACAGCCTCTCTGCGGTCTGAAACCACACTGGTTTTCATCCAACTTCCTCTCAACGACTGACCGCACCCTCCCTTACAAGATGCCAGTGAATACTTTGCCTGGTATACTAATCAATGAGATACCTCGATGGTTGTTGCAATCCTTCCTGTTCCCTTGCTTATAGATGGGTGCAATTACTGCTTTTGTGCAACCTGAAGGTACCTTACCAACACTCCATGCTAATTTTACTACTCTATGAAGCCATTTCATCCCTGCCTTCCCACTATACTTCACCATCTCAGGTCTAATTTCATCTATTCCTGCTGCTTTATGACAATGGAGTTTATTTACCATCTTTTCCACTTCTTCAAGTGCAATTTCACCAACATCATTTTCCTCCTCCCCATGAGCTTGGCTGTTCGCAACACCACCAGCATGATTTCCTTTCACATTGAGAAGATGTTCAAAATATTCCCTCCACCTCTCCAGCGATTCCCTGGGATCTATTATGAGTTCACCTGAATTACTCAAAACACTGTTCATTTCCTTTTTCCCTCTCTTCCTAAGATTCTTTATTACTGTCCAGAAAGGTTTCCCTGCTGCTTGACCTAGCCTTTCCAGGTTATTACCAAAATCTTCCCACGACTTCTTTTTGGATTCAACAACGATTTGTTTCGCTCTGTTTCTTTCATCTACGTACAAATTCCTGTCTGCTTAGGTCCTTGTTTGGAGCCATTTCTGATAAGCCTTCTCATTCCACCAATATGTTCGCCTTTTCCCATCTTTACATACAGTTGTTCCTAGGCATTCTCTTATTGTTTCTACTACAGCATCCCTGTATGCCATCCATTCACTTTCTATATCCTGAACCTGCTTACTGTCTACTGTTCGAAACTTCTCACTAATCATATCCATGTACTTCTGTCTGATTTCCTCGTCCTGGAGATTTTCTACCCTTATTCGTTTGCAGACAGATTTCACTTTCTCTACCCTAGGCGTAGAGATACTTAGTTCACTACAGATCAGTTAGTGGTCTGTATCATCGAAAAATCCCCGGAAAACTCGTACATTCCTAATAGATTTCCTGAATTCGAAGTCGGTTAAGATATAGTCTATTATGGATCTGGTACCCCTAGCCTCCCATGTGTAGCGGTGAATAGTCTTATGCTTGAGGAATGCATTCGTAACTGCTAAACCCATACTAGCACAGAAGCCCAGCAAACGCTTCCCATTCCCATTAGCTTCCATATCTTCCCCACATTTACCAATCACCCTTTCGTACCCTTTAGTTCTATTTCGAACTCTCGCATTGAAATCGCCCATTAGCACTATTCTATCCTTGCTGTTGACCCTGACCACAATGTCAGTCAATGCTTCATAAAACTTGTCAACTTCATCCTAATCTACACCCTCACATGGTGAATACACGGACACAATTCTAGTCCTAATTCCTCCAACTGACAAATCTACCCACATCATTCGCTCATCTACGTGCCTAACAGAAACTAGGTTGCGTGCAATGGTATTCCTGATAAACAGCCCTACCCCAGACTCTGCCCTTCCCTTTCTAACACCCGTCAAGTACACTTTATAATCTCCTATCTCTTTCTCGTTATCTCCCCTTACCCGAATATCACTTACTCCTAGCACATCCAGATGCATCCTCTTTGCTGACTCAGCCAGTTCTACTTTCTTTCTTCCAAAAGCCCCATTAATATTGATAGCTCCCCATCGAATTCCATTTTGTTCGCCAGGTTGTCTCCAAGGAGTCCCTCGCCTGTCAAATGGGGGTGGGACGCCGTTACTCCCATAGGTCCGAGGCCTGCTTAAAATGTTCTGAGCTCGGTAAATTCATGAAACAGGATGCTACCCTACTTGCACATAGTCCAAGTGAGGATCTCTCCTCTAACGGGTTATGGAACACCGGTGAATTGTATAGTCCTAGCCGCCGAGCACAAGGAGGGTCATGACTCAGAATATGTCCGAGATGCCCAATCTCATTCCATAGCAACTGGTATCCCGACTCTCAGGACTACTTACTAGGCCACTCAGCCGTTGCCCATGGTTCACGAACTAGAACGTGACTACAGTAACCGACAACCATGAACCATTAATAATAATAATTGTCTAGTCTCAACTACCCGGTTGCAGACCGAAATGGTCTAATCTAGGCGGCCTATTGTCTCGCAACGAAAGCGGAATTGTAGTTTCTATTAATATTATTGCTAGTTGCTTTACGTCGCACCGACACAGATAGGTCTTATGGCGACGATGGGATAGGAAAGGGCTAGGAGTGGGAAGGAAGCGGCCGTGGTCTTAATTAAGGTACAGCCCCAGCATTTGCCTGGTGTGAAAATGGGAAACCACGGAAAACCATTTTCAGGACAGCCGACAGTGGGGTTCGAACCTACTATCTCCCGAATACTGGATACGTCCGCACTTAAGCGACTGCAGCTATCGAGCTCGGTAATTGTACTTTCTAGCGGACTCTTTAGATGAGTTAGACAATTTTGTCGGACGACAATGAGTGCGCCACTAGAGATCTTCAACATGCCAGCATCAATGTGATGGAGTGCCAAGGATTTTGACCACCCTTAAAAAAACAGACTCTCTCGTCTGGGACCGAACTCGCGAACTTGAGATCATGAGTCGGAAACTAACACCGATACAACTATTGAAACAAATCTCTACAACACGATAAAAATTAACACCAGAAAGGTAAACGTTGCTAAGTTAATAAAGGGCAATTCGAAATGAACAACATTGTTCGTAAAATTACTCTTGAGAGTCGGAAGACGTTACTGAGATATGTACGGAGTCAGAAAGATGGTGGCCAAAATTCCACACGAGTACGTCATGCAAGCAAAAGCAATCTTGTAGTTTTACACGACTGCTGACATCGTGATTTACGTGGATTCCAAACCGTAGGGACGTGATATTTCATTTCAATAATACCACATACACAACGGCCTAGATTTGAACTGCGGCCTCCTTTGTGAGAAGTCAGTTGCACTCGGCTATCACTCCTCCTAGTAGGTCAAGACTGAAACCATATTTGCCTTGGTGGAAGGCCAAACACAAGATTATTGTACGATCACGCTTGATTCAGTCATTAGCTAATGATCAACACGAGGTTGGATATCTTGACATCTGCATAAAAGAGGGAAAATGGCATATTTCAGTATTTTAGTTTTCAACAGCAGTTTATCGGAAGGATGTCACTAATTACTACATCAGTACTCGAAGATTTGAAATAGCTACAGTGAGTAAAAGACGGTTTCCGGACATCACCTTTCAGTGTGCTTTCCAGTCAGCAATAGAAGTACAGTATATAAAAGTACAACTAAAATAAGGAATATACCAATAATTAAAATAATTATCAAACTGAAATAAAATATAACATTAGAAAGAATGATCAAAATACAGATGTTCGTCACTTGTAGATATAGCAGAATGTCAGCAAAATATACAGAAAATAAGTATTCGCCCATTTCTAGTTCTGTCGTTTCATTTCATGCATGTCCTACGCGTTGGCTGAATGGTCAGCGTACTGGCCTTTGGTTCAGAGGGTCACGGGTTCGATTCCCGGCCGGGTCGGGGATTTTAACATTCATTGATTAATTCCAATGGCCCGGGGATGGGTGTTTGTGCTGTCCCCAACATTCCTGCAACTCACACACAACACATAACACTATCCTCTACCACAATAACATGCAGTTAGCTACACATGGCAGATGCCAACCACCCTCATCGGAGGATCTGTCTTACAAGGGCTCGGCTAGAAATAGCCACACGAAATTATAATTACTTCATACATTTCACACGTTTAATGGTCTGTCGGGAAGGAACCTCCACTTTTACATGCAATCCAAATTGTGGGGACGTGATAATGATAATTCATTAAAAAACACACACACACACACACACACATTGGCCTAGATTTGAACTGCGACCGGTGGCAATGTCACTCGGCTATCACTCCTCCTAGTAGAGTAGGTCAAGTCTAAAACCATACTTGCCTTGGTGGAAGGCCAAACACAAGATTACTGTACGATCACGCTTGATTCAGTCACTAGCTAATGGTCAACATAAGGTTGGATAAAAGACATATAACATCTACATAAAAGAGAAAATACGGTATATTTCTGTATTTTAGTTTGCAACTGCAGTTCATCAGAAGGTTGTCACTAAAAAATACTACACCAGTATTCGATGGTTTCAAATAGCTAAGGCAGAGGTTCCCAACCTGGGGGACGTGGAGCTTTATCAGGGGGGGGGGGGGCGTGAAGTGATTTCCGAATTAATTTTTTAACTCGAATATTACAATTTTGTTTAATAAACATTTTTCGAATCTCTGCAAGTGATTGTCGCGCCAAGTCAATCGTTCAAAAGCACTGGTAATTGCCAACTCTCGGCACAAACCTCTGCGGAGCAGCGAGGTGGAGGTGAAGGAATTTCCTGTGTTGTGAGGAGAAAAATGAAGCCTGAGAGCAGGTGCGGGAACAAGACCACTCAACGTACGTTTAATTGCACACGTTGTGGACCTACTTGCATGAAAGTAAACTATGACCATACACGACATGTTTTAACTCATCAACGATGTAGTAGTTGCTTTCATTTTCCAGTATTATTGTTACATACTGTACAAGGTTTTTCTCATAAACAAAATATATTACATGAAGAAGGTATTCGTATAAATGTCGGTATTATATCAAATTGATCTAGTAGCGAGAACAACAGGATATAAGACCATAATAGTTGGCTAAATTATAACAAATGAATTTAATATAACACATTAGGCTTCCATGGCTAGCGTGAAATTCTATGTAGGTCTACTGGTATTTTGGGCTACAACTAATTAATCTTTAATCACAGCAATTAATGAAGCAGTGACATTTTCTCACCAGAGATTGTAACTGGCAATAAGTTACTACAGTCAGGAGTCGACATTAACTCTGAAGAACAAAGAATATCGGAGTTTCAGAAGCAACAAATGAAGTGGAAGTTCTTCCCTCTCACTCTACGGCATATAGACTTGATTTGTGGGTAGCTCGTCCTTGAATACTCTGTTCCCATCCCTACACATTCTTATATTCTTCCCTTGCAGTCAAATTGGCGATAGCTACATAGTACAACTGTCCTATCAGAGATGGCGTAGTAATGGCCACGACAACACACCGCAGCTAGACCATCAGTGGCCAGGCCCTTCGACTGTTGATTCTGTGCCTCGTATACTTTCGCAGTGGACGAGTCTGCCAAGTTGTTTATTGTGTGTGTTGTGTATGCTTCGCTGTAACAGTGCGACTTGTGAATTGTGTTATTTAATATTGTGACTTTTAACAAATTGATAACGATGTCCAAGAAGAGACTGTACAATGATGACTACATTAAATATGGCTTCACAGTCGTTGAACGCAACGGAATACAACAGCCTCAATGCGTAATCTGCCACTGTGTTCTGCGTAACGATGCGATGAGGCCTGTGCGTTTGGAGGGAAATTTAAACACGAATCGTTCAGGCTTAACAGACAAACCCACAGAATTTTTTGTAACTAAACTGAACACACTAAAACGCATGAAAATAGATGCATAGGATACTTTTAACCAAGAAAATGAGAAAGCAGTGGAAGCATAATATGAACTAGCTCTTCTGATTGCCAAAGACAAAAAAAGTACACACAATTGGGGGAACATTAGTAAAGCCATGTATGTTACTGGCCGCAAATATAGTTTTGGGTGAAGGGAGTCGGCAGAAATTGTCTAAAATTTATCTTTCTGATAACACAGTGAAGTGCAGACTTCAAGAACTGTCAGAAGACGTCAAAATGCGAATTTTGAAGAAGGTGAAAGCATCTCCAGTGTTTTCAATTCAGTGTGATGAAACAATCGATGTGGCCCATTGTTGTCAACTGATTGTATATTGTCGATTTGTCGACAGTGGAATTTTAAGAGAAGAAATGTTATTCTCCCAATGTTAGAAAACCACTTCGAAAGCTTGTGATGTGTTTTCTGTCATCGATAGTTTTTCCCAAGAACATGGACTTTCCTGGGAAAATGTAGTGGGTGTATGTACGGATAGTACACCTGCAATGATTAGGTCACGTTCTGCGTTTCTCAAATTGGCCAAAGATAAAAATCCAAACATCATGGGAATCCACCGTATAATTCACAGGCAGGCTTTGGCGACCAAAACCTTGCCCCAAGATTTTAATAACACTCTAAAAGTCGCTATAAGAATTGTGAACTCTGTGAAGACAAGTTCTTTACAGACAAGAATGTTTGAAGCCCTGTGTGTTAACCTTCAAGCCGATCACAAAACTCTCCTTTTCCACACAGAGGTTCGCTGGCTATCAAAAGGGAACATGTTGGCTCGGGTTTCTTCATGATGAAGGTAAGAACGATGTATGAAGTGTTTACGGATGCCAAATTTATCGTCTCAATGGCATACCTTTGCGACTTCCTTGAAGCTTTGAAGAGTTTGAACTTAAAGCTCCAAGGCAAAAACTCCAAAATTATGCTTGCTTATGATGCCATCAGAGCATTCCTGGAAAAGGTACAGTTATGGAAACGCCGGCTTCAGTTGAACAACTTCTCACCCTTTCACAGCCTTAATGAAATTTTGCCGGAATATTAGGACTGGGCGACTTTTGGGTAAAATGTCTTGCAGTCTTACGAAGAGAAAACAGTGTCAACCCTCTCACTGATATTTGTTGACTAATTTAAGGATTTCTTGTAAAAGTGTATTCTTTGTATTATGCTAAAATGAAGTTAGTATGTCATAGATTAAAAGCGCGTACTTCATATTATTTTTTCATAAATAATTGAATAATGGAATAATCCATTATGTAGTGTCATTAGGTTAGGTATATATCCTCCACGTCAGTTTATCGGAGAGGTTATAGAAGCGACCGCGGGGAGGGGGGGGGGCGTGATGACCACCCGTATCTGAGAAGGGGGGCGTCAGCTGGCAAAGGTTGGGAACCACTGAGCTAAGGTGAGTAAAAAAGGGTTTCCAGATATTATTTTCCAGTGTACTTTCTAGTCAGGAATAAAAGTATACATGATTTCCATTTATTTTGGAAAGACCTCCTGTATTTACAGGCTGCCGCTAAGAACAAGATAAAACATATCAATTTTCTGTAAATATCTATTAATTAAAGAAAATTCAAAAATAGATGTAGAGATGGTGCCTCAGGATCTTGATGGAGCCTCGGAGGACGAGGGTCGCGATTTCGGGGATGAGCTTCATTGGGAGTAGGAAGCGCTTCCATGTGGCGACGAAGTGACGAGGTATGGTACCGCGACCTCTGACCACTATCCCAATATACCAATAATTAGAATAATAATTATCAAACCGAAATCAAATATAACATTTGAAAGAATAATCAAAATGAAGATGTTCGTCACTTGTACATACAGATGAATGTCAGCAAAATATACTGAAAATAAGTATTCGCCCATTTCTGGTTTCTGTCGTTTGACTTCATTTCACAAATTTAATAGTCTGTCGGGCCTCCTAGTCTGATACTGTTGTCGTGTACCGACCTCCCCAGAGGGTCGAACCGGCGGACTGTCAGATGAACGGCAGCCGGGTTTCGCAGCCGAGACTCGATCTCAAGGTGTCAAGGGAAACAAACTAGTATTAGAATAATAATCAGTGAGATGAGACACCTTGTAGTATCAGAGTAACTGTATAGTAATTATAAGTCAGAAATAATGGAAAAGAAGAAGGAATATTTCAAGAAGTTACATGTAGCATAGAGCCTTAGTTAGGCGGAGAGCTTGAGAAATGCGCTTACGAAAACCTGTTGACAACAACGGATGTTTACTTGTGTATCGACAAACAGAGTCGGTATGCGAGCCGGGCGGCCCACTGGCAAAGAAGACAAAGCCAGTACAGTTGCACTCTAGAGAGACAAGGAAGGAAGAGTGCAAAGTAAGACAGAGACAGTAGTGCTCAGATGGCAGCACGTACTGTAATAATTATTTGAGAAGAAGTAGTTGAGGGCGCCACCTACTACGGGAGTAGCTTAGTAACGCCCATAAGACCCAACCCCTAAGGTAGTGGGAAGGGATCGACCTTTGATTCTAGGAGAAGAGATATAACCCTAAGCCAAGATGGCGCTAGCCGTAGAGTAGGCGCGTGGAACAAGCTCTCTCTTCAGATACACACATTCAACTTGTAAATATATTGTATGTAGTAGACTTAGTCGTCCGGGGTAATAAAAGACAGTAAGGAATATTTATTCTTTCATTTCGTGAGTTGCGGGACAGAGTCGCACCTACAATTACCTCCCTACTTTCCGCTCGGCAGGACAGGTAATACGTCAACTCAAAACATCAACTGCCTGTGATCTACCTACAAGAACGTCTCTCAGGACAGGTAGGTCACGACACTGTATCTCACGACAGTTCTTTTTCCAATTACAGCAACCAGTTTTCGGGTTGTTCTAGATTCGATTTTTCTCCATTCCTCCAACAATGCAAGTCTTAAATTGTCGCTTGTTCCCAACATTGTGTTGTTTGAGTATTTTTTGTCAGTTCCTCCTATAAATGGTCCATGGGGTTAATGTCATGTGAGTGAGGGGCGGTGTGGAGTTGTTGCTTTGTATTACAAAGTAACCGATGTTCCGCATTTGTTGCTGTATCCTTGCGGTGATTATTTTGCTGAAAGACGAACAACTTCCGAACGTTGAGCTTTTCGGCACTGCTATGAAGATTCTATTTTAAACTGCCCAGATACTGTCGCCAGTACTTTTATTTTTCTAGGAAAAGCAAGTTTCCTATACCAGGAGCACCAGGAGAACCAAATACTCCGAATTTAATATCGTCCCTAAATACGACGGATTCCCAAAGAGACTGCTGCGGTTTGTCTATATATGTTGTTATAATAATAATAATAATAATAATAATAATAATAATAATAATAATAATAATAATAATAAAGGTTTTTACTTCCCACTAACTACTTTTGAGGTGCCCGAATGTTGTCCCGCAGGAGTTCTTTTAGTGCCGGGAGTGTCCGAGGACAAGTTCGGCTCGCCAGATGCAGGCGTTTTGATTTGACTCCCGTAGGCGACCTGCGCGTCGTGATGAGGGTGAAATGATCAATACGACACACATACCCAGCCCACGTGTCAGCGAAATTAACAAATTATGATAAAATTTCCGACCCCGCCGGGAATCGAACCCGGGACTCCTGTGACCAAAGGCCAGCACGCTAACCATGTAGCCATGGAGACACCAGCAGCAATAATACATTCCCATGCACAAACATCATCTCCATCATGCCTCATTATTCTCAGTCGGATTCTGGCTCTGTAACTGCTCGTACGGTTTCCGCCATACCCAACCGTCAGAACCAAATACTCCGAATTTAATCTCGTCCCTAAATACGACGGATTCCCAAAGAGACTGCTGCGGTTTGTCTATATATGTTATAATAATAATAATAATAATAATAATAATAATAATAATAATAATAATAATAATAATAATAATAATAATAATAATAATAATAATAATAATAATAATAATAATAATAATAATAGTTTTTACATCCCACTAGCTACTTTTGAGGTGCCCGAATGTTGTCCCGCAGGAGTTCTTTTACGTTCCAGTATATCTACTGACACGAGGCTGACGTTACCTCCAAATACCACCGAATTGAACCAGGATTAAACCTGCCAAGTTGGAATCGAGAGAGCCAGCGCTCAACCGTCTGAGCCACTCAGCCCGACTATATACGGGGTCATCCACATAAACTAAGACCGAACGCACGGTTTTCGTACTCTGCGCTACGGCAGTTGCCTCAGCCGAACTTATGCCGCGCACGGTCGGCCTGCTTTAAGCGTGTATCCAATCTTACAAGAGATCTCACCTTATAAAATAAGCTGGAAGTGTCGTCTTTCCTGGGTTATACAGGCATTGTATCTGGTAACCACATTCTGGTCGACGCGAGTGAGTTCTGCCACTGTAATGTTTCTGATTTCATTCGAAATGTTTTCTTTCATTTCCTCCAATGTGCGAGGATTTGTTCGATACACTTTTACTTTCAGTTTACCCCACAAGTAAAAAATCACACGCTGTTAGATCTGGAGAACGAGGGGGAAATAGACCAGCACTGATCATTCTGTCTGCAAACACTTCCGAAATTGTAAGAAGGGAATCTTCTGCTGTATGAGCAGGGGCTGAATCTTGTTGAAACCACCCACGTGATTTTTCTTCTTCCATTAACTGATGGAAGAACGGCATCAGAATGACATCTTGTTACCTCTCTGCATTTACTGTTGTCTCGAAAAATAGGCCCAATTATTCGTCTTGCACTAACAGCACACCAAACACCAATCTTCCTGTCATAATGAGGGACTTCATAAACAGCATTAGGATTCTCTGTACACCAACAGCGAGAGTTATGTCTGTTCAAACGACCATTAAGATGAAACCAGGTCTCATCCGAAAAGAACAAAAGCTGTGGGTAGAATAAACGATCATTCAATGATGCAAGACACCACTCACAATATCTCACTCTAGTGGCTGGATCAGCAGGTTTTAAACGATGGGCTCGTATAAACGTGTACGGTTTGATTGTAACAGCTTTAGCTCTGTGTTCAGAAGAAACCGAAACACCTACTTGTGCTAGTTTTGCGAGAGGATTGTGGCGACGTTTAGTACATTCACAGAGGCTTGCAGACTGAACGCTGAAAGGCATAACAGTCTATAATGATAATGTATGTATGGTTTTCCGAGTTCTTAATATTCATACACCTAGTTTTATTTTCTCCAAAAGTTTCCTTGATTTTACTGTATATAGCATCTATCTTTCGTAGGACTATACAACCTTCAACATCCTTGCACTTCTCTTTCATCCATTCTTCCTTTCTATCTACTGCATCCTTTAATCACCTGTATTCTTTTCTGCCCTCCTCGTTTTTTGCATTCTTGTACTTTCACCGTTCGTCAATCAAGCCTAGTATCTCCTGAGTTATCCATTAATTCTTAGTTGATCTTTCCTTTCTTCTTAACCGTTCGTCAGCAGCCGTACTTATCTCATCCTTCACGACTGTTCATTCTTCCTCTATTGTGTTTCCTTCAGCCTTTTCATTTTGTCCTTGTGCAACATGTTCCTCGAAACAATCCCTCACAGTCTTTTCTTTTAACTTATCTAGATCCCATCTTCTTGCATTCCTTCCTTTCTTCAATTTCTTCACCTTCAGATGGCATTTCATGATCAACAAGTTGTGATCCGCTCCTGCGAAAGTCTTGCAATCCAACACCTGGTTTCTGAATCTCTGCATAATTATAATGAAGTTTATCTGATACCTTCCAGTCTATCCAGGTCTCGTCCATGTATACAGCCGTCGTTTGTGGCTATATTATGACCGATGCAGAATTCAACCAGTTGACTTTCGTTCATTTTTTCTAATCCGAATTCTCCTACTGCATTACCTTCTCTTCTTTGGCCTATCACTTCATTCCTGAAGCCATCATCAGTGCATCATTCATTCATTAATTCACTCATTCATTTCTTCATAACACATATAGAAAGAGCTGCATGTCCGCGGGAGTTAGTTACGGCTGTGGTTTCCCGTTGCTTTCAACCGTGTAGCAGTATCAACATAGTTAAGCCATGTTAAATATTATTACAATACCATATCCGTCAATCATACAGACTGCCGCCCTTGCAACTTCCGAAATGCTGCTACCGCCATTTAGATGAACCATTCATTAGTCTGGCCTCTCGATAGATACCCATCCGATATGATTGCACCTACGGTTCGGCTATCTAATTCACTGGGACGCACAAACTTTTCCACCGCAGCAAGGTCGCATGGTTCGCAGGGGAGGACGTTGTATTTAATGGGCATGATTTGACAAATAAATACAGACAATGAAAAGTTTAAAAATATTATACCGAGCTCGATAGCTGCAGTCGCTTAAGTGCGGCCAGTGTCCAGTATTCGGGAGATAGTAGGTTCGAACCCCACTGTCGGCAGCCCTGAAAATGGTTTTCCGTGGTTTCCCATTTTCACACCAGGCAAATGCTGGGGCTGTACCTTAATTAAGGCCACGGCCGCTTCCTTCCCACTCCTAGCCCTTCCCTGTCCCATCGTCGCCATAAGACCTATCTGTGTCGGTGCGACGTAAAACAACTAGCAAAAAAAAAAAAAAAATTATAAAACGAAAATGAACCAGAATACAGTTTTGGAGGGTTTGAAACCTCTTGTTTGATACATGCATTACATTATCCTTATTATAACTATTTGTATATATTACTATTGCATATTATACTTAAACCTAATAGTGATTTCATCCATTCCACAAATTATCACCCTTTTTACTTGCCCTAGGGGTACCACAAAATATGTCTGGACAAATTAAAGCTGACAAAGCAGCGAATTTATAACTAACACGATCGAGCATTCAATCGATCACGACAGGTTTCATTGAATGGACAAAGTGAACTCCGACCTCTAGAGTTGTCACAAACAATTGAGGACAGGCAAAGAATTATCACTGACATCAATAAAAGGAAACGAACACAAGGCTCGTTACACTGATAGCTCACACGACACTTCCGTCGAGTTTCAGACATAAAGCTAGCAATACATAATACAGAGCATTAAGTTAGTGGTGCGAAATGAATTGCGCTGAGGCTACCCCTTTTCGGGAATTTATAAATTGCACTCCTATTGAAGAACCAAAACACAACCCTATCTACAATATTTTTGTAGAAGCCATTAAAGCATAGGCGCCGCCACGGGGAGTGTCGAATGTGCCTTGGCACATCCTAATGAAAAAGAAAGAAAGAAAGAAAGAAAGAAAGAAAGAAAGAAAGAAAGAAAGAAAGAGCGGAAAGAGAGAAACAGAAGACAAGAGAGGCATTACATTCCCAATAGCAGCAAATGTACCCACGGTTCCTGAAAATCAACGTCATCTTTGTCCTTCAGTGGTATGCGTTATGGTGAAAATGGCGAAATTAGATCTCTCCCTTTCTCAACTTTCCCCCAGAAACATGTAGTGTTTTGAATGACAAATTAGTTTTGCTCTTCAGTATTTCCAGTGATGGATTTATGACTACCCCATCCGTCCGGTGCTACAAGGCCTGTCCAATGGAGAATTATTGCCAAATATTCCGTTCAATTCAATAAAATATTTTTTGTGATGTGCTTTAATTTCCAACAATTTATTGTAGCTGAATAGAAAATCTTAATATTCAGTTTCAGTTTGTAAGTCCTTAGTGTTAAGTGGTCCCATGCTATGTGCCGTGCTTTTATTGCGCTTATTTAGTACGACAGAAGTTATATAATAAACCTATATATATATTTATTTAGTGGGTGCATCAGGAAGCTTTTTCTTAACACCGTAGAATATCTTAATTTCCCTTCTGTATATAAACTGTGTCAGCTATGTATACCATTTAGTGATGATCCTCTCAATGAACGGAAAGAACGAATTCCGAAAGTACCATACCAGTCTATACTAAACTTATATCACCGGGAAGAAAATAAATCGGCAACAAATTCAAATCATTTTAGTCTTCGTGGCACAGTAAATTTAAATGAATGGAATACAGTAGGACCTAATGCTGCAGATTCTGCGTTTTGTTTCTGTTACCGATTTTCCGAAGACGCATTCACAGTAACAGGCTTCAAGAACTGACAGAGAAAATGGTGTTTTAACGTCGCAGTAACACGTCGAAGAGTTTCGGGAAGGAAAGGATCCAATTGGGAAGATAGCGACTGCGGCCTTCATTAAGGTATAGCCCGAGCATTTTATTGGTGTGAGAACGGGAAACCAAGGAAAACCACCTTGAGGGCTGTTGACAGTGGAATTCGAACCCACCATTTCCCGATTGTAAACTCAGAGCAATGCGACCATACAGTAAATTAGTGCTTTGAAAAAAACACGAGAAGTTGCGATTTAGGAAAAGGCTACGAAAACAACAGATAGGGAATCTGCCACCTGGGCGACTGCCCTAAATGCAGATCAGTATTGATTGATTGATTGATTGATTGATTGTGCTACTGCATGGTCGGCATATCGCAAAGGATTAATGTACACTGGACGAAAGCAGACAGGCCATTGTTTCGCAGTTAGAGAAACAAAACCAGAGAAATCGTAACATCATGAAAAAAACTGATAAACATATTAATTTGTCTAACGAAATGAGGTTGTTGTCTTAGGGGCAACAATGAAAAACAAGATAGTGCTGACAGACGATTAGACATTGAGAATGGTAAAAAAGTTTCATAACTCGGCAAAGGCATTCCAAACTCTATATCTGCCATCCACACTGCCGTGTTGAGAAATATGTGGGACCAAATCAAGAATAAGCCATTTTCTATCCTTGCTGATGAGACTAGTGATAGTAACCATCATGAGCAAATGGCAACTATTCTGCGATTATTACTTTTTTTAGCAAGGAACTTAAACTTAAGAGAGAATGGTAAATTTGAGTAGATTTACAAGAGATGAATCTCAATCGTCCTTTGATCAACTAGACACTCGTCTGCAAAATGATTTTAATTGGCTTTCTGTTGCCTCAGTGTGTTTTGTTCGAGAAGCTACGACCTCAGGGTCAATAGGAGAAGTGCAGATGAAATGAAAAGAAACAAGTAGAAGCATACAATATGTTATGCTCACTATCTGAATCTCGTCCTAGTAAATGCATGATCCTCCCGAAAAGGAAACCCTCTGCTTTTCGGGTTCTTTGGAGTGTGCCTACAGTTTCATAGAAGGGAGTTGTACCCAAATGCTGCTCTTGAAAACGTTGCAGCTGAAACTGGAATTACACCGAAGAGACACTCTGCTACGAGATGGGCATGCCGAGCAGAAGCCGCAGCAACTGGCGCTTCAAGATAGTAGATCTTTACTACCAATAATGCAGAGGCCAGAGCAAACGGTTGTGGTCTTTTGTATTCGTTGAAGACTTCTGAATTCGCCTTGGACCTTGAAGTGATGCACGCTATCCTGCAAATGATCATTAAAATAAGCAAATATCTTCTAGGGCTCGAGATAAGTTTTGATATAAAGTACTTCGCAGTGACTTTCAAAGCAAAGTGAATGAAGCACGAACATTCGTGCCAAGTTAAATCTTTCAGTGAAGCTAATGATTTTGCCATTCCTTCAGTGAAAAAAAAAAAAAAGATAATTTCTTGTCGTTTAAATGAATGCGCAGATTTCCAACACTTCCTACAGGAAGTCTCACTGTAGAGATAGACAGAAGTTTTGAGCTAGACGCCATGAAGCTCATAACTGACACGGGTAAACGCTTAATTGTACAGTATGATTAATGTAAAATTGCAACGTTGTCCAAGGTTTTTAACGTTCCTCAAGAAATCTTGGAAGCAGAAATCGCACTACTCATCTGTGAAAATTCTACATCAAGACGAAGTTCGGCGAGCACTTTCTGAGCCTGACTGGATGGGCTGAAAGAATGGGACAGAAACAATATTTTCTGTAGTCTTTTTAAAGTTTTAGAAATATCTGCCTTGTTTTCAGTAACTAGTTGTTCGTCTGAAAGAGTGTTTTCAAAGCCACGTCATGTTAAAACCACCCTTCGGTCCAGCAAAAAGCAACCTCGACAAGAAGTGTGTTGCTACCCTATGGGCCATTTTCTCCAAATCGAGTTAAACCTGGTATAAATTAAACCCGTTTAACTTTAGTACCTAGTGTTTTTTTTTTTTTTTTTTTTGCTAGTTGCTTTACATCGCACCGACACAGATAGGTCTTATTGCGACGATGGGACAGGAAAGGGCTAGGAGTGGGAAGGAAGCGGCCGTGGCCTTAATTTAGGTACAGCTCCAGCATTTGCCTAGTGTGAAAATGGGAAACCACGGAAAACCATTTTCAGGGCTGCCGACAGTGGGGTTCGAACCTACTATCTCCCGGTGCAAGCTCACAGCTTCGCGCCCCTAACAGCACGGCCAACTCACCCGGTTGCTGATAGACTGGTGTTTGCTTTTGTTGCACTATTCCTAAGTTGTAATCCTGAAGATTTTTGCGCATGTTTATACAATGGTCAATTTTTCGACGAAACTGTAGGAAAAAACTTAATACATTTTTGTTCAAGCCCTTTTCTAATAGGACGAACCATTATTGATTTGTCGACAAAACAATATTTCTAAAGATTTCACCAACTAAAAACTTAGTCCTAATAAGTAACAGTACACACACGCTACGGGTGATACTCGATTCCTTTCCGCGGTCAATTTTTATTCCCATTTCCATTTCAACAGCTAAAGTCATACTATTATTATAATCTATTTTTAAAGCCATTCTCATGAGAGTCTATGTGTTCCTAATACTCTCCCGAAAAGAAATCTATTTTCATGTTGGTGGGAAACGTGTCCGTATCTTTGGCAGAATGGTCAGTGAAGCGGCCTTTGAGTCCAGGAGATCCTGGGATCAGTTCCCGACCAGGCTGGGGATTTAGTCGCGTCTGGTTAATTCCTCCGGCTCCAGGACTAAGTGTTTGTGTTTCTCATTCATTATTCACATCTACATAGAACACCACACTATTAATCACTAAAGAAACACGCAATAGTCAATACATCCCTCCACATAGCTTTGCCGTCAAGAAGGGCATCCAATCGTAAAACCAGACGTAATTCATATATAGGGCCGATCCCAATAACTGGTAAAAGGCCAACTGCTGGAGAGAGAGTGACGGGTTCTACGATACTTCTTGTTTACAAAGGGGTCGGAAAGTTCTTGGATGGTTTTTACTGTCACGTTAACCCTTAACAGGTATGGCGGAAATCAGTTACGTTTATGGCATGGTAGCGTCATATCCAATCCCAAAAATTAGTAAGTGATTGCAGTTTATCAAATATAACGTGATTATTTTAAATTATATGTATGGCTTAATTTGAATTTTAAACTAAATATTTATTGCAATTTAAACAC
Organism: Anabrus simplex; assembly: GCF_040414725.1. Classification (NCBI taxonomy): domain Eukaryota; kingdom Metazoa; phylum Arthropoda; class Insecta; order Orthoptera; family Tettigoniidae; genus Anabrus; species Anabrus simplex. Next base: position 83,707,653 of record NC_090268.1, on the reverse strand, counting down.
CATTATAAAATATACTTTCATTTAAAAATGCGAAGAATGCCTTCTCACAATGCTTTAAAATTTTATGATGGAATGTTTAAAAATCGCTTCACAAAACATCATCCGTCAGTCTGGACTTTTCACACTTCTCTCCTTTTGTAAATACTCTTTGACATGTGACCTGTAAACACAATAAGAACCTAGTATTTTGGAAACTCACAGAATTTCTTCAGCAAACCTCGCAGCATAAAAAACAATATGTTCATGTTGTGTTCGTCTTGAACTGGTGCAACTTCAACAGCTTTAACTTATTTTTACCATACCACCATCCGAACTCTCGGTGTCTGATTGTTCACGTTCTGTTGTTCATGTTCCGTGATTTCCCAACTATCACTTATAACAGTCTGAACCATCACCTGTTGGAAAAGAGATGAGTAGATAATATGGAGAGTTCGGCGGCCACCTCCACCTCCGGCTCCCAGGGGCCCGCTCCACCTGATTGATGTGTTCAGAACACTAAAATCGAACATACAACGCGATCTTATGCATAAGGCAGTGCACATACTGCTTAACCAACTCGCTCGGTAAACGATAGAGCAAAAGTACAACTTCAAATGATTCGCCTTCTACCATTTGTCTTGTGCGAAAAGCAGTCGAACAAGTTATCGCATAAACATGTAACGTGAAATATCAGCTCGGAAACCTATTGTTTCAATCTGTTGGCATGGGTTAAAAGCATGCAGCTCATGCGGAAAGTAATTTTTTTTTTTTTTTTGCTAGGGGCTTTACGTCGCACCGACACAGATAGGTCTTATGGCGACGATGGGATAGGAAAGGACTAGGAGTTGGAAGGAAGCGGCCGTGGCCTTAATTAAGGTACAGCCCCAGCATTTGCCTGGTGTGAAAATGGGAAACCACGGAAAACCATTTTCAGGGCTGCCGATAGTGGGATTCGAACCTACTATCTCCCGGATGCAAGCTCACAGCCGCGCGCCTCTACGCGCACGGCTAACTCGCCCGGTGAAAGTAAAATTAAACAGAACACTTAGTGCTATAAGAAATACACCGCTTACATTTAAGTCCCTAGCAGTTGAACAAGTATCGCATAAACATGTAACATAAAATATCGGTTCGGAAACATTATTGTTTCAGTCTGTTAGCATGGGTTACAAGCATGTAGCTTGTGTAGGAGAGGACTACTATGCAAAATGCTAAACCGAAAAAAAATCGTGATAGGGAATGGAACCCAGGGGTTACGTCTTATCAGAAGGGCAAAAAGGATGAAAGGACTCTTCCTCCTCCTTATCCTCTACTACCTTACCACGCCCTCATCCTAGAAGGAGTTAGCTGAAGTAGGCACATTTTTAACACCCTCATCGATCGCTATCAGCAAGAACGCTTCTACTTTGTTAAGTGTAGCAAATTAATCTTTATTGGTAAATGGTTTTATGTTCAGAACAAGGAATGGAACCTAGGGGTCACGTCTTATCTACCTAATAAAATCCCCGAGGTGCAATGAGTTGCCGCCATCTTAAGCAAGCATCCCTAGGGGGTCTCATAAGGAGCCATGTATAGCCGCCATCTTGCATAAGCATCCCAAGGGTGTCTCATAAGAACCTATGTATAGCAGCCATCTTGCGTAAGCACCCTTAAGGAGTCATGTATAGCCACCATCTTATGCAATTAGCGTTGAGAGATAGCTGCTGTAGAATTTTTTAAAATATCCGCAACCATATTTCAAAGGTAGTAGCTAAAGAGTGCAGCACTGAGGTTTGCGATGCAAGATGGCGGATGACAGCTGACGGAATTGATTGCCAGATAGCAGCACGGTGCTCTGTAGATTAAAGATGGCTGCTGTCAAAAAAGCATTTTTCAAATTATCCGCCACCACATTTCAAAGGTATGTACCTAAAGAGTGCAGCATGGTGCTCTCTTGATTAGAGATGGCACGTTAATATGCACACTCAGAGCACATGCAGAGCGGTACAAGCTTCCAAGACTACTGTTGCCCAATCAGACTGCTACAAAATACTGAAATGCCTCGTGGTCAGAGTGTCATTCTTAACTGCACTGGAAGAAATTCCATTCGATACTACACGTTGTACGATGTCGGCATATTAAAAAAAAACTCCCTGGTGACACACTTGAGTTTGGTGACCACGGCTGCTGCTCTCGTATCATCCAGTACCACAGATGGTCTCATGAGGCAAGGTGAACCCCGTTCCAAGTCACAGTCCATATTTAAAATTCTTGGAAAAGCCAAATGATCGAACCCCGAGCCACATGCTGAGCCAGATACTACTGTACTCCTACACCAAGGCGCGGGGCTGGCTTTAAACAAAAAAGAATTGAAAGTAATACATAAAGCTTAGCAGAATACATTCCAAGACCGTTCTCCTCACAAAGGAGAAGGCTGTTATATTCTTAAGCATTTGGATCATCCTCGGTAAATGGTATTACAGAAAACATACACACACCGTTGTACAAGAACCCTGTAATTTTATCTTTATTTACTGCATGCACGAGGACCTTGTACCAGGTGCTAGCTATGTCTATTTTCATACCTTTCATTGTGTGAGAACTTCTCCAACGGAAGTTCATTTAAAAAATCATCTAATTAAATTGATGTGGAAGTGCATTCTGATCAAACACAGTTGATGAAGCGTCTTACCAAAATGCTCACTAAACATATTAAATTATGTGTTCATCAATCCAGCAGGCAAGCTGAAGAAATGTTCTACTACCTGGCTATACGAATGGCGTGCTGATATGCAAACGCACCTCGGGATCGCTGCAGTACACATCAATTTGTTGCCATGGCTTAAATTTAGCAGCCGAAATAGGAATTCTAGGAACACTGATAATGTGAATAATAGCTTTTTTTTCTTTTCCGTACACTGATAGCAGTACCATCTGGTTTGGCTGTTGGATTGAACGTCTTGTGGGCGGGAGCGGGGCGTTGGAATACATCCGCGGTATTCCATAGGCGACTTTGAACGATATGTAAATGCACCTCAGGGTCTCTGCAGCACACATCACCAATCTGTTACCATGGCTTAAATTTAGCAGCCAAAGAAGGAATTCTAGGAGCACTGATAATGCGATTAATAGCTTTTCTGTTTTTCTTTTTTGTACATTGATAGCAATACCATCTGGTTCGGGTCTTTGATTAAACCTCCTGTAGGTGGGAGCGGGGCGTTAGAATACATCCACGGTATTCCATGCCTCTCGTAAAAGGCGAGTAAAAGGGGATCCACGAGCGCTCTACTTGGGAGCATGGATTGGCGACCATGGGACCCTACCTGAGTTTGACATTGCTTTCACTTACTTATGCCAAACTAGACACTTTCATCTTTCCATCCATACTCCAAGGCAACTCTCGTTCTCTTCCGCCCCTTGCAGTACTAAGTTTGCAAGGCCAAGGGAGTATTTTTACACCCTTCGCGGCCCTTTCCTTTCTTTTGCCGATACCTTCATTCTTCGAAGGATCGAACCTCTTCTTTCTTTCCCCTCCGCTTAGTGTTAACAGATGATGGTTGCCCAGTTGTATGATGGGATAATCGAATACAAAATAATCGCTTATTAGATTATATTTCCCATTTGATTTTTTCGATTATTCATTCGAATGAATGAGGCAATCGAATAGTTAATATTTTTTTCCATTCGATTATTTTTTTATTATCCATCCGAAACTACATTAGAATCAATGAGGTAATCGAATAGCGTACTGAACTTTTCCATTTGATTATTCATTCGAAACTGCATTCGAATGAATGAGGCAAATGAATAGTGAATGCTTTCGAAATAATCTAATGAAAAGTGATGTTATTAAGACAGTTAATTCACTCATTTAGTTTCAACATTTGAAGATATGTTTGGAAAAAGGCGTATTTCTATTTTTCATAAGAGTTCATCTATTCGCTTATTTCAATCGATTATCCAACCGACACAATTAAACCGAAAAATTGATTCATGACGCATCCGAATATTCTATGCGATACAACTGAATGATATTTGAAACTCATTCGATTATTTATTCGATTATTTAAATAATCAGATGGAGGTTATTCGAATATTAAAATTATTCGATTATCCCATCACTACCCAGTTGTACTTCCTCTTAAAAAGTTACCACCACCTCCTTGGCTGAATGGTCGGCGTAGTAGTCTTCAGTTCAGGGGGTCCCTGGTTCGAATCCCAACCGAGCCTGGGATTTTAGCCGCGTTTGATTACTTAGCTCGAAAGCCTTATTTTCAATAGGCGTTTCTGTTCGTCTTAAAACACATCTTCATTTACACACAGCAAATCACACTACCAACCATCACAGAGAGACGTATTAGTATAATAATAATAATAATAATAATAATAATAATAATAATAATAATAATAATAATAATAATAATAATAATAATAATAATAATAATAATAATGAGACATTGGCAACAGACACCAGATGCACCAAGTTGGAAAGGATCTACCATACCAGTAAGAGCATCTATACATCCAAGTACCTCTCTAAGAACCTTAAACTCCAACATTACAATTCAGTAGTAAGACCGTCCGTACTGTACGCCTCTGAGTGTCTTTTGATGAACAGAAAAGATCCACTGAGGAAGCTAGAGCTCAAGGAACGAAAAATACTAAGGAGGATTTTAGGACCAATAAGAGAAGGGATGATACTTACAGGATAAGGCACAACAAAGAGATCTATGAACATTAAAAACACATAGTTACATCCATGTGGAAGAGGCGATTGACTTACTGTGGGCATTTGACTCGTATGAGTACTTACAGACTTACCAGCAAGATCTTTACCACTACAGGCAGAGGGAAAGCGTCCAAAAATAAATGGATCACCACAGTGAAGTCCGACTTAGAACAGGTGGGGATTTCAGAACAAACCATACAGGATCGTGTATCATTCCAGCAGTTGACCTTTCAAGGTGTCTTTCCAGAGTCTCTCACCAGCAGACAGAGTACACGCAGCACCCGACCGAAGGGGACCGAGGAAAGGAAACAAGCACACGGCCAGAAGATGAAAGCTTTCTGGGCGAAGAAAAAACAGAATTTCCATACAAGGAGTCGAAACGAGCCCCGCGGTCCTCAGTAGGCCCAAACGACAAGAAGAAGAAGAAGAAGAAATTTCCATCCCACTATCTACTTTTTACAGTTTTCGCAGATGCTGAGATACCGGAATTTAGTCCCGCAGGAGTTCTTTCAGGTGCCAACAAATCTATCAACACGAGGCTGACGTATTTGAGCACCTTCACATATCACCGGACTGAGTCGTGATCGAACCTGCCAAGTTGAGTTCAGAAGACCAGCGACTCAACCGTCTGAGCCACTCAGCCTGGCAACATGTAATAGTGAATACATTCCTCTGTATAGGGTTGACGTCAGGAAAAGTATCTGCTCGTAAAACTGGGCTTAATCTCCACACTGACTGCCAACCCCAATGAGAAACGAATAGAAGGAAGAAGAAGACATTTTCTGGATATCACGTTTTCACTTTCCAGAAGAGTAACAAGCGTGAAATCAAGTGCATCTCTATCCAATGTTACACTGCTACCATCAGCTTGACGTCAAGAGCATTTAAAGCACACAAAGTAGAAATATAGGCTATTTCTTCTACAATAATAAAACGTTAATGGATGACCTTCATCCATTACAAGTTGATGAGTAGCAATATCAAATGTCTAAAAGGTCTGTCGTAACCTTCATGAGTGCAAAAAAATGAGTGCAGACAATTTCTCAATAAGCTCACTTAACATCTGTTATGTCAGTGAATCTTTAAAGTCATTGTACTAAGGGGGATTATGCCATAAAGCCATTGTACAAAACAAAAAGGAAACAATGGTTGATGTACGCAAGGGTGCACAAAGATTTACGTATCTTAAATTTCTCAGAATCATATGAAATCATTTATCGGTGTTATACTCTGGAATACAAAACGCATTCTATGGGTATGTAAAAGAATAGTGGCATAAGTGAGAAACGTGACGAAAATCGTTGTTTATTTTGTGGGGAATCAATGGACGAGGCTTGTCTACAGAGAGCATGTAGGGAGACTGATTCACTTAGGATTATATATATGGGTAATAGGCCAAAATTGAAAGTAAAAATAAAAATAAAAATAGAAAGAGAGAAAGAATTCCATACAATTGTCTTATTTTTTTCTTTTTCTTCGGCGTTTGTCCCTCCCGCTGGCGGGGTCCGCTACGATTCCATACAATTGTAAAATTATTAAATAAAGAGTGGATTGCACCAGCAAGAACAGCAAAATTGTTCCGCATTTTAAAAAATATATATGGCAAAAGAAAATTACAACACTAACTTAATCAATGAAGGGTAGGATCAGGGTGCGATGATTTAAATCAGTTGATATTTATAATAAACATCTATGATTATAATCAGTTGGCCTACTTATTCTCATCTTAGGCCTATTACCTATTATCCATTGTTCAAAATTAATATAAAATCAACTACTTAAAATCAGTTTGCTTTCTTATTGTTTGCGGTTTATTGGGTGGCGCTTTGGTACCGGTGTCCATCCTGCATGTTTGAAATCGTAGAAAGATGATGTTTTACGATACCTGAAGTAGCAAAGATGAAAGATCCTTACTTGCTTGCCAGATATTCAACAACCCATCCCAGAAACGTTTCTTACTTAAATAGAAGAATCAAAAGTGAGAAAGCATACAATATTGCCGATATGAGTAATTACCAAATGTTTCCTCTTCCCCGAAGGACTTTTTAATATTCTGTGTGATAATGAGATAGAATTAGCGTGAATAAGAATTGAGGTTAGTGCAAGCAGCGATTAAGTCGGAAACAACGACATTTGTCTGAAAGGCCTAATTAACTTTTAGTATGCCTTCATCCAACTCTGGTAAAAATATTATGCGTGGTAATAAGATTGGACGAATGGTGAGTGAAAACTGAGCTTGTGCAGTAAAAGCAGTGATCACAGCTCAGGATATAAAGGGATAACAATAGCTGTAGGCGTAATTATTTACATATTATCGTCTAACTCGCACAGAAACGCTCTTAATGATAATACGATTGAACGAAATGTGAATCAAAGTTGAGGTAGTACAGTTAAACCCCCCAAGTGGAGAGTGTAGTACAGTAAATATCAGTTTTGTACTGGTTGACTACGACGCACTTGAAAATTAAGGTAAAAGCATAGAGACGTCTCATTTACAACAGTTAACTGTCTCCTGAACATCAAAACAAAGACGGACTACAAACCTAATTAATAACGCTAAATTATCAAATAGTAACAAGAAAGAAACCCTACCAGCGCCGTCCCATGCCCTGCTGGAATTTCACCGCTATTCCCCATTCGGGTTGGGGTTCACTAGGGATTAGCCCTGTCGCCGCCTCTCTTCATTTTGTGTATGGACACAGTCACCTCCGATATCCAGTCATCGCCCCCATGGCCACTCCTGTATGCTGACGATGTCCTACTGGCTGCTGAAGAGCGTCAATAGATTCATGAAGAGATTAAGAAGTGGAACGAAAAACTAAGAGCGCATGGACTTCTACTCAATACCAAGAAAACTGAGTACATGGAGTGCGGTCCGCAGACAAATGGAACCATTCAGATAGATGGCCAAGATCTCAATAAAGTACACCAGTGTCCAAAAGTTAAGTATAATAACTAAACGAGGCCATACCGCCTGATATGAATGTCAGACGGATTGCTGAACAAACGGAAGCTGAATCACACACCATATTATGTCACACAAATTGTCAAAAAAAAAAAAAACTGTGTCAGAACGGTTCTGATAGCTAAGGTACACCTTTGACAACAACTACCAAAACTTGGCAATGTCTTCCACAATAAAATATGCTGTTAATAGGGTGTATGGTTGCCCCTAACGGCCACACATGCTTCGCAGCGACATGGCATGTTCTCTATCAGACGGTCCAAGAGCTCTTGCGGCAGTCGATCTCATTCCTCCGAAAGGGCATTGCGCAGGTCTTTGAGGGTCCGTGGTGGAGGCTGACGGGATGCAATTCGCCTCCACAATGCATTCCAGGCATGTTCTATAGGATTCAGATCCACAGACTTCGCTGGCCAGTCCATGCGATGAATGTCTTCCCATGCCAGAAATTCTTCCACCAGAGCAGCGCGGTGCGGTCTGGCATTCTAGTCTATTACGAGGAAGTCTGGACCAACCGCACCTCTGAAGATTCGAACATGTGGTCTCACTACCTCATCCCTGTGTCTTCGAGCGTTAACAGTATTCCTAGCACCACCCATGAAGATGTGCAGGTCCGTACGGCCATTCAACATGATGCCGCTCCACACCATGACGCCGCCACCACCACCATACTGGTCCCGTTCCACGATGTTCCTGTGGCTGTATCGGCTACCCGGTTTTCTCCAGATTAATGTGCGACGGGAATCGTTCTGCAAACTGAAGCGGGATTCATCTGTGAAGAGCACATGCCTCCATTCATTCAAGGTCCTGTTTCGATGTTGACGGCTCCATAGTAAACGGGCCCGTCTCTGTGCTGGAGTGAGCGGGACGCACACCGCTGGACGTCGGGCAAACAGCCCTGCTGTTCTGAGCCTCCGGTACAGAGTTTGCCGGAAAACGGCAACCCCTGAGACGGCTGCAAGCTCCGCCGACAATTGTCTTGCAGATGCACTACGAATTCGTCGGGCGGTTACGGCCAGATATCGGTCCTGCTGTGGGATGGTTACATTTGGTCGACCTGGTACTTGCCAACGACTAACATCTCCTGTGTCTCGAAATCATCTCCAAAGCATGGAAATGATACGTTGTGGCACATTCAAGAATACGGCGACTTCGGTCTGTGTCTGGCCTGCTTCCAGGCGGCCGAGTATTCTACCCTGCATAACGGGGTCCAAATGGCGTCGTTGTGCCATTATGCTGTTACGTTCACCACGTGGCTACACTCCGCACACTACAACAGGGCAAACACGACTGAGGGAATATGGGGCGCAGGCACGGCTGTGTTTACCTTGCGGTTACGCCGCTAGTCAACGCAGAGAACACTCCTTTCCTATACAGAGCGAACACGTAAGGTTGGTAGGTGCATATGTCGTGCGATTTGCGGTCTATTTCCTGTTGCCCTGCTTACTCGTAACTTATGCTTAACTTCTGGACACTAGTGTAGAAGAGATTAAATACTTTGGTTCTTTGGTCTACGCTGAGGGTGACACTATTTCAAACGCCCGTGCACGAATAAATGAGGCCTGGATGAAGCGGCGGCAAACTACTAGTGTTCTCTGCGATCGTCGGATACCAATCCACCTTAAGTCCAAGGTTTTCAGGACTGTTGTTCGCCCAGTCGCTCTGTATGGCTCTGAATGCTGGCCAGCAACAGTCAAGCACGAGCAAGCACTTCGCGTCATGGAGATGCGAATGCTTCGCTGGTCACTTGGACTGATCCGGCTAGGTCATGTCGCCAACCTAGAAATTCGGTAAAATCATGGGAGTTGCCCCGATCGTAGACAAGATGCGTGAGACCCGATTTCAGTGGTATGGCCACGTAATGCATGGAGAAAGTTCAAGTAGTGTACAGACGGCACTTCGCATCACACTATCTGGAATAGGCCACGTGGTCGGCCCAAGAAACGCTGGCTGCATCGCCTTCCAGAAGACATGCGCTACGTTCATCTTGTTCGAAATGATGCACTTAATAGAACCAAGTGGACATTGGCTTGAAAAACAGCGGACCCTGCTCCATTGCTGAACGATCGCTAAAAGATAATGATGATTAAGAAGAAGAAGAAAGAAACTGGTAATAATAAATCAATGTACTGGCACGGCAAGAATGACTTTAATGCACGAGTATTGATTAAGAATTGAAACAACTGTTTTTTGAAGCGAAAGTGAAGCTAAACGGCATCAGATGTCTTACATTTAACGTCTATGTGGAAATAACAATTTACACATATGAAGCATTTATAATACTTGAAAAAACAAAGGTAGGCTGTTCCAACTCATTTCCTAAGTATTTTTTTTTTTTTTACTTTGTCTCCCAGTTCATTTGAGATAAAGAGTTAAATAGTCATTTTCCAATAGAAGACTATATTGAGTGTGTTGTACTGTACTTGTAGGTGTTGCAAGAACTTTGAACTTAAAATGAGTAATCCGGGGCAAAACCTGGATCCAATATGGGGAGGATTTTAAAAACATCCCATCTTAAGTGGAAAGAGCATGAAAGCTAAAATGCAAATCATACAGATTAGACATGCAGGGATTAGTTGCTACAAGGAAGTTACATATTCAGAAATGCAATTGCACAAAAGGTAATCAAGAAAAAATGTTGATACTGCATCATCATCATCATCATCATCATCATGAATATCAAAATTCAGAGATAGGTCCAGTCGTTTCACCTTCAGCATCAAAGCATAATAGATCATTAGTTATGAATCCGCTATCCACTGAGGAATCAACTCTTAAATATTAAGCAAAGTCAGATTAGTATTTTTGTTGTCCGAACCTCTATCATCTGCTGCAGTAACAGGGTCACTTCTTGAAGAAATTTATCAAAATTAGAATGACAAGAGTTTCAAGGATTTATTTGCGAATACAGTTCGTATAAGCTTAGAAGAATGGTCAACTGTGCATTACGAGCCCACGTACATCTGTTCAACACAGTTGATACATTTCGGCACGCGCACGTGCACTACTTAATTGATCTTGAATTCAGTGAAAAGTTGTGAGAGTGAATTAAAGTATAACGTAAGAAGCTTCATTACAGACAATGTAAGCAATAAGCAAAAATAAGGAGTGGTCCGAAGGAAAGGGAAGAGACTGATGTAATTACATATAGCAGCTCTGCTCATACTTTGAATCTTCTCTCCCAGGATCTTACCAAGGACACCTCAAACATAAAGGAACATGTAGTAGAAACTGTGAGATACTTCTGCAACAATAATTATGCCAATGCAAAATTTAGAAGTGAAGGAGGACAATAATTAATCCTACTTCAGGAAGTTTGATGGAATGCGTTGTCTGAAAGCAAAATGCTGAAGAAATTTTAAATGTGTTAAAACCAATGGCAATGGCTCTCGATGTAACCCATAGAAGTGACTGTATCACTGAACAAGCAGGGAAAGTGTGGAAAAATACTGAAGTATGACTTGGACAAAACTAAGAAGTTTGAAAAATGATATTATCCAGCATTGGCTGCACAACATTTTCTGGCTTTCGTTATTCATTCAGTATTAATTCAGAATATGTTTTACATCCATCTGAGTATGAATATGCATTTCAATTTGTCCAGGAAAGATACGAAAGAATTTAATTTCTATCAATACTTGTGAAATATCAAGCAAAATCTCAACCCTTCATTCCAACGACGAATTGGTGCAAGGTGTGTCTGCTTTGCAGTGATGAAAATCAAGAAAATATCATTGGCAAGTTGGTAATAGACGAAGCTATACAACTCTTAACAGCTAGAGCATCATCCACAGGTGCAGAATGCGTGTTTTTTTTAAAAAAATAGTGTAGTTTGTTCAAAAGTTAAGAAACAGACTTGGTGCAGGCAAAGCTTCCAAGCTTGTGTTTTTGTATAAACGCCTAAATAAGGAAACTATTAATGACACCGAAGATGATGAACTAGTTTAGAAACGGGCTTGGTGTAAAGAATAGATTCCAGTTTACATTTTTTTATTTTTGCCAATTGGTCATGAGACAGAAAAACTGGTTCAAAATATACATTTCAATATATCATACTCCAATACAAAATATTGTTAAAAGATTGATTCTTCACTATTCATCTTAGATACTTAATAAACAATTATGCATACACGAATCTGAAAATAATATCAAATGATTAGTAAAATATAAAACTGAAAAATCAAATGTTTCCGAATTATCTGGGGTCGGCACAAATATGGATTACGCCTAGTTTTATAACCGGATACTCTTCGTGACGTCAACCCTAAGCAGAGGGATGTATTCGCTACCGTGTGTTTCTGTGGTAGTTTGTAGTGTGACATGTAAGTTCATACCTACTAAAGGAACGATTTTCGTTGGAGTAATCACATTAACGAAGTTGTAAAACACCGTTATAGATTTTTTCATGTGGTTATTTAGGGATTGTAGTAAGGATGTGAAGGACAGAACGTGTACGTCTCCGGTAAGACCCCAATTAGAGTATGGTTCAAGTGTATGGGACCCCCATGCCAGGTTTACTTGAAACGAAAACTAGAAAAGATCCAAAGGAAAGCAGCACGATTTGTTCTGGGTGATACAACAAACAAAAGTAATGTTACTAATATGTTGCAAAATTTGGGCTGGGAAGACTTGAGGGTGAGCAAACGAGCTGCTCAGCTAAGTGGTATGTTCTGAGCTGTCAGTGCAGAGATGGCATGAAATAGCATTAGTAGACGAATGATCTTCAGTGGAGGTTTTAAAGGTAGGAAAGAAGATAAAACTGGAATTCAAGAGGACAAATTGGGGCAAATATTATTTTATAGGAAGAAAGACTAGATAAACAACCAACAGAGAATCTGTCATCTGGACGACAGCCCTAAATGCAGATCAATGATGACTGAAGATGCGTATAAGATGATCACAAACAGCTAGCTCACAACTAGAGGAATTTACCAAACGCGGGTAAAATCCTCGACACGGTCAGGAATCGAAACCATGTCCCTCTGAATTAAAGGTCAATATGATGATCATTTAACCAAAGAAAATTATGTGTCTATCTGTAAAAAAAATAAATAATAATGAAGCTATACTTTGCTTCTCCGAATCAGAGGCTGCTTGCATGCCAAAGCTTAAGATTTTAATAGAGTTTACAAGGAGTCTGAACATCAAGTAGTCACTTTAATCAGCAAATGTATTCGTATAATGTGCTACCTGGGAAAAGTTAATAATGATAGTTCTTCAGTATGTTCAGTGGGTGGCGTGCCAGATGCGACCCGTGCCACTAGCGACCGCATAATCTGTAACCGTCCCAGATGCGACCGGCGTTGACAAGCATATTGTCATTTGATAAGTTGTGTCATCACCCAAGATAAGGTAAGCTAAAAGTGCAATGCAATTTCAGTAAGTCCTATAAGCACCTACAGCCCCTACTTTACATTAACACTTCTGAGGGAAACTCATTTTACAACACGAAAAATAGTGATGCGTTTACGTCTTTTCCCACCGGGCGAGTTGGCCATGCGGTTAGAGGCGCGCGGTTAAGTCTCAAAACTCACGAGTTTCAAAACTCAAGGACTAAAATTAGTTAAAAATAGTATCAAAACTCACGACTACAAACTGGTAGCTAAAGTAAACATTCTAATGAGTCTCAAAATTCACGATCCGGACAGCAGGTGCTTACGATGACCGCAGGAGAGATGAGGTGCGCGGTGACTCACGCTTCCCTTACGACAGGCCGGGGATACTGCGGATGTTATTCGGCCACCCCATCCCACAGGGGAAAATAATGGCTGGTGTTTGAAGTAGACCGAGGTGCATTATTATTATTATTTAAATATTTTGCTGTTGTCTTAAAGCTAATACAGTGCATTTTTTACCTTTCACATACATTATATTAATGACGTGTGGCCTCCGGGTAGGTCTGGTGCAGGTCTTTAGAGTTGACGCCGTATAGGTGACGTGCACGTCTGTGAGGATGATGCACTACCTAAGATGAAGTTTAATGATGAAGACGGCACGAACACCCAGTCCCCGAGCCATAGGAATTAACGAATGAAAGTTCAAATCACCGACCCGACTGGAAATCGAATCCGGGACCCCCTGGGCCCCTTGGACCAAAGCCCAGCATGCTAACAATTCACGTATGCAGCCGGACGACATAAAATTAAAGTAGGCATATTGCCCGCTGCTAGTTCAAAAGAAACTGTCAATTGGTAGTACTGGGGCTTAGTTCCATTGTGCAGCCAGAAGGCGGCATTTACTTGAATTAGGAATTTTATTTAGATATACTGAAGATCAAGACAGTTAATTCACTCATTTAATTTCAACACTTGGAGATTCTATTTCTCGCAAGAGTTCATCTATTCGCTTATTTCAATAGATGTCTACCCGACACACTTAAATCGAAAAAAATTACTCATGACGCATCCGATTATACCGTGCGATATAGCGGAATATTTGAAACTCATTCGATTATATAAATAATCGGATGGAAGTTATTCGATTATTAAAAATATGCCATTATCCCATCAGTAATAGGGTGGACATTTATCCATTCAAAGAAGAACTGGCCCTGCTCCCTGCTCGTGAGTTTTGAGACTGGCCCAGTGTGGCTACTCCAACCACTACTCTTATACCTTCATATCTTCCACACAATATAAATAACATTTGTTTGAGCGCCAGTTGCTTTTTTTAAGAAAAACAACAAAATTCGGTAGAGCATACCTCTTATATCAATTATCTCAAGGCGTGAGGTGATAAACTCACATATCTGGCAATATACAGGGATATGGATCAGGACAATATTAAATTACTGTTGCATTTCCACAATTGAGGATTGTACATGGAACTGGAATCACTTATTATAATTAAAATAAAACTGAGTTTATGACTATAATTTACGTCACAATGAACAATCATTGACGTCTTTTAATTTAACAAAAATATATATATAGTGAGATTTGCGGTACTAATAAAAGGAAAATTTAATCTAAACAAAAAAAAAGTTATTGGCATGAACTTGAAGTGAGATGTGATATCGCCGCTGATTACATTCTTCTTCATTTTATGAATGCATAACATGTCTGATGCTTTAATTACCTGATGTCTGCATACACCGCTGTTGAACTTGAAATTCTTGGGAAAACCTATGAGCTGAAGTCGGGAGCCGTCTGCTGTTATCTTCTTATATAACAAGGAGTTGGCCTACATACCATGTACGCGTGTAGGGAGCTCCAATGTAATTACGTCCACTCAATATATTATAAGAAATTTGAAAATATTATTGAAACATCTTGTGAAGTCCATCCTCACAAGAAGACGATGTTTCTTTAACAGCATAGTACCCGTCTCTGCTCGGATACAACCACCACTTGTAGACCTCCTCGATTATTACAAGACCTCTTGAAAACACAACTCTTAGCTCCGACCATCACACTAAGACCACTTCTTCCATTTGATACATCTGACTGTTACATATGATCTGCACGATATGATCTGAACGATATGGTCTGATAGATATGAACTGAAAGATATGATACCTCTCACCACCGTTGCATCGACTCTTATAACCTCGCGATGACGACTCATCTCCCTACTCTCTGTTCATCCCTTCCACTTCAACATACAGTAGCTGGCGAATACTGACACTTGGTCGCAATCACGTGCCCACGCACTGATGTCATCAGTCAAGTGTTGTCTAAGCGTGCCCAAGCGGATTGAGGATGACTATGCTGAATGCGTCACCGGGAAATCTACTTGCACATAACATTCTCAGTTAAACATAGCCTCGATTGCAAAATACTATGCCGGCTCATCTAGCCAGAGTTACAAGCCACAGCATGACAATATGAAACCAACAAATCTCACTTACTACAATACAGAATAATTACAAACAAATTTCACTTAACCTATGATTAAATAAAATAATATACGTGATACCTAATCATTACAGTCTAAATGATGAGAAACAGAATATATAAAATCTAATGAATCGGGTTAATAATAATAGTAATAATAATAATAATAATAATAAATACTGAATGGAATCTGTAACCCTGTTGTACGGTTACAGAACGCCTCCCTCATGAAATAATCGATTAATTGAATCGATCGATTCATGAAATATATACATAATCACCTGAAATCGAGTACACCAATATATACATGTATAAAAATGCCCTTTACAAATTGGGTACATAGTATCATCCATCTGGATGTTCGTTGTTACACATATAAAACATTGATCAATTATCATTTTCACTTTGATTATACAGTATTTACATACAGAGATTACATTTCTTTCTCACTTCTGTCGTTTCAAACGTTCATTTAGTGTCCAAAAGTAATTCTCGAAGACATTTCATTATATACACTTTCTCCAAGCACTGGAGTTTATTGCACTGCCGTGCTTCACTTAATATCACAACACACGCTAATTTCACTGAAGTCCTGTTCGCAATGCCAGCTTCATAAAACATGGTGAATTAACATAATAATGAAAATTAATCAACAAACTCACAGGATATATTTCTTAAGATTTATTATATTGTATGTGCCTACGATATTTCCTTCCTTGTCTTCTAATGAATAAGCACATTTCCCAATCCGTTTCACTACGGTAAAGTAAACTCGTGTCCTCATCCCGAGGTGGTGCAGCTCTTTTCAGGCACACCCCCATTGGAGGTGAGCTGCGTGTACCATTTCAACCACATACCAGCCCTCCTGCCATTCTTAAATTTCTGGCAGTACCGGGAATCGAACCCGGGCCTCCGAGAACGGCAGCTAACAACACTAACCGTTACGCTACGGAGGCGGAATTCACTACGGCGAAGTATCCCTGATAAAACAAGAAAAACTTAGAAAACTGACCAGCGTCTGCTGATGACGGGAGTGGCACTCTGAGTAAAACCTTGTCACCAAGCTGAAATTCATCCAATATAGTCCTACAAAAGTTATCATGCACATAAATTTGTGTTCGTAAAGATGTGTTCTAACAGGCCGGTCACTAAAAACATCACAATGTGATATCAACAATTCACACAATTCATCCTTCTGACTTTCCGCTAAATTACATTTCTCCACTGTCTCATACAATTCATCTCGAGAATCTCTCTGTATAGACACATGGCAGACATCAATATTTTTCCTAATATTAGGAATTTCACAAGGCCCTTCCGTACTAGAACACACTTTATTCGCACTAATTTCTGACAAAACATCATATGGTAACCTGACTTCCCTGCTACTCTTCCCCCAAATAAGATTGACATTACACAAATCAAAATTTAATTTAGCCTTGTGACACGTTAACCAGTCGGTATCTAAAATAACGGCATAAACTACATTAGGCACAACTAAGCATGGTTGGAAAATACATTCTCCACTTATGTTAATGGGGACAGCTATTTGTTTATTCACTCTTTGAGACTTGTTTCCAACAGCTGTTACGATGAACGTATTCCTCACTGGAATTTCTGCTACCTCATACTTCTCTCTCAAAACTTCCTCATACAGCTTGGAATTTACACATGACTTCTCACTACCAGAGCCCAACAAAATCTTAACTTTTCTGCCCCATATCAGCAGTTCAATCGTCGGTGTAACAGTAACACTACTTAAATTATCCTCATTACATAATATAAGATCACTTAACAAATCCTGCCTTATATCTAAATTTAAATTACACTTATAAAATTTATTGTCTACGATTAAGTCGTCACTTAAAACATTTGAATTATTGCTACTTAGGTCACAATCATGTTCACTTACAACTATAGGCTGGTCGACATTAACATACTTATCTACCTTATACGTGAACTCACCATTTACGGACTGTCTCAGTGACCTGTTTATACAGTCCGTTGCGCGTTTAAATTACTTGGTTCGGTTACGACTTGTTGGTTACACACCTCAGTCGGCCTCCCCTGTTGCCTATTTCCTCTAGCTTCATTATTATTATTATTATTATTATTATTATTATTATTATTATTATTATTATTATGGCCTGGATTCTCCCACCTCCCAGCTTCTGGTTGATTTCCATAATCACGCCTCCCAGTCCTGAAATGTTCCGAACTATTTTGATAATTTCTCTCCCTGTGTAAATTATTATTAGGTCTCTCCTGATATTCTCTTCTGTAGTTACGATTATTCATAGGCCTGTCCTGATTATTAGATTGGTTACCCCTTCCTTCTACATCCCTATTTAGTGTCCTACTATTATTCAAGCTACTACCTAAAGCATCAAAACTTTCCAACAAAACCTCCATTTCCTTAATAGTGCTTAGCCATAAGTCTCACTATATCAGCCTCAGGTCCAATACATTCTAAATTTCTCCACACCAAAACATGAGCCAAAAAATATTCTGTCATTCTAACACCCTCGTTAGAATTATATCTGCCAAACATTACTCTCTCTCTCTCTCTCTACTCTGAACACCTTCACTCCAAAATTTAGCCATGAATTTCTCCTTAAATTCAGTTAGACTAGACATCGAGCTTTTATATACTTGAAACCAAGACTTAGTCTCTCCTACGAAAGCATTAGATAAGATCTCTAATACAGTTTCCCAGCTAATAATATTGTCTCTTAATTGAACAGCAAATTTCTTCTCTACTACTCTCATAAATTCCATCGGGTTAAATTCCTTCCCAGAAAACTTAGGTATATCATGATCTCTAGTGATTAAACCATTATTTACAATTATCTCACGTACATTCTTACCATCACGCACTTCTTGCTGGAGTACTCTCTGGCAACTCAGAAATTTTTCTTCCACTGTTTCCTCAGCCCTTTCTTGAATTTTTCTTAATTCCTCTTGCAACTTTTCTTCCGATTCTCTCACCTTCTGTGATAATGATTTTTGTTCACTCTCTAGATCACCTACTTCTCCAAGTTTTCTTTCCACATGTTCTACCCTACTAATACATTTCCTAGTTTCTTGCCCCACCGTATTGGTTATCTTTTCAAACCTTTCTTCTACTAACTCATTGATTTCTCCTTTATTAGACTCGATCTTGGCGCCTAATTCATCAATCTGTTTGATGCATGTCTCACTAATTTGCTCTATTTCCGTATGGAGATTGCTCCGACCCAATTCCATCTCAGCTCTGATGTCACTACACTAACCTATTTACCTTACTTTCTAAATTATTAATTTGCTTACTTATTTCTAACACATTATGATCTATCTTATTACTAACATCATCAATCTTCTTATTAATACTATTTATGACATTACTCTGAGCTTCAATTTTCCCACTCATAATATTATTCCGAGATTCAATTTTCTCACTAATGACCGCTTCAATTTTCTCATTCATAATATTATTCTGAGATTCAATTTTCTCACTCATAATATTATTCTGAGATTCAATTTTCTCACTAATGGCATTATTCTGTTCAGTCATTTTGGACATCAGCAAATTAAATAAACCCAGGTCAATCACCCCTTTACTTTGATCTTGCGTGACAGCGTTTTCCTCACTTACTACTATTTTCTGACTTTCAGCAGGTCCCAACTTAGTCACCAACTAACTATTTATGTTACCACCTTGGATTTCCTTGGACACAATAACCTCAGCCTCATCACCTGACTGCATATTGCTATCCTTGTCCATCTTCGGTTTCCTACTAATTTTTCGCGATCTCAAAGCTATTTCCCCTTGCACTTCCTCTGACATTACCCCATAAATACAAACTTCAACAATATGACCTTCCTAACATTACTCGGTGAATTTAGCATGTGCGTACTCATTAAAAGAACTGATCCATGTATATTGCCATTCAGAAACACTTTTTCTGAACCTTTCGAGTCCCACGTTGCTGGCGACACGTTGTGGCTACTCCAACCACTACTCTTATACCTTCATATCTTCCACACAATATAAATAACATTTGTTTGAGCGCCAGTTGCTTTTTTAAGAAAAACAACAAAATTCGGTAGAGCATACCTCTTATATCAATTATCTCAAGGCGTGAGGTGATAAACTCACATATCTGGCAATATACAGGGATATGGATCAGGACAATATTAAATTACTGTTGCATTTCCACAATTGAGGATTGTACATGGAACTGGAATCACTTATTATAATTAAAATAAAACTGAGTTTATGACTATAATTTACGTCACAATGAACAATCATAGACGTCTTTTAATTTTACACGTAAGAAAGAAGCAAACTTAAGCAAACTTGAAATTGACGAATTCATGGCGATGTTAAAATTACTGATCAATAACAACTATTTCACGTTCGATCAAACCATTTATAAACAGAATGGCCTTGCAATGGGATCTCCGGTCTCAGGAATTTTGGCAGAGATTTATTTGGATTTCTTGGAGGACACACAAATAATTAATAATGAAAAATTCAAAAATGTTCTATTTTGGCCTAGGTATGTAGATGATGCGTTTGTTATCCTGGATGAAAGCATAACCAACGCATCTACGAGTCTTAGTAATCTCAACACGATAGATACGGATATAAAATTTACTTTAGAATCCGAAATAGATAAATCCATTAATTATCTGGACCTAAAGATCAATAGGCATGCCTCTTCATTTTCTTTTAGTGTTTACAGAAAACCCACACAAACTGTAGCCACAATACGAAATGATTCGATACACCCCTCAGCTCACAAATGCGCGTCTTATAACAGCTTGGTGAATCGCGCTTTAAACATACCCATGTCCAAACAAAACTTGGACAAGGAACTAAATATCATTCGAGCTATGGCTAAAGCGAACGGTTTTAAAGAGAATTTCATAGAACGAATAATAAATAAATTCAAATATCGCCCACAAACGAGCCTGATGAAAAATAAACCAGAAGCTAAGGAAATCGCAACCTTCACGTTTAATAAAGATGTACACAGAATTACAAATATTTTCAAGAAACGTAACATCAGGATCGCATTCAAGACAGATAATAGAAGTACAACAGTTTTACATAATGCTTCAGTTGTCAACAAAATCAGCCCATATTCTAAATCAGGGGTATATAGATTTGAATGTAATGACTGTTCAAGCGGATAAATAGGACAAACTGGGCGCAGCTTCAACGTCAGATATCAGGAGCACCTTAACGCTATAAAATATCACAGATTCTCAGCGGTAGGTCAACATATTCATGAGTACAAACATAAGTTCACAGACATTGATAAAAACCTCGAGATCATGGAAATACTTTCTAAGGGACAGAAGCTTGACATTACTGAAGCATGTCTAATACATATTGACCAATACTATAACGCTAACCTTAATCTAAATGAAATTTCGGAAAAACCCAAGGTACTGTTTGACATTTTGATTCTATTACTTAACAAGCTAAAAATTCCAGAAAATTCAAATGCATTCCGAATGCTACGTAACAACTTTGCGTACTATTGTCTTCGTCCACAACGCCCCCCGGACCCTCTCCTAAAAGTTTATGGTTCTAGAAACATCCCCTTTGCCGCCCCTACTTCTCCTTCACTAGCGCTGCGTCACACAGCACAAGATACTAGCACACACACTCATCACGCGGTAGCCGTCACGCGAAGTACACAGCTGTAGAGGTGAGTCAACCGTATTAACAGTTAGATTTAATCAGCTTCTTTATTAATATTCTCGCTTTTTAATATTGGGTTTCATCATTGCAGGGTTCCCATTGAACTGAGAAGATAATTCCGCATAACAACTGTAGGACAAATTAATTACAGTTCCAACCACGGCACAAAGCAATAAAAATACGAAGTTTTAGCACTTCACAAATACAAGAAGACGGCTCATTTTTCAACAATTATATATAATGAATTTCATCCAACAAAAACAGCTAATATACAAAGGAAATGAACATTTTTAACATCAAATAGACTGCATGCAATTTTAATTCCTCAATGTTAAGTGTGCATTCTAATTAGACAGCACGAGAGCATAGGATTTCAGACATTAAAGAATGTTTAAGACAAATCATCAACCAGATGATTTTTTTTTAGAATTATGACTTACAAGAATTTTCTTGTTACATATTAGGGAAATTTAATATAACATAATAGATGTTTAGGATTTAATCAATAAATATTCTGTTGTAAATATGTATATATATGAGTTAATTATGACAATATTTTGTTTAATATTTAATATTTATATCGCCAAGTTTTTTCACATTTTCTAAATCAGCTGATGATGGTGATTTAATAGAGCACCGAAACATGTACTGTAATAATAAATAATGTTGTAAATATCATCCAACAACATTGTATTAGTATTGAAAAGGTGGAACTTGATAGACTTTAAATTATTGTCTTTTAATTTAACAAATATATATATATATATATATAGTGAGATTTGCGTTACTAATAAAAGGAAAATTTAATCTAAACAAAAAAAAGTTATTGGCATGAACTTGAAGTGAGATGTGATATCGCCGCTGATTACATTCTTCTTCATATTATGAATGCATAACATGTCTGATGCTTTAATTACCTGATGTCTGCATACACCGCTGTTGAACTTGAAATTCTTGGGAAAATCTATGAGCTGAAGTCGGGAGCCGTCTGCTGTTATCTTCTTATATAACAAGGAGTTGGCCTACATAACATGTACGCGTGTAGGGAAATCCAATGTAATTACGCTCACTCAATATATTATAAGAAATTTGAAAATAGTATTGAAACATCTTGTGAAGTCCATCCTCACAAGAAGATGATGTTTCTTTAACAGCATAGTACCCGTCTCTGCCCGGATACAACCACCACTTGTAGACCTCCTCGATTATTACAAGACCTCTTGAAAACACAACTCTTAGCTCCGACCATTACACTAAGACCACTTCTTCCATTTGATACATCTGACTGTTACATATGATCTGCACGATATGATCTGAACGATATGGTCTGATAGATATGAACTGAAAGATATGATATCTCTCACCACCGTTGCATCGACTCTTATAACCTCGCGATGACGACTCATCTCCCTACTCTCTGTTCATCCCTTCCACTTCAACATACAGTAGCTGGCGAATACTGACACTTGGTCGCAATCACGTGCCCACGCACTGATGTCATCAGTCAAGTGTTGTCTAAGCGTGCCCAAGCGGGTTGAGGATGACTATGCTGAATGCGTCACCGGGAAATCTACTTGCACATAACATTCTCAGTTAAACATAGCCTCGATTGCAAAATACTATGCCAGCTCATCTAGCCAGAGTTACAAGCTACAGCATGACAATATGAAACCATCAAATCTCACTTACTACAATACAGAATAATTACAAACAAATTTCACTTAACCTATGATTAAATAAAATAATATACGTGATACCTAATCATTACAGTCCAAATGGTGAGAAACAGAATATATAAAATCTAATGAATCGGGTTAATAATAATAATAATAATAATAATAATAATAATAATAATAATAATAATAATAATAATAATAATAATAATAATAATAATAATAATAATAAATACTGAATGGAATATGTAACCCTGTTGTACGGTTACACCAGGTAGATAAACCTGTTCTTACTAATCCTCTTCCAGGAATTCGTGGGTTTTGAGGCTCTTGAGTTTTGAGACTACATGGAGGCGCGCGGCCCTGAGCTTGCATCCGGGAGATAGTGGGTTCGAATCCCACTGTCGGCAGCCCTGAAGATGGTTTTCTTTAGTTTCCCATTTTCACACCAGGCAAATGTTGGGGCTGTACTTTAAGACCAGGGCCACTTCCTTCCCATTCCTAGCCCTTTCCTATCCCATCGTCACCTTAAGACCTGTCTGTGTCGGTGCGACGTTATGCCACCAGCACAAAAAAGAGCCTAATTCTCTGAAATGATTTACGACTTAAGCCTACTTACTTATCGTGTCCTATTAGTACCAGTATCGTCCAAGGACGTGTTCGGCTTGCCTGGTGCAGGTCTTTCTACCTGACTCCCGTGGGCGGCCTGCGCGTCTGGATGTCGGATTATGATAATGAAGTAGGGAAAGATGAAACCCGGTTTCGGCAAGCAGCCTACTCCTCTCGAATAATACCAAAGGGTCTGCTCAATGCTTTAGGCCTACGTCGCCATCCGACGGCCGAATCACCATCAACAGCATCATATCCCCTCACTCCATTTGAACACTGCGAAAAGGTTTGGATTTGAATCCAGGCTTTTGGCATGCAATTTTGTGATTAGAAACTGTCTACCACCAACGTTCCTACCCTGCCGGCCAACATCCTGATGGTGATTTTTTTTTTCATCCAGGCTAAATGGCTCAAATTGCTCAGAAGGTTGAGATGCTGGTCTTCCGACTCCAACTTAGCAGGTTCGATCCTGGCTCAGTCCGGTGGTATTTGAATGTGCTCAAATACGTCAGCTTTGTGTCGGTGGATTTACTGGCACGTAAAATGAGTCCCGCGGGACTAAATTCCGGCACCTCGGCGTCTCCTTAAACCTTAAAATTAGTTACTGGGACGTAAAGACAGCAACATTATTATATTTTTCTTTCGACCAACGGCACTCGAACCTGCTAACCACGGTGTCAGACCTTTATTTTAGAAAACACCAAGTTAGCTACTTATAAGCAATCTGCCACTTGGTGACAGCCCTTAATGCAGATCAATTGTGATTGACGGGTCGCATGCGGCACGATGCTTATCCGCTCGGACGCTACTGGCACGATAATGGCCTGGTCGCATCTGACACGTAACCGTTCTGTGATCCAATCAATGTTGATAAACATGGGTTAATTATGACGAAGATGCACCTGGTTACAGAAAATGCAAAGTTCGTACTTCTACTGCGCTAATAGCATTGTCGCCAACAGTAGGGACATGCCCCTACACATTGGGACATTATTCTCCCTTCTTTGATAAGTGTAGGGACATACGGATAGATTTCATAAAACGACAGGAAATAAGGATCTTTTAAAACTTAGTGAATGATAAATGAATATAATTTATGGTTTCAAGGGACGTTCTTTCACCTGTGAACAGCCTGTGACACTCGAAACGTTACGCACGACGTATTGCCTCATGGCCCTATGCTTGCCAAACCATGTTCAACATCTGTGCGACCGATTTGCCCACGTTAACTAAACATTTTACGTTGTCTCATTCCACCTTTCTGCCAAGGATGTAATCACAGACTACAACACACGCGTATTCACTAGTGAGCTTGATAACGTAACATCGCTCTTTGGGAGTATGGGGGATTATGGGATTAGGGTAGATTATTAAAAAAATCACAGGCGTTTATCTTGACGATTGGTTGCAGTGAAAATTGACGGTAAAATGAGTTCGTGGTTCAAGGCACTTACAGGGGTCAGAAAAGGCTGCAATATTTCATCTCTTTTGTTCATAGTTTATATGGATCATCTGCTGAAAGATATTAAGTGGCAGGGAGGGATTCATTTAGGTGAGAAAATGTAGTAAGCAGTTTGGCCTATAATGACGACTTGGTCTTAATGGCAGATTGTGCCGAAAGCCTGCAGTCTATATCTTAATGGCAGATTGTGCCGAAAGCCTGCAGTCTATATCTTAATGTCAGATTGTGCCGAAAGTCTGCAGTCTATCATCTTGGAACTTGAAAACAGGTGCAATGAGTATGGTATGAAAATTAGCCTTTCTAAGATTAACCTGATGTCAGTAGGTAAGGAAATCCAAGAGAACTGAATGTCAGATTGGGAATACAAAGCTGGAACAGGTAGATAATATAAAGTACTAGCTGATATACCCGTGCTTCGCTACGGAATTCTAAATTTTATACAGAATTCTAGGTTAGGTAGTGTAAACGTTGTGAGCAAGATTGTATTAAGTTGCATAGCTTTTAACGTTGCCCTAGAAGCACGACGGGCAAGTCACCAACGTATTTTCTCATATCAAGACTGGGTTAGGGAATTTTCGTTGTTTTTTTTTTTTTTGCTTTACATCGCACCGTCACAGATATGTCTTATGGCGACGATGGGATAGGAAAGGCCTAGGAAGTGGAAGGAAGCGGCCGTGGCCTTAATTAAGGTACAGCCCCGGCATTTGCCTGGTGTAAAAATGGGAAACCACGGAAAACCATCTTCAGGACTGCCGACAGTGGGGCTCGAACCAACTACCTCCCGATTACTGGATACTGGCCGCACTTAAGCGACTGCAGCTATCGAGCTCGGTCGGAATTTTTTTCGTTGTAATGGTAGGCTAGCTTGCCTACCGTCACTCACAATCAGGTTGGGGAGTTTTCATTATAATGGCAGACACTCACTCTCCGCCTGCCTTTATAGATTGTCAGAAAGACTCTCTTAGTGGTTTTCCCAACTGAAATGAACATTGGTCATTACAATGACGTCGGTAGGAATGGCGCGATTAAAAGCAATGCCTTCATATGAAATACTCGATCAAATGAAAAACAACACATTTTTTTCACTTTTAACGAACAGTACTACGCTGCCGAACTAACAGTCTAAAGCTACAGAGCTGGAATGACCAACACGTAGACATCCGTGATCCGTGAACAATCTTCGTCCTTTTTTCGGCCGGGGGGGGGGGGCGTTCAAATAGTGGATAGTCCCAGGGCAAAAACTATGCCCGTTTACTTATCGGCATCCTGGGAGTACCCGATGAGTCGGAAAATCTCAATTCACTACACTGGCGGGGAAAGAACTATCTGACGTGGAGGCAATTTTTCCTCCAAGCCAGAGAAGAAACCACAACTTCGCTGCTAATTTGGAATAAAATTAATGTAGATTTAATGAAAGTGAAGAAGCTTTTCCTAAGAAACGGCTCTTTTCAATGTAGAATTTTGAGTTATTTTGTGAATTCTGGTACTATAATTTGGAATAGGGCTAAATTGTAATTCCAGACCAGTTCATACTACTACTCCTACGACTACTAACTGAGCCTCTGACTTAAGTGCGCACACTGCTCATTCAAAACAGCGCGTCAGACTAGGTATCGAATAGCTGGCATACTATGATGAACCAGTGTGTTACGTACCAGCAGTAGCAGAAAATGTATGAACCAGAGGATTGGCATACTAAAGAAGAAAGTTATCTAACTCCTCAGCTATCACCCCCCCACCCCCCAATATTCAGTTAGGCTGTTATACTCGGTACGCAGCAGTAATCCCATCTATCGGAGTTGAATGTCAGCATAAGAGAAAAAGAACATTACAACAAACAACGGTCAGTGTAATGTTATTGTTGATCTATGTTACGCGCTTTCGATATTGTAGGCCGTCACATTATTAATTATCTTCTGGTTCTGAAATACCACTCTTATCATAGTCGGTACGGTAAAACTGAATAAAACATAAATGATTGGAAATTATATTCACTATAACTTCTGTTATGTAGTACTTTTCCATAGGACCAAGAACATAGGTATTTAAAAATTAAATTTTAGGTGCCTTCCCCTAAACTACCATTTCACCCAGGGTGAATAACATTGTTTATAGCTTAAACTGTAGTTTCTTATTCCCCGACTCTATATACCGATTTTCATTAAATTCTGTTTACCCATTTTGTTGAGGCTCGGCGTTGATATGGACTTAGCAACAAAAATCGAAATTCATGAATATCTCTGTTATCATAGCCGGTACCTTAAAAATGCATAAACCGGGCGAGTTGGCCGTGCGCGTAGAGGCGCGCGGCTGTGAGCTTGCATCCGGGAGATAGTAGGTTCGAATCCCACTATCGGCAGCCCTGAAAATGGTTTTCCGTGGTTTCCCATTTTCACACCAGGCAAATGCTGGGGCTGTACCTTAATTAAGGCCACGGCCGCTTCCTTCCAACTCCTAGGCCTTTCCTCTCCCATCGTCGCCATAAGACCTATCTGTGTCGGTGCGACGTAAAGACCCTAGCCAAAAAAAAAAATGCATAAGACGTACATGATCATAAATTTAATTCTACATAAGTTTAGTTATGTAGTATTTATCGATATGACCACTAATAATATAAATATTTGAGAATTGAATTTTAGGCCTTCCCCTAAACTACCATTTCACTCAGCGTGAATAATTTACAGCCTAGATTGTAGCGGCTCACCCCCCGACTCTACATACCGATTTTTATCAAATTCTTTTCAGCCGTTTTCTCGTGATGCGTGTACATACATACATACATACATACATACATACAGACAGACAGACAGACAGACAGACAGACAGACAGACAGACAGACAGACAGACAGACAGACAGACAGAAATTACGGAAAAGTAAACAACTGCATTTTCTTGTTACTGTGGACATGATCGATACAGAAATACCATTCTTTTCAAATTCTGAGCAATATACAGACAAAACTCTTATTTCACATATATATAGATTTAGGACGTGTTCTCTCAGAATGGTAGCATGGCGAGTGAGATTGAATGAAGGTGCAGTAAAGCTACTGCAGTGAGCTCGCAATTGCGATCAACAGTGTTCTGTAAGAAGGTAGTCAGCTCCTAGACGAAACTATCTTTACATCGGGCTGTTTTTAGACCAAATTTGCATTACAGGAATGAAAGCTGGGTGAACTCACGATATCTTATTCATAAGTTGGAAGTAACAGAGATGAAAGTAGCAAGAATGAATGCTGGTACAAACAGATGGAAACAAGGGCATGAGGGTGCTAGAAATGAGGAGACAAAGGATAAGTTAGGAATGAACTTGGTAGACTAAGCTGTACGCATAAAGCGGCTTTGGTGGTGGGGTCATCTGAGGCGAATGGATGAGGATAGGTTACTTAGAATATAATTTACTCCGTTATGGAGGGTAACAGTAGAGGGAGACTAAGACGACGATGGTTAGACTTAAATTATTTTGTTTTTACAAGTTTTTAATAATGTTATTGCTTTACGTCCCACTAACTACTTTTACGGTTTTCGGAGATGCCGAGTTGCCGGAATTTAGTCCGCAGGAGTAAATCTACCGACACGAGGCTGGCGTATCTGAGCACCTTCAAATATCACCGGACTGAGCCAGGATCGAACCTGCCAAGTTGGGGTCAGAAGGCTAGCGCCTCCCGTCTGAGTCACTCCGCCCGGCTATAAGTTGTTTTACGTCGCACCGACACATATAGGTTTTATGGCGACGATGGGACAGGAAAGGACTAGGAGAAAGAAGGAAGCGGCCGTGGCCTTAATTAAGGCACAGCTCCAGCATTTGCCTGGTGTGAAAATGGGAAACAACGGAAAACCATCTTCAGGGTTGCCGACAGTGGGGTTCGAACCCGACAGTCGGGTTCGAACCCACTATCTCCCGAATACTGGATACTGGCCGCACTTACGCGACTGCAGCTATCGAGCTCGGTAGACTCAGTTTCTAACGATTTAAATGTAAGAGGTACCGTACAGAACTAAACGAGGCCACAGAACTAGTTACAAAAAGGGGATTGTGGCGCCGGCTAGTAAATTTCCAGAGGCTTGCAAACTGAATGCTGAAAGGCGTAACAGTCTATAAAGAAGATGAAGGATATATGTGCGTACTTCCAGGACCATCGCTGGACTTGACCTCAATCACTGCTTTTATTTCCGAAATCAGCTTGTTTGAACCCCTCTGTAGGCAACCCTGAAGATGGTTTTCCGTGATTTCCTATTTTTCAGGCACAACCTGTAACAGACACACAGCTCAGATCCCACCTAACAGAATGCAGATGGCAATGTTCAATGCCCACAGCACTGTGCGTGAAATCTGAAGATTATGGGTTCGGTTCCCAACAGGTGTCTAGTTGACCATTGTAATGTGTACTACTACATACCTGATAACCGCCGGGATGAGTAGCTCGGACGGTAGAGCGCTGACTTTTTGAGCCCGACTTAACAGGTTCAATCCTGGCTCAGTACGGCGGGATTTGAAGAAGCTCAAATACGTCACCCTCGAGTCGGTAGATTTTACTACCACGTAAAATAACTTCTGCAGGACAATATTTCGGCACCGCGGCGTCTCCGAAGACCGTAAAAGTAGTTAATGGGACGTAAAAATCCAATAACATTATTATTACGAGCCACAACCTAATAAAGTCTATTTGAAGTACAGTGGTCGTGAAAGCTAAATTAATTTGATTAATTTACAAATTCAACTTCGTAACTAAAAAGTACTCAAGTTTAGTATTATTAATGTATGCGAAATCTAACTCTAGCCATGAACAAGTAAACTTAACTAAATCCAAATGTACATATTCCTAATTTGTTGTATTCCTCTTGTGTCTCAGAAATCGAGACGTGTGCGGTGCCCAAGGAGCCTTAGCTTCAACTTATCTGACCCAGATTTTACACAGCTTTTATGTCCGGCAATCCCATTTTAACTCTTGATATCTTCTGATTATGGCGCTATCAGAGGGCAGATGAGGTCTAGCGAGTTTTTTTTACACTGGACCATACTTTCTTCACACGGGCCACACAGTCTTTGTTTTTCTTCGAGCGTGCAGATATTGACTCCGATGATTAAGCCCCATAAATTGAATTGTCAACCTATCGGATGTATAATAATCATAACATAAACCTTTGTATTCAAAGAACCCAACCACTTTTACACTACAGTGGCCAGCTGTTATACAAGTCTCCTATAGGTACTCAATGATGCGCGACTGAATATTATCATGCCTCTTAAGGTTTAACGGCCAATGATATTAAAATAAGTCATCACTAAGTTTACTGACACAGGTCTCCGCCATATACCGTAAACAATGAATGTGCTGGGATTCTATTCCACGACCTAGGATACAGCGTGCAAGGGTTGAACCAACTACGCTACACAGTCAGTCGCTCATATGGAAGGGGTCAGATGTGTTACAAATTATAATCATCCGAAAGGGTTATGATCACTGCACGGTGCATGCAATATGGACTAGCAGGTATTTCTGTATGTTCTCGAACCAAAACTAATAGGTCCTTTATTGATCGTTTTCGTTCGTCAGGACCAAAGAGAGCATACCCACGTAAACGCCTAGTTTTCAGCACGTCCACATTAATCTAAACGGGCCACATCAGCAATAACCTGAAAGTCCCGGAACCTTATTACAATTAGGCTATGCACGTCAGGTAAGATGGAACGCTAAAGGTGGTGGTGGTGGTGGTGGTGGCAGTGATTACTGTTTCAAGAGTAATTATAACTAGGCAACCATCCTCTATACAACACTAATCAGAGAGAAAAAATAGAAGGGATCCGACACGTCGAAAAAGGAAGATATCGGTCAAAGAATGACAAGGGCCACGAAGGGCATGAAAATGAAGAACTCCCTAGGCCTCGATAGCTAATATCGTCGGGGTCGGAAAAGAACAAGAGTGGACCAAAGGAGGTCGGATAGATAGATGAAAATGAGGAGCCTGGCAAAAGTAAGTGGAAGCAATGCCAGGATTCAGCTAAGGGTCCGTGGTCGCCAACCCACGCTCCGAAGTTAAGACCCCTTGGGGTCCCTTTTAGTCGCCTCTTACGACAGGCAGAGATACCGTGGGTGTCATTCTACCACCCCCGCCCACAGGGGGATGGAACGCAAAAGAGGGCATAGACGTTCCGTTCTGCTCTGAGTTTCTGTGAATCGTGCACGGTGTAACATGGAGGAACTTTTAATTTACTCCACTGTAAGATTCGTTTTGGCCTTTGCGATTAAGAAAAAACTTAAGAGGAAGAGGTTATTCGAAAACTGGTATAGGTGGACGTAGTTGTCTGCTGCTTCGTATACGGGGATTGAGGTGTTTTGGTTCATCAGCCACATTTATTAACGGTGTGAAGTATTGCTTTATACCCTGTGAAGATGTGGTGTCAAATAGTGATGCACGTATTAGTAATTAACTAGATCTAGGATTGGAAAGGAGACGGTGCTAACCTGTATATTAGATATCACCTAGACATTTGCATGGTCGACACTGAGATTTTTAACGCACTTTCCTGCTCACTTATGCTACCTGGTATTGAAGTGTATACCGTTCCAGTCAATCACACCCGTTCGCAAAACGGCCGCGAAATAATCCTGCGCCAACGTATGGGGCCAGCTAACCTCTACACCAGTGGTGGCAAAAAATGTGAAATTAAGCCACATGCTTACAATAGGTATCAACAGCGGACTCATTCTGTTACTCATTGCCGTTCGAAGATTCTCTACACTATCTTTTGAAATGTCTGTTTAACGTGTATATAGGGCAGAATGGGAGTATAATATATTTTTTTTTGTAGACACAACGAGAGTATGAAATGTTTACTGAGCTCTAAAAAAATAATGAGTGTCAACAGCAGTAATGTGCAACAACATTGTGCGTCATGACACTAGGGTCGTGACTCTTACTGAATATGCAAAGTGAAGGGAATTAATATCGTCTATAAGAGTTAACTACTGTAGTTCTTATGCGATGTAACATCTACACTAATGTCCAAAATTAAAGCAACAAACAGAAATAATTTTCTCCTGTGATTTTTAAATTAAAAAATAGTATCAGGTATAGGCAAACATAGAGTATAAACAACGTAACATCATTTGATGATTTGTTGGTGATGAAAGAAATCACAAACCACTGTCTACTTTGCTGCAAAATGTATCCACTGTCACCACAAACACCAGAACACGGGTTACTTCTTCTCAATAGCGCGTGCGATCACCTCTGGCAGTAATACAAACCGACAACGACGCGGCATGCTGTGAATGCCATCTGCAGTTGACGTTTAAACGCCCATTCGTCCTGTACATGAAGTCTTGGTGAGTGCTTGGTGGAGTCTGACGTGAAGCAATTTCGTCTCTAGAAAGCATCCCACAATTGCTCTAACGGGTTTAAGTTGGGAGAGCAAGAAGGCCAATCCATGCAAGCAACATCTTCATTTCGCAGGAAGACATCAACTAGCTGCGTTCTATGAGGACGTGGATTATCGAGCAGTACGAAATATGTACCCACAACACTTCGAAACGCACGAACATTAGGTGCCAAGATCTCGTTACGATACCTGAAGGCCGTTAAACCTTACCGGTTTACCCGTACAACTTCATGGAGAGGTGTTCGAGTGGTAATCATTAACACCTACCCATACACCATTATTGGTCTACTTCCATACTGGTCCCTTTCAACATGTTTGAGGGCCAAAACCGTGTTCTAGGTTCTCGACAGATACGAATTGGTCGTAAATCTTTCTGAAGACAGAATCGGGACTCATCCGTAAACAGATTAATGGCCCACTGTTCGATTGTCCAGGTGACGTGTTGTTGAATCCACTCCAAACGTTTTCTGCGCACACGCGTCAGGCGTCACATACAGCCCGGCCCCTCTGTCTAAGCCTTCTGTACACCGATTGTCTCAACACAACGGCTCCATAGCTAAATGGTTAGCGTGCTAGCCTTTGGCCACAGGGGTCCCGGGTTCGATTCCCGGCAGGGTCGGGAATTTTA
The DNA here is from genome assembly GCF_040414725.1 of Anabrus simplex. Taxonomy (NCBI): domain Eukaryota; kingdom Metazoa; phylum Arthropoda; class Insecta; order Orthoptera; family Tettigoniidae; genus Anabrus; species Anabrus simplex. Next base: position 83,674,717 of record NC_090268.1, on the reverse strand, counting down.
ACCATAATTGGTTAATTTCGCTGGCACAGGGTCTGGGTGTATGCATCGTCTTCATCATCATTTCATCCTCATCACGACGGACAGGTCGTCTACGGGTGCCAAATCAGAAGACCTGCATCTGGCGAGCCGAACTTGTCCTCGGACACTCCCGGCACTAAAAGCCATACGCCATTTCATTTCATCGTCGCCGTAAGACCTATCTGTGTTGGTGCGACGTAAAGCCACTAGGAAAAAAAACCCACAACGGTTGCAGTGGCTGCGGTGAGGTCACATGCCAGCTTCCGTAAAGTCCTACAGATGCACGGTCTTGCCCGTATGGTCAAATAACGGCCCCCTCAGATGTCACTCTTGGTCGTCCTTGTCCTGGTCTTCGGGACATATCTTCGGACTCTAAAAACTTGTGCCACCTGAGAAAAAACAGGCAGATGCACTTTAAGCCATTTGGTCACTTTAGCTTGCGATTGTCCAGCTTTCATTCGACCAATCACGCTCCACCGCATGGAGTTGTCCAGGCGTCTTATCTGTGCCACAGCTGAATGTTTCCACAGTGAACGAGGAGGTTGGACGAATACGGCTTAAAGGGGCACTGACGCACTCGCTTTCAGGGTTGTACGAAGACAAGCATGTCATCTGCCGGGAAAAATACGGGTGTAGTATCATTTGTTTAAAAGTAACTCTCACCTGATCGTATAATGGGGTCAAACGGACAGAGGGGGAAATAATGTTCGTCCGTTGCTTTAATTTTTGACACTAGTGTACATATTGTACATACATGCACACGAATGTTAAATGACGATTATTATGGTAATATCCCGTTATTTTAGGATAAACACGAGATCTAAGGGAAGCAAGATCTAGCAAAAGCAACAATAACAAAGATACTCCTACTCTGACTACGATGAAATGAATATTAGCCTAATATTAAATAGATATTCATTCTTTTTCATGTTATTTATCTGTTCTGAACAATGACGGTAGGGAAGGTGCTCACACTCTCATCTCAGCATCCCTGCTCACTACGACGAACGAACCAGTTCTACCATCATTCCGGGCCGAGCGGGTTTGTCATTACTACCGGTACACGACATTTTGCGACCAATGCCCTACACTATGGCGGTGGACAAAATACACAGAGACTGAAATGAGGTTACCTCTTCCAAATAAATGTTATGACAGATCAGACTCTAGAACAGGGTAATTGGTACAATTATCAAAGGATGGACAGGGAAACCTACTTACACCTTCATTTCGCAGTGTCCCGGATCGGAAAGAGAATGTAGTGAGAGTGGTGATTATAGTTTCAAGGGGGAAATGTTTCAGAATGATCACTTACGTCTAATCAAAGAAGAAAGATTAAGATGTCTACCCTTTTGAAGAGTGATTGTTAAAAGATAGAGAAGAGTCATGGAATGGTGCTAAAATAAAAGATCAGAGCCCTACAATGGTTGGGGCTAAGGAGTTGATTAGAGTCGGTCCTAGTCGGGTACTATCGCAAGTAGGACCAAGCCTACCCGATACGAAGCCAAGGGTCGAGCCAGTTCGAAGCAGGCCGAGCAGTCACGTGAACGAATGCGGAGCCTGACTCGGGCTGACACGATGCTAATAAAGTCCAAGAAACAAATGGCGAGCCGAACATATCCTCGGGCATTCCCGGCACAAAAAACCATGCGCAATTTCATTTAATTTGCTGATATGTGACCGCTGCTCAGTTGTCAGTGTTGAGTAGTTCACTGTATGGAGCAGTCGCGTTGACTGTGTTCATTGTGTGAGTTGCCGGACTCATTTGGAATCTAGCCAAGGGACGGATGTTATACGTCGTGACTGCTGACAGACTGTGTGTTCGAACCTGTCTGCATGCAGTTGTTGTGTGATGCGACGAGAGGTGGACAGATTCCACTTTTTTATTACTACTAATGGCGTTAGGCCTCGGAAGACCAAGCGGCCAAGTATTTACATTTCGTGGTTGAAAAAAAACATATTTTAATACTACAATCTGATAAATATTGGCAAATTACAGCGCCTAATTGTGGAGTTAGGTTTGATAACAGGATGGCAACTTAAGTTGGCAGTGGGGTAATTAACTTCACCAAAGAGGAGTACAGATGGTTCTGTTGATGGGAGTACTTCTTACATGATAATATGATGTGGTTCAAGTCGGCTATTTCTCCTCCAGGGTCTTCTATTCCACTAACATCTTGCCCATGCTTGCTTGGAGAGCAGGCAGGCAAGCTGATCGCGAGTAAACAACGCTACAGGCAGGCTGCTGCACTCCTGTCCAGGTCAAGCTCAGCCAAACTGGGTACGCTACAGGCAACTTGGCTTGGTTCAAATCCCGGTCACTCCATGTGAGATTTGTGCTGGATAAAGCGGAGGCGGGACAGGTTTTTCTCCGGGTACTCCGGTTTTCCCTGTCATCTTTCATTCCAGCAACACTCACCATTCTCATTTCATAGCATCTATCAGTCATTAATAAATCACTTTGGGAGTGGCGACCCCATCGTACTAATAGTCTATATAAGATTCATTTCATTCCATCCCTGACCCGGTCAATGACTGGAAAACAGGTTGCAGGTTTTCATTTTTTGAACGTATGCCATGCTCCACAAAACAATACCTCACACCCAGCTATATTACCAACTAAACCTTTATTCTTTACCGTCGAAGTATACATAAGAACATCGATGGATTCACGTTCATTTTCAGAACGCAAACGGAAATGTCCGAATAGGGGCAAAAACAAAGGGATAACAGTCCTCCAGGGTGGATTTTTACCACAGTTGGAGAGCTTCAGTATGGTGTATGTCTTCCACGAGCAATAATCACAGCTTGGCACCTACGTGGCATGCTCCGTATAAGTTGACGGAGGTCATGTTGCGATATCAGGTCCCATTCTTCAATGAAAGCCTGTTCGAGGTCTTGGAGGGTCTGTGGTGGAACAGGACGCCCACGAACACTTATACGGCGAGACGCGACAAGGATTTTGTTGGAGTTCTTTCCAAGCACGCTCCTATTTCGTTAAGTTTTTCCTCTGTTAAAACGGTTCGTCTCCTGCGTGATTTATTTTTGAGAATGGACCCGGTTATGCGGAACTTTTTTACTAATTTACGTAATCGTACTCCTGTGGGGAGGGAGGACGCCAGGAAATTTGCGAATGAATCGAAAGCGGCAAGAAGAATGCTTCGCATAGCACAACACAATAATAATACACGCTGTTCTACTGTATACATAACTCGTTCAAATACGTCAGACTCGTGTTGGTAGATTTACTGGCGCGTAAAAGAACTCATGCGGGACTAAATTCTGACACCTCGGTGTCTCCGAAAACCGTAAAAAAGTGCAGGGACTTTTTTTCAGCTCGCTCCGCAGCACCATTCTCAGCAGGGCACGGCTGGCGGAATGACAGTCCGTCGCTAGCCGGTATAATTCGCGCTTTTCCTGCCCACTACATCGCGGCAATTCACACTTATAGAAAGCCATTTCTAAAGAAACTATTAGCCTAACCTACCTGGCATTACATTTGATGTTCAAAAAGTTATCCCTCAGCTGTCAAACACGCCTGACACCTCGTAAAAAGGTCTGCAGAGACTCTGCGAATCTCAGCCCGTGTGATGTTCGAAATAAATTGTGCAATGTTCTCTTGTAGTGTTCTCTTGTGTGAGGGTTGTTCACATACACTTTTCCTTTCAGCATCACCCACGGGTAATAATCACAGGGATTTAAATCAGGAGATCTAGGGGATAATTAACCACACGATCTTCGAAAACTTCCCGTATTACCTCCATAAACCGATTAGCAGTGTGTGCCGACGCATTATCTTGCATGAAGTAACCATTGCTCCTTTCTTCTTCCGTCAGCTCTTAAAAGAATGATCTGAGAATGAGGTCTATATATCGATCAGCATTTATTGTTTCACGGAAAATATAGGCCCTATAATTCTGCGAGTACTTACTGCGCACCAAACTCCTATCTTTACATCATGAAGTGGACGGACATCCAGCTGGTGGGGATCTTCTCCACACCAGTAGCGACTGTTTTGACTATTTACATAGTCACTATGAAATAAAAGTTCTGGGTCAACATACCCATCAAGAACTGACAGAAGCAACCATTACAATACCGAACCCTAGAGAAAACTGTCAGGTCCTCTTAAATGTTGGGCAGGGGTGGGTTTGTACGGTTTGGCTTTTAACAGTTTTGTTGCTTTGTAGGCAGAAGATAATGACACATTAGCTTGTACGGCGAGACGCGACAAGGATTTTGTTGGAGTTCTTTCCAAGCACGCTCCTATTTCGTCAAGTTTTTCCTCTGTTAAAACGGTTCGTCTCCGCGTGATTTATTGTTGAGAATGGACCCGGTTGTGCGGAACTTCTTTACTAATTTACGTACCGTACTCCTATAGGGAGGAAGGATGCCAGAAAATATGCGAATGAATCGAAAGCGGCACTCTGTTTAAGAAGAATGCTTCGCATAGCACAGCACAATGAATACACGCTGTTCTATTGTATACATCACTCGTTAAACACACGATAACTTTTGTATCACTACAAAAACTACACTATTTTAAAGGGAACATATTGAACACGCTACCAATACCACAGGTGTTAAACTAAACTATTGTTATCGATACCGTACTGCATTAGATCATTTTAGCCGGCCATGAAGCAATTTCTCGGCAAATGAGTCACTCGGCCGCGCTATCACCTTCTGTGCACGTTCCCCTGACACACGGAGCGAGCTAAAAAAAAAAAAAAAGACCCTGTAGGTTAGTGCGACGCAAAAGCAAATATTATTTCTGTTACGATGTTTTGTGGACCGGCAGAGGTGAAAGAAGGTGCTGGGATGAATAGGTCTCAACTTCCGAAATTAAAGTTAATTTAAAATTTAACAAAGGTTATATTTTCTTTTCAAGATCAAGAAATAACAAGTATAACAGGTACTCAGTAGCATATCAACAAATTAAGAATGTACAATTGCAATTTGTAAATGGATTTGGGCTTCGAGCCCCCAGACACGCAATCCTTGAGCAATGAGCCCAACTTTACCTTATGTACAAAGTTCAACAAAGGGGCAGAAAACCCCAATCATGCCAAGGAGCACTAGCTCCCAATTACCCAGTTAAGCCTGCTCGAGGCACACAGAAACCAAATTTAAGAAAGAGCAACCCGCTCTCAAAGTTCAAGCCTATTCAAAGGCCACACCAAACTCCACCTTCAAGCTGCCCTCCAGGCACACAAGAACAGGGGTAAAAATACCCAACCTACTGAGGCCTATTCAGTAAAGAAACAGGACAATTACATGGCCCCAAAATACCAACTTGAGTGGAGGCGTAACTTGCACTCCTAATACACTTTTTTAAAACTTACTTGGCACTAGGCCGCTTATGCAAGGGCTAATCCCATACTACGGAGGTGACACGATAGGAAAACTTTATTACATTACGAAGAGAAGGAAAACGGTTATGAAAACGTAGTCACCTCAAAACAAAGTGAGTGGGAGCTCGAGAGGGTTAAGCACTCTCTATCCCAATTTGTAGTTAAAGAGACGGAATTTAGAACAAGTGTCTTTTACATTTTAAAGGAAAGTTACATGATAAAAGTTTCGAACCTTCCCCGAGGGTTAAACTGCTGAGCTAGCAAGAAATTAAGTTATAAAATGGCCATTACCTGATGGAAGAACTGCTGCCCGAAGGAAGAGGCGCTTCCCGCCCCCTGCTACATAATCACACACGGATAGATGTTACTGAAGTGGCCCGGAGACCAGAAAATCAGCAGTTTAAATACCCTCGTGGAACATTCGAGACCTTTCAAGAATGAGAACCCACACCCCCCTCAATTTTATTGGGTAGCATAAAGCAACATCTCCATATCGGAGAAGACATACGTTATTGGTCAAAAACTAATTAGAGAAATTCGGGATTGGCTAAATTCAAAACAAGCGGAAAGAGATGGGTTATACTGCCAACCCAAAAAATAACTGAAAGAAATTTAACAAAGAACAAACTTATGACTACAAAATTTCTTTTAAAAAAAAGTTCCTTCACTTCGCACTAGGGTGCACAATTGTAGTTCTTAAGTAGTGCCATCTAGAAGAGAATGTTCACACTTCTCACTACAGAGAAAACAAAAACGAATCGAAACTGACATAGTTCAGAACACTTCAAAATTTACAGTAGGGACATCTTCTGAGAAATCTTAGAATTAATGTGGTTGTTAAAGTTCAGGCTTCCTCCAGTGGAGGAGTTTCAACTGGCGCCATGTTTGAATTAGTGGCGTGGAGGTGTACCGCCCGGTACAATTTCAAAGACAAACATTCATCCTCAATAGTGGTAAATATTCTCAAGTTCTTGGCGCACATTTCCACGCGTTTGTCAGCTATCACATTTTTTACATTTTCATTAAAAAAAAATATCGACTGTGGTAAGTTTTGGTCAAATTTGCAAACATGTCGTAACATACCTGAGAGTCCTGAATGTGTGCTTAATAGCTTTTTACAAGAACTGCATTGCGAGGAACCTACTGGCTTATTTGATAATGCTCGTAAACACATGTAAATGTTTCCAACGCTGGAATTGAGCCCTCTTTCTAGTATAAATCAACCACTTTCTAATCACTCCTCGATTTCCGTTACAGATGGTTTGTGTATTTTGCTGATGCTTTCACCGCTAACAATAAATTAGATGCGGTGAACGAAATACGTAGCTACACTAACACGTAGCAGCACACGCAGTCCACACTGGTCCCGCGAATTTGGCAGGTTTAAGGAACCCAGGTTTGGTGGCTATGGCTTGTACATACATCCTAAGCACAGAAATGGTGTCCCGATATGAACAAAGCAACCTCCTCGCTTAACGCATCGCTGCAGGTAGATGACATTCGAGTAGAACAGATAAAGAAATTTGGGCCTAAAACCAAAGAATGGGTTCTGCAACTCTTCAATAGATGTGTGAGCAGAGGTCAGATACCAAAGACATGGCGAAAAAGTAGAGTAATTGCTTTGCTCAAACCTGGCAAGGAAGGAAATCATCCTAAAGACTTCAGACCTGTTACCCTTTTGTGTCATCTATATAAATTACTGGAAAGGATGATCCTAAATCGCATTCAACCCATGACTGACCCTCTCCTCATACCACAACAAGCTGGATTTCGTCCGGGTAAGAGCTGCACTGAACAACTACTGAATCTTACACAATTCGTTGAGGATGGCTTTGAAAGACACAAGGTGACAGGTATAGTCTTTGTAGATTTGACTGCAGCGTATGACACCGTCAACCATCAACTTCTGTTAGTTAAAGTCTACAATCTGACCAAGGATATTAAGATAACCAGATTTATCGCAACCCTTCTTCAGAACCGTAGGTTTTTTGTGGACTTCCAAGGACAGCGCAGTGGAGGACACAAAGAAACGATTTACCTCAAGGAAGTGTGCTGGCACCAATCCTCTTTAATATATACACGAATGACCAGCCGGTAGCTCCAAATAGCAGAAGTTTCTTGTATGCTGATGATCTTGCTCTGGCAACACAATGTACAGACTTTGAGACAGTGGAAAGGAATCTAACCATCGCCCTCGAAAGTTTGTCATCCTATTACAAGGCAAACCAGTTAAGGCCTAACCCTATGAATGGTATAGTGATGCATGTATAGCTATACACACACTGCGCCTTCAGCATAACCCGTTCACTCCCTTCCCCTCCTTTTCGGTACTAGAGTGGGGCAGTGTTAATTGTTTATGTGGGGATACCATTTCTGTGCTTGCGTGTACACTCAGTACGCGAGCACTCTTGTTTTGCTGACACTCAAGCTAAGCTGCTCTGCTTCCTGCAGAAGTGTCTGGGAAAAGCAAGTCTGAAATAGAATTTGTACCCCTTTGGATGCGACTGGATGTGCGAAGCGAAGTGAAAGCAAGACCTGTCATTCAAGATTATCGCCCGTACCAGGTAATATGAGCGAGCCGGATTATCTTCTATGAAGAAGGCAGAGACGTTGTAAAACAGCTACTAATCAGGGAACTGTCTTCATTAATTTTCAAATATATAGTGCCTGAATACTGAAGCACCCAGAAGAAAGGGTCGGCTGTCAATGTCACTTTGTACACGTACACAACATGACTACAGTTGCAATTCTCTGGGACAGGTGGAACGTCCACCAGAATGCATTAGTCTTGTTTGTTCCTAGTGCTGTTACCGGGCCTGGTAGGATATATAAGGGGCGTAATTAGCGTCAGATGTTACGTGATCACTGTGAAGGACACAAAGATACCACGTACTCGCGTGAGACAGCGTTATCAGCATCTGATAAGAGTTTGAAAGGGGCCTCATTGTGGGTGTTCATTTGGCCGGCTGGACGAATCATGCAATATCCAGATTTGTGGAGTATTAGGATGTGACAGTGACCCGATGTTGGGCTGCATGGCAAGGTGAGGGTAAGCATACTCGTCGTCAAGGTTCCGGTCGACCGTGTCAGATCACAAGGGAGGATCGCCGTATTGTGTACCAAGCACATCGGAACCCCTTCACATCTGCACCTGCCATCCGAGAAAAAGTAATGGACTCCCTGTAACATCCCGCACTATTGGTCGCAGATTAGCAGCAACCGAACTAGGGAATTACCGTCCCATGCGCAGGCTGCTGTTAACACCACAACACAAACAGCTGCATGTGAAAAGGATGGACTGCTGATGAATGGCGTCGGATTTTGTTCAGCGATGAATCGCGGTTCAGTACTATACCGGATGACCATCATTTGCGAGTATGGCGGCGACCTGCGGAGAGGTACCATTCTTTCAATGTTTTGAAGAGGCACAGCGTTGTTACTACTGGCGTCATGGTGTTGGGAGCCGTCGGGTACGACTTCTGGTCACGGATGGTGGTGATTGAGGGAACTCTGACGGCACAACGGTATATCACGGACATCCTGCGTAGTTATGTGTTACCACTCATACAACAGTATCGTGGTGCCATTTTTCAACAGGACAATGCTCGTTCACACGCGGCACGTGTGTATGAGCTGTCTGCGTGATGTATGAGGTACTCCCGTGGCCAGCAAGATCCCCAGATCTTTCCCCGATAGAACATGTGTGGGGCCAGCTCGGACGTAAACTCAGTCCCAGTGCCAGTATCCAGGATATCAAGGACCAGTTACGACAGTTGTGGGCCAGCTTACCTCAGGACAGGGTACAACGACTTTATGACACCCTTCCTAACCGAATCAGTGCATGCATCCAGGCCGGAGAGAGTGCAATGTCATACTGATAAGTGGGCTCGTACTGCTAAGTTCCTTGTAAATTTGACACGATTTTTTAATCACTGAAATAACATTACATACCTTCTCAACACGTGAAGTTTCATTTCGTTTCCTTCTCCCCTTCTGGGTGCTTAAACTCTTTTGTCAGGGAGAGTCATTTTGTGTGTATTAACAGGGTCAACTTACATTAAGTTAGCCTGATAAAACAGGCATTGTTTTATTTGTAACAATAATAATGCCACCGTATGGTCTCAGTTACCGAGTTACAGACCTGAAGTGGTGGCGTCTAGGCGGCCTGCCTAATTATTCTGACATTCCGACTGAGCTGCTTTCTAGCAACGAAAGCGGAATCCTACTAGGCGGTTCCTATGGCCGAGTTAATTTTGTCGGGTGACAATGGATTCGCCAGCAGAATCTTTAAACATTCCAACAACAACAACTACATGAAGTGCCCAGATTTTCGAGCGCCCTTCAAACATTGATCTCAGCTGGAACCAAACCCGCGAACATGGAATTATAAGTCGGACACTTTACGACTGATTCACCAAGGAAGCTAGAAATCTAAGGATGGGACGTGATAGCTCTCACCTAAAACGCAATACGAATCTACGTGGAATTTTCGAAAAGTTACGTCCCTGTCTTTTGGATTCCAGGTCAAAGTGAAGTTCCCGTGGCTATAGTTATATCAACAGCCGCGTAAAATTGCAAACTTGCTTGTTTTTGCTTAGATCATAAACAAAGCAGTTTTATTCATTTAACGTACATCTCGATGCTATTCAAAGGTTTCTGAAAGTAGCTCTTTTCTTTTCAAGAAAAATATTCTCACCACACTACCCTTTCCAGAATTTTCGTCAATAACTGTTGCTTTCTTCAAACTTGTAGGCCTACTGGTGGAACCTAAATATGTGTCTGAGCCTCTCAACCCGGCTAAATGAATGGATGTAAAATAAATTTCTTCAAACTTGTAGGCCTACTGGTGGAACCTAATTATGTGTCTGAGCCTCTCAACCCGGCTAAATGAATGGATGTAAAATAAATAACATAAACATTATTTGTATTATTAATAACCACATCAGTTTTAATTGAAATAGCCGGGCTGAATGGCTCAGATGGTAGGTGTCCTTCTGAGCCCAAATTGGCAGGCTCGATCCTGGCTTAGTCCGGTGGTACTTGAAGGTACTCAAATACGTCAGCTTTGTGTCGGTAAATTTACCGACAAAAGAACTCCTGTGGGACAACATTCCGGCACCCCGGCGACTTCGGAAGTAATCAAAGGGGCGTAAAACTAGTAACATTATCGTCGGTATTTATTATTAATTGAAATAAACACACAGTTTTCAACATGTGATATATGCCTATATTAATTTTATGCTTTCATGGTTTGGAACACGATACGTGACAGCTTTGGACTGTTGTTGACATGTAAGTTGCCTCTCTAGCCATGGTGCACCAACTACCAAACCTTTCAATATTTCAGTATTTTCAGGTACTACGAACATTTTCATAGATATGTCATCCTGATGTTGAAAAATTATTGACTACAGTATAATAACCATAATCCGCCTATTACAATAAATCTACTTGACCTGATTCCAGCCAAATGTCTCAACCAGTATCCAGGTTTAGCAAAAGATGTGTCAAGTCATTTATACCAATACCTACCATGAAACTTCAGTCACATATCCAATGTGCCATGAGAAGACCACATGCAAACCATTATCTGCCTGTTACCATTGCAAGGTCCTAGGAAAGTAATACTAGCCACTCACTGTGGGCAAGCCAGCAGTGAACAGTGAGCAGAAAAGCAAGGGTCAAGATCAGTAATACAAGCGGACTCCACTCCACACAGCTCGCCAGTAAGGCAGGAATGGCCAGCTAAGACCAGTTATCTGGCCATGTAGGACTCCAGCTTTAATTTAATTTGCAGTGGAAAAGGGCAGGTCTTGCAGGGAAAACACATTGGTTATATCGCATGAAGGGTGTGACACTGCCTTTATAGGAATAAAACCAATGATGAGGCTGTCAAAAACCTCTGAAGTGGTTATGAATTATTAGATAATATTACAAATAAAAACAAGAAAAAAACAGGAATCTCACAGAATACTCCTGTCGCCATAAGACCTATCTGTGATGGTGCAACGTAAAACAAATAGCCAAAAAATAATAATAATAATAATAATAATTTAAAAAAAAATACTCCTTGAGCCCTCCAAACATCAAGATTTGAATACGGTAGAGATATTGGTCAGATAGGGTGGTATCCGACATTCTGAACCAAACTGGGGTCGTTTCAAAATAGGTACTAGAAAGAACTTGTTAACTATCATTAACCATTTCAGGAGCAGAGCCATCAGGCTAAGATTGATTCTCCTTGTTTTACAAATCATTTTCATATGTGATTGGAAATTTCTCTTAGCATACTCTATTTAGGTGCTTTGTCTTTAAACAACATTTATAATCACTACCTTTATTCCACAGTAGAATAACACCCACGGTATCCCCTGCCTGTTGGTGGGGGCAGTACTACCACTTCTACATAATACCGACTTTTAAATTTTTCTTGAAAGAAAAACACGTAACTACATTACATTTTTTCCTTACCCTGTGAGCTGGGGGGGGGGGGCAGGTGCCATTGCTACCTCACATATCTTTACCACCTCAAGTTGAATTTTTCACATTCATTTGAGAGTGAATTACAACCGTACATAAAATAGTAACTGTCGCACCTGGTATCCACTAATTGTCAATCAGATAACACCACAAGCCTATCATGTCCTCTAGACACCCTAGAGTAGGTACTGGTTTTTTTTTTTTTTTTTTTTTTTCAATTTGCTTTTATGTTACACAGACACATATAGGTCTTATGGCTACAAAGGGATAGAAGTTAGAAGGAAGCGGTCGTGTCTTCAATTACTGTACAACCCCAGCACCGGTACAGTTCGCGATTTCTCAGAATAAATTCTAGCAATTCTAACAGTTAATGTTTTCATAATTTATAAACTAGCAAGGTAACATAATATGCAAGAGAAAAAGAAAATAATGCCTGCTATCATGATATAGATGTTGAAATATTTGTTCCGAATGAGTAAATTTATAATACCAATATAAATGGTCCGTTATTGGACATTATAAATTTTCCATCTAACTCATTCCTGGTTGCCAGCGTTTCGCCCCCGTGTCCTAGGCTGGGCTCATCAGTTGGTACCTAGCACACCTACCAAGATGCTGGCTAGTGCATACCATAGGGAAACAACATCTATATCATCTGATGGCAAAGCAGGCATCAATTTTTAATAATGAGACAAAGTCCCTCATAGTGCATTGGCACTGCCGGTGGCTACAATTAGCCTATGCAGTGGCCTCCACGGTATGCACTAGCCAGCATCTTGGTAAGTGTGCCAGGTACCAACTGATGAGCCCAGCCTAGCACACAGGGGCGTAACGCTGGCAACCAGGAATGAGTTAGCTGGAAAATTTATAATGTCCAATAACGGACCATTTATATTGGCCTGCTATCATGTCTAACAAGACCACGATCATGCTGAACTCAGAGGAGCAGGCAGTTAGTTGTCCTTCTGTTCTCAGCTGATGATGACGGCATTCAAGATGAGTTCAAATGCAACTCCTTTTTTGAAATTTTATTTTTTATTTTATAAGTTGCTTTACGTCGCACCGATAAAGATAGGTCTTATAGTGACGATGGGTCAGGGAAGGGCTACGAGTGGGAAGGAAGCGACCGTGGCGTTAATTAAGGTACAGCCCCATCATTTGCCTGGTTAGAAAATGGGAAACCACAGAAAACCATCTTCAGGGCTGCCGACAGTGGGGTTCGAACCCACTATTTCCCGAATACTGGCCACATTTAAGCGACTGCAGCCATCGAGTATCATGTGACTTTTGTACCATTGGCTTACCGCATTCTAGAACTCCTGCAGAACTGAATTTCAACACCCTGATACCACAATCAATCAATCCTCCCTGATCTCCATTTACGGCACTCACCTAGGTGGCCGATTCCCTATCAATTATTTACACAGTCTTTTCTTAAATGAATTCAAAGATCTTGGAAATTTAACAAACATTTCCCTTGATGACTTATCCCAATCACTAATTTTTCTGCCCATAAATGGATATTTGCCCCAATTTGTTCTCTTGAATTCACACTTCATCTTCATATTATGCACTAGCCAGCATCTTGGTAAGTGTGCCAGGTACCAACTGATGAGCCCAGCCTAGCACACAGGGGCGTAACGCTGGCAACCAGGAATGAGTTAGCTGGAAAATTTATAATGTCCAATAACGGACCATTTATATTGGCCTGCTATCATGTCTAACAAGACATGATGGGTCCTACCTTTAAAAGCTACACTAAAGCTTATTCATCTACTAATGTCATTCCACACCATCTTTCCACTGAAATGAAATGGCATATGCCTTTTAGTGCCGGGAGTGTCCGAGGGCGTGTTCGGCTCGCCAGGTGCAGGACTTTTGATGTGAAGCCTGTAGGCGACCTGCGCGTCGTGATGAGGATGAAATGATGATGATGATGAAGACAACACATACACCCAGTCCCCGTGCTAGCGAAATTAACCAATGATGGTTAAAATTCCCGACCCTGACGGGAATCAAACCCGGGACCCCTGTGACCAAAGGACTGACAGCTCGGAACATCCTACTTGTCAGGCTATCAGATGATATAGATACAGATTCCCTTAGGGAACCTTAAGTATTTTCCCGAAGGAGTAAATTTATAAAATCAATATGATGGGTCCGTTACTGGACATTATACATTTTTCAGGCTAACAGATTCCTGTTGCCAGCATTTATATTGGTATTATAAATTTATTCATTGGAGACAAATAATTCAGGTTCCCCAAGAGTATCTAGGCCTATATCACCTGATAGCCAGGCAATCTTCAACTTTTTCATAAGAGACAAAGTCCCCCATAGTGCACTGGCACTGCCGGCAGCTCCAAATAGTCTATGCAGTGGCCTCCACGGTCTGCACTAGCCACACAACTGACGAGCCCAAATTAGCACACTGAGGCGAAACGCTGGCAACAGGAATGTGTTAGCCTGAAAATTTATAGCACAGGAATGTGTTAGCCTGAAAATTTATAATGTGCAATAACAGACCCATTATACTGGCATTACATCCTGCTTAGTCGAGCAGCTCATCTCCTTACTCCCAAGTTTTCCGGGCCCTAAGTTTGTAACATTTTCGTTACTCTTTTGTCGGAAATCATCCAGAACAAATCATGCTGCTGTCATTTGGACATTTCCCAGTTCTTGTATCAAGTAATCCTGATGTGGGTTCCATACACTTTATTCTAACTGAAGTCTTACCAGAGACTATACCCCTTCTCCTTTACATCGTAACTACAACCTCTAAATACCCTTGTTAATGTAAATATATAAGACTAAGCAGAGCTAAACAACCACTCCAGAACCAACCTACTCTATGTGGAATCCAACTGCCGACTTCTAACTCCATCAGACTGCTCGGTATTCACATTACGGACAATCTGAAATGGAATAAACACGTGGAGGAAGTGAGGTGTAAGGCATACCGGGCGCAAGGTTTCGTCCGTAGATGTCTCTCGGGAGGAAGATGTAAAGCCCTACGAACGGCTTATATTTCCCTTGTGCAGCCCATACTATAATATGGCCTTCCTTCCTGGCATCCAACTACAACGGAAAATATGAGGAAACTAGAAGGTATCCAGCGACGAGCAGAACGTTTAATTAACAAACACATCCCCTTAAACACAGCTAGGTCATTGCCACCAGTGAACTCGTTATGTACACAAATAGATGTAGCCTTCCTTAGGAAATCCCTGACAGATAACACACACCCCTCCCCTTTCCACCGCCTGCAGCTCAATTACTGCTCTGTTAAAAGAGGCCAAGGAGTTACTCTTGTCCCTCCCTTCGCTAGAACAACCTCATATTTAAATGGGTTTTACTCAAGGGCTGCTCGTACGTGGAACCTTATACCATCTGAGGTAAAGCTACTTTCCTCTTCCTCACTTCCTCCGCGAAGTAAAGAAAATGTATATGTAAATATAAACCTATATGTGATGTATATAACTTGTATAAATTAGAATTGCAAGAAGGATGCATGCAAGTACAGGTGTATGTGGGCGAATGTGTATGCGTGCGCGTGTGTGAGTGGTTGTGAATGAGTGTGTATACAGGGGTCTGAGTGAGAGTATAAATGGCTGGGTGTTCTTACTCTAATATTTTCAGAATAAATAAAGATAATTATTATTCTAAGGGTACAGTGTTTGTAGTGTAAATAGGCCTATGCAAATTTAAAATTGTCTACATAAGTTTGTATGTAATATTCAGTAGAGTTTATGTACACATGTGGAGATAGAGGCACTTCCGTGTATGTGGGGCTTGCCCTTTCTCCATCTACCACCCCGAAATTGTACATGTACAATTTAAGGAAAATAAATAATAATAATAATAATAATAATAATAATAATAATAATAATAATAATAATAATAATAATAATAATAATAATAATCTAATGTAGCTTTCTCAATGAAGATCCTTCCTTGTACCGTATTAATACCAAAGTACTTACAGTGATCTTCGTGAGGTACTTTTACCCCTTCAGCACAGTAATTAAAAAACAGAGGCTATTTCCTCTTTGTGAAACTTAAAACCTGACTTTTCATCCTGTTTTCATCATGCCATTCTCTGCTGTCCATCACCACAACTACATATGATCTTTATAGAGATGTTCACAATCCTGTAACTTAGGCCATATTTTGTATTCTATACAATATAACACCATCTTGAAAAAAGCTTTATGTGATTCCAGTTCTTTACTCATATCATTTATATACATAACAAAGCATAAGGTCCAATAATATTGTCTTGTGGGAACCCCTATTAATTATTAGAGGAACTCAGAGTTCTATTTTGTAGAAATTATACACCCGTTCAACCACTGCTAGTCCAATAGCCCTCGTTTTCATCAGCAGTCTCCCATGATCTACCCTATCAGAAGTCTTGAGGTAAGTTAACAGCGATATAATCCATTTAAACTCCTGAATCTAAAATATCTGCTATACGGTATCTTGCTACAAACTGAGACTCACTGGAACGACTTTTCTGAAATCTGAACTGCCTTCTATCAAAGCAATTAGTCATTTTGGAAACACGTCTAATATAATGAGAAAAATGCTTTCCCAGAGCTTCCATGCAACACATAGCAAGCTGACTGGCCTGTAATCATCTGCTTTATGTTTATCACGCTTTTCTTTGTACAGTGGGACTACTACAGCAACGCTCCATTCATTTGGCATAGCTCCTTCATGCAAACTAATTAAATAGCCTAAATATTTTAGATATGGGACTATCCGCCTGTTGCCATTTCTTGATGGATGCAGTATTTTTTTTATCTGTCTCTTGGCACAGGCCAGAGCAAAGTGTAGCTTCCAACGAAGTCCCAATCTCATCCATGGCTGTGACAATATGGAAGCTGCTGGGGTATGGGTGGTGCTGAGTAATGACATTTGGAGCACAACTAGTGTTTGAGTGTTATGAAAGGTGTTGCTCATAGGATCAGTCGTGCTACAGTAGCACCTTCTGGTCCAGTGAGGAAAGCAATGGCAAACTACCTTACTCCTCATCTTGCCTAGTATGTCTCATTTGGGTTCTGCCATTAGTTTTTGCAGTTTCCCTATAACTGCATAGCCTTTGGTGGTGCTATTTGAGGATCCAACCAGCCTCTGGGCTGATGACCTAACAGACAGACACATGGCACTATATCCCAGCCTTCGTCCGCCTGGTGGCCATGATCGTTAAGGTGTGATGTCTAGGCCTATATGGTCTGACATCATCGTTAGCCACTTCTAGTCCCATTGTAAGAAATAAACTGCACTTCAATAAGGAACAAATATGAAATTTATACCTTATACATTGAGTCCCATTGGTCGAAAAAAATTTTACCAGCAGAATGTTGGCCAGCAGTGTAGAAGAGGTGATGGTATACAATTTCTAATCACTACTGTGTGCCAAAAGAGTGGATTTAATTCCAAACCTCTTCCCAGTGGTCATATGAAGCTATTGACGGTGATTCGTCCATCGGATTGAGACGTAAAGCTTTGAGCAGACCCCTTGGTGCCATTCGACAGGAGTAGGCTATTGTGCCGGCACCGGGTTTCACCCTCTCCCTTCCTACAATCATATATCACATCATTCATTTCATCTTATTAACTCCTCTGATGAGGTTGTCAGGAAAGGCATCTGGTCATACATACAGCACTACGGTATATACCAGCCTTAGTATATCCCCAGAAATGTTATCAATCGCACGTATTTTTCTAGCTTTCAATTTTTGTATTTTATTTTGTATCTTGCTCTTAAAATTTACAGCAATTGAAGGCATGTTAAACAAATAACAAATATAATTTTTCTTAGTATTATTAAGAACATCATTAGGCTTTCTGAATTTAGTCTGATGGTACAGCACAGGAGTTTGGTTTCCTCTGTTACCAACCTAAGCAGTTGTTACTGTCAACCTTTCAGTTTTCTTCAATCAGTAGAGGGATGTTATAGGCTACTATGAGCATTGCTGACATGAAACAGGTGGGTGGGGAAATGACCATGCCATATTATACCGGTACTCAACTAAATAGGCTGATGATGAAAATTTTCATTCCGATTAAATTTATAATAAAATTAAACATGAAGGGAAGACCCGGCTAGTTATCGTATGATGAACGTATCCAAACACTCCCACTGTCAAGATCCAGTATTAGGCTACTACTATTATGAGAACAACATTAATAGAAAAAAATAGTCTGTTGCACCTCCCACTTCCAAATTCAACCCACAAATGTAGCGCTCAACATTCAATTTAAAGTTGCTACTAGTTTCACTGAAGGAAAGCATTTGAGTTACCAGTACTGGTTGTTTAGATACGACAATACACAGATCTGGGATAGCAACGTTCAATGGGAATTATACTAATTCTAAAATACATTCTTGTTTAAGAGAAAATAAGGCAATAACTTAATGATGAATATAACTTCTTGTCTGTAGGCCTATCTCAAATTTGTTACATTTCTAACAAAGATGAATTAGATAAATATCTTACCTTTCTCGGAATGGTGTTACAATATTACGCTGAGGAGGCTGATGTTCTTGATCCACTACCTTCTGGGGTGTGAGTGTTTCACTGGGGTTTGAATCTGAACTATTTGATTGATGATCTGGGGATTTACCATGAACAGGTGATCTCTGTAACCGCTTAGTCCGATGTTCAGTGACTGTACTTAAATTTATCTCCGGTTTGCTCACTATTTCTGCATCGTTTTGAGATTCACATTCATTACCTTCTTGATCCAAGGTACTTTCCACATTGCACTTAGTCACAGCACAATTCTTTGAAAATAAAGACAACTTAGTATCACGATGAGTACCATCAAGGGATATATTTGACAGGAATGTTAAAGCAGCAAGTCTTCTCCGCGAATGATTCCTTTTCATTGATGTTGACATTCTTGAAATCACCATGCAAATGATGAATATTTCCATTAACAGCGAATGTAAATTCACTAGCTGATACGTTACCCGGTTTACACCTCAAATATGTAATAAGTATCTCTTCAAGTCCTTGTAATCATTCACAATGTACAGAATCACAGTTCATACAACTACATAAAGACAATGTTTTATATTGATTTACCACGGCTCATCTCATGTTGATAAACTTAGAATGCTGAGAATTTCCTACGAAGACATGATCACTATGTCTTGACTCCAGAATATTATATTCCAGAATCGATAGTGATGTGACAGAACATTCACATATGATTATCCAAGTCGATATTTGTGTCGAGACCTCGTTTGTTTACAAGTAACCATGAGAGTCGGCGTGCTTCTTGGCGTGTGAGTAGTCTTTGCAAGCGAGTTACTTTGTAAATATGGAGGGCGTCCAAAGTGCAGGGCAGTCGTAATGTTGTAAACATTTCGAATTTACGCGGATAATGTAGTGTCATACTGCTATAAACTTATGACATAAATTATGGAAGGAGTTGCTGGTGCCGGGAACCGAACAACGAGATTTATGATGGAAGGTGTTGGGGCCCGTGTTATTAGAGGCCCCGATTGGAAATGGGGAAAACAGGTTAGAATTCTTAAAAGTCAATTTATTTCATTTGTAAGTCTTGTAAATGAATGATTATGTGTTCAAATTATGCTACTTTTACTGCTTTTAGGACGGAGGGGAAGGTCATGTTGGTACCGTTCGAAACTTTGAATCGCCAGAAGAAGTAGTGGTAGTGTGGGACAATGGGACTGCTGCCAATTACAGGTGTTCAGGAGCATATGACTTAAGGATTTTAGACAGTGCACCAACAGGTAAAGTGTACTGCTTAGATTGTAAATGCCCAAAGTATTTCAGAAACATATGGCAGTGCATTCAGCACATTGATACAGCATGTTTTTAGCACTTGGGCAGATAGCAAGGAAATATTTCTTCACTTTTAGAGTATCTGGCAGCTTAAGTTCATGTGCTAGAAGTTGGTGAAATTATTAGAGACATGCTCCAAATGCCCTTGGCTAATATATCACAATAAAGTGTAGTTTCAGTGGTAGATCATAATTTACTTTAAAGTACATTAATGAGTAAAGCAGACATCATAGCTATATTGACAATAATTTAACTTTTTATTCCAGCTATAATAGATACTTGTTAGGTGCTCATAACCTGTTCATACATTGTTTACATTACTTTGTTTGTTGGTGATCTTAATGGGCTTAGGGTGTCACATTTGTGTGACAGTAGCAGTTCTGTTAATGTTTATTCATGTAGTTTGACTTTATTGAAGCACAATTCCTTGTATTTGTATTCACTCTAGACTGGGGATTAGTGGAAAAGAGTTAGTGAGTGGAGCTCTGCCATTGTTGGTTTAATAATAGTCTAATAGTAGCAGTGTAATTTATGTTTACATATACGTCTGCATATTTAGATATTTAAATTGGTAATTAGACATATTTTGAAGTGAAATCGGGCTCTTGAATGATCACACTATCGGCTTATGTGGTGGAATCTGTTGGAAAAACTGATCGTCGTTAGTCTATGGTTAAACGTAAATGTCAATCCTGATGTGGTTGGACTGATTTACAAATGATTAACTGTGATTTTCCCTTCCTGTGAAGTTTACAGAATGTAGAAAGATATTAGACAAAATTCTAGTTTCTTAGGATATCTCAAGGTGGCAATCATCGTAACATTAAGACCTGTTACTGTTGACATTTAAGCGCTTCATTATTCTGGGTAGTCTGCAGCAAAAACCTGATCATAATTTTTGCAGCTCATTAGCATCTATATTACATATTGTGTGCTGCGTTATTCAGTGATCTCCTTACATCAAACTCAAGCAAGGCGTGCAGAGTGAACTGACATGAAGGACAGGCTGTATTCTTCTTCTCAAGGGACTAGCCAGGAGCTCATGGGGGGCGGGAGAGGACAGTAGCTTCTTTGTACTGTCCTCCATCAAATTAGGCTCGATCATTAGTATACTTAGTATGTGCAGTATAGTTCTGTATGTATGCGAATGAGAAAGCTGGTGATGCTCAATCAGTACTTCATACCAGTCTTAACCTATGGTATCGAAACCTGCACGCTCAGTAGGAAATACTCGTCAAGGTTGCAGGCATTGGTGGTGAAGTTCCTGAGGTCCACAAGGTCCACAAGGTCCACAATTCAAAAAACAAAACTCAACAGGTTAAGGAATGACATGGTTAGAAAGAAAGCTGGGATTGAAACATCTTTGTTACATGGTCAGCAAGCTCAGATTGAGGTAGTTTGGGAATGTAATGAGGATGGAGCAAATAAGGACAGCTTATGTTAACTTGGAGAGACATGTGGCAGGAAAATGGATGGTGGGAAGACCAAGTACCCACTGGATGGACATTCTAAAGATGGATATTGCAGATCGGGAAGGGCAGTAGAGGACGTCGTTAACAACAAGACATATCTCAATAAGACAGTGAGGTTTGCCAACAGTACCCAGGAAACTGGAACAGTAAAATGATGAGAATGATGATGATGATTATGCTAGTGAGGCATGTGATTTACGTGATGCACTCAATCATTGTGATTATAAAGTGCACAGTAACAATTATCCATCTTGGTTATGTACACCATTGAGCATTGAGTGTTTGTTGTTGGAAACATATATTTAAAAAAAATTTATATTATAGATGTGTGCAGAAGTATTGCAAATGATTTCCAGAAAATTCTGTACCATCAGAACCATATGTATTTCTCACACACTTTTTAGTGATAGATGGACACCCTATTGCTGAATCGGTCGACCTCGGCAATTTTCGAGATTCGCAGTGGCAACCTTTAAAACACAAACTATGAATCGCTTATGCAGCGCTGTGCGGCATCTGGTGTACACTTTACGTACTAGTACTATTGTTGTTTACACAGCAAAGCCAAACTATAGAATTCATGCTAGGAACAAGATTCGCATTGAGAAATGTTATATAATGTGTGTGTGATACAGTTGTTGGCTTAAGATGATAAAGGTTTAGAAAATCCATATCGATTGATCATATTATCGATTCAGTTCAGATTTCATTTCCATACAGTTGGCAGTATTACCGGAACCGGGAGAGCTCGCTCCTTACTCCTCACTCCCATACACAAATCCATCACTAAAAAGTATGTGAGTAATACATGCTTTGTTTGAAAAGTGGCATGCAATTGAATCCGTCTTGTTTAGAAATTGGCTTGATAAAAAAAAATGGTACCGTATTAGGAAGATCCAAATGCTATATACTAATTGCAGAAGCTGTGTCAGTATTGGAGATGGTCACTCTGAATGGTTCAATACGATCAAAGGATCAAAGGAGTACAACAGGGAAGTGCCTTATCACCTCTTCTATTCATAGCAGTTATTGATACTATTTTAAAGGAACTGTAAGGAAAAGGTAATAAAGATCTTCAGGCTCTGGTGTTTGCAGACAATGTGGCAATATCGGATGAAATGGAGGAGGGAGTAAAAATAATCTGAATGCATGGTGTAAGAAGTTTGATGATTATGGAATGAAATTGAACCCATCAGAAACAGTAGCATTGAAAATCAGCAGACATAATACAGAATGCAACATAAAAATACAGGACCACCAAGTTGAAGTAGTACACCAATTCAGATATTTAGGAAGCGTAATGGCTAGTAATAATAGAGCTGAGATAGAAATAGCAAACAGAGTAACCAACGGCTCTATCTTTTACAGTATCATTAAACACCTACTATGGGACAAGAAGGTCCCACAAAGAACAAAAATTATCCCGTACAAGTCATATTTCATTTCCATCCTTACATATTGTCTGGAAACCTGCACACTAACATCAAAGGATAGTAGTAGGATTCAAGCCTGTGAAATGAAATTTCTTAGAACGGCTCTCCAAAAGACACGACTTGATCATGTGAAAAATGATGAGATCTGATCTAACCTAGGTCTAAATGAATCGATGGAGGAAAGACTTAGGTCATTTAGACTTAAACTGTTTGGGCATGTTAAACGAATGAATAGCACAAGGTTATCATGTGCTTATTTGGAAAAGAGAACAACAGGTAGAAGACCAGCTGGAAGACCAAGAAGGAGATGGATGGACCAACCGAGGGAAGACGTGGAGAGCAGTGGATGGAATTGGGAATCTGTCATGGACAACAAAATCTTTTTGAATAGGCAACTTTGGAAGACGCTAGTTTTCAAACATCCTACCTGGCCCGCTGGAAGGGCAAACCGATGATGATGATGATGATGATGATGATGATGATGATGAAAAAAGGGTCTTTTTAACTGATGAAAAACGTAAAGATATTCAAACCAGACTTAAGGTTAGTCCTAATAAACCATCTAGCCATTTAGTTCGTGAGTTTGGTATCTCCCCTACCTCAGTGCTGAGAGGGCTTAAAAAATCTACTTTTTTTCCCCCCCCTATAAGGTTTCCACAGTGCACAAATGAAATGTTGCAGATCCTGTCTCTCATGTTAAATTCTGTTGATGGGTGCTATAATCCATGCATGACAGAGATTTAGATCCTTTGCTTTTGATCGTGTCTGATGATGCTTGGTTTCACCTCAGTGAGTACATTAAATCTCGGAACACTTGACACTGGGATACTGAAAATCCCCGTGCAATACATGAGGTAATTCTTCACGGCGTGAAAGTGGGTGCTTGTTCCGCAGTTAGTGGGCAAAGAATAATTGGATCCACATTACTGTATTTATGAAACACTGACCTTTTATTTAACACATCTGAGGAAGAGAGAGACCATGCCTACTTTCAGCTAGACTGTGCTGTGGTCCACACTGTGTATAATTGTATGGCTGCAATTAGAAACGTGTTCAGTGACTGGATAATTACTTCTCCAGTTCTCAGTATGTGTGACTTCCACTTGTAGGGAAATTTTAAACAGAAAGTCTATTGGAACAATCCACGTGCAGGTGAGGCCCTGGAGAATGAAGAGTTATAAGTGAAATAACAGGAGAATTAAGACATATGTCACAGAATTTCTATCAAAAAAGCCAGGTCTGCATAAAAGAAAATCTGTTATGACATTAAGGTAAGAAAAGGAAAATAATTGCGTGCTTTTCATATCTTTCCTGTTTTTTTAAATACAATAATGAGGCTGTCTCTTAATTCCTTCTTGTTGAAGAGAACAGCAGCTGTCTCCAGCTGAAAGGACATAGAGTTCTGGGAGAATACAGCCTGTTCTTGTGTCGGCTTGTTATGTGCACCTTACTTCAGTTTGCCATAAACTATTGTGTGGTAGTCGCTGTAGATGGCAAGACAAAGTTAGTCCTAAGTTGCGTAGATAGTTATACATAGTGCTGTTTACACTCATACCATACATCAGTTATAGTTAATTAATAGATATTCATTGGATGACTGACCATACCATGTTGATTGGTGACAAGACATTGGAAATATAGATAATAATAATAATTAAGAGTGTATATTTCCAGCAATCTGGCCCAATGTCCGCTTTCCATAGAATGGTGCACTCATTCTTCATCTGGCCTGTTAACAAACGATTAATAATTTATGTGCAAAATAGTAGCCTAATCATTAGGGAAGCCGACCACAGTGCATAAAACACAGGAAAGCTGAATTTTATCGAAAACCATTCGAGTTACAAAGAAAACACTATCACGTTTATTGTAGAAAATTTAATTTCAGAACCACCTGGTACACTTCATTTTTTGATAAGGCCAACCTCTTGCCTGTTATTTTAGTTATTTTGCCAAGAACCACAGCCAAAAACACAAAGAAAGCTTATCCTTGAAAACCGTTAAGAATTACGAAGGCAACACGTCACACTTCATTTTTCGATGGGACCAATCGTTTACCTGTTATTTCAGTTGACGTAGGGCAAAAATTGCCCAAATGTGGGACATATTCCTGTAAAATCCCCTACTGGTTTGAAACAGTGAAATCTATAAAAAGCAAAAGTATCCCTTGCGTGACTCTGGATTTCAAGCTATGTTCTTTAGCAAATTTCAGCTCAGTTGGTGCAGTAGTTCTCATGCCTATCTCGAACAAACAAGCAGACAGACACCACATCATTTTTATTAATAGTATAGATGAAGCCTGGGTTGACCTTGGTTATTTGATGTATGTATGGAAAATAACAGGCTGAAAAATTGAATAGCTGCTGGTATTTATTGGCAAGGAGAATGGCAGGATTATAATGAGGAAGGGAAGACAAAAGAACCTGCAAAATCTTTAAATTTAAGAATGTCCCTGTGTATAATCAATTCCTAATAACCGCAAACGTGTTTACTTTTTTATATCTGAGTTTGGAGTAGTCTAACCATTCAATTTGGGCATCTAAAACATTTAAAAAATGAAATAAAGTTTATTGGTTTTCCTTATGAAGTACATGACCAGTTTTATTCGTAAGTACAGTGGACACCCTCTTAACCAGCCCGCTCAGGACCAGACACTTGGTCACATATCAAAATGCTAGTTAATGGTTAACAACAGTTCATTCTACCCACATGAAGAGAACACTGTTCTAGAAATCAGATGTTAGTTTAATATTTTACAGAATGCATAAGGATACTAACTTTTAAAAGGAATGCTTCTTTACTTATTAACGCCAATTGTATATACTGTACAGCTGTACGAGTTTTACCCTACAAGGAATATTTTATCATAAATTGGGTGCTACAGTTAGTTTATAATAGTTATATTAAATTGATAACGCAAAGAGCTCCAAATTTAGAAATGTATATGAATACCCCATGACGTGTCTATTATTCCACAAAGATTAATTTAGTCTCTCTATTTTAATCATATAGACGTCACATATGTAATGGTAAAAAAATGTACAACATAGATTAGAATGCTCTGTTCATATGCTTACACTAGTATAAATATTTTTAATAACTATTTAAAATCCTTGCAAAATTTCCTAGGCTGAGGATGGCACAGGAAGGTGCCAAAATCGGTCCCTAAATGACTGACAATAAATATGTGATATTATAACAATTTCAGTATGTATTATTGTATTGAACAGGTGGAAACTTCTATCCTTATCTGAAACTGTAAATTTCGAGTCAATACGGACAAAATGAAATTCTTGACATTAAATCAAAATGACCGTTTAAACTAGCAATATTAAAATAACAACTAAATTACAACTAAACTCTCCTCTCCAAATTCACCTTTATCTAAATGTTATAACAAACTATGTTCCGTTTTCTTTTCTAGGCATTTATTTTACAATCAATAAAATTGACTAAATATGTCATCTGCTATGGTAAACTTTAAGCAATATTGAACGTGTTGCATCTTGCCTGTGAACTGGACTGAGTGGAAGGCAACCATGGGAAACTGGAAGTGATATCGTTCACTAGATCGGCTGGTTGACCCGAGGCCAGTTATCCACTGTATCTGTACATTTCTGAGGGGAATCCATTATGACCATGAGAATCAAATTTTGTGATGTTTATAATTGACATGATTACATGAGGGACTTTTGAGCTTTGACAGAAAAAGAAAAATAGAACTAAATTCAGACTACCTGGTTCAGCTCCAGTTTTGAACAGTAAGATGAGATGAGATGTTTGATTCAACTTAGAGGACAAATAGTAAAGTAATCACTAGCCTTTGATTTTATCCTCTACTGGGTGTTTGAAATACAAGTCTGTGTATAATGTCCTTTCAGGAGTAAAACATGACGGAACCATGTGTGACACATGTCGACAGCAGCCAATATTTGGAATTCGTTGGAAATGCGCAGAATGTGGAAATTACGATCTATGCTCCATTTGTTACCATGGAGACAAGCACCATCTTCGTCATAGATTTTATCGCATCACAACACCTGGCAGCGAAAGGTATGTTGCTTGATTTTTGTACATTGAAGTTTTTCAAATTCTTGATAATGTTTAAGAGGAAGAGTATGTCTGTTTGAGTCATTAACCTTTGTACTTGTTGGATACACAGTATATTTCACTTTAGGTGAAATGGCTAAAGGTAACAGATCCTGCCACCAGGCAGGACTGACAATGAATGGTAGGTCTGTTATTTAAAGATAATATATGGAAAGCATGCATTGAGGTTAACTGTATAACAATAGGTGTATCAACCCTACCTTTTATTCAGTGGGTACTTGAGTGTAAGATACGTACATATAATTTTTCTCTGTGACAAAAGTAATTGAAGTCATTGACTGATACATATATATATAGAGGGTGTTCCCAAAAATGTGGGAAGTAATCAAGGTATGGATAATATGTTCATAGAGATGTTTTGGCGTGTACTTTCCATGCCCTGATTACTTTACATTTTGGGGAGCATCCTGTATATTAAATGAAGTTAGTTATCTCATACGCAAACCTTGAATGGTTGAATTTCTTTAAACATGTATTACATCATTTAATTTTAGAATGCTTTTGGAACCACGGCGCAAGAGTAAGAAGGTAGCCATTCGTGGAATATTTCCTGGAGCTCGTGTTGTTCGAGGTGTGGATTGGCAATGGGAAGATCAAGATGGTGGAAATGGACGCCGTGGTAAAGTAAATGAGATTCAAGATTGGTCTGCAGCCAGCCCTCGTTCTGCTGCTTATGTCATCTGGGATAATGGTGCAAAAAATTTGTACCGTGTTGGTTTTGAAGGAATGGTGTGTTTTTTATTATTTTATATTTATATAAATTAAGAGTCTTGAAAAGGCTGATCATCAATTTTATTTTAGAGTCCTTGAAAAAACTACAATTTGCAATACTAATGGTACTCATCCATGATACAGTTTATGCAACTTTTCTGTATAGGAACAAATGGGGTGCCTATTGTTTACACAAGTTTTTCCTTGTTGTGCCACTTGAAAAGGCACATTGCTTTGGGTGTTTGTGCTACAGAACTTTTCTGGTTTGGAGAGCATGTTTTCTGATAATGAAGTGCTATTGAAGCTTGCTTATCACTTATTTTACTGCAGCAAGGAAGAGAAATGGGCGAAAGACCTAATAAGCTAGAAGTCTACTTCAAGATTAATGTGGTCATGGCTGGGCTGAATGTTTCAGACGTTTGAGGTGCTGGCCTACTGACTCCAACCTGACAGGTTCAATCCTGCCTCAGTCCGATGGTATTTGAAGGTGTTAATATACGTCAGCCTCGTGTCAGTAGATTTACTGGCACATAAAATAACTCGCATCTTCGAAAATCACTAAAGTAGTTAGTGGGATGTAAACACCAATAACGTTACTTTTTATTATGATGTGGCCGTGAAAGCTAAATCTTCAATTCCCGCTTTGTTTAGTATTTATCTTTTCTGCTAATTCCTAATTAGTTGCTCTCATGTTGATATTTTTATCCATGAACTGGGACCTCAATTTGTGAATCATTTCTTTAATTTCATCTGGTGACATGTTGAAGTTGGTTACAATTTTATTTAAAGCATTATACCTTTTTTTTCTTCCCGTAGTCCAATCTTTCATCTTTCCATGAATATACTTTTAAATCAATTTAATTCACTCCCACTCCTTATCTTCTCCGTTGTCTGTTTCATATTTTGAGCCATGGAAGCCTGTAAACAAGGTCATAAATTAAATTATTTTATTATACTTTAATAGAAAGGAGTGAGGCAAGGCTGCAGTTTGTCCCCTCTCCTTTTCAATGTTTACATAGAACAGGCAGTAAAGGAAACCAAAGAGAAATTTGGAAAGGGAATCACAGTCCAAGGAGAGGAAATCAAAACCTTGAGATTTGCCGATGATATTGTTATTTTATCTGAGACTGCAGAAGATCTCGAGAAGTTGCTGAATGGTATGGATGAAGTCTTGGGTAAGGAGTACAAGATGAAAATAAATAAGTCCAAAACAAAAGTAATGGAGTGCAGTCGAACGAAGGCAGGTGATGCAGGAAATATTAGATTAGGAAATGAAGTCTTAAAGGAAGTAGATGAATATTGTTACTTGGGTAGTAAAATAACTAACGATGGCAGAAGTAAGGAGGACATAAAATGCAGAGTAGCACAAGCAAGGAAGAGCTTTCTTAAGAAAAGAAATTTGCTCACTTCAAACATTGATATCGGAATTAGAAAGATGTTTTTGAAGACTTTCGTGTGGAGCGTGGCATTGTATGGAAGTGAAACATGGACGATAACTAGCTCAGAAAGAAAGAGAATAGAAGCTTTTGAAATGTGGTGTTACAGAAGAATGCTGAAGGTGAGATGGATAGATCGAATCACGAATGAAGAGATACTGAATCGAATTGGTGAGAGGAGATCGATTTGGCTAAATTTGACGAGAAGAAGAGATAGAATGATAGGACACATCTTAAGACACCCGGGACTTGTTCAGTTGGTTTTTGAAGGAAGTGTAGGGGGTAAGAACGGTAGGGGTAGACCAAGATATGAATATGACAAGCAGATTAGAGCAGATGTAGGATGCAATAGTTACGTAGAAATGAAAAGGTTAGCACAGGATAGGGTGGCATGGAGAGCTGCATCAAACCAGTCTATGGACTGATGACTCCAACAACAACACTTTAATAGTATGTTTTGTTTTTGTTTTTTACAATTGGCTAATAGAAATATACACAAAATATACTGTAATTCTGTATTTCATGTCTTGTTTGTAATCTCTTCAACACCTATACCAAAGCAAACATAAGTACTGTAAGTTGTGCCAAAAAAATTATCTAAACTGTTCAAGTCACTTTTCAGAAGGCCAGTTCTGACTCTTCGTTGTGTACACGATGCCACTTCTGAAAATGCATTCAACTTGGAAGTTGTGCTAGATTCGAGTGGAATATGTAGTTTAGTGAATTGTTTACACTGAGATACTCAATTTTTCTTGCTATCCATTTGAGTTGCATCATGGACGAGAACCTTTTTACATTTCTATTGTTTGCATTAACCCTTTTTCTTTCTTGTCTGCTTGTCTCGAATCTGAATTTTGTGCTAAATACTTCAGTAATTCATTTGCAAGAATTCAGAGCTTTTTAACTTGTAGAGTAGGCTTGGGTATACCTTTTTTGTACCGGTATAATTAAATGAAGTGTTATTGATTTTTATGATTAATTAATTAGAAAATAGTTGTATGCATTCTGAAAAAATAGTATTCAATAAAAAACAACTAAATTCAGCTATATGAAGCTTGGAAAATACAGTTTACTTAGAAAGAATGTGAATTACAGTACATTTGTGTAGCAGAGTAGTTCAGCATCACATCAGTAGGAGAGGCAGTAATTTATTATATACTGAGGCTGATCTGTTATCGGCATCTCTGTAATGAACTTCTCTCCACAGCGACACACTTCACCTACCCTGTATAACATAGAATATTTCTTTCTTGAATTATTCTTATCTACTGTGTGTATGTTTTTTTTTTCTTTTTTCTTTTATGTCTATGTGTCGATAAATTCAATTGTTGGTCTTCCAGCTTTTTCTCTTTTCTAGATTTACACTCATTGCCAAAAGAAAATTTTGCACCAAGGAGGAGTTTTCATTTTGCTGCAAAACTCAGGAAGCTTGCAACTCAAGCAGATAGTCAAATGATTAGCATAGTGATACTAGTTGAAAAAGATGTGGGTAGGAGAATTTGTGCTGCCCACTCAGCATTTGGTCGTTTATTTCATCATGCCTTCATGAATTAAGGATCTTACAGTGCTTACCAAGATCATGGTTCACCATGTTAATTTCATATCAACACTGCTTTACGGTTGTGAAATTTGGGCCCTCTACCATCAGGATATCAAAAAGCTAGAGCGTTTCCATTTGCGAAATCTTAGATCCATTTCAACATCAAATATTGTCAACCTTGCAGTTCTTGCGAAAGCGCATGCTATAAGCATTGAGGCTACCATCATTGGCTATCGTCTCAGATGGATAGGGCACAACCCTCGCATGATTGAATAGGGCACAACCATTGCATGAGTGATACCAGGCTTCCTTGTCAACTTCTGTATCGTGAACTCTGCTCTGGCACAAGATTTTATGGAGTCCCCTTTGAGGTGTTTCAAGGATCAGCTAAAGCATATTATGAAAAGAGCTGGAATTAACACTCAATCCTGGGATACGCTTGCTGAGAATCATACACTTTGGCACCATACTGTTTCTACTTCAGTTACTGTGTTTGAAGCGGACCGACGTAGACATGAAGAGGCAAAACGACAAACAAGGAAGTTCCTGCAAGCTCAGCCCCCCTCCCGGAGCCATTCCATGCAATTTGTGTGGATGTATGTTTCATGCCAAAATTGGGCTACTGAGTCATACGAAACATATTCACGAAGCATTGTGAGTGTAAAATTATAAACTGCCAAAGATTTTTTTTTTTTTCTTTTCGGATATGAGTTGCAGCCGATGAATACTAGTTGAATGGTTTTGTCACCAGAAACATTGAAGCTGTGTAAAGGCTCTCAGAGGCATAGTAGAATGCTGCTTCTGATTGTGGAATGTTCATTGACCACTCGACATGATTCTACGATGCAATCAAGGCAATATCAACAAGTTATTGCAGTTTAAGAGGGGGTGCATTAATGGAATATGTGAGGCCGGATGGTCATATCGATGAATCGCCTGGTGTCTATGTTGTTTCGACCAGACTATTAAGGCATGATTGGACCAATAGATGTGTGAGGGTATCACACAACTGGGCTCAGGACGCTTTTGACTGTCCAGGAGGAGAGAGGATCATCCTACCCTTCGACAAGTACGAGCAGTGCATGAAATAAATAACATGGTTAGAGCTAGATTATATTATGTAAAACTTTGAAAGTAGTCCACCTTTTCAATACCAGTCAATATATAGACATAAGAGAAAATACAAGTTACATCCTTAATAGTACATGTATCGTCCTTTGGTGTAGGACATCTTCAGCTATATGAAGATTGAGAACAATTAAAAAAAAAAAAAAAATTGAAAGATATACAATAAATTAGAAATACAAACTCACATGAAAACTAAACACTGTATATAAAACATTGTTTTTCATTGATAGTCCAAGATTTGCTTTAGAAGTTCAACATTATTTTCTTGATGTCGAAGATATACAGAAAGCTGTGTTAAGGCTGCTAAAGTCGTGAGCACACTTAAAAGTGACTAGTACTACATTAAACACAGTATGTCCTTGAGACTCGTTGGTGATTATGTTGACATATACATATTATAGCAGGAAGAATTCTTAAACGTTAAGGTATTGCATTTCTTAAACATAGATAGCGAAGCTGGGGGAACTCCTCTTGAGTTGAGATTGAGGAAGTTCTCAGATGGATAGAATAGATAGAAGACAGAGAACTTGAAGAAATGAATTAGAAAGCGTAGGTGTCTGAAAGGAGAAAATAAGAAAGAATTAGGTAGGAGGTAGAAAGAAAGAATATTAAGTTAAATTAAAATAAAGAAATGGGGGAGTGAGTACTTGTACCTCTCATGTAATTATGACGACTCCTTGATATGCAATTTTGTTGACAATGAGGTGTATTAAATCTATCCATAATGTATTTCATCAAACTTAAGGAGATTAGTTAGAAGAATATGTGAAAAATGCAGTGTATCTTAATTTTTATCTTCTCATGGGTATCACTGAATTCTTACATTTTTTTCAACGTGTCTTGTTTTTACTTGTGATGAAGTATGTTTTCAGCTGCCGACAGGAATTGTGTTGTGGCATATGTAGTTAACCCAGGATCAGTTTCTCCGTATCTTCTTCATTGACGTCAATTTTGCCTTGCTTGTTGAAATTGGCTTGAAGTTCTACAATTAAGATACATTATTCACATTTATCACAGAAAATAGTCTCACTTCAGTTTTGAATGTCATGTATGAATAACTTACACCCACTTTCAATCAGTCTTGATGAATTCATTTCCTTAGTGTCTATGGGAACATTGTCTTTAAACGACAATATATTGGTTTATTTTAAGTCGTGTAATTCTTCACTACACTGAATATACCTTCAGACATGTTAGATTGATACTTTTTGCTAATTTTACTTTATATTTCTTTTTGTAGGCTGATCTGAAGGTAGTGAATGACGCTAAAGGTCAAACGGTATACAGAGATCATCTTCCACTACTTGGAGAACAGGGACCAGGTCGCACGGGTCCTCATGGACTACAAATTGGAGATCAGGTCAGTGTAATAGCTCAAGGAAATGGCTTATTTAATTCTGGTTTTAATTAGTTACAGTTAGTGGTGATAATGTTAGGCAGTTATTCTGCCAGTCAGTATTTCCTTTCTTTTTTAAAGGCTTCTTCAGTGAAATTCTTTAGATCATCATATTCAAACAATTAACATAATAAATTATCAAACCTTAGACATTATTAGAATACAAACATTTCAAATGAACATACATAACATCAAAAATTAAAGATCTTTTAAAATCACAATTTTAAAATAGCTTAATGAGAGATTCATACTTGTATTTAATGAATTTCCTCTGATGTCACATTTTTTGCTGTCAAGAACCAAATGACAGACCTTATTACACTTATGGTGGGTTGGTCGATTTTCTGAAATATTTCAGTCACACATTGCAAAGCACTGTGTCAACATGACTACTAGTGGTGTCTGTCTGCATGTGCAGAATTAATTATTTATTTATTTATTTATTTGTTTGTTTGTTTGTTTGTTCGTTCGTTTAATTTATTTATTTATTTATTTATTTATTTATTTATTTATTTATTTAGACAGACAGACAGACAGTAGAGCGCTGGCTTTCTGATTCCAAGTTGGTGGGTTCAATCCTGGCTCAGTCTGGTAGTGTTTCAGGGTTCTCAAATACACCAGCCTCGTTTAGTAGAGTTACTAGCACATAAAAGAACTCCTACGGTACAAAATTCTGGCACCTAGGTGTTGCCAAAAAAAACATAAAAGTAGTTAGTGGGACATAAAACCAGTAACCTTATTATTGATTTATTTATGACATATGTCTTTAACAAAGTAGTTCTCGAATTACAGCTAGGATGTTTAGTCCTCGGCCCGAAGGCTGGTTGGATCCTGAGAAATATCATCTCTGTATACTGCTGCCAGCTATTGGATTCTCGTGGTTCCCTTTGACTCAAAACCATGTGATTTGTAAATATAGTATTAAAGTATAGCTGTTACAACTGTAGTATAAAATTGTTATAATACTGTAGATTTTATTGACACAGAAAATTAACAATACTCTCATGGATTTTCAGGTTAATGTGGATCTGGAATTGGAAATAGTTCAGTCTTTGCAGCATGGTCATGGGGGATGGACTGATGGGATGTTTGAATGTTTGGGCACAACTGGAACTGTTGTTGGTATTGATGAAGACCATGACATAGTGGTGTCATATCCTAGTGGAAACAGGTAATTATCTTCTTTGTTTTAATTCTGTCAAATGAAATGCAAGTTAGTGGGCAAATATCATGTTGGGCAGATAAACTCAGGTAGTGAACATAGAAGAAGGTATGAGAACATAGAAGAAGGTATGAGAACATAGTATGAAAAGTAGAATCGAGGTAGTCAGAGTGAAGCTATGTAATGTTAAGTCTGAGTTTAGTATGGGCCTAAAATCTAACTCTAACACCATATCAAAGCCTCCGTTGCAGGCTAAGACACAGTAGCTTGCAGCCTACAGATGACAAATTGTGAACCACTTATCGAGTCTTGGGTAGGCTCAGGTAAGAACATTTTCAAATAAAGTTTTCTAATTGACCGAACGTTCGGAAATTTCGGTGGTTGATGTTGTCTGTGATGTTTGTTGATGCGAATCGTTCAACTGTACAGCTTGTCAAAATTAGTGTCTGATCTTCATATCTGCTCTAGAGAGGCTAGTATTGTTTCTCTTTCTTCTGTGTTTTGGCATATCCATTGCTGGTAGTCGAGTGGTTAATGTGCTTGTACTGGACATTGCAGGTGCTGTCCTAGACAAGGTTGGAGGATTTTTGATGGTGGGAAAATCCATAACATGCCGTGTCGTT
The DNA here is from genome assembly GCF_040414725.1 of Anabrus simplex. Classification (NCBI taxonomy): domain Eukaryota; kingdom Metazoa; phylum Arthropoda; class Insecta; order Orthoptera; family Tettigoniidae; genus Anabrus; species Anabrus simplex. Next base: position 83,640,031 of record NC_090268.1, on the reverse strand, counting down.
TGTGTTGGCATATAAAAGGACCCTAATTGAACACATTCGTTTTTTAGCTTAATACACTCAGCATCAATGTTTTACTTATAGGAGCACTGAATGTAGTTATCTAGGGTAACATGGCCTGGTTACAAGTAGAGAAAATTGAAACTGGCTTGTAAATCTCCCAGGTAGTATCAACTCAGAAGGCTTGTATTTCAGTAGCTGGTTGTTTGGGGCACATAGCTGTCAGGTTGCATACGGGAAATAGTGGGTTCGAATCCCTCTGTTGCCAGCCCTGAATATGGTTTTCCATGATTTCTCATTTTCACACCACGCTAATGCTGGAGCTGTACCTGAATTAAGGCCACGTTTGCTTCCTTCCCACTCCTAGCCCCTTCCTATTCCATCGTCGCTGTAAGACCTATATGTGTCGGCGCGATGTAAAGCAAGTTCTGTTGGATAGTTTTTATTTGTGTATTCGATGGTAAGTTTTCTAGCTTAATACGTTCCCTTTCCTTGTCTCCTGCAAAAACGTCTTAACAACATTTTACTGTATACGTGAATACTCCCTGCATATTTTTTTCAGAACTTAGCTAATTAAATTTGGATGCATGCTTTAATTGAAATACGATTGGTAGTGCTTTGCCTCAAACAATAGATCGGTTATACTGTAGCATTGTCCGGTCTTAGTCTGTGTGGCATCAATAGCATGTTAGGAGTGAAGTGTGAGCCACGTCTTAAGTATGGCTACAAGTTCTCATAATTGCTCATTCACAGCTAAGGAAAAGCTTACAGTTATTGAAGAATCAGAGAACATTGGAAACTGCACAACAGAAAGAAAGTATGATATAACCGAGCTCGATAGCTGCAGTCGCTTAACCCCACTGTCGGCAGCCCTGAAGATTGTTTTCCGTGGTTTCTCATTTTCACACCAGGCAAATGCTGGGGCTGTACCCTAATTAAGGCCATGGCCGCTTCCTTCCCATCCCTAGCCCTTTCCTCTCCCATCATCGCCATAAGACGTATCTGTGTCGGTGCAATGTAAAGCAACTTGCAAAAAAAAAAAATGTATGATATTAGAGAAAGTTGTGCTTGTGACTGACCAAAAAAAAAAAAAAGGGTGACTCCAAAAAACAAAAAATTAATTGCCGGCCATTACACAACAAATTCCTACCAAAAATTTACAAATTCTACTTCATGATTGCTTGCAACAAGCAGAACAACTTAGCTTGTGCATCACCAAAGTAAGAGTGTACATATGCTGAGCGTACAAGCCATATAGCGACCAGACTTGGGTTGCCTTAAACCTGCCACATTTCACAGAACCTGTTTGGACTGCCAGATTTGACAAGAGTGTACATCAGTGTGGTACTATATATTCTTGTTGCTGCATGTTTCATTGAGTGCAGCTCAGTAGTTGTGAGCAGTGCAAGCAGCAGGAAAATGGAGTAACCAACTATAAAGGAAATTGGGAAGTGTTTAAGAAGTGGAAGATTTACACTAGTAATGAAAGAGGATTAAGTTGCAATATACAGAACATTTTTATTTGTTTACGTGTAATCAGGCATCAAATAAGCCAATATGTTTCTCGCAATGCAATTTTTGTAAAAAGCTACTATACTCCGCACGGCCTTACTTCTAAATTGAAGTTTCGCAAAACAAATGAGCATCGCCTTTCCTCTGTTGCCAGCGCGCTACGCCCGCGAGGACAGCTGATGCAATATGACCGCGGTAAACAGCCCTTGTAAAATGTAATACCGTACTCAGAAAAACTAATGAATATGGATTGAAAACAAATTCACAAAAACTACACTTACTAACAACATATGACACTAATAAGAGAATATATTAATAAGAATAAATGAGAATGAGGAAATAAAACATCACTCACCGCTAATGGCTGGCACAGAAAGGAGGTTATGGCCTACAAAGGGAACACTCCACTGATCTCAGTCACTAGAACCCTCCAGCAATATGAAAAACACACTAATTACTGAAGGAAAATGCAAAAGATCGCGAAGCATACCAAATACCATACACGCTGAGCGAGATAGGTTGCCTTGTCTTGATCATTTGATGGGCTTTGCGTGAGATAGGTTAACCATGTGGCGAATGTAAATATTAGAGTTGGCAACTGGGTTTCGAGATCGTGCTCTGCCGATATAAATCGATATGAATGGCAGATTGGGATTGGTTGGATGCCTATGCTTCAGTGCATAATCACCAGACGGAGCCAAAATCTGCCAAAACGTCAATTTAGAAGTAGAGCCGTGCGGAGTATAAGTACACATTCAAGAGCTTCAAGTTTGTTATGACATGTTTGCAAATTTGAACAAAACTTACCAGTCTATAAATATTATTTTAAAGGAGGACAAGACAAATATTTGCTGGCTGACAGTTGCACGGATACGTGTGCCAAGGACTTGAGACAATTTTCCACTATTGAGGGTGAAGGTGTTTTTATTTCATTTTATTTTATCATTTGGGGCAGGCGTTGGTTGGAATGAGTAAAGATATAGCTCGATGAATATTAAAGTTATACCCTCTCGAGTAACAGTAACCAGGAAAGTACAAACATTTGCAGATAAAATGCACAGTAAAATGCTTTCCAATATAGTGCATTCTATTCAGTCCGATAACAGTTCAAGTATTACTAATCTTCTTCTTCTGCTTTTTTCCACACGCTGGTGGGTTCACAGGTGTGTACTGTGTTACACATGTGGAGCTGGCCCTGTCTTTATGGCTGGATACCCTTCATGACACCAGCCCTAAATGAAAGGATGGTTAGTAGTGCAATGTGTTGTGTGTATGTGAAGAAGAGAGTATTGGGAAAAACTCAGATGGCCAGTCCCCAAGACAAAGAAATGAACCATATGCGATTAAAATTCCCGACCCTGCTGGGAATCAAACCCAGAACCCTCTGAAACTAAGGCTTGATTCCAGCCATTCTACAAGGTGTCAGATGCAAGTTTCACTAATCTGTGGACAAATACTATCAAGGGAATGCTTTACCGTGTATAAATGTTGGGTGGTAGGCTACTTGTGTAAATATGTGCTTTATTAATGTGCTCCACATTCCACGACTGCCCAAAAACTTGTGTAAATAATCGTAGTGAATTGGAGGATTGTTCGAAAAGTTTAGGCATTTCTCTTGAACATACTTGTAATATTACATTTGTTCCAAATGAAGAAAGGAATACTGTAGTATGTACAAACATCTTTCATCCATGGTTCATATTATTGATAGTCTAGAAGCATGTTCAGAGCAAACTCATTTTGAAAGATAGCATTCCAGATGTATTAGATATACAGTACATTCAGTAAAATCTGTGGTTGCATTATTTAAAAACAGAGTCTTATGAGTAAGATTACATTCATCATTAAAATGGTATATGCTACCACTCAGTGGGACAGCTATTATGACATACTGCGATTAGTTAATTCCCAAATAGATGCTATGAAAGCTCTGTTTTTTTAGGGAAGGAGGAGCCCTCTGTTAAAATCAGAACATTAATGGCCAGCTTATAGTGTTTAAGATATTTAAAGAATTTCTAATTTATTGATATTAGATAGATAGATGATTTATTTTATCTGGCAAAAAGGGTGAAGAGGAGCTAACCTTAGTGTTAACGTTTCGTAGCACGGTAGGAAGAAGCAAGAACGAAAGTATGCAAGCCAAATTGCATGTAGTCTGCGCATGTTGAGCTTAGCTTGGTCTGGACACGAGAGCAGCACCTTGCCTGTATTGTTGTTTATGCACAGCTAGCTTGCCTGTATTATTGTTTATGCACAGCTAGCTTGCCTGTCTGCTCTCCAAGCGAGCATGGGCTGAGTCCATTATTCTCCTATGTAACCTATCCTCCTCCATTCGCCATTCCATTATTGTTCAACACTGTTGAGTTCTAAGTCGAAAAAAATACTTTTCTTCGTAAGAAATATTGTTTCTTCAGGTGCATTCTTTTATATCAACCAGTATCGCATGTTCCACTGGGAACTGAAAATTTGCAGCCTGTTACTCTGCTCACATGTTTCTTGACTTAATTACCATAAATTTTAGCTCAGTACTTGAGTACATTCTTATTCTGCACTAACAAAGACAATAATGAAATAGCATAATCACTAAATAACTCTGAAGGAACACTATTAAACATTTGGAACATTGTTCTGGAGGTACTCATCATTCTGAAATACCTGTAATGACTTACAACAACAAAGGCATGTAATGTGCATGCAAAGTTTGAATGCAGGGATTTCTTTTGTGATATCTCTAATTCTATCATTTGCCTATTGAAACATCATATATGGTATGGTATTTAAATCTTATGTCCGGCTCCATGGCTTAGCTTGCTGGTCTTTGGTCACAGGGGTCCCGGATTCAATTCCCGGCATTAACCATCATTGGTTAATTTCTCTGGCACGGGGGCTGGGTGTGTGTGTCGTCCTCATCATCATTTCATTCTCATCATGGCGCGCAGGTCGCCTACGGACGTCAAATTGAAAGGCCTGCACCTGGCGCGCCGAACATGTCCTCGGTGACTCCTGGCACTAAAAGCCATATGCCATTTCTTTTTTTTTTCATTTAAATTTTGTCCATTCCAACTCTTTGGCTGAATGGTCAGCGTTCATAGGGTCCCTAGTTCGATTCCGGCCTGGTCATGGGTTTTAATCGCGTGGCATTAATTCTTCTGGCTCAGGTACTTCGTGTTTGTGCCAACACTCTGCTCTTCATGTTCAGACGACACACCACCCTACCAACCACCACAGAAACACGCAATTGTGATTACATCCTTTCACATCAGGTTGGTGTTAGGAAGAGCATCCTGCCATAGAAGAGGTCCAAATCCAACAGATCGCACCCGTGATCCCACAAGGTGTGGGAAAAGTTGTAAAAGGAGGAGAAGATTTAAATTTTGTCCAGTTTGTAAGAAATTTTGAAAGGCAATTTGTTCCTTTCCAGTAGTTGAAAGATACTTCGGGTACCATTAGTTCGAGTGTAAATATGTTCAAGTTTGTAACTGTGTAGTCAACTAATACATGTTTTTTTCTTTGTCCAGGTGGACCTTTAACCCTGCTGTGCTGACCAAAGTATCTGTAGCTGCTCCCAGTTCTGGAGCAAACGAGACTCAGCAGCAGTTTGCTGTCGGTGACTTGGTGCAAATATGTAGTGACTTGGAGAGAATTAAGATTTTACAACGAGGGCATGGAGAATGGGCTGAAGCTATGGCACCTGTAAGTGAAATGAAATTAGATGAGTTTGTCAACTTATGATAGTACTGTTTCAAGTAATTTTGAGTCCATAATCTTTATGAGAAACTTGTATAATTTGCTACAGTATAAGCCATAAGAAATAAGCATAAATTATAATAAAGTCAAAATTGTCACCCAATACAAATACTTCCAAGAAGTAATAACGAACAACCTAAGTGAAAAAAAAACATTGATCCAAATAAGAACAAACAAACAAGCTAGCTAAAGCACCAAAAATGAACTTCAGACATCTAAAAATAATTTTAAAACTCTTATCCATACACACAAAAATTAAACACTACAACACAGTTATGAAAAGTGCTTCTATTTCTTCTCAGCTTGTGATCTGTTCCAGCACAACTGGCTTTTTCAACGACAACAGAAATTGTGTCCTGAATGCCATTACAGTGGAACCTCCATGATTCATTCCCGGAAACTACATTTTCTTGGAATATTCGTTCAGATTACGTGGTCCGACACGCATCCTAATTACTGTATTTACGCGAATAATCCCCGCCACCAAATAATGCATCAAAGGAGTAACATAGGCATGAACAAACAATTTATATCAATCCACGATTTATTAAGGCTTAAATAAAAGATATAAACAGTACATAAATTACGGTAGCAAATACGAATTATAAGTAGTACATAAGTTAGCGAAGTGCAGGATTCACATACGGGGGGAAAAAAAAGCAAACATAATATTATACTACGACTGCAGCAGCAGCGTCTGGCATCCTGCAATAGAAAAACCGCATTGTAATTGTGTATCTTAAAATTGCATGGAAATACACAATATAAATGAAATAAAGATACTGTACATTAATGCTCCCTTACCTGTAATCTTCTTAGCATTCATCATCACCGGCAGAATCGCAGTCTTCCTCGTCATCACAATTGTTCTCCCACAGTACATCGTCCTTGGTTCCGTCCAGCGAATTAGAGATCCCGCATTTCTTGAAACTCTTCTCCACCAGTTGCGGAGGAATTGAATCCCAAGCACGTTTTATCCATTCGCAAATCTGCCTCACTTCTGGGCGCTTGATTTTACCAGTAGGCGTAAATTCGTGCGCTTCGTCTGCCATCCCCCATTGTGAATTAGGACACAATAGTTCTTTAAATCATAAAAAACAAAAGATAGTGTTATATTGTTTTATTCTTTGAACTGACATCACTGATGAAAGGAATGGATGATTTTCCCAAAACATATATGGTAAAATAAATAGTTTTCTATCATTATAAGGTGTTTTGATAAGGCGGACTCAAGTAAAACTATTTTAAATAGTTCTGTAATAGATTACGATTGTTATCGAGACCAGATCAGATGTAGCATCTTTCATACATAAAGGCATGGGAGGTCTTGGGATTGCCTATTTAATGTCTTGATCCTAATATAAGACTGGGAATTTTACGTTTTTGTGTTAAGATGTCATAAAAACCACAGTCTTTTATTTGTGCAACATTGCATTCAAAATGTTCGTATCATTTCCCACTAGTCCGGACGTATGCAGCGAGCGTGCTTTCCAGCTGAGTTCAAGGTCACTAATAACCATCATTTCTGAAGTTGATTGTGCTTAGTGACGGGCAGAATTGAATATAATGCTTTTGAGAACTTTGTAGAATTGATACATTCGAAACCATATTCTCGAGTTCAAAATAACCTTTAAAAGTCGAATAGGCCTAATTTATGAGGTATAAGATTTCCAGAAAATGACTACTAATAGTATACCGGTGACCAAATAACAGTAAAAGACTTTTTAAAAAAAGAAGGAATTTTGTCATCTTGTCGGGCACTTTTGTATCTAATGTGCTTTATTTTATTAGATTAGTGAATTAAAAACTACTTGAGGTCGATTGTTGTTTGGCTTGGCGTTAATAGATTTTTCGAAAAGTTTGGCTGATCAAAGTTGCTGAACTGAAAGAAGTTTTCACGGGAAACTAACGATGTTTCCCTGGTAAAACTGAATGGAAATTACAGACATTTTTAACTCGCATACCAGTAATTAATGTTTGAAGCCAGCCTCGCGGTCTAACTTACCTGCCTCTCACCGGGAGGGCCCGGGATCGATTCCTGGTCAGGTCAGGCATCTTTACCTGGATATGAGGGCTGGTTCCAGGTCCACTCAACCTACAGTAGAAGTCCGTTATAGCGAGAATTCATAACAGCGAAAAATTTACTCGCTATAACAGATTGTCGTTATATCCGATTTTTGCATAAAAGACTGAAAACCCTTCATGCACTTTAAAATCGGTATAAAACGGCAATCAGTTTGTTCAAAACTTGCGTTTCCGCAGATGATATCCACACTATGGCTTACTTGTTTGTTATTTTTCGTAATCCGATACTACGTAAAAGTGTATGTTTAATTTCATTCTGAAAAAAAATAGTTCCGTATTTCTCCGAATCCAAGATGAACCCCACTTTTTCCTTCAAAAAATTTTAATCAGGCTCAAAAAGAACTTTGTAAAATCATACAGGCCTACGCATTTTCAGACTATTTTTAGACGCCGAACATTTACTTTCGTCACGCCGTATTTCATTTTTTTATGCGGCTGCACAATTATTCTTTATTTCCGCGGGTTAAGGGACCATTACCTTAACATTGGAATCATAATACCGAAGAGAACTCGTTGAAAATTTGCCAGCAATACCTATTCCATGCGTCTCTACAATACAACGATCCATCAGGAAATTATTCTTGCTGTCTATAAAACTGTTATTTTAACGCAGCGTCAGATATAACCGGCTACCGCTACACGCACGTCTCGCTTGTTGGGTGCGACCAAATTCAACGGCTAGCGATGTATAGGCCTAATCGCGAACGTTGAAAGTCAACGAACGAGTTTATTGCACCACGGTATGGCCAACCGTCCTTGCGTTTTTCGTGCACATACCTCACAATTTCATCATCGACTTCTTTAAAGCGTCCTTGTTGCGGACCACTGAATGCATTTTTTTTTTTGGTACAGTACGCATTCTTTTTAGCTCTTTGCCTTCAAGCTAACGCCAAATATTGGCTTTAGTTAGGCCTATGCCGTATTTTCTTGCGGCTGCACAATTATTCTACATTTCCGAGTGTTTAATAAACATTAACTTAAAATTGGCATCAAAATATCGACTAGAACCCATTGAAAATTTGCCGGCAATACCTTTTCCACGTATGTTTACAATACGACTATCCATCACGAAAATATTCCTGCTGTCTATAAACCTTAATTTTGCTAAGCGTCAAGTACAATAGACGCATTATGACTCTGCCACTGAGTAGCCATGGCTTTTCTAAGAATTCGAAGGGTCGCATGTTTTGATGCCATTCTGCAGATTTGAGAAACACACAGTTACTGTACACTGTACAACCGGTAGCGATGTGTAGTAAAGAGGCGGTCGTTTATTGTCAATGAGTTCTGTGCGCGTGTGAAAAGAAGCAGCGTGGTAACCGCGGTAGTTGCCAGTGATATCCATTAACTCACTGTTAGGCCGCGAATGCAACAACCCTTGAGTTTTCGCATGAGATTCTGCAGAAAAAAAAAAGTCTTGGATTCGGAGAAATACGGTATCACTCCAGAGATTTCTGTGGCAAACACTTCAGATTTCTTCTTCAAACAGCGTCACCTAACCTAACCGTATATGTAGCCTACCATGAAAACATATTTGAAACGCATGTAGAGAAATAACCTCCTCGCGAAAAATTTACATGTAAATAGCCGTAACTAGACGCGAGAAGATATGAAATATCCTCTGAAATCAGTGATGTACTCTGCCATATCTTGAGGTGTATGACATTCTTACGTAATTTCCGTATATAACACTAAAATTAAGATATCGTTTATTCAGTCTTTATTTTTACGAGTTAACAACTGCTATTGGCCACGTTATTTACGCATTTATTATGAAAACATGTTATACTCTTTCATTTCAAATTTTCTTTAGAGAACAGCAGTCGATGGGTATTACTAATCAACTCCAGCATCGCCTTTGAATGTCAACGAGAGAGCTCGCAAATGCACAAAGTGAGAAAACTGTACCGTACCGAAGATGATCGATCGCATTTTGTTGCAAACGTTTCAGTTTTCTTATTCAAACAGCGTCACGTATCCTACGTACGATGAAAACACACTTCAAGCGCCGGTAGAGAAATTATATCTTTCTTGCTATAAATTTTCATAATAGCCTTTCCGTAATTTAACCAGACGCGACAAAATACAAACTAACCTATGAAATCAATTAAGCACTCTGCCATATCTCGAGGTGTATCCCATTCTTACTTAATTGCAGTATTTAGCCTCAAAATTAAGCGGTCGTTTAGTCAGCCTTAATTTTTAACGAGTTAACAACCGTTATCGGACACGTTATTTACGCGTTTATTACGAAAATATACTCTCTTTCATTTCGAATTTTCTTTACGGAACAGCTGTCAACGGATATTATTAATCGACTCCGACATCGCCTTCGAATGTCGACGAGAGAAATCGCTAGTGCACATAGCGAGGAAACGATGCCGAAGGTAATCGATCGCATGCAATATCATCGCTGGGGTGCATAAATATTGGTAACGGAAAAAAAACGCGCGCTTAATCGCTCGTAATAACGGATGCGCCAGTGATAGGGTTCTTGCTGTAACCGAAGGACGATACACAGTTTAATATAGGAATTTTGAAGGGACCGAAAAAAGTCGCCGCTATAACGGAGTTCTCGTTATATGCCGTACTCGCTATAGCGGACTTCTACTGTACTTAATGACCTTCAATTGAGAAGCTATGTAATGGTGAGATGATGACCCCGGTCTAGAGAGCCACGAATTACGGCAGAGAGAATTCGTCACACTGACCATGCGTCACCTCGTAAATTGCAGGCCTTCAGCCTGAGCAGCGGTCACTTGGTAAGCAAAGGCGCATTGGGGCTATAGTTTGATTTGGTTTAGGAGCGTTTTTAAGATTATAATTATACATATTTCATTTTTGTGATGTTTAGCCAAATTGATGATGGTTTCTGTTCGTTCCCTGATTTTCCATTTTCCCATGTTGTACTTTTTTCTCTTTTTTTTGTGGTTCCTCCAGAAATGGAGAATCGATGTTCTACTGTACTTAGCGGCTTTCATGCTATCACGACACAGCCCATTAAACTGAGAATTTTACTCTATCTGTGTTGCTGGGCTTAGACTAGAATTCAAATAGGCTGGTCGGATTCCAGCTCACCCTGGTGTTATTTGCAGATACTCAAATATGCCAGTTTTATGTCAGTATATTTACCAGCACATAAACTCCTACAGGACAAAATTTTAGCTCCTCACTGTCTCAGAAAATAGTAGTATTAGTTGTAGTTAGTGGGAATAAAACCAGTAACATAATTATTTCACAAATTAAGTTCTCAGAAGGAAACCATAAAGCAATTGCAATTGCAGTATTTAAGTATTTGTGTTCTTTAGGTGCTTTCAGTCGTGAAGTTGCCAGCGTTTCTCCCCAGTGTGGCAACGTGTTCATCAGTTGGATTGCCACCCTTTTCCTAGACACTGGTAGCAACGGCGTGGTAGGGGAGATATGTACAGTACGTCCCCTTGATCACTGTATTTACATTCTTGTGTATAGGTCCCCCCTCTTTTCTCAGAATTTTTCAGCAAAAATGTTGAAAGAGGAAATACAGCAAATAAATTTCCAGATATGACGAAAATTGAGAAACCCAAAAAGTTTTAATTATCTGCCATTTATTTGATAAGAAATTGGTATGTTTGTCTAATGAGTCATTAAAATAAATTTTCCTATTAGTTTACAAAATTTGGCAATGGGATCCTCGTAAATATCCCAAGTGGTGCATCATTCTGTAAAAAAAAAAAAGCATTTAATTTTTATACGAATCTATACTACTGTATTAATGATGATAATTTAAAAACAGCAAGAATAGTAGCTTGCAAAATACTGCTAAATTTACTGGTTAAAACTTGTGAAGTTGAGAAATTATGATTGTATTTACTGACATACCACAGCTAATTCTTTCACCCTTCCACAATGAAGCACGTCCATTAAAACTCATACAAGGAGAATTATGTAGGATTACGATCAGCCATAAAACAGTTTAATGTTTGTAAGCATTGGCTGTCTCTTTCATTTATCAGCATTAGAGGCTGCTTAAAAAAAAAAAAACCCCACAGTTCTCGCCCCTCAGGCAAGCAACTCAATGTTGGAAACATCCTAGGAATGTGAGCTACGAATTTTAGGTAGTAGAACGAGAATATATTCTTTATTTATCTCTGAAAATTACAATTCTTTTCTTAATCATCGTTATCCGGTCAATTAAATTTGCATTTTGCCTTTTTCTACCACTACAACTGCTAATGTGAGTCAGTGCAGAGTTTCGCTTATAACTATATTCGGTGTGGACATTTTTCAGAAAATAAAGAAATGCCTGAGGGTATTGAACCAAGGAACACATTACAGAAACAATTATGTAAATAAGTTAATTTTTCTATTATTTGAATTTAGAAAATAAAGTAAAGAAACAAGTGATTTTAAACTATTTTTCTCGAATGGCGTTTAGGCCGAAAGTGATTTTCAAAATTTATTTTTTTAGTTTGATATAGCTATCAAAGTCTCACTATTTGAAACCTTTCCGGGCCCTTTAGCCCTTCAGTTTTCGGCGCAATTGAGGAAATTGTTTAATTTTACGTTTTTCGTAGTACAAGAACCCCTACTTTGTCTGCTGAGAAATGTTTTCAAAAGTAAAATGATCGTGGATAATGGGGAACAATTAAAGACAGCTGCATATCATGCTGCTATAGGGTAGGAATTATTGTAAAAATTTAATACCAGTAATTCAAGAACAGAAACAGGTATTATCTTCTTTCAGGATCATAACATTAGAGTGTGAAATTAGGTGCAGTAAGTCTAAATGAAACTGATCTCAGTAAATACAGAAAATAAATTAAGAAATTCATTAGTCTAATTATGATTTCCTGTTTACTTGGAGGCAACCGTCATGAAAGTCTGTTTCTTTTTAATCATCTTCATTGTCACTATTGTTCTGCATCAGTTTGTGGTCAGTTGTATGTAAGAGGTTATTCCACCTGGAATTATGGAAAGAATGGTGTTTAGTTTATCTAACTCCCATTTAACCATCTTCACTAGATGCCTGCAGGAGACATTCAAACTCATACTAGCCGATGACATGAATCCTGCTGATCTCGTCATTGACTTAATGTATCGTAATTTATGATTTTCATGTCCTTTGTTGATGATTTCCCAATTTTAATGAAGATTCCTTAAAGTATGTTTCACCTAATCAACACTATATCAGTTGTATTAAATAGCCTGTTCTATTATTTCAGGACTACTCTCGGTCTCTATTTAGGACCATCTTCAGCTAACATACACAAACTTATAAACTTATAAATAGCCCACGTACAGTAAAATAGAGAGCATTACAACAGCTATGGTCATGTAGTCAGGATGGACAGCCAGAGACTCACTTCAAGAATCTTCAACACTGTATCTAGAGGGAAGGCAACAAATGCCAAATGGACGAATTTAGTACGGAAAGACCTACAATACCTAAACGTTGATCACATTGACATTTACAACCGAGATAAATTCAGAAAGTTAGTCAAGACATCTGACTCTCTCCATTCACTAACAACTAAATCACTGCGTCCTGGAGTAGGAGTGAAATGGACTCAAGAAAGAAAAGACATCCATAGCGCTAGAATGAAAGAATACTGGGCTAAGAGGAAGAAAAGAGCTCACCAGAGTTAAGAACCACGTGGTCCATCGTAGGCCTAAACGAAGAAGAGGAAGAAGAAGCACATGTACATACAAAAAGAAAATGTTAAATTCTGTAAAAATTCACACTTCACTAAAATTTTCTTTCATCATAAGTAATGAATACTTGACAAAATTGTTAATCATTGATGTGTCCATAATGTGTTTCTTACAATTTATTGTTCATCATGTTGTGAAAAGATTTTCTCTAATTAAAGGGGGTCTGTTCTCATATCTACATCTGTGGAAAATGTGTAAATCTATTAGATATTGTTTGTTGGTCCAGTAGTGAAACAAATAAAATCTACTTAAGCTGATGTATTAATAATATATCGTGAAAAAGTTCCTTGTTATTAAATAGGTATTCAACTCCTTCTCACTTAAAATCTATTATGAAGTCCTTTTGATTATGTTTGTTGGAAAATGAATTCTGTATTTAGACTCTGTACACACACTTATTTGATGTTAATGTGTTATTACTAAATGAACATAACACAGGGCTATTATTTTGCAAGAGGACATCCTTTAATGCTATTGCTTATTTTTATATATCGTTGCTGCATAGGAATTTGGAGATCAGGAAGCTTGAAAGACTATTGTACAAATGCAGGTTGAACTGTAATAAGCCTTGCACACAGTAGAACAGACAGTTCTCATTCAGTGCCTCTGAAAACAGGTCTTCATGTATTTTGCAACTGAAGGAACTTATGTTCCTTTTTGATGTGTTTGTGACCTTTTTGGCTTCATACAATTATTTTTGCTTTATTTTTTAACTCATTTTCAAATTGCTTTGTTGAATGAATTGTTTTGTTTTATTTTAAATTTCTTTTCCACTTCATTTGTTCAGAGAGGGTGATTACTTAGTTGTATTTCCTCTTAAAACAAAAATAATTAACATCTTAATCACTTTGAATGTGCTTTTTTCTTTCTGTCCAGACTCTGGGAAAAATTGGTCGAGTGCAGCAGATTTACCATGATAATGACTTAAAAGTAGAAGTTTGTGGAACATCTTGGACATACAATCCCATTGCAGTTACAAAAGTTGCATCGTCCGATGGCAGTGTCCCCGGCACTTCCAGTGGAGGTGAGTTCATAATTTATTTATATTCCAGGGACTAAAATATTGTATTTGATACATATTTTAGTTTTTTTTAATCTTAAAAATTGCATTGATTTAAATTAGCACTCCCATGATAACGAGAATGTAGTAACTAGGAGGGTCTTACTTAAATTATTGAGAAACATCGTTGCAATCTACAGGCTTAATACAACACATTGAGGTAGTATGACATTGTTAGCTTTGACCACATGAACAAAGCTGATTGTTACTAGAAACGAAATGACTAACAGTGATGTTTTGTTTGGGCTTTTCTCCTGTCTTTGTTAAAGAGGGGAACTCCTGCTGTTGAAATTCACCACACACGTCATTGTGCAATTGAAGATGGGTGAAACATTTCAAAGATGGAAAACGAGCACGTAAGATAAGATAATCCTCATTATAGTTACTTTCAAATTTCCTGCATTGAACTCAACATGGAAAAGGGACATCATTATTGATGTTTCCGTCACTGTAGACATAATTGAAGCAATATTTGCATTAGAACATTGTGCTGTGCAGTAAATGATTGCAAGCTTAAGCTATCGAAATGTTTGGAACCATTGAGCCAAACATTTAGTGATGGAAGACCATGAAGTTCAGAGAAAATCATCTCTCAAAACCATCAGAGATATCAATATGAAAGACATGATTTTCACTGAGGTTGTGATGGTGGTGAAAGTTGATTCTGTTATTATGAACCAGAAACAAAACGACAGAGCATGGAATGACACCATTGGAAATTGCCAACCAAAAAATACATTATAACAATACATTTTGCTGGTAAAACTATGGGCATTATCTCCTGGGATGCAGAAGAGTGCATTCGATATGTTCTAAATTTCCTGTATATTGGAAAACCATAGATGTTCATTATTATGTCCACTTCACAAGCTCTGTTGTGCATTTCGCAATAAAATGCCCCGCAAAGATGATCCATCAGCCTTCAGCGTGATAATGCATGCCTTGATTGCTCAGTTCACAAAGAACATTGGGAAAAGAACGGGGGAATTTCTGCCGCAACCTGTCTACAGTCTCAACATGGCACCCTCTATCATCCTTTCAGCTTTTGTACAAAACAGATGCTGTGAGATGGAGGGTATATAGAAAAGAATATGGTAGAAGTCCGCTATACCGAGTACGGCATATAACGAGAACCCCGTTACAACACCATTTTTTATCTGTCCCTTCAAAATTCCTATATATAACTGTGTATTATCCTTCGGTTACAGCGAGAGCCCTATCACTGACGCATCCATTATTACGAGTGATGAAGCGTGCACGATTTTTTCCTTTCCCAATATTTGTGCACGCAGTCGTTACATTATATACATTCGGAGGCGATATCGGAGTCGATTAGTAATACCCGTTGACTGCTATTCCATGAAGAAAATTAGAAATGAAAGAGGAGAACGGGTTTTCATAACAAATACGTAAATAACACGGTCGGTAGCAGTTGTTAAAGTACAAGTATGAAGGATGAGTTCTCCACCTAATCAATACTTTATTTTACAGTGGAACCTCAATTATCCGTTCCCGGAAAATACGTTTTCCCGGAAGATGCATTCAAATTACGTGGTCCCGCGAGCATCATAATTAAATCACGTTGAAAAAGTCCCGCATTATCCGTTCCTCGAAGAAACGATTTCCCGGATCAACCGTCCAGAAATCCCAGTCCCATCAACGCTAAATCCTCGATCAATCGTTTTTTAATAAACTGTATCTCACGAAAGGACGGCTATGGCATATTTATGGATCTTGGCGTTAACGCCCTGTCACTGCGATAATTAAAGCAAGTACTGTACCGGTACTGGAAAACCGATCGGCGGTGAACTTGCATAAGGGACCATCTTAGCATCGCATTCGGGTGGTATTGTTTAGAGAATCTCGGAAAATCATAAAGCAGAGAGTGGCCACAACAATCGCAAGGAGACACGGTGCATTTCGACAGCTCTGCTTGAAGACGGAACGAGTTTCGTCAAATGTTCGCACTTATAAAACGTCCATATTATGTCCAGGGTTAGATGTTTATATTTTTACATTTTTTCGATCGTACTGACGAAGAGATTTTCGGCACTTTGCTCAGGGCACTGCAGAGTAACTGGGCTTTCAGACAGGAATCGAAACTGTTCCTTCTTAACACAAATTCAGTATTTTTGATATTATCGTACATGATTATGTTAGCGAGACCAAAACAGATGTTGCACCTTACATTTAAAAAAAAGAAAGCCATGGGAGGTCTTGGAATTGCTTATTACTGTTTAGGCCCTAATGTAAAACTGAGAATTTTATGTTTTTGTGTTAAAATACCAAAAACCGCAGTCGTTTTATTTGCGCACGTTACATTTTAAATGGTTGGTATTATTTCAAACTCGTACTGAATGTGCAGCGAGCGCGCTTTCCAGATGACCTCAAGGTCACGAATAACCGTAATTTCTGAAGTTTTGATATTTCTTTTATCTTCCCAATTTGATTGGATTTGTGATGCGCAGAATTGAATATAATGCATTCGAAAACTTTTAAGAATCGATACTAACATTCGAAACCATGGTTTTGAGTTCAACATAACCTTTAAAAGTCGATGTAGGCCTAATTTGCGCGGTACGAGATTTCCAGAAACTGACTACGAACAGTATACCAAAGACCAAATTACAATGAAAGATTAAGAAATGAACGGATTTTGCCATCATTTTGGGCGCTTTTGTATCGAATGTGCTTTATTTTATTAGACGAGAGAATTATAAACTACTTGTGGTCGATTGTCGTTTGGCTTGGCGTTTTTAGATTTTTCGAAGAGTTTGGCTAGCCTAATCAAAGTTGCTGAACTGAAAGAAGTTTACACAGGAAACTGACGAAGATTCCCCTGTAAAATTGAATATAAAGTATCGAGATTTTGAACTCGCGTACCGGTAATAAATGCGGTTTCGCGGTCTAACATTTCCCTCTCTCATCCAGAGGGCGCGGGTTCGATTGCGACCAGGTCAGACAATGTTACCTGGATATAAGTCTGGTTCCAGGTCCACTCAGCCTACGTGATTACCTTTAATTGTGGAGCTTTCTAATGGTGAGATGGTGACCCCGATCTACAGAGCCAGGAGTATCGGCCGAGAGGATTCGTCGCACTGACCATGCGCACCTCATAATCTGCAGGCCTTTGGGTTGAGCAGCGGTCGCTTGGCAGACAAAGTCCCACTTGGGCTGTAGTTTGGTTTGGTTTAGGAGTTTTTGTAAGATTATAGTTATACATTTTTCATTTTTGTGATGTTTAGCCAAATTGTTGATGGTTTTCATTCATTCCCGGATTTTCCGTTTTCCCGTGTTTTACGTTTTATTTTCATGGTCCCTCGAAAAACGTAGAATCGAGGTTTCACTGTACATTGTGTGAATATTATTTACATAAAAACAGTACCGGTTTCGACCCGTAAATAGGTCATCTTCAGCTGCTAGAGAACCTACCTAATAGCGACTGTACAGAATAAATACTACTAAAATTAAAATTAAACAAGAATGCCATTAAATAAACATGATACCACTATTCTAAAATTACTTAATGTTAAGATATATACATATGGTACAGTTTTGGGGTTAAGGGGGTTATTTTCAAATACTACATTTACTGAGGCTGGAATCGGATACAGTTCTTAGAGTTAATCAAGATTCACTGATATTCAGATGTCAAGTTATCTGTGTTAAATGCCACTATTATGTCCAACGGTTTATGAGATCTTTGAAGTGCATTGTTGTGCCGAAAATATTACGGGGGTGTCGTGTTCCCTAGAATAAGAGATTCAGCAACCAGTTCACGGACACATAGCTTATACTCAGTCTATATCACTGCTGAAAAATATGTTAGTGAGTGCCACTATTCTAAAAAATACTTTATATTAAGATATATACATATGTTACAGTTCATCATCATCATCGGTTTGCCCTTCCAGCGAGCCGGGTAGGGTGTTTGAAAACGAGCGTCTTCCAAAGTTGCCTATTCAAAAACATTTCGTTGTTACAGTTATGGGGTTGAAGGGTTTTACACTGGCCCCATGATTACCACATATTACAAAAGTTCCGTTTGCTGAGGTTGAAATTGGATACAATTCTTAGGGTTTATGGAGAATCATTGACATACTGGTGTCAGGCTCAGATACCCAATGTTAAATGCCAGTACCATGTCCAACGGTTATTCAAAGTGCATTGTTGGGCCGCAAATATGCGGGGACGTCGTGTTCATTAGAATAAGAGGTTTAATAACCTGTTTACAGATACATAGCTCTTACTCAGTCTATATCAATGATAAAAAACAGGCTAGTTTATATTAGACTTCCTTATTGAGGTTTACGTTGCTGTGCGTGACGTATTGAAATCAGTGGAAGCTAGTTGTGGGTGCTCCTCTCTTCATACTTGTGTTCCCTCATGTAGTTTTTAAAAAATGTGTGAGCTGGATATGTCCTTGAGCATGGTTAGGAGCGTGCTGCACATTGTTGCGTGTATGTCGTGTTGTTAACTCGTTAGAAATAAAGGCTAAGTAAGCAATTGCTTAATTTTAATACTCTGCACTGAAATTAAGTAAGAATGCAATACACCTCAAGATATGGCAGAGCGCATCACTGATTTCAGAGAACTGGTGAAATTTTGGAGAGGCTATTCCCATGTAAATTTATAGCGAGAATGTTATCATTTCTCTACTGGAGCTTGGAATATGTTTTCATGATACATATAGTATAGTTAAGTCAGGTTAGGTGAAGCTGTCTGAATAAGAAAACTGAAACATTTGCCACAAGATCTCATCATCAAACCATATAGTTTTCTCGCCATGTACACTTGCGAGCTCCCTTGTCGACATTCAAAGGTGATGTTGGAGTTGATTAGTAATACCTGTCGACTGCTGTTCTCTAAAAGAAAATTCGAAGTGAAAGAGGATAACAGGTTTTTGTAATAAATACGTAAATGATGGGGCCGATAGCAGTTGTTAACTGGTTAGAAATAAAAGCTGAAGTAAATGATCGCTTAATTTTAATGTTATATATTGAAATTAAGTAAGAATGTGATACACGTCAAGATATGGCAGAGTACATCACTGATTTCAGAGGATAGTTTATATTTTTCTCCCATCTAGTTAAATTTCGGAAAGGCTATTCCCATGTAAATTTGTAACAAGGAGGTTATCATTTCTCTACGTGAGCTTCAAATATATTTTCATGATCCATATACGAAATTTAAAAAACATTGTTAGAACAGGTGAAAACATATAGTGGGTGTATTGAGCAACAGCTGCACAGAACACTAATGGTGTATCAATTATCTATGACTTCCATGGGTTTTAAGAAACCACTGGCTTGTCAGTTTTCTGTGCTAAATGTAGACTCCTTATAAATGATCATATGATCTCTATCACAGTCTTCAATTCAACTCAGAGAAGCATGTCATTAGGCAGAGCCTATTTATAATAGCCTTGTAGGCTCCAAGGCTGACAGCATGTAATTATTTGCAGATTGGGGGACAGTGGGTTTGAACCCCACTATTGGCAGCTTTGAAGATGGTTTTTCTTATTTTACCCACTTTCACACCAGGCAAATGCCGGGATTTGGGCTTAATTAAGGCCGCAGCCACTTCCATTTCAATGCTAACCCTGTCTTATTCCATCATCGCTATAAACCTGTCTGTGTCTGTGCAACGTAAAAAAGAAAAGAATGAAGTTCCATTGTTTGCTGCATCCCTTATGAGGTTAGGAAATAACAAGATTGCCAGATGGGAGGAGGAACTGGGATTTAAGAAAGAGCCCATTGTATGAAGATGCAATACGTAAATATGTAGTGTATGCAGCTTTCTCTGTTTTCTTCATTTTCCTCTGTCCACATTCCCCGGTCATTACGTTTATCCTCTGAACATGTTCCAAACCTTCCTCTCAATTGATATCCTACATTTGATGTATATTCTTACACTAGTTTCAATTACATATTTATTTTATATTCACAGCAAGAGATTTTAACATAATATTGAGGAATAATTTGTACCTCAACAAAAATCGACTGTAAGCAGTATTCAAAGCATATGGTTTCTTCACAACAATCATAATTTGCTGTATATTAGTGAATATTCACAAGCACTTACCATAAATTCCATGTTGAACAAGGGAGACGTTTAAAACTTGTGTCTTTGATCAGTGGTCCTAGCAGCGTAACTGATAACTATATAAACTTACCGCACTTCTTGTTTCTCATTTCCAAACCATGTATCATAATGTAAGCAATGGTTTGTACTAAACCCAACAAATGTTTATAGCTTCTACATTATCCATTTTTGACCTACAGCAATCCTAGTGTTTATGTCCAACATCTAAGCTATCTGTATATATATTATAAAAAGTATCAATACCTGTACTTCATTTCCATTTCATTGCTAACCCTGTCTTATTTCATAATCGCTATAAACTTGTCTGTGTCTGTTGAACGTAAAAAAGAAAGGAGTGAAGTTTCATTGTGTGCTGCATCCCTTGTGAGGTTTGAAAATAACAAGATTGCCAGATGGGAGTTGAGAAGATGTAGGTGTGTTAGGAGGTTCAAACCCTGTGCAGCAGAATATAATTTTCTTTAGCAGATATCTGTATAGTCCGTTCGGTATTCATGTTTCACTAATTGTTTGTTTCACGTTCCAGAGAGGCTGAGTGCTCTGTTAAAGAAGCTATTTGAAACACACGTGTCTGGAGATGTTAATGAAGAATTGGTAAAAACAGCTGCTAATGGTGATGCTCAAAAATGTGAAGAATCTCTGAAACGAACAGATGCTGATGTCAATGGTGTATTTGCTGGCCACACGGCCTTACAAGCTGCTAGCCAGAATGGTCATTTGGAAGTCATTAAGATTTTATTGAGACACAAAGCTGATGTGGAAATTGAGGTAGGATAGTATTATCATATATTCCTTTATGAAATGCTTTCTGAATTTATTATTATTATTATTATTATTATTATTATTATTATTATTATTATTATTATTATTATTATTATCATCATCAATATAAGATCATATTTTGTAATGCATGACATTTCCACCTGTAGATTTGTCACACTAATATACTGAGTAAATCAGCTGCATCTGTTATGCAACCCACAGTTTGTAACTTAATATGAAAACATCTCCCCTGTCTTCTGATAATTTCTTATGTAGGTATGTGGCTGAGAATACATATACTTGTGGCTGAAAAATTATTAGTAAGGAGGTAATAAATAATGAACACACAGGACTGTGCTGCTCTTGTAAAATGAACACTTCATGTTGGTCAGAAACTGAAATGTTATGCTATAAAGTCAGTTGCAACAGACTTCTCCATTGCAGCAGCTGTTGTTAAAGATGAACGGTGTGTTGTGTGTTGGGAGGTTCAAACCCTGTGCAGCAGAATATTTTTATGCATTTATTTCAGTCTCACGTGAGCTGCAGTGGTGAAGACCAGCAGTTATTATGATCACATTAGTTACACACAATTTCCTGTGATGTAATACGAGGGTGAATGAAAAAGTAAGTTACACTTCCAAGCTATGGCCATTTAAGCCCAGTTCACACTATATGTTACATGTAACTATTCTCATGTTTAGACCTGTATTGAAATTTGCTATAATTTGCATACAATTATTATTATTTTTTTTTTTTTTTTCCCTATTGCACCTATTCAATACAATTGAATCGTTCGTTGTTGAAAGGCACTAAGTCCACATTTTTGACAAATTCGTTTTACAGCGATTTTGTATTCTAAGAAGCGAGATGCATGTTTCGGTGTTGAAAGGAACCATTTCCTGGCAGCGCTTGTGCCATTACCACAGCTGTCAGGTTAGTTATTCCGTGCTGAAAGGAACTTAGTCCTGCAGTTAGTGCGTTTCAACACGGAATGTCTACCAGCGCCAACCGACCTGTGCAGAGAGCGCTGCTGTGTCTCGCATGTCAAGATTGGTGCGCTTGTTTCAATGTTTACAAAGATGTTGAATGTTGTCATTGACAATATATTCTACGTGGTTGTTGTGGTCTGCATATTATTAATCTTCTTCTTGTTGTGTTCATGCATATTGTTCCGAGGTATCTGTGAAACAGCAGAGGTGAAAGAAGGTGCGGGGGTGAACGGGTCTCAAAATGCGAAATTAAAGTTAAGATAAAATTTAACAAGGTTATATTTTCTTTGAAAGATCAAGAAATAACAAATAGAACAGGTACTCAGTAGCCGAAACACAATTTGAAAATGTACAATTACAAAGATTACAGGATTTGGGCTCCGAGAGCCAGACTCATAGTTCTTGAGCAATAAGCTCAACCTTATGGTATACAAGATTCAACCAAGGGGCAGTAGACCCCAATCATGCCCAGGAGCATTTACTCCTCTTTACACGGCAAAGCCTCCTCGAGGCATACAACAACTCAATTTTCAATAAAGAGCAACCCGCTCTCAAAATTTAAGCCTATCCAACGCCACACCAAATTCTACTTTCAAGCTGTCCTCCACGGACACAGACACAGGGGTAAAAAGATACCCAACCTACAGAGGCCTATTAAGTGAAGAAACAGAAATATTACATGGCCTCGACAATACCAAATTGAGAGGAGGCGAAGCTGCACTCCTAATACATTTTGTTTAAAACCTACTTGGCACTAGGCCGTTAATGCAAGGGCTAATCCCATCCTAAAGAGGTGACTTATATAAGAGAAACAATTTACGTTACATTAGAAGGGAAGAAACGGTTGTGAAAAATAAGTTCACCTCAATGCAATGTGAGTGGGAGCTCGAGAGGGTTAAGCACTCTCTATCCCAATATGTAGAAAGAATTGACACCAAGTGTCTTTACATTTTTAAAAGGAAGTTACATGGAAAAGGCTTCGGACCTGCCCCGAGAGTTAAACTGCTGAGCTAGCAAGAAATGAAGTTATTAAAAGGCCATTACCTTATGGATGAACTGCTGCCCGAAGAAAGAGGCGCTTCCCGCCCCCTGCTACGTACTTTACACACTGAAAGATGTTACTGAAGTGGCGCGGAGACCCGAAAATCAGCAGTTTATATACTCTCGCGGAAAGTTCGAGGCGTTTCAAGAATGAGAACACCCTCCCGCAAGAACTTTATTGGCTAGGGTTAAGCAGCATATCCCCGCTGAGGAAGATACACCTGATTGGTCATAAATTAATTAAAGAAATTTGGGATTGGCTAAATTCAAAACAAGGGGAAAGAAAGGGTTATAACAGCCAACTTAAACAATAACAGAAAGAAATTTAACAAGGAACAAACTTTTGAAATAAAAATTTCTCCAAAAAACAGTTCTTTCACTTCGCACTAGGGCGCACCATTGTAGTTCTTCAGTAGTGTCCTCTAGAAGAGAATGTTCACACTTCTTACTACAGGCAAAACAAAAATACATCGAAAACAACCCAGTTCAGAAACTTCAAAATTTCCAAGTAGTGACATCTTCTGAGAAACTTGAAAATTAACACATTAGATAAAGTTCAGACTTCCTCCAGTAGGGGAGTTCCACCTGGCGCAAGGTTTGAATTAGCGACATGGGGGTGTACCACCCGGTACACATATTATTAATCTTCTTCTTGTTGTGTTCTTAAAGATATTTTCATCATGGACGACGAATTTATGGCAGGAAAGAAAAGTAAACGCAACAAAGAAAATTATGCCAGGAATAAAATAAAGTGATATGCATTCATTAGTTTACACGGAGTAACACAGAAGCGTTTATTCAGGATTGCTAAGCTGTTTGCGAAAGGTGAAAGCCCAGTGGACAAGAGAGGATTCAGTAAGAAGACGCATGCTATGTCACATGAAATCTGCACAGAAATTCGGGACCACATTATCAAGTTTCCAGTCAAATCTTCTCATTATGGGGGTAACAAAGTAAACTATTTGGATGCAAGACTGAACTTTAAAAAAAGGCATGATTTATTTTGTGAGGAACATCCTAATCTTGAAGTAAAATATACATTTTATGTTGATTATATCAATAAGAACTTTGTCTAACGATTCGGTAGACCCCAAATAGATGTGTGCAGTATCTGCGAAGAACTTCAAGTCAAAATGAAGTCTCCGCACTTATCACAAAATGTTAAATTACCAGCAGCAAGTGAGCTAAATATTCACAAGCGCAGAAGTCAGTCTTCAAAAAAAGGGATAGTCACAGAATAACAAGGTACAGTTGGGATGGCCAGTATAGAACATTGATTGACTACGTAATCACAAATAAAGATGGTGGCAGGTACATCACAGATGTAAAGGTCATCCCTAGTGAAAGCATGGACAGTGACCACAGATTGTTGGTAGTAGACTTCAAACATAAGACAAATGAAATGCAGAAACTTATTACGAAAAAACCAACGATTAAAACTTGGAAGTTGCAAGAAGTCCAAATAAAGGAAGAATACAAACTAAGGATTCAACAGAGTTTGCCGAAGTGTGAAGTAACCAGCGTTAATGAAGAATGGAAGGCCTTCAAAGACACCTTTGTGGGAGAAGCCAAAAACCTGTGTGGAGTTACAAGTTCTATCAAAAGAAAAAAGGAGACACCATGGTGGAATGATAGAGTGAAAACAGCAGTGAAAGAAAGAAACCAAATAAAGAAGGCACTGGACAAGGAGAAACAAAAACAGGGACAAGAACGAAATGAACAAGAAATACAAAGACTTCAAGGAGTATACAGGAACAAGAAACTTGCTGTAAAGAACATTGTAAGGGAAGAAAAAGAGAAGAAATGGAATGAGTTTGCAGACAAACTGGAAGAGGACAGTAGAGGAAATACGAAATTGCTATACAGATTAGCGAAAAACAAGCGAAGGAATCAAGAGACCATAAAAGCAATAGAACGTGATGATGGAACTCTGGCACAAGAAGAGGGAGAAATTAAACAAGAACTCAAGATCTATTTCGAAAAGTTGCTGAATGGAGATACAGAAAACATAACAACAACGGATAGAGGAGAGCCAAGTCGAGGAACCACAACTGAACCACCAATTACATGGCTTGAGGTTGAAAATGCGCTCAAGAGCATGAAGAAAGGAAAGGCAGTGGGCGTAGATGAACTAAGTGCAGATATGCTGAAAGCAGCGGGAGTTCCAGGAATCCAATGGCTCTATAGACTGCTCAACAAGATATGGGAGGAAAATACTATTCCTGAGGACTGGAAGATGGGCATCATTGTACCTCTGTTCAAGAAAGGAAGCCGACGAAAATGTACTAATTACCGTGGTATCACACTACTGTCTCTTGTCCTGAAAATATTGGAAAAAATAATAGAGACCAGAATCAGAGATATTGTTGAACCAATTTTGGAAGAAGAGCAGTATGGTTTCAGACCAGGAAGGTCAACTACAGACCTTATATTTGCAATTAGGATGCTAATGGAAAAATACTGGGAGAAGAACAAGCCTTTATTCCTAATATTGTTGGACATTGAGAAAGCATACGATAGTGTACCAAGGGAAAGAATTTGGCAATCCATGAAAGAACTTCAAGTGCGAGATAGCCTCATAGACAAAGTGAAAATGTTGTATAGTGGGAACAGAAGCTGTATTCGAGTAGGATATGGTTTGTCGGACTGGTTTGAAACAAAGAGAGGAGTGCAGCAGGGCAGCTCATTGTCACCACTTCTATTTATTATTGTAATGGATGTAGTAATGAAATCTATTAAAAGGAAAGAACATGGAGATATCAAAGCCTTCACATTTGCAGATGATGTTGCGATCTGGAGTGACTCAGAAGATGAATTGGGAGAGAGAATACAAAGCTGGAATGAGGAGTTTAAGAAATATGGTTTAAACGTCAGCAAGACCAAGACGGTGGTGATGAAAGTGTATGGGGAAGGAGCAGAACCAATAGTCATGTTAAATGAAGCTCAACTGGACAGCGTTCCAGTTTTCAAATACTTGGGTAGCGTTATATCAAATGACAACCTAGCAAAACATGAGGTGAACAATCGAATCAATAAGGCAACACAATTCTACCACCAGGTAAGACACCTGCTGTGGGATGAGCAAATACCCATGAAAACAAAAATGACATTGTACAAGTTTTATTATACACCAATTCTTACATACAGTCTCGAAACCACAACACTGACCAATAGAGATAATTCCAAACTTCAGGCAGCTGAAATGAAATTCCTACGCATTATGATCCAGAAAACCAGGAAAGACAAGATTAGGAATGAGAAAATTAGAGAAGAAGTAGGAATAGACAATTCTCTCCTAAATAAGATTCAGATATCAAGACTGAAGTGGTTTGGTCACATGAAGAGGATGCCAGTAAACAGAACTGCAAGGAAGGAATTTGACAGAAAGGTAGAAGGAAGACGATCCGTGGGAAGGCCACGAAGGAAATGGATAGATTTAGTTAAGAGTGATGTAATGCTGAGAGGTCATGATTGGGACAAGTTGGTGGAGGAAGAATGGTACAAGGACAGGATGAGATGGAGGAGGCTCATATACCACACCCGGGAAACTGGAGATGGTTTAGGATGATGATGATGCAGAAGTCAGAAATTTTACTCTTCTGTGAAATCATGCTCAGAATCCTGCCAGTCTGATGATACAATCTGTGTTGCCTTTGACTACATGCAAAATTTACCTGTACCTCATATACCTGTCAGGAAATATTCTACCTAAGGCAGCTATGGGTACATGTGTTTACAATACACAACTTCCAAGACAATAGTTCCAAAGTAGACATGTATCATGAGGGGCAGGCCAAGAACGGG
Organism: Anabrus simplex; assembly: GCF_040414725.1. NCBI lineage: Eukaryota > Metazoa > Arthropoda > Insecta > Orthoptera > Tettigoniidae > Anabrus > Anabrus simplex. The sequence goes on along the minus strand of NC_090268.1, from coordinate 83,613,241 downwards.
GCCAATGGAATGTGCACATTCAGACTGGACTATCTCACCAACAAGATTAAACCAGGCACGAAGCAACTTCATTTGTATTCGGATGCGTGTCCAGGCCAAAATAGGAATCATTCATTTATTCGTTTCTGTATGTGCATGGTTGAAGATAAACGATTCGAGGAAATTATTCACCACTTCCCTATTAGAGGCCATTCATTCTTGCCTTGCGATAGGGATTTTGGTGTTTTCAAGAAAGAAATTAAGCGCTGCGACAGAATATACACTCCAAAAGAATACTGTACAATCATTCCTAAGGCAAAAAAAAAAGAATGTTACAATAAAAATGGTCGAAGGAACTGAGATCATTGATGTGGATGCGTGGTGGCCAAGCATTATAGGAAAACAACTCTAAGCGATGAATCAACAGGGAAGGACGTTCCTAGAAGTGCGAAGGTGGTGTTTGCTCCTGTATCGTTTCCCGAGTTCCAATATTCTGCAGATCATCCTGGCAGAGTGATTGCTCGTCCCTTCATTGGGAGCATAGTCTATCACACATTCCATTTGTTTCAGCCTGGGCCAAGAAATGGTCCTCTTATGAATCAGTTGATGAAGGCCTATGAGAAAGGACGAGTACCAATCAAATCAACGAAAAAGGATGATGTCAAGAAGGTTCATCGTTACATTACGACCTCTGAGACGAGTAAAGCATTCTTTGATGAATTACTAGAATGGCCGTGTCAGTGAAAAAGGTTTATCTTTTTTAACAGTATTACTTGTTTTACTAAAATGCTTTTGTTCCTCAATATCTGTGACTACAGTGCAGCTGTTTTATTAATAATGGGTTTATATAAACATACCGCATAACAAAATAATAAACAATTCCATGTGTTTGAAGAAAATAACAGTTACCGTATTCAGTTTGTTACCTTTCATTTTCATGCTTGCATATACATGTATTCCTTTTGAAATAAAGGAAATAAACCAAGAACGTAAATGTTATTGCTCGCTTACAGGTTCTGCTCGTTCCGTGTTGAAAGGAACTAAGTCCAGTTACGTATTTTGTCAGTAAAAGTGTTAGTAGCATACGGAAAAATACAATTTTTACTTTATTATAACGGTGTGTGTGTGCACTTTACATTGTACAAACAATCATATCTCATATTACAACACAAGAGCGGAAAAATAGTTTTTTCTGTGTTTATCTCAAAACTTTAACAATCGGACATAGTGCCTTTCAACAACGAGCTATTCAATTGATTTTGTGTTGTTAGAAATTCATTTTACTACAACATTACTTTAAAAGGGAAACCGAGCGAAACATGTTCCTTTTTATGTAATGTTGTAGGAAAATGAATTTCTAACAACACAAAATCAATTGTATTGAATAGGTGGAACAGAAAAATTTTAAAAAATACAAATTTGTATGCAAATTATCAAACTATATGCGCCGGGCCATTCCAATCAAGGCTGATCAAAATCACTTATATTAAGTTCAGCGGAATCGTTCTCGCTTCATGTTCCGAGTCGTGCAAGGAAAGATCAACTGACCATCTCATCAGTCTCCATCCGATCTGAGACTGGAACGGCTCGGCTAGGATCATCAATGACCGTCTAGTGGTAATGCATGAAGGGCCAAGGGCGAAGAATCAACAGGATGCCGCTCCTCACTTTTGCTATAACCATGGACAACGAAAGATTAACTGAGTGCATGCGTATCAAAAGCTGTATGATTTATCGCACAAAAATACAGCAAGGTTTTCAGCCGGCGTGATGCATTCTGGGAACAAAGTATTCATCTGTTGAATATCTGCTTCAATGAACCCCAACAATCATAATGGGATATACGGAAGAACCGGTAGAATTTTGATTCATTGTCAACTAACTCTGGGTCTGACTCGTTGGCTGAATGGTCAGCGTACTGGCCTTCAGTTCAGAGGGTCCCGGGTTCGACACGCACCAGGCCTCTCCAGAGGCCAATATGCCATTATTATTATAACTAACTCTGGAAGTAAGGTGAAAATTTCTCCTCCTTTTTGCTTTGTCAGCATTTGATGCACCCTGAACCTCCGACTAGGCCTTTTCTCCTCTTTTTCGTCCAAAATCAAGACAATTTCAATTAATGATTCGATTGAAAAAGGCATTTTAATTTTTGACACTACTGTTTACTAGCGGACCTACTGGGATAGACTGAACAGAACCGACTCTGCTGTGGCCCTGTCAACACAGTACTCGTTACAGGCACCACGAAAGTGACTTTAATGCACTGTGGGTCATATGAAATTCCTTTTGTGTCTAGCCAGTTCTGTATGTTTCCCTTTTTCCAAAACTTGTTTGGAATTCTCTCGATTTTAACAAAGTAGTAGCGATCATTTTCTAAAACAATCACAGCATTGATTTGAGACTGGAACGGCTTGGCTAGTATCATCAATGACCGTCTAGTGATAACGTGTGAAGGGCCAAGGGCGAAGAATCAACAGGATGCCGCTCCTCACTTTTGCTGTAACCATGGACGACGAAAGATTAACTGCATGCATATCAAAAGCTGTATGATTTATCGCACAAAAATACAGCAAAGTTTTCAGCCGGCGTGATGCATTCTAGGAACAAAGTATTCATCTGTTGAATATCTGCTTCAATGAACCTCAACAATCATAATGCAACATACGGAAGAACCGGTAGGTTGATTCATCGTCAACTAACTCTGAGTTCGACTTGTTGGCTGAATGGTCAGCGTTCTGGCCTTCGGTTCAGAGGGTCCCGGGTTCGATTCCCGGCCAGGTCGGGTATTTTAACCTTAATTGGTTAATTCCAGTGGTTCGGGGGCTGGGTGTGTGTGGTGTATTCAGCTTTATAAATCATCCTAGGTAGGGTCCTCGTCTTCACAGATGTGCAGGTCACCTAATAGGCCGTCTACGAGAAAAAGACCCGCACCAGACCTCTCCAGAGGCCAATACGACATTATTATTATTATTATTATTATTATTATTATTATTATTATTATTATTATTATTATAACTAACTAACTCTGGAAGTAAGGTGAAAATTTCTTCTTCTTTTCGCTTTGTCAGCATTTGATGCACCCTGAACCTCCTACTGGGCCTTTTCTCCTTTTTTTCGTCCAAAATCAAGACAATTTCAATTAATGATTCGATTGAAAAAGGCATTTTAATTTTTGGCACTACTGTTTACTAGCGGACCTACTGGGATAGACTGAACAGAACCGACTCCGCTGCGGCCCTGTCAACACAGTACTCGTTACAGGCACCACGAAAGTGATGTGGTATTAGCACCAGTAGTTCAACTTTAGTGCACTACGGGCCATAGGAAATTCCTTTTGTGTCTAGCCAGTTCTGTATGTTTCCCTTTCTCCAAAACTTGTTTGGAATTCTCTCGATTTTAACAAAGTAGTAGGGAGCATTTTCTAAAACAATCACAGCATTGCTTTCTAGCCGGGGAAGAATGTCAGCAAACCATTTCTCGAATATGTTTTCATCCATATCCTCATGATAATCCTTGGTATACTTAGACTTAAACAATAACACACTCGCCACTCCACAAAAGCGTTTTCATTTCCTATTTGGAGCACAATAAGCTGTTTAGCCTTGCCAGGGGGAGATTTCAACCGACTCGATAATCCCCTAAGGAATTCATCTTTGCTAGATTTTATAGTATCATCTTTCCATATTTTCGTAGTCTTAGTGTGCCATGCATTAACCTACATATCATCAAGGAAATAAATAGATCTACCGTCTTCACGAAATTTCTTAGTCTGATGTAAATATTTTCGTCTCCACAACACGATTTCATCCTTTTCAGTAAGCACCCACTGGCGATTACGAGACACTGAAGTGAAGTTCATAATTCTCAAAAGTCTGTGAAGAGTTGCACGAGAAAATGTAGGCAATGTATTGTCACTACTAACTGAAGCTAATATTTTAATAAAAGTTGGTATTTCATTTCTTAAAAAGAAGTTGTGACTCTTTTACAGATAACGTCTTTTGTAAAACTGTCGTATTTTTTTCACTTAGCTTTGTCGCTTTACATGTTTTCTTGGGAGTAACCAGTTTCCCATCAACCTTGAGTTATTTCGTAGCACGGTAAATGCTCGCCACTCACGTTACTTCATCCAGAATACTTCCAGGATTTTCTTCACGAAATTTGGAAAACTCATTTAACACACGTCTTCTCATCACTTGTTAGTGGCTTCCCTTTTTTTATGTTTAATCACTGACGAGCCTGGTTCACACTTGATTAATAATTACAGCACTTTCTCACACTCACATACTGGATGGATGTTTGCACATCCAACTAATTAAACGTAGTAAATGATAAACGTTGTGTATTACTTTTATTCACAGTAAACTTAGAACAAGCAAACAGGAAAACTGGACACATGCTTAGGACCAGCAGTCACTGAGCTACGGGCTCAAGGAACAATGTTTGCGAAACGGATCATTCTTTCCTGCAAACTCTTCTGTTAAGTAACTTGCCTCCCTATGTCTGGGAGATGTAATACCGGTATATTTGTACACACGTGTGGGAAGAACAAGGAATACTTGCTGGGCTGAGTGGCTCAGACAGCTGAGACACTGGCTTTCTGACCCTAACTTGGTATGTTCGATCCTGGTTCTGTCTGGTGGTATTTGAAGGTGCTCAGATATATCAGCCTCGTGTCAGTAGATTTACTGGCACATAAAAAAACTCCTGTTGGACTAAATTCTGATGCCTTGGCATCTTTGAAAACCGTGAAAGTAGTTAGTAAACACCACTAACATTGTTATTAATAAGGAATACTCAAATTATATCGCTAATAATGAGGAAGAGCATCACAATTATGTTAGGCTTGTTACATTTCTTCCAAACTTTGTAAGTTGAACAATATTAATTATTGTGCAGATGTTCATGTAGGGATTGCATTACTAAAACCAAACCTTGCAGAGATTGTATACTCTGACTCTCAATCATGTTGAGACAGACTGTAGACACTTAATACCATTGGGGTCGGGAAAGAACAAGAGTTGACCAAGGGAGGTCAGATAGGATAGATAAAAGTGAGGAGCCTGGCAGAAGTAAGTAGAAGCAATGCCACCAGGACTCAGCTAAGGGTCCTGTGGTCATCAACCCAGGGTCCTAAGTTCAGAGCCTCTGGAATTCCTTTTAGTCACTTCTTACGATGGACAGGGATTACCATGGATGTTATTCTACTGCCCTTACCCACAGGGGGTTTACTGCATTGATGGAGTGAATGTATCTCATGGGGACTGTTATTAGTCCCTATTATTCTTACTCCCCGCACTTTCCTTGAAACCCTTCTGAACGAGTCCTAGATGTCTCAGAATGTTCTCTTTTCTTAAGGTCGCACCAGTTCCTAGCTGATACTATAATGAAAGATCTTCTTTGGGGTAATCACATTAAGGAGGTTGTAAATAAGGGTTACAGATCTTGTGATAAGGTTAAGACTGTATTTAGGGGTTGTAGTGAGGATGTAAAGGAGAGGGTATTATAAGTCATTGGTAAAACCCCAATTAGGGTATGGAAACCTTACTAGAATTACTTGATATGAAAACTAAAAAATATCCAAAAGAAAGCAGCATGGTTTGTTCTAGGTAATTTCTGACAAACAAGTATTACAAAATTGTTACAATCTTGGGGCTGTGAAGATTTGGCAGTAAGGGGATGAACTGCTTGTGATAAACATTTTGTTTCAAATTGACAATGAAGAGTGACAAACAGAAAAAAGGAGGTCCACCTATTCAATACCATTTGATTAAATACCAAATATTTTATATATGTTCAAGGTCCACTCAGCCTGTGTGATTACAATTGAGCAGCTATATGACGGTGAGATAGTGGCTCTGGTCTAGAGAGCCAAGAATAACGGCTGTGAAACGTAAAGGATTTCACCTTATTTTCTTGACACGGCATAAACCCGCAAAGCCTATCTTATTTCATATCCCACGTCATTGCATTTTAAGCAATGAGTCGGCGAACGAGGCTTCTCCATCAATTCCGGTCTCTGAACTCCTCTCCTTCTTCACTGCTTTCTAAAGTATGTCCTTGCTGTTCAGTGTCATTCTTCACCATGTCCTTGTACCTGAGTCTTGGTCGCCCTCCTTGTCTTTTGTCTTCAAGTTTTAGATCATACATTTGTTTTGGTAATCTGTTATCTTCCATGGCCTACCGTCTCAGTCGCTGCATTGTTATTCTGTCCTGCAGTCTTACAACTTGAGCCTGGTTGCGATTATCCTCATAGCGGACTCTGTCCCTCCGTATCTCACCGATCATGCTACAGACAAATCTCATTTCTGCGGCCTGGATCCTACGGACATCTTTACTTCTCGTGGTCCATGTTTTGCAACTGTAGGTCAGGATTGGTACATAATAGGCTTCATATATGACTCTCTTACATTTCGTTGGTATTTTCTTGTTCCATATTATGTCTTTAACTATTTTGTAGAAGTTGCTACCTGTTTGAATTCTGTGGGAAATTTCCTTGTTTATAGAACCAGTATCAGACATAACACTTCTAAGATATTTGAATTGTTGGTTCATCTGTAGTTGTTTCCCTTCCATTTCAATGTGTCCCACTGGTTGTCCTTACCTTTTCATGACCATAACCTCACTTTTCTCTTGGCTGAAGATGAGTTCATATTCCTTAGCAGCTTCTGCCCAGGAGTTTAGCCTGTTTGCCCTTGAAGGTCTTCTTTAGGGTCTCCCCACAAGCATATATCATCAGCGAACAAGATAACTTTCATTTTATTACCTCCAATGGTTTGGTGTACTTTTCTCTGAACCTCGTTCATCACAGTGATGAAAGGAAGAGGAGATAAAATACCACCCTGTCTTAACCCAGATTTTATATCAAAGGTTTCAATCATTCCTACAGGTGTTCTGACTTTACTGCAGGTATCTTCATACAAATTCTTGATCGTGAGTATCATGTCATCATGTATTCCAATTTTCTTCAGTGTTTCCCACACTTTCTCTCTGTTCACAACATCAAATTTTTGGTTTGATCAAGACTATGGGCATTTCTGGAAAACATTGGATTTACAGACTCTTTTATGAGATCTGGAAAGAAGAGGGCATACCAGTTGATTGGAAAACAGGCATCATAATTCCAATTTTCAAGAAAGGAGACAGAAAGAAATGTTTCAACTATAGAGGCATCACTTTAACATCTCAAGTTGGTAAACTTTATGAAAGAATTATAGAGCGTAAAATCAGACCCCTTCTTGAAGAGAACCTCTTCAAAGAACAGTGTGGATTCAGGAAGGGGAAATCAACAACAGATTTAATCTTTACCATCTGTCAATTAATGGAAAAATACTACAAACACAACCAAGATTTGTGGTTACCCGAAGAGCCTATATCATGTCTATAATTACAATTTTATTTCAAAAAGTAAAATTTAATTATGAGTAAAAATTACATTTTGTGAAAAGTAGCAATCATGTAATCATTACAAGTAATTCAATTATTGATGAATATTGAATTTTCACGACCACATTGTAATCGAAAGCAACTTTCAACCTATTAGTACGTAACACGACCTAATAGGTTGAAAGTCGCTTTCGAATTCAATTATTACTTTCCAACCCTGCACTTCTTATATTCTGCCGGCCAGCGATTTCCCCCAATAGGACTTAAACCGGCTAAACATGGTGTCAGACTATAAAGATTCAATGCCCACCAAGCGGGTTTTTTTTGCTAAAATGTTTCTATAGATAATTTCCTTTTCTTACATTTCTACAAAATTCTCGAAAATATTGTTGTCATTTCCTACTTGCTATCAAGGAATGGGGTTTAAGTGGAGCTCTACTTCAGACTGTGTTATATTGTTCAAATATATTTAAATTTTAGCTTGGAATACAGAAGTTTAAATTTTTTCAGAAAATACTGCTAGTGCCTTATTAATTGCTATATCTTAGTAGCTTAATAATATTACCTAGTGATAGGAAGGTACCCACCAAAATTCTGAGATTTTCATTTCCTATAGAAACTTGAGTATACATTTTGTTTAGGGGCTCTCTAGCGAAGGTGGTGAAGGTGTGCTCGGTTCACCCTGAAGGTCTGTGGTTTGATTCTCTGTTGGGAAGTCAAAAAATTCAGTAATGAGATGTCTGTAGTGTCATCTGGTCATGAGGTTCACTCAACCTACACCAAAAATTATTATATATCTGGTTAATTCCTTGGGGCAAAGGCAGCCTGACATAGGGCTAACCACTCTATCCCACTAAAGTGGCAAGGTTGCAGATAGTGGAAGCAGTTATCTTCCATTGTTTGAAAGGCCTTCATGGCCTATTTGAAGAGGAGAGAGAGAATTGAATTGAATTTATTGATAATTTACATGCCACTGAGGCTGAAGAGCCCCTGTATGTAGCGTCTTCATATAATACTATACACTTTTATGAACACATGTAACTAAATTTGTATAATATTAAAATATTAAATTAAACTTTAAACTTACAAAATTAAAATACAGGTACTAAATCCAGTGAAATTAAAACATACATTATATAATAAGTAAGAAAGTAAAACATTTAAGCCTATTTATTATTATAGACTACAAGAATCTAAAGCTGAAACAGAGAGTAAAACAATTTTGTAAGAAATATACAAATTTTCGATTGTTAGACACAAGAATGCCTGATCTCAACCCCTTGTGTACTCCTCTAGGAAGATAGATGTTAAGGACTGCTTTAGTTGAGTACAGTTAGTGTTGTTTGCAAATAGTGAAGATTAAAGATGTTAAAGATTCGTGATGCAATGCAGACAAAGGATTTGTTAAATTTAGTGGTACAATGGATGAGAATTTGAAGGGTAGTTTTTTAAACCTGTTATCTCTGTTATTTACAGACTCCATAGATTTAAATGCTTTATAAAGGTAGGATGGGTTCTTCAGTTTGAGAATTTTGTGCATAGCAACAGGTACTGAGATTTCTTGATGTTCATGGAGTTTCAACCATTGCAGCTGTATGTAATAGGGTGTTTTGTGTTCATCACACCTGGCATTTGTCACTTAACGAACACATGCATTTTGTACCCTCTGTAGTTTCATGTTCAAAGTTTCATATAAGTCGTCGTATACAACTGAACCGTAGTCAGTGATTGGGAATGTAAGACTTTGAACAAGTAGTTTTTGCATGAAAGGTTGTGTACATGAGATGTTACATTTCAAAATATGCATGGATGACAAAACTTTTTGGATCATATTCGATGTATGATCAGACCAGGATAAGGTTCTGTCAAAAATTAGACCTACCTGGAGATTGTTAACGGTGTCACTATAATGGATATCTATATCTAGAATCTTTATTGCTGGGTGGGATTTGAGATCAACGGTTTTCAGGAGTTTTGTGTAACCTGTGCAGATAAGCTCGTTCTTAGCCACATTTAATTGGAGGTTATAGAGAGAGTTCAGCTAGAATTTGCATTTTGAACAATAGCCACGTCAGTTTCTGTGCTTGGCCTGACGTACAACTCCAGGAAAGAAGGTGTTGAGAGACTGCATGATTTACTTCGTTTTGTGTTCCTGGCGAACTTTATAAACAAGTGACCTGCCTAATGATGATAATTATGCACTGTGAAAATGTTTCCTGTTTCGAGTATCAGTTCATATTAAAGGCATTTTTGTTAGTAGGAAGGCTCTTTGTATCAGACTGTTTTTGGCTCCTAGGATAAGGATGGTGATCGTGCTGTTCATCATGCTGCATTTGGAGATGAGCCTGCTGTAATGGAGCTCTTGGCTCATGCTGGTGCTGATTTGAATGCTCGTAACAAACGCCGTCAGACTGCCCTGCACATCGCGGTCAACAAAGGACACGTGGGAGTGGTGAAGACCCTTCTGGAGCTTGGCTGTCATCCCAGCTTACAGGTAGGAAATATAACTGTCATATCCAGATATTTTGTTGCTTTCCACAACACAATTGAGAACACACATTAGGGAGCAATAGTCACTAATTTTTTCCTCAGTATTATACTCATTTTGGTGATTTGGCAGCACTTACTTATCATATGGCTTTTAGTGCCGGGAGTGTCCGAGGACATGTTCGGCTCACCTGGTGGCAGTGCTGAGCTGTGAAAGTGAATGTGAATTTGACTTTGTTTCTTGTTTCATCAGTTGTGAAGTTATGATCTTCTTTTTGATTATGTCTACTTACAAACATAGAGTAAACGACACAGAAAATATAAGCAGTGAACAAAGACATATATTTTACATCACATAGCAAAACTCATCACCGAATATTTTTTAAGAGTGCATTTTTTTTAGAAATTACTGCTTTGTCCTCTCCTGGATTATGGAGTAGGCAGCTAAGCAAACAGTTCTGAAGTTACAAACATGTTAAGAACATCAAGCACTGCTGAATATCGCCAGAAACCTGCCACTTCAGTGACAATGAATGCAGCAAAATGGAACTACAACTCACACTAGGAGGGGTCCCTTGCCAATCTGCAACAACACTTTGGAGATTGGTTAATTTCTGGTGGAATGGAATTCCTATACCCTTCCTGCTCCCCGGATCTCACATCCCCAGATTCGTACATATGGGACATGCTGAAAGAATCTGTTCTCCAGTCAGACGACCCACCTGTGTAGGGTGATCAGACGTCCTCTTTTACCCGGAGACATGGCCTGTTTTTTAGACCAGTGTCTGGGGTCCGGGTGGATTATTTCATCATCATCATTAGTTTTCCACTCCAGTTGCCCGGGTGTGGTTTACGAGCACTCTCCACTTCTGTCTGTCCATGTACCACTCTTCTCTCAAGACGACATCCCAGCTGACTCCTCTTGTTCCTATGTCCTCTTTCACTTGATCCAGCCATCTCTTCCTAGGTCTTCCTACCGGTCGTTTTCCGGCCACGACTGTGTGTAGCCATTGTTTTGCTGTCCTTCTGTCGTACATTCGTTTGACATGGCCAACCATTTCAAACGGGCCCTTGTCACTTTTTCATTCAGGGATGGGTACACACCAGCTTCCTGCCTTATTCTTTCATTCCTTACCCTGTCCCTTCTTGTCTTCTGTACCATAGTTCATAGGAACTTCATTTCTGCTGCTTGTAGTTTGCTATCCACTTGTTGGGTTGTTGTGCAGGTTTCTAGGCCATATGTTATTATGGGGGTGAAGTATGATTGGAATAGAATCTGCTTTGATCTTAAGGGAACTTGTTCGTTCCAGAGGAGCCGGAAGTGATCCCTCCTTGCTCCTCAAACCAGTAAACAAATCTATCGCTAAAAAGTGCGCAGATAGTATGTATGTATAACTATGCTAGAGGGGAGAAAAGTTCATTAAGATAAGTTTCAAATTTCAAGTTTTTAAGGATACAGAAATAAACATAAATGTTTATACATTTCTAAATATTTTGAGGCTGATGACCTAGATGTTAGACCCCTTTAAACAACAACAACAACAAATATTTTTGAGTGCGATTTGATGGAATCTGATGATGTTGTGTCAAGAATGAAACACGTTATTCTACTGTAATTAAGTTATTTCTTTTTGAGGTAATTTATATATTTACTCAAAATTAATTGTGGCAGACTGAAGAACCTAACAGTTATAAATTAAATTGACCCTCCTGAACAGAGTTGTTCCACGGTCGGATTTCTCCACCAGTTCAACTTGTGCTTTGCCATAGCTATGCTCCACTCTATTTATTTATTTTATTTTATTTTATTTTATTTTATTTATTCGCGAAGCACAGGATACATTTACACTGAGCAAATTTCACTTGTACTGTCAACATACTAATTAACAAATAATGTAAACTTTCATGATAAAATATAACGAACATAACAAAAGATAACAAGATCAGGTACACAGCCTATTAATAACAACTGTCCAAATTGAAAACCAGGAGAATGTCCGTGTTCATAGCCAAGTCGTCGTCGGTCAAGATGGCGGTATAACCACTTCACATCAACTTAGTCTTTTAACAGACTGTTCGCATACCTCTCGAATATACTTTTACTTGATGCTATATTAAATTCTTGTCTCCTATTAATAAGATTGTTGAAGTATTGAGTGCTGAGTGTGGGGAATGTGGAGAAGGTTTGGTTCTGGTGGAGCGGGAAGGAACACGGGGAGAGAAGAGTGAGACAAGATGTTCCAAGCGGTAATACCCATTTAAGAATCCATGGAGGAAACTCAGGTCAGCTATCTGTCTCCTGATGTGCAGCAGTGACACATTTATTGCCCTTAATATCTGAGCTTAGAGTTTCCATTCCTAACAATTGCAGCAGAGGAGGACACTGCTGTGTCTAACTTGTTAATATTGGTGGGGGAGGCTGTTGTCCAAATTGGAGAGCAGTAGTTCAAGAGAAGTGACAAAGAGCAGTGGGATCAGGAATTTCTGTAAAGTGGTGGAGAATACCCAGGAATTTCATAGCCTTGGTTTTGTATGTTTCTATGTAGTTCTTGAATTGTAATTTTGTATCGAATGTCACGCTGTTGCATAACTACGGCGATGGGCTTGTCGAATAGGTAATATAGTGTCTGTATTTTGTGCTTCGTAGATACTGAACAAACAAGACACAGATTCACTTTGTTTTGTAGCACTCGATTGCACAAAAATTGGCCTGTCAAGAGATATTTAATTTTAAACATTCTTGAAATGCTACAATTTTGATAAACTTCGTTAACTATGGTATCCGGGCTGGGTGGTTCAGATGGTTCTGGCCTTCTGACCCCAACTTGGCAGGTTCGATCTGGCTCAGTCCGGTGGTATTTGAAGGTGCTTAAATACGTCAGCCTCATGTCAGTAGATATACTGGCACGTAAATGAACTCCTGCGGGACTAAATTTTGGCGCCTTGGCATCTCCAAAAACCATAAAAAGTAGTTAGTGGGATGTAAAAACAAATAACATTATTATTAAACTATGGATAGCCGGTGGCCAAAGAGGTGATACTGGGATTCCTACCACCTGCTAAGTACTTTCATCCTATTTCAAACAAGAGGATTTTGAAAGGCCAGTTTTTATGTGGTTGAGTGTACATTCTGTGTCTTTCCCCAACTACTGGTGTTACATGCTGGCTTGCAAGGTTAAAACTCGTTTGAAATTAGGGGAATGAAGTGGACTTGTCAGTGGTAAGAAATTTTTTTCATTAAAAGTACTGGTATATTGCTTTCCACTGGTGTGAGTTCCTCAAACAATAAAAGCTTTGGCGTTCCAAGCCCAAATTGGCGGATTCAATCCCAGCTTAATCCATTGATATTTGAAGGTGCTTAAATGCGCTAGTCTCATGTCAGAAGATTTACCCAGCACATCAAAATTCTGGTTCCACTGCGTCTGAAAACATGTACAGTAATTATTGGGGTGTAAAATTAATAATAGTATGAGTTGTACTATAGTTTTTCACTAGGGGCATAGCCAATTGGGGGAATATTATATTGGGGGGTTAGACCACCCCCATCCTCCCACCCTGTGCCTATGGAATTTTTACAAAATAAAATAAACAAAAACTGAGAATAAACAACTGAAAGTAGAGTCGATGAATTGGCTGTTTTGAACATTCACAGAAACATAAATATAAAACTAACAGATCTCTTGAGTATATTTTCTAAGAAGTCTCAAAAGTTACATTTTAGATTGTAACCTGAACATACCATTTGCTGTAGAACTGTTGATCTTGATCATATTGTTCTTGTTCTGTATTTTAATGCAAGACTTTATTGTGTATTGCAATCTGAATATCAACATAATTCAATTTTATCAGTGTCTTTATAACGACACTCATGCATGCACATGCCACACACACGCACAAGCACCTTCATTATGTTCAGTCATCAACAAGTTGCTTTACGGCACACCGACACAGATAGGTCTTATGGCGATGATGGGAGAGGAAAGGGCTATGAGTGGGAAGGAAGCGACCGTGGCCTTAATTAAGTTGCATCCCAGCATTTGCATGGCGTGACAATGGGAAACCACAGAAAACCATCCTCAGAACTCCCGACATTGGGGTTCGAACCCACTATCTCCCAAATATTGAATACTGGCCGCACTTAAGCGACTGCAGCTATCAAACTCGTAACTATAACCCCCACCCCCCATTGGTCGATCCTGGCTACGCTACTGGTTCCCACCATTGCACTCATTCAAACACAACAGTCTTTTATTTATTTTGAGGAGTATATATATATTTTTTATTTTTATGTAAAGCAATTTATTATTATGCATATGTCCTTCTAGGTTTGCTCTTCATTGCAGTGGTGTAGTTAAGCAGTTGCACCATTTACAAATTGTAAATGCAAGATCCTGTCTTTCCAGTGTATATGAATTCTAGTGGATTCAAAATTCAAGTTCCAATGATGTCTATTATGTTCAGAATATATTTCTACATTGAGAAATTATATCAGTCAATCAATCACTACTGATCTGCATTTAAGGCAGTTGTCCAGCTGGCAGATTCCCTATCTGTTGTTGTCTTGTCTTAAATTATTGCAAAGAAATTGGACATTTATTAAACATCTCCCTTGGTAAGTTGTTCCAATCCCTAACCCCCCTTACTATAAACAAATATTTAGCCCAATTTGTCCTCTTGAATTCCAATTTTATCTTCATATTGTGATCTTTCCTACTGTTAAAGACACCACTCAAACTTATTCGTCTACTAATGCCATTCCACACCATCTCCCCACTGACAGCCTGGAACATGCCACTTAGTCCTGCAGCTCGTCTCCTTTCTCCCAAGTCTTCCCAGCCCAAACTTTGCAACATTTTTGTAATGCTACTCTTTTGTTGGAAATCACCCAGAACAAATCAAACTGATTTTCTTTGAATATTTTTCAGTTCTTGAATCAAGTAATCTTGGTGAGGGTCCCATATACTAGAACCATGCTCTAGTTGGGGTCTTACCATAGACTTTCCGGTATATGCCCTCGCCTTTACATCCTTACTACAGCCCCTAAATACCCTCATAACCATGTGCAGAGATCTGTAACCTTTATTTACAATCCCATTTATGTGATTACCCCAATGAAGATCTTTCAGTGCTGGGGCTGTACCTTAATTAAGGCCACGGCCGCTTCCTTCCAACTCCTAGGCCTTTCCTATCCCATCGTCGCCATAAGACCTATCTGTGTCGGAGCGACGTAAAGCCCCTAGCAAAAAAAGAAGATCTTTCCTTATATTAACACCTAGGTACTTACAGTGATCCCCAAAAGGAACTTTCACCCCATCAACGCAATAATTAAAACTGAGAGACTTTTCCTATTTGTGACACACTCAACCTGACTTTTTAAAATCCCGTTTTTCATCATACCATTGCCTACTGTCCATCTCACAACCTTATCCAGGTATTTTTGCAGTTGCTCAGAATCTTGTAATTATAAGGAATAACATCATCTGCAAAAAGCCTTATCTCTGATTCCGTTTCTTTACTCATATCATTTGTATTACTTGATAGCCGAGCTCGAGAATTGCGAGATTTGAAGTTTCTTTCGTAATGAGTGGGTGAGATATTAAATTGACCTTAAATACCCGGTGAAGGCAAAAACTGAGCCAAGTGAACGCTATATTCGGAAATTATGAAAATGAAATATATAGCATTGCCTTTTTTAACCGGCTTTTTTCTCTGTCAAAAGAAGATATGGCTAAAATCTACGGGGATAGTTCATTGCTGAATTGATTCTCTGTGGACATACGCAGTTCATATTATGAAAAAAACCCTTAGTATTCAGCATATCTTTCCCTTCCGTTGCGTACGTGTATGATGAAGAGCATTAGACCCCGTGAGCACACCCACGCACACAGAAGCGGAACGAAGGATGGTAGCATAACTGTTGGTAATTGTATGCATATGAAGGAAATGTTGGACCATTAATGTTCACACAATAGAACGACAGCAGAATAGGAGATGAGCAAAACGGAACGGAACGTAGCTTCGGTCGGGGACCTGGGATCTCGATGAGACGGAGTCAGGTCACTGGAAACAGAGTGGCTGGCTGCCTGCACCCTCACACAGCATTTGCTATCGGGAAGCGGATCTGTTTAATGGAGCTGAATAGAGTGAATTCAAATAGTTTGGGACGCTGGAAATTTAGATCACTTTCCAACATATCTCTCTCTCTATTCTCCCCCACCCCCTCGGTCTCGTTATTGTTCCTTAGCTTCTAACTCTTAGCTTTGCTACTGCATTCAAGACTACGTGCGTCCATGCCCCACTCACTAACTAATGTTTGTCGCTGAACCTTGCATTGCTAATTGTAACTTTTTCAGTCTCAAATTGCGTTTAAGCATTTTCTTAATTTTAATGCGTATCTTGACTGATAAATGGGATGATTACTGCCCGTCTTCACGTCATCATTCCAGACTTGTTTACTAGAGCTGTTAATGCCCCGTTATCCTCCGCTACGAATACTTTATTGCTCTTAAAAAAATTTCTGTCTCTCGTTTTCATCATAACACCCCTCTCAGTTGTATCCTCCTCTTGCCCGAATATATCTCCGTTAAATAATAAAATTGTCTAGTTTTCATTCTCATGCAAAACTACGTTTCTAGTGCTTTTATTATTTTCGTTGACCCCGTGGTGTAAAGGTACGTGACAGTCCGGGTAACGATTCCCAGGTCATCGTGGATTTTAATCCAGATCTAAAGTTGGAAACAGGGTGCACACAGCCTCGCAACGTCAGTGTAAGAGCTGCCTGATACGTGAGACTGCGGACTGGGTCAAGAGTGACTAGTAATACGGTTGTATGTGAAACTCATATATCTGCCGCCGGCCACTTGTCTGGATTACACATGGCAAGTTGTGGAATTCGAGTAGGGGGATTAGTGGACACTTCCTCGACCTTTTCTGAATTGTGGAGTTCGTGTCCATCCGGTCCAACAGCTCTGCACTCAGACCGGCCAACCGAGCAGAGGAGAGGTGGCCACTGTATTCGGGAGACGTAGAGGGGCTGGTCCCCACCGTCGGCTGTCCTGAGAATGGTTTTCCGTGGTTTTCCATTCTCCTGCACTAAGGCGAATGCCGGGACAGTTTCTAGACCACGGCCTCCAAACCTCTCACCTTCTCCTACGAACATCTCTTTCACCGTATCACATCTCCCTGGCCTGAGAGACGGCGTTACCATCTAGGAGGCCCGCCCTCCCCTTCAGGGACGGAATGAAAACATTTTAGTTGTAGTAGTAGTAGTTGTTGTTGTATCGGAGGAGGGGATGTAGAGCTGTCGGACCACGGCCAGTCGTGGCCACTTGTGGACGGAATTCTTGTAGACTATATCTTTAATACCTCACTTGACACTATGATCCTCATAACATTATCTTTACTTTTGACCGCTTATTCCTTGCCACCAAACGGTACAAGAACAATTTCTTAACGGGGAATCGGACCGCGTACTTCGGGGTGAACAAAGTTGAGTTCTGCTTTATTTCCAAAATATTTTGTAATATGTTTTAAACTTACCGGAACTAATGGAATATTTGAGGTAGCTTTACTGCTTAATAAAACAGTTATTAATTTGTCCAGTCCACACACGTAAATAGTATTCAATTCGTTTGTAGGCTTTTTATCTTTTTCTATCTTGGAACGATGATGACAACGACAATAACTTTAAGAGACGAATTCATTTCTTCATTGTCTTGCTCTATGGCTAAATGGTTAGCGTGCTGGCCTTTGGTCACAGGGTCCAGGGTTCGATTCCCGGCAGGGTCGGGGAATTTTAACCATCATTGGTTAATTTCGCAGGCACGGGGGCTGAATGTATGTGTCGTCATCATCATCATCATCACGAAGTGCATGTCGCCTACGGGAGTCAAGTCAAAAGACCTGCACCTGGCGAGCTGAACATGTTCTCGGACACTCCCGACACTAAAAGCCATACGCCATTTCATTTCATTTCTTCATTATTTCGATGGCAATATTGTTCAGGTTTTAGGCTTGCATTCGGCTAAATCAGGTAACATATTAGTAATAAAGCTGCATACTATCAATTCCAATAGTTTTAACGGGTTTAACGCAGTAACATGGATTTCGGTCATCCCCCGGGGTCAGTCTTAACACGATTATCTTGCCTGTCAAGTAAACACTGGTGTTTTTTTCTCGTAATCAGTTGCGTCACTGATTTCAAACTATTAGATTTAGCTTGCCAGTGTACTGTAATTAAAATACTGCTGCGAAGTTTAATTTTACTCCGTATTTTCCATTCTCTGTGTACGGAGATGATGTAGTATTACAGCTGTATATGTGAAACTGGTAATATTCTGTTTTATACTCCCATCAATAGTACGTAATTCGCTGGCCACTGCTGGCTCGCTGCTTTAACACGGGGCAGGTACATAAGAAATTCAGATCGATATAAAAATTCAAACCAGTAGTAATTTTTAAACTCGTTTTATGTGTATGTTTTCTGCAATTTTGAAAATATACTAAACCATTTGATAGACAGCTACAAATTTACATTTAGTAATTTAATTAATATGATGTGTTAAATAGTTATATGACCGTCCGATGTACGGTACACTTCCTGACAAAAGATGATCGACTGAAAATATAGCCTATCAGTCCCCCTGTACAACCACATCCCAATGGAACACATCAACAGAAGACTACCGAGCGAGCTGGCTCACTGTGTAGGTCACGTAATTGTGAGCTTGCATTCGGAAGATAGTGGGTTTGAACTCCACTGTCGTCAGCCTTGAAGATGATTTTCACACTAGGTAAACTTTGGAGCTCGTTGATATCCTTGAAAAGAAGATGGGACAAACTGCAGCCTTGTCTCACACCTTTCTGGATTGCTGCTGCTTTTTGAAAGCCCTCGATTCTTACCACTACAGACTGATTTTTGTACAGATTGTAGATAGTCCTTTTTTCTTGGTATCTGATCCCGATCACCTTCGGAATCTCAAATAGCTTGGTCCGATCAACATTGAAATCAAGTTAATAGGAAATCCGAAGTTATAAACTAGTTCTTCTAGTTCAATAAACACTTTTGGATGGTTGTTTTTGGCCTGGATTTTTTTTTCATATTCTTTTTTGATGATTGGTCGACTTATTTTAAAGAAAACTTCAGCTTGTCTTTGAGACATTTTGCTTGACTGAATCGTTGCTAAACATTCTTCAAGCTGTTGGTTAGTATAATTGCATATTTTCGATTTCTAAACTTTTTTAAATATATTTTTTATATATTTGTGTACCATAATGCTCAGACGTGTAAACGACGCGAAGTCGGCGGATTGAGATGTGTAAAATATGGAAATAGACCGGTTATCACATTGAATAAGATTTTTTTCAATGTTCCGGGCTACTTGGTCCCACGTCTAGACTTTCTTATGGTTGTGTGTACTCACTCGATAAATAACAAATTTCGACAAATGCCTTGCTATTATTATGAGAAAGATTCCCAGCAATGTAATTATTGAAATGTTCACTTACCGCTGGGCCCACTTTCATGAAAGTTTATTATACAGATAAAAGTTTGCAGTAAAACAATCACCTTTGTCAAAATACTGTATTGACTCTGCTGCTGCTTAGTGGATTACTACAGAACTAGTGTGAACGTGCATGGTGCATATTCGTGCATTGTGATGCCACCTAACACAGAGAAGGCGAACAGCCTTGATATTGCAATGTATCAGGGTCTTCAGCAGATGAAAACATTTTTTTTTTTCAAGTGGGTCCAAGCAGCCCATCAATACGGTAGCTTCAAAAAATAAGGTAACAAGGATACCCATTAGTAGAGTACTGATGTGCATTACTATTCAGCTTAGTTACCGGTCTTGTCCGATCACGTGTTCCAAGGCATCGAAGCTGGTATGGGAGAAACCTGCGTCCAGTCCACCCACATTAAGTAGTATTCCATTAGTTGGTAGACGTCTTATCTGTTTCTAGTCTGGCTTACCAGCCAGTTGCATCTTCGATGGCTCGAAGAGGGGGGAAATCACTCGGTACTAAGTCGGGGTTGTAGGGAGGCTGGTCTTCCACCGGAAGCGCCGGAACAATTCACGCGTGTGGTCTGACGTCGTTCAGCAACAAGACGCCCTTTTGACAGAAATCCAGGTCGTTTTCTGCGTGGCACAGTTACTGAAAGCATTCAATTTTGCTCCATTGGTTAGGAAATCAACCACCTGGACTATCCTCCCTGCAGCTCCGACCTGGACTGTTGGAGAAGCACCTGGGTGATAGACGATTCAGCGGCGATACAATTGTTCAGCATGCCGGCATGACGTGGCTTCAGGGACTGGACGCAGATTTCTTCCATGCCGGCATCAATGCCTTGGTGTACCGTTGGAACGAATGCTTGGACTAGAATGGTGACTGCGTTGAATAGCAGTTCGTATCAGTGCCCCACTGTTGCGTGTCCTTACAGTGTGTCCCACTCCCAGCGAGGTCGGGTACAACATGCATATTCCGAGCGGTATATTCATAACCTCCCGCGTATTCTATTACCGATATTATCACATTTATTGCTATGTTATTGCTTATTTATGCAGCGGTCCTTCTGGCGGTGTTGAAAGTGGTGTCCTTCAGCTTTCAAACATTCCTGGCATCTTCTAATGAAGTTGCTTTTCACACGCATAAGTTCCTGTTGCGTAATTGTCCTCATTGCTGTGGTTATATTGGTTATAAGTTCATCTATGGTGTGAGGATTATTTCTGTTAAGTCATCTGAGAAAATTATTAAATGTGGGTCAGTATTGCCGTCAGCAATATTTTGCAACGTCCAATTACAGAAATTTACTCTGGCTTCATCATCACAGGGTCGTAATTGGTGGACGATAGCCACTCTGTAAGATTTTAATTTCAATATTTTAGTAGCCGTATGTACTGAGGATTTTGAGATACCGACTTGTTGTCCATCGCGTCGTACAGATTTAGTGGGGAAGAGAGGTTAGTGCAACACAGATTTAGTTGGGAGATCGTACGATTGATGTGTTAATGTCGTCGGTTTTTTTTCTTCCGATAGAACCCTTCGTTTCTGTTTAGGAATTACAACATTAAGTGATCCCTTTGTTCTTACTTCATTCACGAGACATCTGTTTCTACCTGGAATTAGAACTTCGGGAAATCTTTCCTGAAATTGCCTACACACTTCTCTACATGACTGTTGCTACATATGTATCATACATAAGAACTCTTCGTTCACGCGTGAATTTCACTGGCAATTCAGCGGTGCAATAATGTAATTAATCTAATTCATTCTACCGTAATTCAGCCACACGTTTTCTTGAAATAAGCGTATCACTTAACGGCTTCCCACGACACATAAACTCCAGTAACTGACCGTCTCGTGGCTATGCAGTGTTCGGAGAGTGCATGTGCATGGCGACTGCTGGCCCCGCTGGGAGCGGGACACACTGTATCTGCCTGTAATATAAAGTTTCTCTGTGCGAGCTCTTGTTACCTTATCTTTTGAAGCGTCTTTTAATTGGGTTTGGCTAATCGCAGGTAGTCAATTAAACCTGAAAGCACTTTTGCTTGCAATTGAGCGGATAAATGTGCAATTGGTTGATAAACTATCGTATCGAATAGTGATTATCCTGGTTATCTTGCTAAAATTGGAAACCGGTACAGAAATTGCCGATCGTCAGGTGTGAGGGTATTTATACTCAAGGGAACCTGGACTTCAAAACCAATTCAGTTTTTAATAATTTTGAAGTGGATTTTCTCAACTATCTCTTTGCGTTTTTTGCAAGTAGGCACTCTTTACAAAATATATTTTCAACCTTTGTGTTAAATATACAGTAATTGATATACAATAACGAGCGCATTTGTTAGATCAATAAGTATTAACATACTTCTCAAGAAAAATCAGATTTCAGGTACATATTTTACGGAAAGTAATGAAACAGTAGCAAATTTCGCAGTTTAAACGATCGTATACACAAATTTTACTGTACGAGTTTTATTGTTTTAGAATAATTAATGCAAATTTCTTTATTAAAGTGATTTTGTCCCCTAAAATATTGCTATTCTTTGCAAATGTTTGTTGTAATAATGATAGGCTATATTTTCAGTTACTTCGTAAATCAGTTAATTTTAGTATAGGAAATAGAAAATGCCAATATCTGCGTTCTTGGAATATTGTATTACTGTATCAGGAATATTTTTGGAGATGAGTGTACCGTGGCAAGTAAAACATCAATATTTCAGAGGAGCGTCTAAGGTATGAGTAGCTGTCTTAACATAAAGCTGAGCAAATGGATTAATTGGGGGAGAAAATGTAAATAAGCTACATGCATTCTTATTCACATGGATGGATAGAATTGGAAAGTGACGATTTTGACCATGTATGGTATTCCTGAGAGAAAGGGGATGTGAAAGCAGGCAAAATTTGCAAACTTGTCCTAGCAAGATATCCCGAGATTTATGGTGAAGTGCAAAATGAGGGTTTTGGAAAATGAGATTCATTATGTCTGAGCGTGTTATATGGCTGTTCCAAATAGCGGTAATTTCTGCAGTACAGTGCAGAGGGAGTAGTGCACTTTGTTGGCAGTCACTAAATGAGTAGATGCACGTCCACTGGAACCACAAACGATGTTATCCTTTTTTCTGTTTATATATCACGGGCGTGACAAGTTAGGATGCATGGCTCAACCACAAATGCTCACGTAGAATAATTGTAGTTCCACACACATCCCTGGAGTTGACGCCGCGTCATGGATACATAACGATAAACAAGTTATTTACACAATGGCTTTGCAAGCGTGGCTGTGGTCAGTTTGAAAAAAGCGCAATCAAATTAACACATAGTCATTGAGTGTTGGTTACATTAACTGATTAAGCAGCACATGCCGTGTTGGTCGGTTTTGGGTAAATGTAAGCAATAATTTACCAGAATTCAAACACATTTTCGGAATATTAGATGTGCCTGTCTGATGTTTTTGATATAAATGTCATGATGTGAAATTTTGTTTAAAGAGAAATGCATTCTTTGTGCTTGGTGTCCTCAGAGAAACATTATTGGCAAGAACAGGTAGACAGAGACTCTTTATTAGTCGGAGACGGTAAATTGTCCCTTTTTTTTTAGAGAGAAAGCGAACGGGTTTTTGTTTATAAATATGGTATTAGGGGCCGATGACCTAGCTGTTAGGCTCCTTTAAACAACAAACATCACCATTATCAAGTACGCTATTGTAATTAAATTTTCCTTCCCATTTGGAGACTCAGGGCTGTCATTAACATAGGCTTACCTGTTGTATAATTCTCACAAATTACTGGTATTGTTAAAAAAAGTTGTTAAACTGCTGGTACGCTGCAGTTATAAACCCTTCGTCATAAAACTTCAACTACTGATTTCAGTCATTTCTTTTACAGTTACACAGTTGCTACTAATTGTAAAGAAACACGTGTTTTTGTAATGCATGGCCATTATTATGCTCCACCACTCATCCTCTTGTGAAGCTCATCTTGTATCCATCGATGATGTACAACTGATTACCCTTTTCACTCGGTTTAGATCCTGTCGAATACACAGCACACACTGAATTGTTGACCATCTCGACTCCATTTCGGCGGATGAACAAGTAGTGCCTTGCGAGATGCACTCAGTCAGGGATTTGAAGATTCTACATCCTGGCCAAATGGGAGACAATTAACGTACTTATGAAAAGACGAATAGTGCCCTAGGAGGTTGACATCACTCCATTCTAGTCATCAACATTTCCATAATTCACTCATTTATCTGTAAATCTCTGAGGGTTTCCTTCATTCTGTAGGCTGGATTTTCACGTTGTTGGCCGTGTGAATCATTTAATGTTTTTGTGCTGTCTCCGCCGCAAGTACAGCTAGTACAGTACGTATAATATAATTTCGTGTGGCTATTTCTTGCCGGGTGCAGCCCTTGTAAGGCAGACCTTCCGATGAGGGTGGGCGGCATTTTCCATATGTAGGTAACTGCGTGTTATTGTGGTGGAGGGTTGTGTTGTGTGTGGTGGTGTGAGTTGCAGGGATGTTGGGGACAGCAATAAACATCGAGCCCCGAGCCACTGAAATTAACCAAGGGAGGTTAAAATCCCCGACTCCACCGAGAATCGAATCCGAGACCCTCTGAACCGATGACGAGTACGCTGACCATTTAGCCAACGAGTCGGACAGTACAGTACGTGATCCGCACATTGTTATGCCACTACCAACCGTTCATTCAGAAAGACTGGATCACATACATGACTTTTTTAAAAATATATATATATTAAGTACCTTTAAGTAGAACGCTCCACTCGGTTGAAATATTGACAGCAGCGAAGACGAACTTTGTCGATTTAATAGTGAGAGTGAAAAATGTGAGCTCAGTGCATGGACTAAACATCAGCGCTGGGAGGTCCAAAGTAGTGATAATTGATAGAGGAACACAGATCCAGCTCACAAGTACTGTAGATTAAAGGGGACTGGAGGTAGTACACAATTTTATCTATCTCCGATCAATTGTCTGTGAGTTGTGGAAGTTGTGAGACAGAAATGAGAAGATGAATCAGCCCAGGACGAGTTGCCATGAACAAACTCATCAGGATCCGGAAAAACTTAGCAATAACGATCAACATAAACATCCTCCTCTTCGAAGCTTTCGTTTTCTTCGTCTTTCTGTATGGTTGTTAAGTATGGACCCTAAATGCTACAAACAACACATCGAGGTGAAGGCTCAAAATGCTGCATGTGCAGTGGACTGAGGAAACGGGCGAATGTGTTAATCATCGATCTACTTACTATCTCCAGAAGTTTTCCTTCCCATGCCAGTCAGAAAATTCTCTCAATTCCTTGGGGATCACGAGAAGAGATGGAGAAAGTCTTGAAAAATTCATCATGCAAGGGAACGTGGAAGAATGGAAAGTACAAGACTACTGGAAAGGCTGGCGTGCAGATGGACCATTAACGAAACTCATTGGTTTACCTCTTCAGCTGAAAACCTCCAATGCGGAGAAGCTTAGTTAATGAGATCGCGATGCCCAGAAATGCGTAAAGATGATGATGATGATGCCGAGTGAGTGGCTGCGTGGTTTGGGTCACGTAGCTGTCAGCTTGCATTCGGGTGACCATAGGTTCGAACCCAAGATGGCTTTCCATGGTTTCCCATTTTCACACCAAGCAAATACTGGGGCTGTACCCTGATTAAGACCACTGTCGCTTCCTTCCCACTTCTATCCCTTTACTGACCCATTGTCGCCATAAGACCTATCTGTGTCGATGTGACGTCAAGCAACTTGTTAAAAAAAAAAGGTAAAGATGATTAATCGTGCGCTCTTTTCGAAGTGGTGTAGCTCTTTTCAGTCCCCCCCCCCCCCTCCCCAACAGAGGTGGGCTGGATGTACCACGTAATAGCCCTCCTGCTAATCTTATATTCCTTACAGTACCGAGAATCGAACCCGGGCTCCCGAAGATGGCAGCTGAAAGTGCTAATCGTTATACTACGGAGGTGGACATGATGATGATGATGATGATGATGATGATGATGATGATGATACTTCACTGTATCTAACTAATAGTGGTTGATATGTCTATTTTCACGCCAGGCAAATGCTGGAGCTGTATTTTAATTAAGGTTACGGCTGCTTCTCTCTCAGTTCTAGCCCTTTCGTGTCCCATCTTTGCCGAAACCTTTTCATCTTTAGTGAGATATTTAAACCTTAGAACCATAGCCAAAACTAAGCATCGAATAATATAATAATAAAAACATCAAATTGAATTGTTTGATTTTTATTAGATACACTAGTTGACGTACCCGTGCTTCACTACGGAATTCTACATTGTATACAGAATTCTAGGTTAGGTAGTGTACACGTTGTGAGGAAGACTGTATTAAATTGCATAGCTCTTAACGTTACCCTAGAAACACAAAGGGGAAGTCACCAAACGACACTTCTCATATGAAGACTGGGTTAGGAAATTTTCATTGTAACGGTAGGCCCGCTTGCGTGCTATCAATCACAATCAAGTTGGGGAGTTTTCATTATACTTTGTAGGCACTCAATCTCCACCTGCCTTTGTACATCCTCAGAAAGACTTTCTTAGTAGTTTTCCCAACTGAAATGAACATAGGTCATTACAATGACGTCAGTACGAATGGCACGATTAAAAGCAATACTTCATATGAAATACTCGATCTAATGAAAAACCACACATTTTCTCACTTTTAACGAACAGTTCTACGCTGCTGATCTAACAGTCCAAAGTTCCAGAGCTGGAATGACCAAGCCGCAGACGGCCGTGATCCGTGAAAACTCTTCGTCATTTTTCGGCGGTTGAGGGGTCGAATAGTGGAGAGTCCCAGGCCAAAAAACTATGCATATTTGCTAATCTGTTTCCTATGAGTAGCCGATGAATCAGAAAATCTCAATTCACTACACTTGTGGCGGAAAGAACTATCTGACTTGGTGGCAAATTCTTCCTCCAAGCTAGAGGAGAAACCCCGTCTTCACTGCTAATTTGGAATAAAATGAATGTAGAATTTCACAAAAGTGAAGAGGAAGAGGCTTTTCTTAAGCGACAGCTCTTTTCAGGGTTGAATTTTAAGTTATTTAGTGAATTGTGGTGCTATAATTTGGAATATGCATAAATTGTAATTCTAGACCAGGTCATAAGTGAGCCTTGCCTTACGTGTGCCTTACATATGATAACAATGACATTTACAATAAGATACAAAAGTTGAAAACTAGAAAAGCGGCTGGAATTGATCAGATTTCTGGGGATATACTAAAGACAATGGGTTGGGATATAGTACCATATCTGAAGTACTTATTTGATTATTGTTTGGCCGAAGGAGCTATACCAGAAGAATGGAGAGTTGCTATAGTAGCCCCTGTGTATAAAGGAAAGGGTGATAGACATAAAGCTGAAAATTACAGGCCAGTAAGTTTGACATGCATTGTATGTAAGCTTTGGGAAGGCATTCTTTCTGATTATATTAGACATGTTTGTGAAATTAATAACTGGTTCGATAGAAGGCAATTCGGTTTTAGGAAAGGTTATTCCACTGAAGCTCAACTTGTAGGATTCCAGCAAGATATAGCAGATATCTTGGATTCTGGAGGTCAAATGGACTGTATCGCGATTGACATGTCTAAAGCATTTGATAGGGTGGATCATGGGAGACTACTGGCAAAAATGAGTGCAATTGGACTAGACAAAAGAGTGACTGAATGGGTTGCTATATTTCTAGAAAATAGATCTCAGAGAGTTAGAGTAGGTGAAGCTTTGTCTGACCCTGTAATAGTTGAGAGGGGAGTTCCTCAGGGCAGTGTTATCGGACCTTTATGTTTTCTTATATATATAAATGATATGAGTAAAGGAGTGGAATCGGAGGTAAGGCTTTTTGCGGATGATGTTATTCTCTATAGAGTGATAAATAAGTTACAAGATTGTGAGCAACTGCAACGTGACCTCGAAAATATTGTGAGATGGACAGCAGACAATGGTATGTTGATAAACGGGGCTAAAAGTCAGGTTGTGAGTTTCACAAATAGGAAAAGTCCTCTCAGTTTTAATTACTGCGTTGATGGGGTGAAAGTTCCTTTCGGGGATCATTGTAAGTATCTAGGTGTTAATATAAGGAAAGATCTTCACTGGGGTAATCACATAAATGGGATTGTAAATAAAGGGTACCGATCTCTGCACATGGTTATGAGGGTGTTTAGGGGTTGTAGTAAGGATGTAAAGGAGAGTGCATATAAGTCTCTGGTAAGACCCCAACTAGAGTATGGTTCCAGTGTATGGGACCCTCACCAGGATTACCTGATTCAAGAACTGGAAAAAATCCAAAGAAAAGCAGCTCGATTTGTTCTGGGTGATTTCCGACAAAAGAGTAGCGTTACAAAAATGTTGCAATGTTTGGGTTGGGAAGAATTGAGAGAAAGAAGACGAGCTGCTCGACTAAGTGGTATGTTCCGAGCTGTCAGAGGAGAGATGGCGTGGAATGACATTAGTAGACGAATAGGTTTGAATGGCGTCTATAAAAGTAGGAAAGATCACAATATGAAGATAAAGTTAGAATTCAAGAGGACAAACTGGGGCAAATATTCATTTATAGGAAGGGGAGTTAGGGATTGGAATAACTTACCAAGGGAGATGTTCAATAAATTTCCAATTTCTTTGAAATCATTTCGGAAAAGGCTAGGAAAGCAACAGATAGGGAATCTGCCACCTGGGCGACTGCCCTAAATGCAGATCAGTATTGATTGTTGCTATTGTTGTGTGCACACTGCTCATTCAAAACAGCACGTCAGAGTAGTGATCGATTAGCTGGAATACTATGACGAACCAGTGTGTTACGTACCAGCAGTATCAGGAAATGTATGAACCAGAGGAATGGCATGCTATAGAAGAAAGTTTTCTAACTCTCCAGCTATTTCCCGCCAATATTCAGTTAGGCTGTTATACTCGGTACGCAGCAGTAATCCCATCTATCGGAGTTCGGTGGCAGCATAAGAGACAAAGAACATCACAACAAACAATGGTCAATACAATGTTATTGTTGAACAATTTTAAGAGCTTTCGATATTGTAGGCCTTCAGTTTTCTTCCGACTCTGAAATACCACTCTTATCATAGTCGGTACGGTAAAACTGATTAAAACAAAATGATCGGAAATTGTATTCTCTCTAACTTTTGTTATGTAGTACTTTTCGATAGGACCAATAACATAGGTACTTAAAAAATGAAATATTTGATGCCTTGCCCTAAACTACAATTTCATCCAGGGTGAATAAAATTGTTTATAGCTCAGACTGTACTGTAGTTTCTTATTCCCTGGCTCTATATACCAATTTTCATTAAATTCTGTTCACCCATTTTCTCGTGGCTCGGCGTTATCTCTGTTATCATAGCCGGTGCGGTAAAAATACATGAGACATAAATGATCGGAAATTCGATTTTATATAACTTTAGTTATGTAACATTTATTGATAGGACCACTAATAATATAAATATTTGAGAATTAAATTTCAGGCCTTCTCCTAAACTGCTATTTCACTCAGCGTGAACAAAATAATTTATAGCCTAGATTGTAGTGGTTCTTCCCCCGACTTTACATACCAATTTTCATTAAATTTCTCTCAGCCGTTTTCTCGTGATGCGTGTACATACATACAGACAGACAGAAATTACGGAAAAGTAAAAAGTGCATTTCCTTGTTACTGTGGACATGACTGATACAGAAATACCATTCTTTTCAAATTCTGAGCAATGTAAGACAAAACTCTTATTATATATATATATATATATATATATATATATATATATATAGATAGATAGATAGATAGATAGATAGATAGATAGATAGATAGATAGATATCTTCATTTGTTGAAGCATACAACTAGTTGTGATAGCCATAGCCTCCTTGATATGACATCGCAGTAACCATACCTACGTTAAATCACGCATATTCGTGTTCGTATTATAGTATACTATGGTATTTACGTCAGATAGTTTAATGATTAATTAATTATTATTAGTATTTGGATTATTTATAATTGAATTACAGTATAATGATATGGAATTGCTTTAACTCCTATCTGAATTACACGGGATTTTTCGTTCGAAATTTAGTAAATTTAATTACTTTGGCCTTTCAGTATATTATGGTCTGTGTAATTTCTTTTAATTCGATTATCAGGGAGAATATAGTCGAACGGTTTTGAGACAATAGAGATACAGATCTGTGAAGTTGTTTAACGAAACAGTTATGCTAGTGAGTGCATCAACCCGCCCCCTCTTTCTGTTTCTAAACTGTGTGTTTTAATGAAGTTATCAGTCGAAAGTACGTCCTAGGCTCTTAATCATACGCCTGTTTTGTGTTTTACCTTTTATGCATTATGATTCTTCTGATGATTTGTGTTGTTCGAATACATACAATTAATTCATTTCATGCTGTTGTGTTTATTTTACCTGAGTGCCTTCGTTTTGTTTGTGTTTTAGCGGATGCCAATTAGGGGGTGGGGCACAACATTTGATTCTGGACATGGGATACTCGTACGTGGTGCCTGCCTGGCAATTGTTTGTTTGAATGCGAGATCAATTGATCGTGAGGTGACAGCATTTATCCATCGTTAGTGGCTGATACTGATTAGCTGAATCACTTATACAATGCTGTAGGAAATTGCTCGTCGTTTGGGCTAAATGCTGCGTGTGCCTGCTGCATTGTAACTGTGTCATTTAACTTCCTGGTTTCATTAGGGATTGGTGGTGGGGTTGGAGATGGCTGTTAGTTAGGAACAGGAGATGAAAATGTTGTATTGTTGACATTTATTGGACCGGGCGAGTTGGCCGTGGGGTTAGGGGCGCGCAGCTGTGAGCTTGCATCCGGGAGATAGTGGGTTTGAACCCTACTGTCGGCAGCCCTAAAGGTGGGTTTCCGTGGTTTCCCATTTCCACACCAGGCAAATGCTGGGGCTGTACCTTAAGGCCATGGTCGCTTCTTTCCCATTCCTAGGCCTTTCCTCTCCCATCGCCTTCATAAGACTAATCTGTGTCAGTGCGACGTAAAGCAAATTGTAATAAGAAGAAGACATTTATTGGTTACGGTACTCTGCCAGTAATTTATTCAGGTATACAAGCGCAGTTTCTTACTCATTTATTTCTTCACGCCGTCTCTCTGCTATCGCGTAGAAATTACGTCAGCTCACTTCTCGCAGCGTGTTCTCCCAATTGTTAACTGTTTACTAGGGTAATTGTATCGTGTGTCTGTTTTAATGCCGTTGCAATCATTTGGATCTGGAAACTATCATCAGTTACCCGCAAGGATTTTCTGATCTAGACCCGTACTCTCTTTAGTTCCTGGGACCGATGACATTGATGTTTGACCCTTTAAAACAATAATCAACTTCCATTCTGTGACTTCTAGGTATTTCTTGTCTTTTTTTTTTTTCTCAGCCTCTTTTGGCCCTACTTGGCCTAAAATTTAAATTCTTCGAAGGTTATGTCGTTGCTGTTGCGCCAAAAGCGCGAATGTGTCAATGCTCTTCCTAACCATTATTTCCCTTAAGAATGGTCACGCTTCCCAACTCCCCTGTCGGTGGGGGCTGTAGAATAACACACACAGTATCCCCTGCGTGTCTTAAGAGGGGCCACAGGGGCTGTGCACTTGGCAGCGTGAGTTCGCGACCATGGGGCCCTTAGCTGAGTTTTGCCATTGCTTCCACTTACTTGTGCCAGGCTCCTCACTTTCTTGTATCCTATCCAACTCTTGTTCTTTTCCGGCCCCAACGCTATTAGAGCATTCGAGACCTACTGTAGGGAGTCATGCATTTTCACGCCCTTCGTGACCCTGGTCTTTTTTTGGCAAATACTTTTATTTTTCGAAATGTCGGATCTCTCATTTCTCTCTCTCTCTCTCTCTCTCTCTCTCTCGCTCTCTCTCTGATTAATGTTATATATAGGATAGATGCCTAGATGTACTTCCTCTTAAAGCAATAACCACCACCACCACTCACGCCTCCCAGCGTGTGTAAAGGAAAACGAACCGTAGACATTTTGTAGGAATATATGTTTGCATGACAAGTGCATAGGAAAATGAACTGAACGAAAATTGTTCTGATGGACTGCATATTAAAAATGTGGTTGGGAGGCGTGACCAGTCTTAAGAGAAATAATGGTTAGAAAGAGCGATGTCACATTCGTGGTTATGGTATAGCAGCGACGATATACTGTTATAAAAAATTTCTATTCCGTTCTTTTTTTTTTTCATATTTTTCACTTCTTGTTGCTTGGTCCTCAGGTTCACTTAGCCTACACAAAAATGAGTACCAGGTTAATTCCTGAGAACAAAAGCTGCCGGCCGTAGACCTAACCATTCGAACGCACCAAGTGCTGAGTTTACGGATAGTGGGATAAGTGGAAACCTTTACCTTCCACGCTTCCAAGGTCCTTCATGGCCTGTACGGAGATGACTTTGTTTTGCATTTCTTGCCGCGAAGACCTACAACGAGGCGTTTACATAGGTTGTAAAAGCCCGCAGTGATGAGGCTGTGTTAACGTGCTAAGAGGTGCGAATATGTAGAATGAGCGTGAGGCTAAGAGAAATAATGTAGTGTATATGGCCATCATCCTCCATTTTCATGATTAAGACTGAGCTGAGAAGTTGTTTGTTACTTGATGCACTTAGCTGGAACTACCACTTGCACCATT
The DNA here is from genome assembly GCF_040414725.1 of Anabrus simplex. NCBI lineage: Eukaryota > Metazoa > Arthropoda > Insecta > Orthoptera > Tettigoniidae > Anabrus > Anabrus simplex. The sequence continues at coordinate 83,581,208 of NC_090268.1, read as the reverse complement.
ATCCTGTACCGTACCCTTTCTTCCATGAATAACACTGCAGTGCATCATCTGAGTTCACTTTACTCCTAACTCTGTTACACACAGATGTTGCTTAAGTGGAATCTCTCTTCTAATATAGTTCAATATTTCTGGACGAAATCTCTTGTGCGATACATTTCTTGATTGTAAATTTCGTTGAAGGTTTTTCGCTGTTCATTATGTTTTAGAGATTATTCTGTTGAGATCATGATATGCAAATGACTCGACGTTTTTCCTGGAAAATCGCTTTTCATCTCTTCAGAGGGAACCTTGCCTGTTGTTAAATACTTACTTTTGGTATTGCACAGGTTTCAGTATCTATTCCAAATTCAGTAACTGATGTTGCCGCCGGACTGGCCTTCTGAACTTACGTTGGCGGGTTTGATTGCGGCTCAGTGCGGTGGGTGGTTCTTGAAGGTGCTCAAATACGTCAGTCTCGTGTCGGAAGATTTACCAGCACCTAAAATACTCCTGCGAGACAACATTCCGGCATCTCAGCGTCTCTGAAACCCGTAAAAGTAGTTAATGGGATGTAAATTGAGAAATATTATTACTGCTGGTGCCCGTCTCTCATTGGCCGGTAGTGTTAGCTTGGTTTACAAGGTTTAATTGAAAAATTCAATCATTCTTGAACTGTGCTTTCGTACCCTTTCACTGCTAATCTTTGACAAAATATTGAAAGACAACTTTATTCAAGCATTGTAGATTATATTATGCAGTATGTACTGTAAATAAAAACTAAGTAACTTGAATCTGGTTACTAGGTAATATGTCCGGCTCTATGGCTAAATGGTTAGCGTGCTGGCCTTTGGTCACAGGGTTCCCGGGTTCGATTCCCGGCAGGGTCGGGAATTTTAACCATCATTGGTTAATTTCGCTGGCACGGGGGCTGGGTGTATGTGTCGTCTTCATCATCATTTTATCTTCATCATGACGCGCAGGTCGCCTACGGGAGTCACATCAGAAGACCTGCACTTGGCGAGCCGAACATGTCCGCGGACACTCCCGGCACTAAAAGCCATAGGCCTACGCCATTTCATTTCACTAGGTAATATTAAGTTCCTGTACGAAGAAGACTTGGCAAAATATATATGATATCAAGAAAGAAGTGCATTTATTGTTGCCCATTTATCAACCGCTGATTGTACAAAGTGCCCTTCATACAGCTCACCACAATCAGCAGGTGGTTCAGCAGAAAAAATATTCACTAGACAAATTAAATACGGCACACTTGTACTGTAAAGTAAAATTAAAATGGAACAAAATGGCATGAAATATAGACCAGTTAGCTTAATCATTATAAGTAAATCCACTATCGGCAGCCCTGAAGATGGTTTTCCGTGGTTTCCCATTTTCACACCAGGCAAATGCTGGGGCTGTACCTTAATTAAGGCCACGGCCGCTTCCTTCCAACTCCTAGGCCTTTCCTATCCCATCGTCGCCATAAGACCTATCTGTGTCGGTGCGACGTAAAGCCCCTAGCAAAAAAAAAAAATAATAATAATAAGTAAATCATGGTTGTCAATTCAGATTTTACAATATTATAGTAAGTTACTTTACATGTGACACACATGCTAATTCACTGCAGTTACGGAGTGCAACACCTTAATGTTATCATATCGACGTGTAGTACTTTTAAATGGTGCCGAGCCATATGTTAATATGTAACAAATACGCAGTCATATTACAGTTCAGTTACTATATCGTTTTAGGGAAGAGTAGTTTTCAAAATCACTCTTATGCTTATTTACTTACTTGTAGTAACATTCCAGAGGACACGTGCTTCATTAACGAGCCAATCTGTTCATGTTTTGGTGAAATAATGAGTACAGTGTCGTCCGTATGATTGTTACGGAGTGAGGTAGATTGCTGTCGGTGCGCTTAGTCGAATCTCTCTCTCTCTCTCTCTCTCTCTCTCTCTCTCTTGTTTGTCACACTAACACATCGGAGGTTTTCGGCGACGGAATATTGGGAAAGGGTTAGGATTGGGAAGGTAGCATCCGTGGCCTTAATTAAGGTACAGCCCCAACATTTTCCTGGTGTGAAAATGGAAAAACCCCTTCAGGGCTGCCGTCGCTGAGATTCGAACCCACTATCTCCCGAATGCAAGCTTACAGCTGCGCGACCCTAACCCCACAGCCAACTTGCTAAGTGTCTCTTAATCCTCTTGGTTGCACAAACCTCGTATGAGGTCCCTAAAATATGAGAGATTGAATGCGCCCTTAAGAATACACGCTCCACACTTCCTTTTAGACCTCGTGTGAAGTATACGTTACTAGTTCCACCTAAATTCAACATAGTAGTAGTAGTCACTCGAACTGTTGTTAATTTACAGGTATCACACATGCTAATGTACTGAAGTTAATACATGTACATAAAGTAATTGCAATCAATGAGAAAATTGTTTTTCTGTAGTAGAAATATAAGTTATTTCCAATGATACTGTTGTTATCGTGCATACGATATATTTCCATTATTTTCTGGAGAAATATAACGACCTTAGTAATTACGATTTTAATAAGAAAATAAACCTGTAATTTGTTTCTAGGAAATGCTATTCTGTTTTGTAAGATTCCAGTGAATTAAAAAATTGAGAAAGTCTTTTCTTCGCTTCGTAATGAAAATACGTGCACGAAAGAGTTAAAATCTAAACTATATTGCACTAATTGTAACTATATTGCACTAATTGACAGCCGCATTAAAAGGATCGATAGCCATCTTACGAAACCACACTTATAGACTATAACAACCACCTTGAAGCTACCCCGTTTTCATTTAAGTATTAAAATATCTGTTGTGAAATAATATCTATTGGTTAAAGTACTCGTTGTCCTTGAGACAGCCTGTAAGTGTTGTAGGAAGATATCTAATAAATATAGAGAGAACATTAAATAAATATTTGCGTTGGGCGGCAGCAACAACTTCTGTTCCACAGGCGGAGAGGACTAGTCTACTGTAAATTCTAAGAGGCAGTGTGACTTGCTGGCTGTCACGCACATTGCTCTATTAACAGCGATGGTTCGATATCGTGGTCATTTGTTTTATAGGTCAACCCGTAATTTCTTTTTACCCGGAAAAAAAGAGATGCGATGCTGGAAGCCATCAGATTATAATAAAGAAATAACTTGAGAAATGTGGTTATATATTCTAATGGTATTTTTCATTGAAAGAGTGTGGAGGAGCAAGTGGGATGTGTCATTTAACTGCAGGAGACATTTATCGTCTGCGAGGTTCTTTATGATTCCTGGCTGTGCGCTGCTCCGCTCCGGGTCCAGGATACGTACGTTATGAAAATGGAGATGATATCGCATAATGTGAGCGGGTTCTGTCGGGACAAGGCGTTTTAGAGACTGATTGATGTTGCTGTTTTCTGCTGCTTGGATATTTCGGATCCAATTCGTAGGGTTACTGAATAATTAATTATCCTTCATGTTTTCCTTACTTGCTGATAACTGAGAATGGCCTCAGCTACTACCTGCAGTCATTTTATTTGACGCTATCTACGCTTCCTGCTCGTCAATTTCGACGTTATGTTTTATGCTACCGAACGGCAGAGTATCATGAATCTCTCTTGGGTGACCTGTGGCTGAGTTTGTAGGTGCTTTTGACGGGTGAAAATAAAAGGTGTCACCAGAGATGCTTTACGTGCCGACATCCTACGACATGTACTTATTTCCGTCCTTCAAAATTTCGATCACCTTTGCCAGGTATGAACCCGCGATCTGGAAATCTCGAGACAGATACACCACCAATAATCCACGCAGGGAGCTATTTAGGGTCTTTTTTTTTTAATCTTCTAAAATGCTATTTGTTCGTGGCGTCGACCTCTAAAGATATCTTGCCACTACTTGCACCATACGTTATGAACCTGCTTGTAATTGTAATTGCGGAAGTGTAAAGTGTTGAATGTGAGGAAAGGGACATTAAGGACGACACAAACACCCAGTGCCCAGGCCACGGATATTAATCATTTACATTTAAAAACCTGGGGCAGTCGGGTGACAGGCGGACGCGTTGGCCCGTACACCGCGGGGCCGGACTATTTACGGTCATACTCTAACTTTTTGGCGCTGTCGGTAAGTCATTGTCCTTCTGTTCTCAAGATCGTTCTTACCAACTCTCCCAGTTTGGGAGGGAGGCTCCCGATTTTACACCATTTCTACCCCCCCCCCCCCCACCCACCCTTCTCCCTCTTAACGTATTCTCATTTTTCAAAAATCCCGCGCGTAATTTCTGACTAAAAGTGCGAGATGACAAACTCCAGTCGTCCATCGAACATATCGATTTTGTGTTTTGAAGTATGTTTCGATACTCCAGTTGCGCATCTTATCGATAATTCTCCATGACAGTGCATCTACTAGCTCCCGCGTCCGGCTTAGTTGGCATCGAAAATCTTTGAAATCGTCGATGGTTAATTTAGCGTATGTTGTTAGAAGTTTAGCATACTAGCCTGTGGTCGAGAGGTAGTTGTAGACTGCGGAATATTGTATCATCTGTTTCACACTTGAAATTATATTTGTGTAACCTATAACTTAGATGGTGTTGGCATTAATACGCCGGTAGCCTGTTGTGATTTTTGGCATGAAAAAGCATGAATTGTTCTTTTTCACAGCCACAAATCTGATATTTATCATAAGTAGATGAATTGAACTCAAGTGCAAACTGTATGCTTTTTCTTTGTTCAGTCTTATCTATATTTAGTACTGATGAATGCAAGCCGAACGGTTTTATCAGCAAATTGGACAAATTCAATGCGAAAATGTGCTACTTGGGCCACAGTTTAATTAAAATAGCAGCAACCCTACGTACTCCTGACTGCTGCCCACAATGATTGCGAGTCAACTGCGAATCAGTTTCGCCGAAGATAGCTTTATGACACCAGCAGTGCAGAAGCAAGAGAGATGCGCACGCATCAGAAATGAGTGGAAAATGCAATCTGTCGTTTGGTTACAAAGCCAATACGCTCCACCCACACTCCGCTAGATTAGTAGTAGTAGTAGTAGTAGTAGTAGTATCGTATGGCATTTACAAGCGTAATGTGCAAAGATATACAATGAACGTATAAGTTAAAATAGAGAAGTAGTTAAACTAGAATGTCCAGCTTCGACAACCAGTCCACTGCACTTGGTGTTAATTCATGCAGAGCCCTTAAACCGTACTTCAATGCTGACAGTGGACAGCTCTCAACAACATGAAGCAATGTCTGCTTCTCAGCACCACACTCTCACGCATCACTTTCACAATATCCCCACTTTTTCATCATATATCGGCACCTGCCGTGGTCTGTTCTGATAGGGTTGGGTTTTGACCACTCATGTCGAAGATCGAGGCGTTGGCGAGTGGACATTGTTCCCATCGCTGTCTCTATTCTGCTGTTACACTGAAGTTTTCATGGGAATTGAGATCAGTCCAGAGGGGATTCCGGGATTTTAACCTCATCACAGGTGGATCTCGTAAGGCATTGAACAAGAGTGAGTGTGTGTGTGCTAAGGTCTTCTGGAGCAGCTGTACTTTCGCTGCTTTTCTATTCAGATCTGGAGGAGCAATGTTTGCTAAAACAGGCAGCCACTGAGTAGGAGTGGACCTCACTGTACCAGTAACAACTCTCATGGTTTCATTGAGTTTTATGTCAATCTTGCTCGAATGTACGGTGTTTTCCGACACACTGAGCTCGATAGCTGCAGTCGCTTAAGCCCCACTGTCGGCATCCCTGAAGATGGTTTTCCGTGGTTTCCCATTTTCACACCAGGCAAATGCCGGGGCTGTACCTTAATTAAGGCCACGGCCGCTTCCTTCCACTTCCTAGGCCTTTCCTTTCCCATCGTCGCTATAAGACATACCTGTGTCGGTGAGACGTAAAGCAAATAGCAAAAAAAAAATATCCGATACAGGAGCGCAGTACACAGCAACAAGCGGATATAGCAAGTGCACATAAAATGTGGTGTTTGCGCAAACTTACAACCAGGCCAGAAACCGCCACTTTTATATACCATCATACTGAACTTCAGTAGTTTGCCTGTCTTCTATCGATGTAGCTATTTACCAACTTTCGCGGTAACCTAATGATTTTGTCTTAATGTGGAATACATTTCCTAGCAGACGAAGTAGAGGTCCCCATACTACGAAGAACGTAAAATTAAGCAATTTCCTCAGTTGTGCCGAAAGTTGAAGAGCTAGAGGACCCGGAAGGGTTTCAGATTGTGAATCTTGGATAGGTGTATCAAACTAAAAATATATATATATATATATCGAAGTAGTTTTCTGTTTTATTCATATCCTAGCCAAATTAACTTATTTACATAATTCTTTCTGTAATGTGTTTCTTGGTTCAATGCCCTCAGGCTTTTTTGCCTTTTTGAAAAATGTCCACACCGAATGTACTTATAAGGGCTTAAGTGAAACCCTGCATTGACTCACATTAGAGCTCGTAGTGGTAGAAAAAGGCAAACTGCTAATCTAATCGACCAGATAACGATGATTAAGAAATGGATTGTAATTTTATTAATAAATTAAGAATATATTCTCATACTTTATCATATTTTATTTACCTACAGTTCGTAGCTCATATCACTAGGATGTTTTCAACATTGAGCTGTGGGTTTTTTTGTGAGATGCTCAAATTGCATAGCAAAAAGAACGTATGACACATTCAGCCAAGACGAACGCTGCCCTGCCAAATGTTCTGCAGATATTGGACCGTTACGTGGTCAGCGTAACGACGTCCTCGGTCTATTGCTTGGTTTTCGTGATTGGGGCCGCTACCTCTTGTATGTCAGCTCCTCAGTTGGTCTCACGATGGTGAATGAAATCCGTTCCATCACTCAGTTTAGAATTAATTATATTTGGACACACTAACAGCAGAAGTCAAGACAGAACAGCATGAGAGACCTTTGAATTGCACTGTTAAGAAAATTGTTTAGGAATATCCCTGTAGTCTCATTCTATCCAGGATGCAAAGCCCTGGTAGGGGGGAGTCGGTGACATACTTGAACACAGCCGTACTTGCTGTAATCAACCCAGATAACACATGTATCGGCGGTTGTGGTATATTGTACTGTGGCCTTCGTGGTATCATCACAAGAGTTAATTTAGCTTGCATGTCAGCCAACAGGTATAATCTTGTCGGACAGTTTGTACCTATGATCACAGCTACATGCCATTCTCTGACCTTACAGACTATATCTCTCTATTTGTTTACGGTTGAGTAAAGTAAACATATTCGTTGTGTGGTCATTACAGTCAAGAACCGCAGGCATTAGTAAGTTAGAGCCATTCATCTAATCCAGAACGCAGTAAGAAACCATGATTTATTTTTCTTCTAAGGTTGGTCCAGCTCCTTGGGTGAATGGTCAGCATAGTGTCTTTCAGTTCAGAGGGTCTCGGGTTCAATTTCCTGCCGAGCGTCTGCTGAATTCCTCTTGGTCGGGCCTGAGTTGTTCGTCTTAATATAAAAATAACACATCACATTACAAGACACCACAGAAACACACAATGGTGAATACATCACTTCGCATAAAGGCTGGCGTTTGAAAATGCATCCGGCCATGAAATTGGACCGAATCCATACAGAGTGCCGACCCCAGGTAACTAGAAAAATGCCAAGAAAAGAAGACGAAGTAATAATAATAATAATAATAATAATAATAATAATAATAATAATGTTATTTGTTTTTACGGCTCACTAACTACTTTTAACGGTTTTCGGAGACGCCGAGGTGCCGGAATTTTGTCCCGCGGGAGTTCTTTTACGTGCCAGTAAACCTGCCGACACGAGGACAGGGGGTGGGGGATATTCTTCTACCGCGGAATAAAGTCGCCATTCATCTTCCAAAATATTTAAAATACTAGCCTACATACCCCCAGTCTAGCCGCCGCACCCCCTCCCCCTACAAACTGTCATATGGGCGCCCATGGTTACATAAGAGTACAAGCCAACAGTAAGCCTTTTCTAGCGTTCATTTGTCACCCGCGAAATTTCTTGTAATTGCGCCACACTTTCTCATATCTTCATTGAAACAAAACTTCCATTGTCAAGTTTATTAATCCATTGTAAACTATGTATTTTTTTACTGCCTCCTTAACCAGCCGCCCTGTGTTGTGGCACTGCTCTTACCACCCCCTTCCCGTCCCCTCGAGCTGGCCTTGTTTTAATAGCAAAGCAAATTATACTCTACACTAAGTTTGTCAATAAATTTTAGTTTAAAACACTTGAAAAGAGAGAATTTCACATTGAAAACTAAAAAAACTGTAGTAGTACAGTTAAATTGAAATGTGACATCCCTATATCTCATGTTCATCCTGGTGTGCTGGAATTTCTAAGGTCGTAATTTCTGTTCCCGGAGAAATCTGGTACTGTTAGCTCATTCTGTTTAAAGGTTCTGTTCAGAATTGTGTAAGCGTCTGTTTTGCAACATCAGGAAGAGTCCACTGGAGATGAAGCTGTTAGCATTGAAAAAGCTGATTCATGGCATCTCGTACGTACTGCTAACGGCAGGACACTTTGATAGGGATAACCATCTGGCGGATATCTGCTGCATATGAACTGCTCCTAAGGGGATTTGGCTGAGTGCGTTTGTAAAGTAGGATTTATGTGAACTAGACCTGGCTTGGCTCAATTATGGATGCAATCCATTTGCATGTTTATGGTAAAGACGTGTATAGAGTGTCATGAAATGTCCGTTCCTGCAGCAGATATGTAATTGGATTGCAGTTCACTGACGGTAATGCTAGAGGTAGCACATTTCATATTATAGATGCGTGGATCGTTCCTAAATGGTTTCCACTCGTTGGATGATCATCATAGACGATTGTATCTCTAGTATCATGCAGAGCAGGGACATAAAAAAAAAAGATCCTTTACTTTAAATGTATTTTTATCCCACAACAGGTTACGCGAATATATTATTGTCGATTCATTTCAGAAGCTTGTGATTTCATTGATTGTCAGCTCGAAACGAAGATATGAAGAGAAGTCTACTCGTTGGTTCGCATGAAGAATGATGATGGTGTACTAATTGCTCGTCCTTTATCACATGAAGCTGAAAATAAAAATACACTCTGAAACAGATATAACCCACATTTTACGATGTACACGAGACAGATGACTGTGATATCCCTAACACTGTATGTAAACATTTAAAAAAATCTCCTAGAAATCACTCTTCTGGGGTCTGGATGAAGAAGGCACTATTTACAGTTGGAGGAATAATGACCTCACTTAATATATCGAGACATCGCTATCATCTCACCGAGTCCCTTTGGTTCGGATTTTGCAAAAATCTAGAGTTCCAGAGTCTATAATCGCAGTCACGTTAAATTTCAAGCTTGCTTGTCTCATTTCTTTTTGTTCTTCTTTATACATATATATAGGTATGCTGCTAGTTTTCAGATATTCGACAGTGCCACTTCCCACAATATGTTGATTTCTTGCCTGGCCAGATCTGAGTGGTACACTTAAGAATTCTATTAGAGTTCTGGATTCGTTTTCCTTCAAGGACCCAAGCCAGTCCGATACCGTTAGCAGCTTCGAGTTCGGGCTTATTACCAGTTTATGGACAAAATTAAACAAGGCTTTCTATTAAAAAGGCATCTTAACTGTACTAAAAATACAATAATAACTTTGTAAAATACCACTCTTCTTTTCTCAGCTTTCTTTGTTCCGTACAAAGTAAATTTGTGACCTTGTGTTAACTTCTCACAAACTTATCTTCACCGTTACTTAAATTGATTACCATTCAAATAATTTTCCATGTAAGAAAACAGTCAGCTGTGGCATTTTCTTTGTACTTACTTTCCAAAGTTAGAATGTCCTATTCCTAGAGCTGAAAAAAAATGTCTCAGCACTAACAAAAAGTTTTTACAAGTGGGAACACTGTGATTAAATGTAACTGACTCTCATTATTCTTTCATCCGTAATATGCTGTCATTCTTTCACTGCTGGACTTCCAACCCTAGTGTCCTGCCTTCTAATTCCACAAACTTCGATTCTAATTTTCACTGAGACCAGTGCAAGTCATACGACCTTAAACCGTCGGCCAAGTCAAAAATTGAGTCTGGATGCTTCGCTGATAACGGGAAGGTGATGTTGATTGCCTGTTGTTCTGCACCTTGCAGCATTGTGTCTGGGGTTTGCTGGCCAGTTCGTGATTATTACTTCTAGGATAATTCGTGCTTGACTGAAGTAGGGCCTATACGGAGGGGCCGTATTTTAATGGAGTGTTGCTCGTGGTTCTTTCTGGCCGTTTCTGGGACAGTCTTGCTTCTTGACGCTCTTACACCCGCGCGTGTGAATAATTGCACGTGTCGTTGCACTGTGCATGGCTTGTCTTGTCATTGTGATGGCGGTGCGGGACGGAATGAAAGCAGCTTTTAATTAACTCTCTCAAGTAAGTGTCACTCCTTCTCAATGGCCCCGTGAACTAATTCGTTTACTACTTTAATTTGCTTAGCTGCTTATACAGACGGGCGACAGTCGTCGTCTTTTCTCTCTACTCAGCAGGTTCTTGTAATGACTCAGATTAATCTACTCATTGCTACGGCTGATTTCTTCAGTTGTTTGTGCTGCTGCTTATCCGCCATCTCTTCCTTCGTCCTCATCTCGCAGTATGTTTCTATCCTCTGCTATTTTAACTCTCTTATTTTGTCTCTTCTTCTTCCGTCTAAGTGATTTCATCAAGGCTTGCCGCCAAACAGAGAATTTTATGTGAAGAATTTGTTCCATTATCTGGAAATGGAAGGGCGTGACCTTTTTAAATAGGATGTGTTAGCTAGCTACCAACATATTTTCCTCCAACTTAAACTGGATGTTTATGGAGGATGGTGTATTTCTTTATTCTACGACTTCATAGAATTATGCCCACCGGACGCCGCAGTAACATGCGTTACGAAACAATTAATGCGCAGTGAGTTCGTATGGCCGACGACAATAGTTACCGAATCCCCTTTATGACGTACAACGGTTTGTGCCAAGGATATACCACCCTGGGTGACTACGGCTAGTGAATTCTCTGAGTCCATGAGGTGCATTTATCAGAACAGTTTGTTTTTCGTTTTGTTTTGATACAAATAAACTTTCTTGTCTGTTTTTTTTAAAATATACATATATGGTTCTCATATTCTGTCATCAAATCCCAAGTCCTCCATTTTTTGCTCGTAATGATAGTAGTGATGATAATAATAAGAACATGGAACAAAGTTGAACTCAATAAACTGCCGATTCTTAATGTACGTTCTTCAAACGATTGCAGGACGGAATTAAATGATCATTTTATGGAGGCTCAGTAGTTGAGATCGAACAGATATTATGCCACCCTTCTCTGTGCGCTCGTAGCTAGTGAGACTTAGATACAGTTCTAGGTGTCTTTCAATTCTGATAATATTATAGTTTCCTAGATCTTGGATGTCTTTCATTTCCCCATCTTCTGTGGCCCTTCTATTTTCTAGGTAGATATTTCTCTGGTGCTGGTGCTTTCATTCTTCGAAAGATCGCACCACTTCCTCTTTCCCTTGTGATTACTGTTAAAGCGACTGTCACTAACAGCAGTCCGGCTCCATGGCTAAATGGTTAGCGTGCTGGCCTTTGGTTACAGGGGTCCCGGGTTCGATTCCTGGCAGGGTCAGGAATTTTAACCTTAATTGGTTAATTTCGCTGGCACGGGGGCTGGGTGTATGTGTCGTCTTCATCATTTCATCCTCATCACGACGCGCAGGTCGCCTACGGGTGTCAAATCAAAAGTACTGCATCTGGCGAACTTGTCCTCGGACACTCCCGGCACTAAAAGCCATACGCCATTTCACTAACAGCAAACAAAAATAGCCATGTATTGGATGTTATTCTGGACATTCTGAAGTTAAGATATGTAATGAAAATATAAAACAATCTAGGCATTCATCATTGAGCTCTGGATTAATTTCTCTTTCAAGGCCATATTTTAGATCCCACGATAAGATAAGTAGAGCCCTGCGCGGATATACAAAATAATATCCGCATCCGCGATTGGTTATCCGCATCCGCAAAATGGTTATCCGACGGTAATTTAAATATTTAACTACAGTATATTACACCCAAGGTATTGAAACTGATAGATCTATTAACATAATACAATAGGCCTGACACCTGGCACCAGAACTCCTCCAGTCTCGGGTTTATGAGGGATTTTCTCTTGCGACAACTACCGACGTATTTACCTTTGTTCCTTCCTTCCATTAATTGCGGGGAGGGGCCAGTTAGGCTCATTTACGGCTTTATGGTTTCAAGGCTCTTTATATATATCACTATTTTCCCATACCGTTGTCAAGGGTCACCTAACCGCAAGCAAAAACAAGAGTATACCTAAACGTCATTATTTAGAAATTATTAGCAAAATTATCCGCACTGCCATACATTTTGTATCCGCCAAGACACTAACTTCGCGGATATCCGCATCCGTGCAGGGCTCTAAGGAAACGTATAATTATTTTTGCTTACAGTGTCATACTACACAGAAAAATGCCAGTTTATGATTAGTGCCAGGGGGATGATCAGCAAAAAGCTGGTGGTAATCATGAGTCTTCGGGACTGGGGCTAAAAACTCTCAGGGGGTCTCTTCTCATTTTGAGATATCATCTGTACTCATTGGAATAAGATCAGTTGGCCTCAGTCCGAATTATATATCTTAAGTTTTGTAGGAATTATTTCCCAAGCTGTTCTTATAACTTGTTGAATGGTTTAAATGTTTTTGTAGCTTTTAACGTCACTAATTGTTTTTCAGAGTAGTTTAAATTCGTAGACCTAACTTCACTATCGTTTTTAATTTTTTCGAGTTCTTTACAAACTATTACGTTTTTAATCTTTATTCACTGAATTATGTATTCTTTGTCTTCGGGCAGCCTGTAGGTGGTGGAAGAATTTATAATAGTCATGTTCTTCTCCAGTATATCTTAAGATTCTGGGTTCTCGAGTAGTCCTTGTCAATACATATTTATCGTTACCTGTAGCCTTAATCAAAAAGCTGTAATTATAGCAGCTTCTCCAGTCATGTCTTCGTAATCTGGATTTGAAGTTACAACGCAAGTCCAATAACATTTTAATATCACTGCAACGCATTATAAGACGTTGACCAAGGGAAGCGAATATCTGAACGTGTTTGGTGCCTGTTGATTGATCAATAATGAATTAAATTTTTAGAGATTTAAAATCTCAATCCTCAGTTTCGAGAAGAATAAAAAGACTTCCTTCAGTGAATGATAATGGCCCATAACCGACGGATTTAGCAGCGTGGTACAGGTCTTTTAGCTATAAGGATGCATTCAGTACGGACTGTCTTCGGCAACCGTTGGCAAAGCTGAAGATGGTTTTCCCCATGACGAATGCTGGGGATGTACCTTTGTTAAAGTCGCGGTCCCTTCCGTCATAGTCCTAACTTTTCCTTTATTTCAGCGGCGTTGACGTGTTGGTGCCACGTTAACCCGGGAATGGTGGCGCTGGGTCACCATGACCCAACACCACACATGTCTGCTTTTAATTCCTCAACCGGCCAGTAAGTAACTGAAATTCTTCCTCCTAGTACCTTCCTGGCGCACCCCCGCCCCTCCCTCTCTACGCAGCATGGCAACCATACCTCAGTGCGTGCCCATTCCCTGTGCATTGTTGACATTTCCGGGTCTTAGTGACCCATTGCCACTGGTTTCGTGTGCGTTTTGTATTCGCTGTCGTACTATTAATTTGTTCGAACATTTGTATTATCAACATTTTAACCTTAATTTAGCTGCAATCAATGCTCAAGTAGGTGTTTTTTGTAATTACAAACATGGGAACAGAACAGGCGTATGGTTCGCAGGAATTTCCTGAAGTAATTTGGACAGGAACTTGTGGATCATATGAGATTGAGACTGCAGCAGATGAGTCTGCAAAGAGATTGAGGTTTGAATTCTTATTTATACTCAAAGAAGATGAGGGAACTTACACAAAGGCAACAGACCATCCGGAAGGATCTCGAAGAAGGAAGAGACGTGAGTTTTGTCCCAGCAATAAGAACACAAAAACAAATAATTCCTCTCCTATTTGTAACAAGTTTTTGTGGAAATCACAGGAAGCTAGCATGTAATGAGTGCGTGTAATGCACACAAATGGACGCTCTGTTCTCTAAATAAGACAACTAGAAAGGACATGTTTATAACAGTATTCCTGGACACCAAGCATTTTGGTATTTTTTTAACTAGTTGTAATAGTTGTAACTTAGCAATCCATTTCCTTCTGATTTAATACTGTTGTTGTAGATTAGTTTATAAAGACATTTCGTTTTGATTTTAATTTGAAAACATCTGTAAATCTATATCTCTTTTTTTTTTTTTTTGCTTTACGTCGCACCGACACAGATAGGTCTTATGGCGACGATGGGACAGGAAAGGGCTAGGAGTGGGAAGAAAGCGGCCGTGGCCTTAATTAAGGTACAGCCCCAGCATTTGCCTGGTGTGAAAATGGGAAACCACGGAAAACCATTTTCAGGACTGCCGACAGTGGGATTAGAACCTACTATCTCCCGAATACTGGATACTGGCCGCACTTAAGCGACTGCAGCTATCGAGCTCGGTTAAATGTATATCAATGTATATGAATTTACATAAACATCATTTTGTAAAGAACATCCACATTCAGAACATTGGTCATGGTGACCCGGAGCTACCATTTTTGTATGCAGTAAGAGCGCTACTAGTGCCAGGTTAAAAAAACTAGCAAACGTAAATGAAAGGTCTCCGAGAGCCTGAAATTGGAAGTTAACGTGTCGGCATTGGACGAGGAGTGAGCAGAGTCTAGCATAAGAGACTAGTGACGTCTTGTCCCATGGTGTCACCAACTTCGTTTCAATGTTATTATTATTTCCTTAATTTTCTTCTTCTTCCACCTCTTTCCCCACACCCTTGGGCCGAGCAGGGAACACACACACACACACACTCTCTCTCTCTCTCTCTCATATATATATATATATATATATATATATATATATTGACTTGGCCCTGTACTGTTGAGTGTTTCTGTAGTGATTGGTAGTGTATTGTGTATAAGAAGTGGTATGTATTGAGGCAAACACCCAGTCCCCGAGCTGAAGGAATTAAGCAGACTTAGGAAAAGTCGCCGGACCACGAATCGAACCAGTGACTGTCCAAGCCTGAGGCCGCAATTCGGACTATTTGGCCAAGTAACTGGCCCGTAATGTGTTCGTATCATTGATAAAAGAAACATTGATGCAAGGAGCATGCTTGTGTATAGTTGAATTTTGTGGTACCATATGTATGATACACTGTATCAGTATGTATTTGGGCCGAGTCTTCGTAGGAGATACGCGCATTTTGATGACGCCATTACTATCCAGCCTTAAGTCCATCGTCCCAATAAAAGCTCGCATTGAGCAGTAACTTACATCAACTTTGATATAGTGCTATAACTTACTGGATTTCAATAACTTGTATCAGCTCGCCTCCCATCTTGTGACGAATGCCATATTTATTCATCGAATCGTTGTAAAAGTTGGTCTCACAGTCAGAACAGTTCTGTATTGACTAAACTACAAATGCATTATTAAAAATTGCATCGTTTCTATCCTGTGTGTTGGAAACTGTCACTGCAAAGTATAGTTGTCTTTTACGAGCATATCAGTGTTGTAAAATGTGTGAGTAAATATTGATTGGTGACCTTGGATACAGCATTTGAAATCCAAGTGCAGTAGCATGTAAGAATACACTTAGATTATAACACATTTCGCCTTTATGATGCCAATAAATTAAGGGTATAACTTTTAACTGTCATCGGAGGAAGGTTTGATGGTATGTGTTGCCATTCGTGAGGGTTTGCTTAAGTAGCATGATGTTGATGAACGGTACCTCCCAATTACCGATCAGTCACTTCATTGACCGGTCAGATTGCTACCTGCGAAGGGTCAGACTAGAGTAATACGTTACCCATGGGACAATGGGGGAAGATCAGATGTATTTGACACTAAATTTTAACAGCCGTGTGAAAATGTCCGTACTTCAAGTAGTTGAACAAATTAGTGAAATGGCGTATGGCTTTTAATGCCGGGAGTGTCCGAGGATAAGGTCGGCTCGCCAGATACAGGTTTGTTGATTTGACGTCCGTAGGCAGCCAGCGTTTCGTGATGAGAATGATATTAGGTTGAAGACGGCACATACACCCAGCCCCTGTGTCAGCGGAATTAACCAGTTATGGTTAAGTTTCCCGACCGTGCCGGGAATCGAACCCGGGACCATTTAGCCATTGAGCCAGACAACAAATGGAGTGCTTAGTAAGCATTTCTCAAAAACAATTGAACCTGTAAAGACAATGTTTGTTGTGGGTGTCCACAGGATGTGATTCTATGTGGGAGGTGAATTATACGTTGTTAATACTGTGTGTGGGGACGGTAGAATATATCCGCATTATCCGCTGCATGTCGTAAGATACGACTAACAGGGGGACCAGGAGCTCTCGCCTTGGAGCGTTGATTAGCGACCACGGTTCTCTTAGGTGTCTGGCATTGCTTCCACTTAGTTGTGACAGGCTCCTCACTTTCATCTTTTCCTGTCCGACAAGCCTTGGTCAACTCATGTTGTTCCTTTCCGACTCCGGCGGCATTAGGTTTGCGAGGCCTAGAGAGTCTTTCATTTCCATGCCCTTCGTGGTCCTTTCCTTCTGCAAAGACTTTCCTTCTCCCGGTACCTTCATTTTCCCAAGTTCCGACTCACTGGCTGAATGGTCAGCGTTGAGGCCTTCGGTTCAGAGGTCCCAGGTTCGATTCGCGGTCCGGTCGGAAATTTTGCTATTTGTTTTACGTCGCACCGACACAGATAGGTCTTAATGGCGACGATGGGATAGGAAAGGCCTAGGAATGGGAAGAACGTTGCCGTGGCCTTAAGTAAGGTACAGCCCCAGCATTTGCCTGGTGTGGAAATTAGAAACCACGGACAACCATCTTCAGGGCTGCCGACAGTGGGGTTCGAACCCACTATCTCCCAGATGCAAGCTCACACCTGCGTGCCCCTAACAGCACGTTCAACTCGCCCGGTGGTCGAGGATTTTGATTGCCTCTGATTAATTATTCTGGCTCGGGAACTGGGTGTTTGTGTTTGTCCCAACACTTTCCTCTTCATATTCAGACAACACACTACACTATCAACCGCCACAGAAACACGCAATGGTGATTACATCCCTCCGTATTGGGTTGGCGTCAGGAAGGGCATCCGGCCGTAACATAGGACCAAATCCAATGTGCGACACAGTTCGCGCCCGCGACCCCACAGGTGTGGGAAAAGCGGTAGTAAAGGAGAAGAAGAAGAAGACCACCTTTATTTTACCAAGAGTTGGACCTCTTCCATTTTTCTTCTGATTAGAGTTAAAGGAATATGGTTGTTCTGTTGTACTTCGGTCGCATTGAATTCTGGATGCGCTGATGGCAGTTTGATGCACATATTAATGCTAAGAAAGTCCATTTTGAACATATGATGTAAGAAAGAGTTTTATGTGGTTCTGTTGCAGTGTTTTTCCCATTATTAATGTACTGTGTAGTGTTGTAGAAAATAAGTTCCAACATGGAAATAAAGCGTTTCCAGATCCATGTCCGTACACCATATTTTCTTATTCTACGTGCGAAGAATGTGTCCTGAAAGTTTGGCGGTATCTTATTGTTTTACCTTGTACTTTGTCCGGCGATCGTGTTATCTTTTTTTGGAAATGCCTCCGAATGTGCAGGCTCTGTCAGTTAAGGCGGTAGCCGTGCGTGCTAAATCGTGAGTTCTGGCGCTCGCCTTTGGTATCAAGAGTTCGAGTCTCGGTAGAATATGTTTATTCGTACACTGACATATGGTGAGTCACGTAACTTGCTTTGTATTATCATGACATTATTGGCAGTGAGTGGGCTTATTTGTGGCCGTAAAAACGGTCGTTTTGTGGTCCTCTCCGTAAGTCAATCTAACATTTTAAAAATATTTGCGAATTGACCGCTTAAGATAACGCTACAATTTCAGTTTATCTTTGAAGTTTCCTCTTCCGTCAGTACTCCTTCATATGGGCGCTTGGCTTTTTTTTTTTTTAATCTGCGCAGGCTCTTCCCGTTCTTGCAGTTCTTTCGGCTTGAAACCCTTCCAACTTTTGAATCATGGTCCGAAATGTTTTCCTGTCTAACATCTGATTTTCCTGGATGTTGGACTTCTCTAGATCTTTACGAACTTCCTTAATCCATGCCGTTGTTGTCTTATTGTTCCACGGATAGTCGAATAACTTTTTGGTTAATCTGGTTTTGTCCATTCTGTACAAATGTCCGAGAAATGATAACCTGCTCTTTTTCTTGGTCTCCCTGAAATTTTCTCCACATTTTTGGAGACGTCATTTTTGTTCCTAAGTTTCCAGCCAGTTTCAGTCTGGATTGCGCCCAAGATTTTCCGTAGTATTCTTCTTTCTAGGATCTCCAGCTTCTCCAGCTTGTAATTCATCGAGAGGCATTCGCTAGCATACAGGCATTCCGTTTTTATTACAGTGTTGCCTTATGTGGCATTCTATGACATGCATTTCTTGTTATATATGTTTTTAGTTAGTCTGTAAGCTCTGGTTTTGAGATACGATCGTCTACAGCAGCTTTCTATTATTATTATTATTATTATTATTATTATTATTATTATTATTATTATTATTATTATTATTATTATACTTAGAAGACAGGATACTGGTTTTACGTCGTACGAACTTCTTTCATGGTGTTCGGAAACGTCGAGGTGCTTGCATTTTGTTTCGCAGGAGTTCCTTTTACATGTCAGTAAATCTACCCACACGAGGCTGGCTTATATGAGCACCTTCAAATACAACCGGATCGAGCTAGGGTCAAACCCGCGAATATGGGTTCAAAAGGCCAGGGCTCTAGCATCTTAGCTATTCAGCCCGGCTTTCCCGCTTTCTCTCTTTTTTAAATATATATTTTGATTTACGTCGCACGACACAGGTAGGTCTAACGGCGATAATGGGATAGGAAAGGCCCAGGATTGGGAAGGAAGCGGCCGTGGCCTCAGCATTTGCCTGGTGTTAAAGTAAGAAACCACGGAAATCCATCTTCAGAGTTGCCGACAATGGGGATCGAAACCACTATCTCCCGGATGCAAGCTCACAGTTTTGCGTCCCTAACCACGCGGCCAACTCGCCCGGTTTCTAACAAATCACCCTACTCGTCTTCATTCATTAGTCAGTTTCAAGTTCGCGAATAGGTTCTGTCACATTTTGATTATTTATTCTTGTTTTGTTGAGGCCCCTTGGACTACGTGTTCCTAAATATGTTGAGGTTTCCTCTTAGCCCAGTATTGTTTCAGCCTTGCACTGTGTGTTGCTTTCCTTTCCTGAGTCCACTTTACTCCCGCTCCAGGACGTGGTGTTTTAGCGGTCAGTGACTGGAGAGTGTCGTATGTTCTGATCAGCATTCTAAATTTATCCCTGTTGAATATATCTTTGGGATCAATTTTTAAAAATTCTAGGTCTTTCCGAACCAGTTTCATCCATTTAGCATTTGTCCCCCTTCCCTCTAGAAAGGGTGTTTAAGATTATATATGTATTATCATATTGGGCCACGAACCTGCTACGCAGGCGTAGCAGCGGGAGAGGTGATACTCCCATATGGCGCGTACCAGGTGGCGGATAGGGGGGTCCTACCCGGCTTGCCGGCGGGCTTGAGGAAAATAAAATACCTCGCGGACCAAACACACACACCCTGTGGGTGGGGGAGGCAGACGAAGAATTCATCCATGGTATCCCCTGCCTGTCCTAAGAAGTGACTAAAAGGGGCGACCAAGGGATGATCGAATTAGAACCTTGAAACTACTTGTAACTAGTACCATCACGCAGGGAACACCATGGATTGCATTTACACTGACTGACAGAGCAAATGCAACACCAAGAAGGAGTGGTCAGAACTCTATGCCAATTGCAGGGTAGACTGACGTCACTGAGGTATGCTCATGATGTGAAATGCGCCGCTGTGCTGCACACGTAGCGAACGATAAATGGGACACGGCGTTGGCGAATGGCCCACTTCGTACCGTGATTTCTCAGCCGACAGTCATTGTAGAACGTGTTGTCGTGTGCCACAGGACACGTGCATAGCTAAGAATGCCAGGCCGCCGTCAACGGAGACATTTCCAGCAGACAGACGACTGTACGAGGGGTATGGTGATCGGGCTGAGAAGGGCAGGTTGGTCGCTTCGTCAAATCGCAGCCTATACCCATAGGGATGTGTCCACGGTGCAGCGCCTGTGGCGAAGATGGTTGGCGCAGGGACATGTGGCACGTGCGAGGGGTCCAGGCGCAGCAGGCGCAGCCCGAGTGACGTCAGCACGCGAGGATCGGCGCATCCGCCGCCAAGCGGTGGCAGCCCCGCACGCCACGTCAACCGCAATTCTTCAGCATGTGCAAGACACCCTGGCTGTTCCAATATCGACCAGAACAATTTCCCGTCGATTGGTTGAAGGAGGTCTGCACTCCCGGCGTCCGCTCAGAAGACTACCATTGACTCCACAGCATAGACGTGCACGCCTGGCATGGTGCCGGGCTAGAGCGACTTGGATGAGGGAATGGCGGAACGTCGTGTTCTCCGATGAGTCACGCTTCTGTTCTGTCAGTGATAGTCACCGCAGACGAGTGTGGCGTCGGCGTGGAGAAAGGTCAAATCCGGCAGTAACTGTGGAGCGCCCTACCGCTAGACAACGCGGCATCATGGTTTGGGGCGCTATTGCGTATGATTCCACGTCACCTCTAGTGCGTATTCAAGGCACGTTAAATGCCCACCGCTACGTGCAGCATGTGCTGCTGCTGCGGCCGGTGGCACTCCTGTACCTTCGGGGGCTGCCCAATGCTCTGTTTCAGCAGGATAATGACCGCCCACACACTGCTCGCATCTCCCAACAGGCTCTACGAGGTGTACAGATGCTTCCGTGGCCAGCGTACTGTCCGGATCTCTCACCAATCGAACACGTGTGGGATCTCATTGGACGCCGTTTACAAACTCTGCCCCAGCCTCGTACGGACGACCAACTGTGGCAAATGGTTGACAGAGAATGGAGAACCATCCCTCAGGACACCATCCGCACTCTTATTGACTCTGTACCTCGACGTGTTTCTGCGTGCATCGCCGCTCGCGGTGGTCCTACATCCTACTGAGTCGATGCCGTGCGCATTGTGTAACCTGCATATCGGTTTTAAATAAACAATTATTCTTCCGTGCCGACTCTGTTTTTTCCCCAACTTTCATCCCTTTCGAACCACTCCTCCTTGGTGTTGCATTTGCTCTGTCAGTCAGTGTACTTGAGCGTAGTACCACTATGTTAGGTTCGCAATAGGTTTGTGATTAGTAGCGACAGCGTGTGAATCAGGATAGGGGTCCTGCAGTACCTGTGATTCGTACCCCTATATGAGCGACACCATGGTTCTGCCTTACTTATGCTCAGTTCCCACTATGTGAGGAATTCCACGGGATAGTTCGGGTCCCTGTGGTTGGTCCACTTATGTGAGGAACGCCATAGGTTTGCGTTGCCTGCAAATAGCGCCGCAATGTGCGAAACACTGTAGGCCTGTGTTACATGTGCTCATTACACTACCTGTGAATAGTACCATAATGTGTGGAATACCGCGAGTCTCCGCTACTTTTGATTTTTTAAAGAATTTTTTATATTTTGACTGACATTTTCTTATTTTCTTCATTCTTTCCTTGTTTTCGTTTCATTTTCTGCTTAAGGACGACACACACACACAGTCCCCGAGCCAGCGGAAATAACAAATTAAGGTTAAAATCCCCGACCCGGCCGGGAATCGAACCCGGGGATTAGTACCGCAACATTACACATAGCATGGTTCTACTTTCCTAGCGATAAATACCATTATGACCGGGCGAGTTGGCCGTGCGTGTAGAGGCGCGCGGCTGTGAGCTTGCATCCGGGAGATAGTAGGTTCGAATTCCACTATCGGCAGCCCTGAAAATGGTTTTCCGTGGTTTCCCATTTTCACACCAGGCAAATGCTGGGGCTGTACCTTAATTAAGGCCACGGCCGCTTCCTTCCAACTCCTAGGCCTTTCCTATCCCATCGTCGCCATAAGACCTGTCTGTGTCGGTGCGACGTAAAGCCCCTAGCAAAAAAAAAATACCGTTATGAGCGGCTGATGACCTGGATTTTGGACCCGTTTCGACTATACGCACAATCGATTCAGCATCGTACTATAGAAGCAGTCCCTTGGTAATACGATTGTTTTGTGCCAGCTTCTGTGCATGTGAGGCACTGTGGGTCGGATCCACTGATCGTTTTAAATTCATATCCGTCCATCCATTCATTCTTCGTCCTCATGCTTTGAATTCTGGTCAGTGGAGGATTTTGTAATTTTAAGTTGTCATTTCATTTCGTGTCATTTCGTACCATTAGGGGCCGATGACCTCGATGTTAGGCCCCTGTAAACAACAAACAACAATCAATTATCATATTGGGTAATTGATTGAATGGCATGATATATATTGTGATAAATTACCACGTGACATAGATCATTCAGTTCAGAATTTGTCATTTGTTAGTTCATTGCAAAACATTGATCGAACTTCCTTTCGAAAAGAGAAATTGTGTGTGTGGAGAGAGAGAGAGAGAGAGAGAGAGAGAGAGAGTTGGGATGATCGGTAAATTTTTCAGCACAATGCAGTGTCCAGTCAAGCAAGCTTGGTATACGAAGACGAATCTAAGGTTTTCTCTCATCTGACTCTTTATCATTCTCTGCACTTCCATTTCCCTCTCGCACCAGACTTTTTCTTCTTCCTGTAATCCATTTACCTAGTCCCATCCGTCTTCCGCCCTCGACGCCGTCAGTTGGTGGAAGGTCCATCTTTCCTTATATTTCTCACTTGTCTCTTTCCTTTTCTTGCCCTGCACTTTGCTCCTGTTGTTGGTCTAATCCTGCATGAAAGAAGTTTAAGATTACGGCGTATACCCAGTGCGTGAGACATGTGGAAGCTGTTGAAGGCAGTGTAGAAAATAATTGTAAACTGAGAAGTAAAATATCACATGCATGCAAACAACTTATCATCCGGCTCCTTGGCCTAATAAGCTTAGGACCTCGGGTTCGAATCCCGACCGGGCTGGGGATTTTAACAGCGTTTGGTTAATTCCTCTAACTCAGAGGCTTGATGTTAGTGTTTGAATACAAGTCGTAATTTACATACGACACTACCAACTACCACAAAAATACTCGATAATGAATACATTCCTCTACCTAGGGTTTGCGGCAGGAAGGGCATCCGGTCGTAAAACTCGTCTTAATCCACATTAGTACCCAGATAATTAGAAAGGCCAGGAAAGAATAAGCAGGAAATATACAAAGAACTTACGTAAAGGTTTGCATTTGACTAGAAACTGTTCGAAATGTTATCCTTGGACATGAGTGGTTAACCGTATTTTCGTATGTGGACTTAAACAGCAACTTCAGCTGGCTTTCCTTGCACTTCTTTAGCGTGGCATCCACACCTTTTTTTTTTTTCCTTTTCTGGTATTTGGCGTGTTTGTAACGACCAGGCGCTATGGGCAGAGTGGCTAGCGAGAGAGTTCTTGCTGCCAAGTGCTCTCACGGGTTCAGTTTCGGCGAAGTTCGATCGATTTTTGAATTCATAACTAGTCTTGTCGTTAACATCAGTGTGCTTGAACCCTGTGTTGTGGCAGAGAGAGAGAGAGAGAGAGAGAGAGAGAGAGAGAACTATCACTCACTGTTTGAATCCATCTAGTTCTCGGCTTCATTGCTGCTAAGTCACGTATTGTTATTATTATTATTATTATTATTATTATTATTATTATTATTATTATTATTATTATTATCGTCATCTCATCCTGGCACTAATTACTAGTCAGCGATTCGTAGTGAAAAATTAGATCTTAACTGCGTAATGCAACATAACTTTAGAGGATGTTAGAAATTGTTCTTCAGCGGCTGGGGATTTTAATAAAATAAAATGTCATCACTAGCGCCCGGCTCTTTGGCTGAATGGTCAGCGTAGTGACTTCTGTTTCCGAGGGCCTCAGGTTCGACTACCGGCCGGGTCTGAATCGGAGACTGAATTTTGTTTTCCTCCTACAACGCATCTCTTCATATACAGACAACACATTAGCAACTACCACAGAAACATGTAGTAGTGAATACATTCTTTCGCATAGGAAAGGGCATTCGGCTGTAAAACTCTGCCAGACCGAGCTCGATAGCTGCAGTCGCTTAAGTGCGGCCAGTTTCCGGTATTCGGGAGATAGTGGGTTCGAACCCCACTGTCGGCAGCCCTGAAGATGGTTTTCCGTGGTTTCCCATTTTCACACCAGGCAAATTCTGGGACTGTACCTTAATTAAGGCCACGGCCGCTTCCGAACCACTCTTAGCCCTTTCCTGTCCCATCGTCGCCATAAGACCTATCTGTGTCGGTGCAACGTAAAGCAAATAGAAAAAAACCCTGCCAGATCCATGTATTGTACCGACCCCAAATAAGAGAAAAAGGCTAGGAAGAGGAAGAAGAAGAAAACTGGACATAGATGAATGTTCCGTAGATTCAAGAATGTCCTCTGTTACTAACACTGTGCGATCCGTTTCTGAGTTCGTATTATTTTCATCCCTTTTACAGCAAATCATTCTAAAAGATTTATCACTGATGTAATTTTTATTGGAAGAGGAGTATTTAAATTTCGATCATCATTGTATTCTGTTTTGCAAATATGAAAATGCCTAATTCTTGAATTCCAGCTTTCAAACCTTGATTATTTAGAAGTTCCACCCAAGCTTATTCGTCCACTAAAGTCGCTCCACGTCATTTCTCCACTGACAGCTCGGAACATCGCGCTTAGTCGAGCAGCTCGTCACCGTACTCTAGCCCTGAGTTTGCAACATTTTTGTAACACTGTTCTTTTGTTGGAAATCATCCAGAACTAATCGTGCTGCCTTCCTTTGATTTTTTTTTCGC
This sequence comes from Anabrus simplex, assembly GCF_040414725.1. Taxonomy (NCBI): domain Eukaryota; kingdom Metazoa; phylum Arthropoda; class Insecta; order Orthoptera; family Tettigoniidae; genus Anabrus; species Anabrus simplex. The sequence continues at coordinate 83,556,216 of NC_090268.1, read as the reverse complement.
ATCAAGTACTTGTTACTCCATCCCTTTCATTACTAACCTAGTGCTGAGTTTCGTTCATATTTTAGTGTTTGTGTGCCGGAAATTACTTCAAACTAATAAGACTGGCTCATAAATGCGCTGGTATGGTCAAGAAATAAAGAGGTTGTGCGAACATTAAATAAACTAGATGCATTAGCACAATTTTGTGCTCTTGATTGCACTTTATGAACACGCTGTCGACGCTTCAAATACTGTGCAAAAAGCAGTACCACAGCAATCGAGCTATATTTTTCTGCCAGTGAGATTGATTACCTCGGATCGAGTAGGAATATTTCAGTCTCCTTTACAGATAATATTGTAGTACAGTATATTTGAAATGCCTGCAATCTTTGTATAATGTACATAAAGCCAAGACTCGGAAATATTTCCAAACATGTTCAACAAATACACGATTGTATTCCCCTGTACTGCAAAATTTCGAAAAAGTTCAGGTTTAATCTCTGCTGCACGTTTTGTAAATTCGGTCGTCCTGGCAGAGGCTGTAAGAAAGAATGTAAGGTTTCAAAACTCAAGGTGTATACGGTAAGCCAAGCGTGAAATAATGCTGTGCTTTTATGGAACGAGCTTTAACAACGGCTGGCAAGGTTTTTTTATGTTACTCTCTTTTTCTCACTTATGTGTTGTTCACGCCAAGTTTATTCCTATCCCGTGTTGCAAAAGCGGAGAATTAAGTCTTTTTGTCAACACTCAAATTCAGACACGATTCTCCCGTGATTTGTTGTACAGTAAATTGCATCGATATGCAAATTTATCCCGAGAATTGAAAAACTGCTTGCAAAGATGTTGGGTACTCTAAGCATTGATATTAAAATGTAATACGGTGTTGTTTATACATTGGTGAACCATATTCCTCTGTTCCCGATTTGTTTTGACTATATTGGTGAGCATTGGCTATATAGAATTTGGTAACAATTCCTAAGGCACGCTGGTATAAGTACCAACATAGTTGAGGATGTGTGGGATCTGGTAAATGCAGCACAGGGATGTGTGGGATCTGGTAAATGCAGCACGGGTGAGGTTTAAGGAAGCGAAGAATATCAGTGGAATACTGTGTAGGATAAAGATAATAGGCAACTTGATATCTTTGGAGTGTACAGACCGGGAAAGGGTAGCGCTGACACGGATTCAGAATTATTTGATAAGATAATCAGCTGTGTGGGAAACGACATGGAAAGGAATGTGGTTGTAGCGGGAGATCTGAATTTACCAAATGTCAATTTGGAAGGAAATGCGAACGATAAGAAGCATAACCAACAAATGGCAAATAAGCTATATATGGGAAGGACAGCTGATTCAGAAAGTGATGGAACCAACTAGAGGGAAGAATATCCTTTACGTGGTGCTGGTAAAACGACATGAGCTCTATAGAGAAACCGAAGTAATAGTTGGTATTAGTGATCATGAAGCTGGTTTTGTCGTAGTTAAAAATAAATGTGATAGAAAGGAAAGTCTTAAAAGTAGGACTGTTAGGCAGTACCATGTGGCTGATAAAGCAGACACGAGGCAGTTTTTAAAATGTTACTATGATTGGTGGAAAACGGTAAATAAAAATGTAAACAGACTCTGGAATGGGTTTAAAGAAATTGTTGAGGAATGTGAAAACAGGTGTGTACCTTTAAATGTGGTAAAGAATGGTAAAGACCCACCTTATTATAATAGAGACATAAAGACACTAAGAAGGAGGTGCAGACTGGAAAGAAATAGTTAGAAAAGACTATGGAAGTAAGGAGAAATTGAAGGAACTTACTAGGAATCTAGTAAAGAAGCCAGCTAAGGATAACACGAAGGCAAGCATAATAGGCAGTCATACAAATTTTAGTGAAGCATGGAAGGGTATATATAGGTACTTTAAGGCAGAAACAGGTTCCAAGAGGGACATTCCAGGAATAATTAATGAACAAGGGGAGTGTGTATGTGAGGATCTTCAAAAGGCAGAAGTATTCAGTGAGCAATATGTAAAGATTGTTGGTTACAGGGATACTGTCCGGATAGAGGAGGTGATTAATGCTAAAGAAGTATTAAAATTCACATATGATAACAATGGCATTTACAATAAGATACAATAAGATACAAAAGTTGAAAAAAGTTGAAAACTAGAAAAGCGGCTGGAAATGATAAGATTTCTGGGAAAATACTAAAGAAGTACTTATTTGATTGTTTGGTTGAAATAACTATACCAAATGAATGGAGAGTTGCTGTAGTAGCCCCAGTGTGTAAAGGAAAGCGTGATAGACATAAATCTGAAAATTACAGGCCAGTAAGTTTGACATGCGTTGCATGTAAGCTTTGGGAAGGCATTCTTTCTGGTTATATTAGACATGTTTGTGAAATTAATAATTGGTTCGATAGAAGGCAGTTCGGTTTTAGGAAAGGTTATTCCACTGAAGCTCAACTTGTAGGATTCCAGCAAGATATAGCAGATATCTTGGATTCAGGAGGTCAAATGTACTCTATCGCGATTGACCTGTCTAAAGCATTTGATAGAGTGGATCATTGGAGACTACTGGCAAAAATGACTGCAATTGGTCTTGACAAAAGAGAGACTGAATTGGTTGCTATATTTCTAGGAAATAGATCTCAGAGAATTAGAGTAGGCGAAGCTTTATCTGACCCTGTAATAACTAGGGAATTCCTCAAGGCAGTATTATTGGACCGTTTTCTTATATATATAAATGATATGAGTAAAGAAGTGGAATCAGAGGTAAGGCTTTTTGCGGATGATGTTTTTCTGTGTAGAGTAATAACTGTAATAAGTAAGTTACAAGATTGTGAGCAACTGCAACGTGACCTTGATAATGTTGTGAGATGGACAGCAGGCAATGGTATGTTGATAAACGGGGTTAAAAGTGAGGTTTCGAGTTTCACAAATAGGAAACGTCCTCTCAGTTTTAATTACTGCATTGATGGTGTGAAAGTTCCTTGTGGGGTCATTGTAAGTATCTAGGTGTTAATCGTCATTGGGGTAATCACATAAATGGGATTGTAAATAAAGCGTACAGATCTCTGCACATAGTTCTGAGGGTGTTTAGGGGTTGTAGTAAGGATGTAAAAGAGTGGGCATATAAGTCTCTGGTAAGACCCCAACTAGTGTATGGTTCCAGTGTATAGGACCCTCACCAGCATTACTTGATTCAAGAACTGGAAAAAATCCAGAGAAAAGCCGCTCGATTTGTTCTGGGTGATTTCCGACAAAAGAGTAGCGTTACAAAAATGTTGCAAAGTTTGCCTAGGAAGAATTCGGAGAAAGAAGACGAGCTGCTTGACTAAGTGGTATGTTCCGAGCTTTCAGCTGAGATGGCGTGGAATGACATTAGTAAACGAATAAGTGTAAGTGACGTCTTTAAAAGTAGGAAAAATCACAATATGAGGATAAAGTTGGAATTCAAGAGGACAAATTGGGGCAAATATTCATTTAGAGGAAGGGAAGTTAGGGATTGGAATAACTTACCAAGGGAGATGTTCAATAAATTTCCAATTTTTTTTGAACTTATTTATGAAACATCTAGGAAAACAACAGATAGGGAATCTGCGACCTGGGCGACTGCCCTAAATGCAGATCAGTATTGATTGATTGATTGATTGATTGATTGATTGATTGATTGATTGATTGATTGATTGATCGATTGATTGATTGATTGATTGATTGATTGATTGATTGATTGATTGATTGATTGATTGATTGATTGATTGATTGATTGATTGATTGATTGATTGATTGATTGATTGATTGATTGATTGATTGATAGATATTGATAAAAACATGCGTGTATAGCCGAGAATGCTAAGATAAAATAAGGCTGACTTACGAGGGTTACACTCTGGCTTCGACAACATTTGTCCGTTTTCTTGAGTACTTTTTTTTCTTCCTTTCTCTCTTTGTATCAGAATTATATCAACATAATTCTAACATGATACTGTATAGGCTTTTGGGCTTATGCCGTGTCAAAAAAATAAGGTGAAATTCTTTACGTTTCGCAGAGAACTGTGCTCGGCGTCATCAGAAGAAAATCTAGACCTTCCACGAGAAAGGATTCTTAAACAATGACTTTTTGAAATTTAGACGTTATGATAGAAGTGGAAATGATACGTTCATTAGTCACCAGATGACTCCCTCCCCGGTGAATCTCTGTAGATCTGCACCATTTCAAGAGTTCCACTCCAATGACGTGGAGAATTACAAGTTATCTATTGGTTATCGGTTTTTTTTAAATAGATAATGGTGATGTGGTGATGAAAGATTTGGATATAGAGGAAAGGAATATTTTAAGCCCTCAAGTGGAAAAGGATAGAACGGCTGAACAGATCGTCATTGTAAAATATTCTAACAAAAGCTCTTTTTCTGTGGATTAGCAGAGCATCCTTAACAGCATAAACATTTCTTGCTGTATTCTTGTAAATTATTAAAAAAAGTAGCATTCTGATTGGCTAAAACGTTCGGCAGTACTTCAAGGCCACTTGGATTGTGGGAGCGCTGAGGCGAGATGTGATGCAAGAGGGAAAGGTGGGGCCAAGCATGCATGCGTGGTGTCATCGCGATTGCGAACAGGCTTGATTGCGGACAGTTGCGATTGCGGACACAAAATATTTGGCAAGAGTGCCAGCTCGTTCCAGGGTTTTCCCCTTTCACTTGCGTCTTTATTGCGGACAGTCTCGATTGCGGACACACCATTAGTAGTCTCGATGTGCCTATTTCCTACAGATAAGCCTTCGTGAAGTAAAATATCTATATTGTACTTTTATTACTAGTGCAAGTGCGTAAAGGTTCATTTTTAGCGCTAACCGGGACTGCGTGTCCCCCCCCCCCTTTTTTAGAGCACCTCGCTTATTTTCTAGGTAGGCCTGCCGTGTAGCTCCGCACATGAAGTTAACGGCAGGGTTTTTTTATGTTATTTGTTTTACGTCCCACTAACTACTTTTTTAAGGTATTCGGAGACGCCGTGGTGCCGGAATTTAGTCCCGTAGGAGTTCTTTTACGTGCCAGTAAATCTACCGACACGGGGCTGTCGTATTTGAGCACCTTCAAATACAACCGGACTGAGCCAGGATCGAACCTGTCAAGTTGGGGTTAGAAGGCCAGCGCCTTAACCGTCTGAGCCACTCAGCCCGGCGGCAGGGGTTCGGAAGACCCTCGGACGCCATGAACCCGCACGCTTAACTGTACTCGGCCTTTAAAATAATGAAGACCTAGTCCCATAATTAACTGCTTTTTGTTCTGCTTTGGCAGAATAACTGTTTGCACTCTTTAAGAAGTTTGTAGTTTTTACTACTAATTATTTACGTATTGATTTAGGCTTATTATTTCTCATCTGTAAGATACGTCATAATTTTACATACGTACTGTTAATAATACACTCTTATTTAAAACATACGTTTTCTGAACGAACGACACTTACGCTTACTCCATTCCGAAGACAAATGACATTACGTCCATAAACCGTTCCAAGTTGCCACGCTCATTGTACTTTCTCGTGCTTCGAGCAATTCTGTACAGTTTACAGTACTTTCTTTTTCTTTTAGTTCCTTTCAAATTTAAGTACATCCACATAACTGAATGATCTGAATTCTCTGCTTCAAGCTTTAGACAGGTGATGACGTCTTATTCTTGGGGAGGCCTTCCAATTTTATTATTGATTTTGTAATTTCACCCTTCAATTGCATTGTTTTTTCTGTGTCTAATGTTAAAACAGTTCCACATCTCCATCGGGATAGATTCATTCAGCAGCCATTGCTCAACAAAATAGTCGAATAATTCTGTTCTTTAGTAAATAAATTTCCTTTTCACTTCTTCGTACTCTCCTTTAAACAAATACATGTGGTAACGCCATATTTACTCATTCTAAACTGTCTGTAACTATAACCATGCAGTCTCAATAAATTCCATAATAGCACAATGATTAATGAGCATAAACAAGCAAACGAACTAAAAACTGAACACAGCTAACGTTCAGTATGACAACTAGAGCAGAAGTGGATTGGTAGGATGGGTGGAAAACCCTGGAACGAGGTGGCACTCTTCCCAAATATTTTGTGTCCGCAATCGAGACTGTTAATGAGGTGTCCGCAATCGACATTGTCCGCAATGAACACTGCACCGCATGCACAGTCGTACGTCTTCCTGGTCAGCTGCTTTCTGTCTTTTGCAGAGAGTAGCTTAGTCGAGAAGGAGCTATTCAGCGCAATGTTACTGTCTCTTTGTAGCTCCCCCTATATTTGCTAGCTTGAAGTGATGTGGAAGAAATGTTAAAGTCCTTTTCTCCATGTCGTAATTTACTGTCTTGGAAACGCGAAGGATTGTACCGTAACTACAAACAAACTGCTAATTTTCAGTTCTGATTTCGCCAACATTGTGCTCATAGCAAACCGGGAGCAACTTTCAGTTATATTAATGAAATCCTTGACGTGCCCCAACAAATACAAATGTCTAGAAAGCATTTTTCATCGATGGTCTCGTGCGCACTGAAAAACATATACTGTATATGCTTAATACAAAAGTGCTTCAATTTAGGGCTTCGTGTTATATTCGTATTCTGAACAGGAATAGCCACCATTTTGCTTCCCAACGGTCGATCAGTGTACTGTACGTTCAAAATAGGCATATAGCTATACTCGAGATGATTTAACTCCATCAGATAAAAAGCCTCTTCCATTTCCTTTTAAGTGCACTATTTTCCAATGCGTTTGGCATTTTGTATCACGATAAATAAAGCTCAAGGGGAAACACTGGAACGTGCGGGCTTCAATTTGCCTCAGCCAGTTTTCAGCCATGGTGTATGTTGCAATGTCAAGAATGCGAACTATTGACGTCCTTAAAGTTGCAACACTGCCAGAAAGTAATTGTGCTAAGAATGTCTTCTATATGGAAATCCTTCACTAAATATTTACCCCGTTAATAGTCATGTTTTGATCGGTTTCGGCTAATTATTATTATTATTATTATTATTATTATTATTATTATTATTATTATTATTATTATTATTATTATTATTATGTGTATTTACTTTCTTCCTATTAATATGATAACACTTTCTTGACGTACGGTTTCATTGATATTATTGCAGTGGAATACTTTTTGACGTTTTTAGGACAGGCTGATAATAATATGAATTATCGTAAACCCATGCCCAAAAGAACTTGTTTAATATTCACTTAAATGATTCCTGGATAATCCCAGATATTGTGACCCTAAACTCATAATTATCTTTGCATGTATTTATTCGCATAAAAAGATCGCATCATTGTGAATTCAGTGTCAGCCAGTATTTCTGTCTCTGGTTCTAAGGTAAGAATATTGTGAACTCTTTTCCGTGATATTTTAAATTAAGTCGGGACTTTCTGTGTTCGGCTTAGTGAAAATTCCCCTTCTCTATCTCAGATCTGATATGAGAAGGGGTAGTAAGGACGGTTTACTTTCGTTGAAATATAATTAAGGAAGTGGTTTATGTTACATTTTCATATATCGATTCCAACATTTAATAATAATCAGGTCAGAATTACTCCACAAAGTTAAGTTGTGGTAGTATTTTTAACCCTCAAAAGAATAAGACTGAATTTAGAAATGAGGTTCCTTTGAAACCAAAGCATAGCAGACATGGGGAAAGAGGAGTCGTTTGCATATCAGAGGAGAGGGCGAGCGGTTAAAAAAGATGTAGAACGGAAGAGAGGGCAAGAGAAAGCGTCCTCGGCAATGGGCGGAGATAGAACCTTAAGAGCGGATTTGGAATGTCTGGGAATGGAATATGAATGCTGAATGGAAATTGGCAATGGAGGAACGAACTGAGTGTAATACTTGAGAAAACGTTGATAGATTCTCTTTGAATCTATAATAGTGGTTGTTAGGTTCGTTTTGACTGAACATACAGATATGAGGTTGGGGTTTTATACCCCACGAATTAAACCATTGGTGTATGTATGTATGTATCACGGTATCTTATTGTAATCCCTCTTCCGATTTTGAGTTGTTAAAATGAAAAAAAAACTTGGTTATTGATACTCCATTCAGTGACATCTACTAGAGCAATAGTATTCTAACATTTTGGTAGGCACTCCCCAAAATCCAATTGGTTTACCTTCGTCCCTCCGAAGTACGAGTATATTGCGATAATACCATAAATAACAAATGATTGTTGCTGGATGTCAATATTAACTATAATAATAATAATAATAATAATAATAATAATAATAATAATAATAATAATAATAATAGTCACCATCATCATCCGCAACTTTTCCCGCTTGCTCAGGGTCTCCGCACGCACTGAGGCATGAAATAGTTTTGGCCGGGGATTTAAGGTCACGTGCCCTTCCTGACACCACGGGATTTTCAGCTGTTAATTTCACCCCATCTACACCAGAAATCAAACCACGGTCTCTGGGATGACAGGCAAGTAGCTAAGCCGCTGCAGCACCCTGTTGCCCAATAATAACAATGTATTGAACTCACCGGGCGAGTTGGCTGAGCGGTTAGGAACGTGCAGCTGTGAGCTCGCATCCCGGAGATAGTGGGTTCGAACCCCACTGTCGGTAGCCCTGAAGATGGTTTCCCATGGTTTCCCATTTTCATACCAGACAAATGCTGGGACTGTACCTTAATTAAGGCCACGGCCGCTTCCTTCCCATTCCTAGGCCTTTTCTGTCCCATCGTCGCCATAAGACCTACCTGTGCCCGTGCGACGTAATGCAGACTGTGAAAAAAGGAAAAACAACACAAAAACCCATATAGGAAGAGGTCCAGCTGTTCGAAGAATGAAAAGAAGGGTCACGAAATATTTGACATACGTAAGGGAAGCAACAGTAGACTCAGCTAGGAACCCTATGTTCACCAGCCCCCTCTCCCAAGTTGCGAGTTCAAGAGGAGCTATTTAATCCAGTCACTTTTTAAGACAGACAGTCCCCAACCACGGGCGCTCACTAAACCCAAATTCTAATTATGATAATAGTAATAATAATAATAATAATAATCACAATGAAGTTCCGGTAATTCCGAGGCGTTAACATTGCGAGCACTGCTCATCGTTATATTCCTCTCCGTTCCTTATCGCGTGCATGCCACCCAACACATCACGATCATAAGAGGACACGAGACGCTTGTATCTTAGCCGACTGCAGCAGCTGACAACACAAGGAAGGCGAGCTTCGCTTTACCGCGCCTTGTGCTTGATTTATACAAGCGCCAGCTCACGTAAATCCTGCAGCCTTTAGTACAACGCTACCGTAGTGGGTGGCGGACGCGGACTTGCAGAGTGAGGAGAAATGCAAACTAAACAAGACGCAGACAAGGGAACAAAAGAGAAAGTAAAATAATGAAGAAAGTTATATAAAAAGAGGGAAAGAAAAGAGCGAGCGTTAAGACAGTTTGTCTGATATACGAAATGAAGATGATAAGCACACATGACAGACGGAGATGAGTTAAGTGAGAAACGACAGTGTGGCAAGATGAGAAACGTTCACAGGTAAGACTCGAGGTGCAGGCGACCGAGGTAAGCCATCTTGCTAGGTGGGTTATGGAGAGATCTACAGAGCCAAAGGAAGGAAATGAACGCAGCCCAAATAAATGAATATAAGAATGCAGTCTTATGAAGAGACATCAAATTATTTATGAATAGCAGCATCTATTTATGGAGAAGAAACTCTATGGAACTTTCTGTATTCATTATATGATATATCAAACACGAAGGAGATGAATCTTTAAATGAAAAATGTCTTACGCATGAACCTACTAACTCATTAAAAGTTACGATTTTTAAAAGTTGCGACATCGTTATACTATTAAATTTCTTTACGATCTTTTAAAATATAAGTTAGTTACAAGCACCTACAGCATGGTTATAGATTTGAACACATGAACTCGACAGACAACGTTGCTGCATGTAAAGGGACTGTGATATAATGATTATAAGCCCCATGCATTTAAAGCGTAAAATTTATACGGAACTTGGCGTGGTAAATGTGTACTACAGTGATGTATGCTGGAATCAAGACGTGGGCTACCACTAGACTTACCCCTTTTCGATGGTTGGTTTAGTGAGCGTCAAGCCTTAAGCGTTTTGAGCTGCAGCCAATAGCCTACGGAGAAGCCTGCTGTGTTGTCAAGGCTGCTTCATACTGCACTGGCCTCTGCTTATATCAATACTCAATACCTGATCAGTGGAGATGGTAGCCTAACGTTTAGCAAATTTAAGTCCGTCTCTGTGGCTAAATGGATAAAATGCCTCCTTTGGTCCGATGGTCCCAGTTCAATTCTCCGAATCAACCCCTCGTACTGTTAATTCCCCTGGCTTGGGGACTGGGTGTTTATGACGTCTTCGCCATTCATTTTACCCTCACTAGATCACCACCAAGCCCATGCACACCATCACCCCGGCCCCTGTACCTATGGGACATACAGCAGCAAGCAGCGTGAGGTCGGTCGAAGGGAAAGGGACGCAGAGCTTGGGCTGCAAGATCAGTCTCCGATGCCTTGCTCTCAGAAATACGTACGACGTTTTTTTCCTGATTGCTTTCAAGCTTTGTAAATGGAACAATATGTCAGATGCATGCATTATAATGTGCTTTACATTTCCATCGTTCTTATTTGAGGTTTAAGCCGCTTGGTTGGAGAATTGTGGCTAAAACGCTTCTCATGTGACAGAGACTAAAGTACGTTTGTAAATACGCGGAACTAAGATTGGAAAGGTAGGTCTTAGGGCGACGCTGGGATAGGAAAGGCCTAGGAGTGGCAAACAAGCGGCCGTGGTCTTAATTGAGGTACAAGCCCAGTATTTGGTGTGAACATGGGAAACCACGGAAAACCATCTTCAGGGCTGCCGACAGTGGGGTTCGAAGTCTGTATGTTCTAAATTAAATTCAGGAAACGAAATCGTCAAAAATACCAGTGTTTCGCTCCATTGCGGCAGGGTCTTGTCAGTTGGATATCGCATCTTCCCAAGACACTGGCTGGCTAGCACGCCGGTAGTGGCACCACTGCAAACTATACATGTGATAACCACGATGCAATGCCGACGTACTTGGAGAGAATTGCATCTCCATTTGCTTTGGGTGGCATGTATAGCGTGTATAGCTGGGAGTGGTGTCGCCGGCCAGTCTCTTGGGAAGGTGCGTATCCAACGGATGAGCCCATGCCGCACTGGGGCGAAACACTGGTAATTTTTGACGATTGAGTTTCCTGAATTGTATTTACCTATATATGTTGTGATAATTAGTAAGAGAGGATTATGATGTGCATACCCTTAAAACAACAATCACCACCCAAAGTAACTGTTTCTTACATGGTTGTGCTTATTCAAAACTGTTTGGATTATGAATAATAATAATAATAATAATAATAATAATAAAGTTTAACGCTCCCACGTTCCCTCAACGACTATTAGCTTAACGATCAGTCTCAGCGCCAGATTATTTGTCCTGCTGAATGAGTTGGCCGTGCGGTTAGGGTCACGTAGGTGTGCGCTTGCATTCGGGAGTTGGTGGGTTCGAATCCCACCGTCGGCAGTCTTGAAGATGGTTTTCCGTGGTTTCCCATTTTCACAGCCGGCAAATGCTTAGACTCTACGTTCATTAAGACCACAGTCACTACCTTCCCTATCCTAGCCCTTTTCGGTCCTTACGTCGCCAAATCGAGCGAGAAAGTGTTCGGATGAGGAGGTGGAAACTCGAATCCTACTGTAAGCTATAATAATAACAGCAAATAGGGAAAATTAAACAAGGACAAGTTAATCTGGAGAACATCAGACTTGTGAGATAAACGTTGAGGAGGAGAAGAGAAAGTAATTGGAAAAGAAAGCCACAAGACTAGTTGCCCTAATGAACATTTATTCAAGTTCTTATTACAGATCTTGAAAGTGTAACCAAGAGGCTACAGCCTTAAAAAAAACGGATTGAACATTTCTTATTTGATTTGTTTCAGATTACCTTTTTTTTCATAGCACTGAAATAGGAGTTTGAAGGGGAAATTGGTGGCTTTAAAAGTAGCTTTTATGGACCTCTTCCATGATTGAGTTGGCAACATTCTCAGCGGCCAACGTTCGAATATTTTAAATTTCGGAACCGGCTGCTTCCTTCTCTAGGCAAGTGTTTTAATCATGGTGATGCCTTGAGAAAGAGCCTTTCTATAATAGCAACAGCGCAGCTCACAAACTTTGTCGACGCTTTTCGCTAAAATCTCGTAAATCACACAAGCTCCACAGCCAAGCCGCTTCCAGAAGGTCTAGTAGTTAGTACAGCCTGTTCAATAATTTTGTTACTATGTGACTCATTTCCAAGATAATTTGTGAATTACTTTCGAATCTTGAGAATCCATCTTATGTATATTTTATTTTCACACCACGTACAAAATGTGTGTCTGATTAATTTTTAGTCACGCGTTGTATAAGTTTCCTAATTCTACTCGGCATGTTATCACACAGAAGGCTTTCGTAACATATCATAGCAAGTATTTATGAAGGGAACAGAGGTGACGAGTTGGCTCATAGATTTAATGGATTATTTTTCTTCTTAAACATTCCTGTTATTCTTCGTAATTGATTGATTATATTGAATGATTGAAAATACTTTCTCTTATTTGACTGCAGTGTCCAAGATAAGAATCAAAACGTGCAGATGTAGAATCTTGTTACCGCAGGTATACCTTCACATCTTTCAACCACCAGCATTTTCCCTACCGTCCTGTTTTAAGCTGTGGATTTGTTTGCATCTGCCTTTGTTGCAGATCATGTGGTATTCATAAAATATTAAGGTATCTTAAAAATAGTAAGACATTTCAGTGCGTGTTCAATACTTCACTCACAGAGTCATGGATCTTTGTTGACATTAAAGTCATGCACCTTCCTTGATTTAAATTTAGTTTGGAGTCTGTATGGAATAATAAGGTAGTTCTTACCATGATGCACTTTTCATTGAAACACATCAGCAACCCGATTGTTTTCTTAAGTATATGAGCATATTTTTCACCACACGAACGCGTCTGTTTATTCATCGTAACATCGATTTGGAATTGGAAAATGCCTTAAAAAAAAAAAAAAAAAAAGGTTGTCACCGAACAAGTTGGCCGCGCAGTTGTGAGCTTGCATTCCGGAGATAGTGGACTCGAACCCCAGTGTGGGCATCCCTGAAGATGGTTTTCCGTAGTTTCAAAATACAAAATATTATTTCAAAATACAGATTCGTTTGTGACTAATATCTCCATTGTGTATTGGTCCTGAAACACCTTTACAGTACAAACTGTTCATGTTAATGGACATTGTACAGGGTGCGGCAGAAATACCTGACGAATTTCAGACGTAAATAACTCAGCAACGCAACAAGCCATTCACAGTTTTGTTGCGCAGTTTAAAAGAGCAGGGTTTGCCATTTATGTCACATACACATACAATCTAGGGACGCACAGGGACACCCTGTATATGCTCATAATTTAGTTCGTTTAGAACGATACATGAATCAGATGCTGATCAATCCGTAGGCTGATATAGGTAGTTGTATTCCAGTTAAACATATTTTAGTGTTTTGCATATAACAATACTCGCATGGAGTTTACAAATCGTATATTTTGACATGAAGAGTAAATTTGAAACAGGTCTCAGCTAATTCATTAATTATTAGTTATAAGGACGGTGCGACTTCTTCTCGTCCAGTAATGAGTTGCTCTTTCATAAAATAATTTTGCGCTTGTATTGCAGTCTAATTGGAGGAGCAGTGAGGTTCAGTTTTGTAAAGACCGATTAAAAGTTAAAATTTACTTCACGAATTTATGTAACTCAGTTCAAAGAATTTGCATACATTTATATTGTAGCGCTTCATAACTACAACGCTACATTTTCAGAACACTGGCGATTAATACGTCTGCACATTAAACGGACTCTCTTCATCATGACATGTTACCGTTATCAGTCAGTCACTACTGATGTGCATTTAGGGCAGTCGCCCAGGTGGCAGATTCCCTATCTGTTGTTTTCCTAGCATTTTTTAAATGATTTCAAAGAAATTGGAAATATATTAAACATCTCCCTTGGTAAGTTATTCCAATCCCTAACTCCCCTACCTATAAACGAATATTTGCCCCAATTTGTTCTCTTAAATTCCAGGTTTATCTTCATATTGTGATCTAAATACCCCTAAATACCCTCATAGCCATTTGCACAGATCTGTACCCTTTATTAACAATCATATTTATGCAATCACTTTTAAAGACATCACTGAAACATATTCGTCTACTGATCTCATTCCATGCCATCTCTCCACTGACAGCTCGGAACATACCACTTAGTCGAGTAGCTTGTCTCCATTCTCCCACGTCCCCCCAGCCCAAATTTTGCAACATTTTTGTAACGCTACTCTTTTCTCGGAAATCACCCAGAACAAATCAAGCTGCTTTTCTTTGGATTTTTTCCAGTTCTCGAATCAAGTAATCCTGGTGAAGGTCCCATACACTGGAACCATACTGTAGTTGGGGTATTACCAGAGACTTGCATGCCGTCTGCTTTACATCCTTACTACAACCCCTAAATACCCTCATAGCCATTTGCAGAGATCTGTACCCTTTATTAACAATCATATTTATGCAATCACTTCAATGAAGATCTTTCCTTTTATTAACGGCTAGGTACTTACAACGATCCCCAAAAGGAACGTTCACCCCGTCGACGCAGTCATTAAAACTGGGAGGACTTTTCCCGTTTATCATTATACCATATCGAAGTCATCTGCAAACAGCCTTATCTCTGACTCCACTTCTTTACACATATCATTGATATATATAAGAAAACATAAAGGTCCAATAATACTGCCTTGAGGAATTCCCGTCTTAATTATTACAGGGTCATATAAAGCTTCGCCTACCCTAATTCTCTGAGTTCTGTTTTTCTAGAAATGTAGCATCCCATTCAGTCACTCTTTTTTCTAGTCCAATAACACTCATTTTTGCCAGTAGTATCCCATGATCTATCCTATCAAATGCCTTAGATAGGTCAATCGCAATACAGCCCATTTGACCTCCTGAATCCAGGATATCTTGCTGGAATCCTAAAAGTTGAGCTTCAGTAGAATAATCTTTCCTAATCCCAAACTGCCTTCTTTCAAACCAGTTACTAATTTCGCAAACATGTCTAATATAATCAGAAAGAATGCTTTCCCAAAGCTTAAATGCAGTGCATGTCAAACTGACTGGCCTGTAATTTTCAGCTTTATGTCTATCACCCTTTCTTTTATACACAGGAGCTACTATAGCAACTCTCCATTCATTTGGTATAGCTCCTCGTTCATAATTAACACAATGGTTGCATCGATAGACGTGCGTTTTAAGTAAATGATTCAGATGAGATAGACATTTCGCATGTTTGGTTCTCTTTGGGTAAAATACGTCTCATTCAGCGAGTTAAAATCGCCATTTTGTTGCACGTAGCCATTAACATCATCTGCTGATATATGAGTGAACTATGTCCTACCGCTGGATTTGACGTTGGAGTTGCCATTGTGCTGCCGGAGTCGAAGCCAAGGGATACGCGTGGCCGCCATATTGCTTGGACTAGAGCATTGTAGATCTGTTGCTGTCTGCATAATTGTATGAAGTTTGAAGTAAATATGGGAATTCTAAATTATGATTTGAGTTTACTGAGATGTTACAGTGAGTAAAAGAAGGGATGCACGTATGAAATGTACATAATTATAAATTATAGGAAACGGAAACTGAAAGTCAATCATCTGCACAAGTTTTGAGCCACTTCAAACAGTTCAAACTTCGGAGCCAGTACACGTTTATATCTAGTCTCCCCGAGCTCTGTTCAGTCATGTTTCAAGTATTCTACTCTTCGGCCAGACGTATTTTAATCTAAAGGAGAATGAAAGAGTTGTAGATTGTATCTGTTTTTTTACAATTGGCTTTACGTTGCGCCGGCACAGATAGGTCTTGCGGCGACGATGGGACAGGAATGGGCTAGGGGTGGGAAGGAAGCGGCCGTGTCCTTAATTGAGGCACAGTCCCAGCATTTGTCTGGTGTGAAAATGGAAAACAGGGCTGCCGACAGTGGGGTTCGAACCCACTATTTCCCGAATGCTGGTAACTATAGTTAACGGCTTCTAAGCTCGACAATGAATAAGTAGGGAACAATATACTATCGAGATTCTACAATATCAGGTTTCATATTTTACAAGATTCATTAGGTTCCTCTTTCGATCTAAGTGAGAATTCAAATGTTTTGATAGTAGCAATTTTATGCACAACGTTAATGGCACAACCAACAAGATCTGAACATTTCGCAATTTTCGCAGAATGCGATGATGTTAATGTCGTAGGTACATTATCATGTTGAATTTTTTAACTCTCTTCATCCTTCAGGCATGTCACGTAACAAGTTGGACTGAACTTCGTCGCTATTTAAATACCAAAGCTGGTTGCGTAACCAGGTTGGCTGTGCTGAATCACAAAAATAATGTTCATGCAGACATTTTGTCCGTCTGCATACTCTTGGGAGTTAAGGAGAACATCTCCTGTCTACCATTAAACTTTAAAGGGTTTCTAGAATGGAGTAAAATAGACCAGACTACTCCCATATCCCAGTTTCGGATCACGTGAAGAGAGTAGTCATTTATTGTAATCCAAATTGTGTTTTGATACATACGTGCTTTTCTGTATTACAATTTGTTTAAATTGCTACATTAAACATGTTTGCTTATTTATTTATTTATTTATTTATTTATTTATTTATTTATTTATTTATTTATTTATTTATTTATTTATTTATTTATTTGTATTACGTAGTTCATGACAACATGTAAGTTGAATTAGTGCTCACTTTCATGCCATAAGTCTGTGCAGAGTTATCGTACAACTACAACATAGGCTACATTATGAGTGACTTGGATAAAACGAATGATTGCATGATTGAATTTTATTCATGCATGCATGAATGAATGAATGAATGAACATTCTTCTCTCCCGGCCACGGATAACCACCAACTGAAGCGAATGAGTATGAGTACTCTCAGCCTGCCGCTGCGGATCCCCAGGTTGATGAATGAAGGAATTCCTGCATGCATGAAGAAGGAAAGCTCCTCTCGCCCATTCAGGGAAAACCAATGACTGGGAAGAGAGCTTCGTTATTGAATGAATGAATGAATGAATGAATGAATGAATGAATGAATGAATGAATGATCCATCGAATGAACGACTGTTCTCATTCTAATTCATTTGCAATTTAACAATTAATTACATTAAGAAAAAATGATAACGACATCGACAGTAAACTATCTATTGCTACATTTAATATTATATGTAAATCTACTTGTGTTTATATCCATTCCACATGTTATCACTCCCCACACACACTTTTTCTTTTTGTCCTAGATGTAATACAGTGTTACATATTCTAGGACAAACATTTTTTATCCTTCATTATCTCCGTTAATGCTTGTTTTATTTTTTATTTCCTTTTACCACATTTTTTAAAATGCTAACAAAAATTGCTGTCCTTCTTGGTGTAATCCATTCTTTATTTAATAATTTAAAAGTTGTGGAGAATTCTTTTTCTCTCTCTAGTTTTGCTTTATATTCCCTACTTAGATATCATACTATGATTGCGTCCGTCTCCCTACAAACTCTCAATAGATGCGCCTCTTCCATTATTTCCCCACAAAGTTAACAACGGCTTTCGTCGTGTTTCTCTCTCTGCTCCTTATTCTTATATAGCCCCTTTAGCCACCACACCATACATTTTACTTCTCTGTTTGGAAGCCTTTCTTTCATTAATTGTTTGTGGATAATGTCACAGAACTCAGATCACGTTCTTTTAGCCTTACATTCTGCCATAATCATTAGTGGACCTTGAACTACCCTTTCAGATCTAGGTAAAAATCCCTAAACTGACTGGGAATTGAACCAGGGTCCTCTGAGACAGAGATACGCTTGCCAACCCAACACTGCGGGGCTGGCAGTTTTGTCTCATAGACTTCTTAAATACTTGAAACTAACAATACGTGTTTGTTAATTTTTGAACGACCGAGCTCGATAGCTGCAGTCGCTTAAGTGCGGCCAGTATCCAGTATTCGGGAGATAGTAGGTTCGAACCCCACTGTCGGCAGCCCTGAAAATGGTTTTCCGTGGTTTCCCATTTTCACACCAGGCAAATGCTGGGGCTGTACCTTAATTAAGGCCACGGCCGCTTCCTTCCCACTCCTAGCCATTTCCTGTCCCATCGTCGCCATAAGACGTATCTGTGTCGGTGCGACGTAAAACAACTAACAAAAAAAAAAAATTTGAACGCCCTCAAATGCCACGGACGTCAGTCGGGGTCGACCCCGCTGTCTTGGGAACAGTCGGATAACGACTAACCAACTACGCCACTGAGATCAGCGTTTAGAGAGAGAAATGAGAAGAGGGCGCCGACAGAAAGATTCATCTGGTCTTTACATCCGATGGAGAACATCTTTAAATGTTTTGAATCCCCACGACGTTTGTATATTTTTTGCTTAAATCTGACGTGAGTCATTTTGTTTTTTCCTTCTACCATGCCTGCAATGAAAAATATGTTACTATTTCCGTGCCTCTGCATCGACTGGAAATTTATTCCTCCCCTCCTTTCTTGGCACGAATTAACATCATGATTCTTGAACATGCGACGCCTTGAAACTTTCTATTGAAGTATAGCTCATTTAACTCAGGTATGTTGCTAATAAATGTAGCCCCGTGAGAAATTACTGTTAACTTTATTCAGATCGGCACTTAATCTACAACGCGGTACGTAAATTGCCTTTATAAAACGAATTATTGGAGCGGAATTGCTTCGCTGCGAATTTACAGTCCGTTGTTGGAACTGTGAACTCGCCATTCTTGCTCAAGTTTATTGGTTGTTCAGATGAGCTGAGTCGTATTCTCATGTTAGCAGTAAGTACGCTCTCAATTGCAGTTCATCGAAACTCTAATGTAACTAATGCGTTTTAAATCGATGTATTTCAAGCATGCTGTGTAATGCAATTTAAATTTGCCTACACGTACCTTTTTCCGCAGTGGGTGGGGGTGAAAAAAATTATCTACGATATACCTTGCATGTCTTCAGAGGCAGCGAAACGGGAACTCCGGGGCTCTGAACTTTGGCGCGTAGGTTGGTGACCACTAAGCCCCTGTCTGAATGTGGCACTGCTTCAAACACATTTCTGTCAGCCTCTTTTTCTTTTTGTTTTTGTTTTACGTCACACAGGAACAGACAGGCCTTATGGCAAAAACGGGATAGGAAAGGGGTAGGATTCGGAAGGTGTGTGCCATTTTTCTCATATTAAATTTTCCTATCGGACCTCTCTTTGTGAACTCCTGTTCTCTTCCGACTCCCACGACATTAGGTTTACGAGGCCGTAGGATATCTTTCATTTTCACACTGTTAGTGAGCCTTCCGTGAATTTTGCCGGTACCTTCATTCTTCGAAGTTTTGCACCTCTTGTGTTTTCCCTGTGATTAGCGTTAATAGAGGACGGTGGCCTAGTTGCACTTCATCTTAAAACAATGATCACCACCATCACTTTCCTATCTCCGTATCCGAATCATTCAGCTTTCTTTTCATAATACCATTTTCCGTTGTAAGTATATGTGCCAAGTACTTCGTTGCTCTTTTGTTACACATACGATGTTATGTAAACGCTTTCCGGTGATATATTTAGTGAATACCCGGCAACATTAATACCCGGCTATAGGTCGCCCAATACAGATCCGATTTATTTCCCACAGAGTAATACAAAAGTTTGAAATTAACACGCGGGCAGTCTAAATGGCGTCAGATTATCCCTACACACGGTAGCTGAGATCGTACCTTTATTATTATTATTATTATTATTATTATTATTATTATTATTATTATTATTATTATTATTATTATTATTATGAAAATACCACCCTTGCTGCACCTATATTGCGCACCATCTTTCGCTACCTTATGTCATAACGAATTCTATTTGTTATGTTTCTGTAGAAACGATAAATTTCATTTTCTGGGTTTGTACCACTTCCACCCGTTCCTGGATTGTTAGGGTGGAACTACTTGTGTCCAGTCAGCGCCTGGTCTGTTGTCTATATATAAAAAAACTTCAGTCAGTATCTCTTGTAGTCTGCCGGAACTCGGAATCTCTCTCGCTCTCTCTCTCCCTCTCTCTCTGTATGCTAAAATGTTATTTAAGAAACTGTGACTCCGTAACTCCCCTCCTGGTAGGGAGTATTTTATAGGTTTCGAATTATAATGTACGGAAATACGTAGGCTAACTGTTAGGGAAACACCGGGTTTTTCAACGAAATTATGTAGGAAATATCAGTGCTATGTAGGGAATAATTGGTCAAATTCTTTTCGCCATGCGGGCCTGAAGTTATTGCCAGGACTTCACTCTCTATCCCCGATTTACAGTTAAAGGTTTTATGAAGTTTTTGCATTAGCCGAAAGAAGATTTACAGTTTAGAAAAGTTGGTTACATAGTTAAAGATTCGGACCTTTCCCTCGGATTAAACTGCGGAGCTAGCAAGAAATAAAGATATGTGGCCATTACCTTGTAGAAGTTCTAGCAGTTAAAGAAGAGGCCGCCCGCCTCCCGCTTTGGCACACACACTCAGTAAGATGACGATCAATTGGCCAAGAGACGTAAAAATCCGCAGTTTATAAACCGTCGGGGAAGGTTCGAGATCCTTCCTGAATAATGAAGACACACCCACAGAATTTTATTTGTTGAGTTCAAAAGTGACACTCAGAATCGGAGAAGAAGCCTGTGATTGGTAGAAAATTAATTACAGAAATTATTGATTGGTTGGATTCAAAACTGGCGGAAAGAAAAGATAAATATTACCAACCCAAAAATAAATGGACATCGATTAGTAAAAAAACTTATGAATACAAAACTTCTTTAAATCAAAAGTTCTTTCACTTCGCACCAGGGTGCATGATCATAGTTTTTAGTAGTGACATCTGTGGAAGAATGTCCAAACTTCTTGATGAATGGCAAACAAAACAAGTAGAAATACAGTCAGTTCAGGAAACTTCACAATAGTCGGAAACAATGCGAACCGAGTATATGAACGTTTTTCATGCTGACAAGTAATTTGAAAAACTTACGCCGATATCTCGCGCCGTTGTCATTTTATCATTTGCTGAAGTTAGCCAATCAGATCGCTTCGCGGGCGAATTCAAATGGGCTTTACGAGGCGGTGTTGCCAAATCTGCACGTGGCATGGTCAGGCTTGAGAGCCATGCCGAGAAATGAGCATCAAACAGTGACAAACCGCGAGTTTCAGCCAGTGCCACCGTAGCGTGCTTGCTATGGGCCGGACCTATCAGCAGGAAGGTCCTTGTTCAAGTCCCTCCCCTGGCGAAGTCTATTTCTTCTATTGACGCTCTCAAGCCATTATTAAGCCACGTGCAGATTTAGCAAAGCGCATCTGTAGTCGCCCACAAAGCGATCTGATTAGCTAACTTCAGCAGCTGCTAAAATGACGACGGCGCGAGATATCTAATTATTTTTTTCCAATTATTTATCACTGTGACCAACACTCCAACGTTCATATATCCGGTTCACATTGTTTCCGACCACCGTGTGTATGCATTTCTCTCTCAGTTTGAATCTAATCTTTTTTCATTCTTTATCATTTAGTAATTGTCATGAATACTATCAGGAACAGTGATTTCACGTTTTTGCGGTTGTGTATCCACGTACTTTGTAGCCCCTTCTTATAGTGTGATTTAATTACTACTGTAATGTGTTTGAGATTTTGATGTTAAGATCTGTTTATTCCACTATTTGAGGATACGAATCGTTATGAAGAGGGAAACAACTGTGTACGAGCAATAAAATTATATGGAGCCATATGTCAGTCGCATACACGTAAAGGGCTATCAAGGGACATTATATCGTTGTTCCTGCAGTGTATAGAATTACATCGTCGTAATATTATGCTAAAGAAGCTTATGCAGTGTATCATTGTAATTACCTCCCACTTCAGAGAGGAGAACTAGCAATATTGTCTCTGTATAATACTACGCACACAATTCTGTGAAAGCTCGTTTGAAGGAAAAGGTGTTTATGGTGAATAATGCTTCAACAAGCATTTAAGCATCTGATATAGAGAAGATGGGCTGGAAGGAACTAGCCATTGCAGAACGAGTATATATTTTATATATACAATGCAAAGGTATTGAAATTAATTTTATGTGTATGTTGTTAAATGCGAATACGGAGACATACCTGAACATTCAACATAGGTACTTGCGACGTCCACCAATTTCCTCGAACGACTGTAAATGGAATCCATAATCTTGTGGAGGTAGTTATGTGGAACGTTGGTGATAAGTTGATTTGATAATATCTCGAATCCGTGCTTCCAATTCTTCTAGTGCGCAAGGTTTTCTAAGGTACACCTCCTCCTTTGCTCAGCATCATTGGGAGAAATTCATAGGGTGTGAGATCTGGATTTCGGGCAGGTCGTTGTCGTCGCAGCAAACGTCCCGGAAATGTTTCGTCCAACCCCGCACATACGACATTTGCAAAGTAAAGTGGTACACCATCCTGCATTTATATACGATCGTGGATGTTTTCCCTGCCAGATATCGTGGGTCATTCATACTCATCAAGCATCTGAAAGTAGCGTTCGGAATTCACGGCGTCACGCAGAAGATACGGGCTGATGATATTAATGTTAGTTATTTTGCGCCACAGGGTTAATTTTGAATGATTCTACATCTCCTCAATTTTCGATTATTCTATAGGTACATTCTGGGACCATATACCAACCAGAAATGGCAGTTGTCTCGATTGACGAAACCTCTGACATGGAATATGGCTTCGGCACTCCAGAGAGTGTTTCGACATACTTGATGCTAATCCTCGTGCCAACCCAGCGTCCACTCGCAGTATTCTATTCTGAGGTCGCAGTCTTCGGGTGTGGGGTTCTGCACGTGATGGGTTTCCATAAGCGAAAATTCAATTCCTCTTTTAACATCCTGCTCATCGCGTACCTTGAGGGACCAGAAGCATGTGAACTTCCTAATTAACAATCACGGGAAGAGAACCAGCTTTCGGGTGGTTAGGCTGTGTCCTTTGCAGAGTTTCGCCCAGACGTGCCATTTGGGCTCATCAGTTGGATTGGTACGCCCCTGCAAGACTCTCCTTAGCAGTGGCAGTCCAACTGCGTGGTCCCAGTCCGGCTCCATGGCTAAATGGTTAGCGTGCTGGCCTCTGGTCATACGTGTCCCGGGTTCGATTCCCGGCAGGATCGGGAATTTTAACCATCATTAGGTAATTTCGCTGGCACGGGAGCTGGGTGTATGTGTCGTCGTCATCATTTCACCCTCATTACGACCCGCAGGTCGCCTACGGATGTCAGATCAGAAGACCTGCATCTGGCGAGCCGAACATGTCCTCGGACACTCTCGGCACTAAAAGCCATACGCCATTTCATTTGCGTGGTCCCGCCGTGTTAGCAAATATGGATTTCTAACCTGCTAAAGAAGTGAATTCTCCGTTTTCAAAAATATGTACACCCCGTGGAGGTTTGGAATTGTATCTCCGTGCGGTCGTGAAAGCCATTTTTGAAATTTCTATGTAACACCATTGTATTGTACAATATGGCTTAACTAGTGTTAGCATTCCGTATTTTAGGCGAAAGCTACTATTTTTGACAAAAGTAACAATGCTGTTAGCTACGACGGTGCAATGTTGCGATATACTTGCTTTGTTTATTCACATTTCTTTTAGTTTATCGTTTGGCTTCTGTTTTGAAAGCGTTCATCTTAATAGTTATACATGACAGCAGGGTTTTATATTACTGAGGAGTGCCGCTAATTATGAGTGGCATCGTCCCTGGTTCCTTTTCTTATTAAGGGGCCCAGTTATTTATAAATACCAGCGTCTGTGGCTGAGGAGGCGGCGCGCCGGCCTCTCACCTCTGGGTTCTGTGGTTCAAATCCCGGATCACTCTGTGTGAGATTTGTGCTGGACAAAGCGGAGACGGGACAGTTTTTTCTCCGGGTAATCCGGTTTTCCCCGTCATCTTACATTCCAGCAACACGCTCCAATATTTTATTTCATCTGTCAGTCATTAATCATTATCCCAGAGGAGTACGACAGGCTTCGGCAGCCGGCACAATTCCTGTCCTCGCCGCTAGATGGGGGCTTCATTCATTCCATTCCTGACCCGGTCGAATGACTTGAAACAGGTTGAGGATTGTCATTTATAAATACTCATACCATTACAGATATCGCAGCAACACGGGTATTCTGACTGTTTTCACTCACACCGTGTAAGTGGCGGTGCGGTTTGCGTCACGTGGCTATCAGCTTGATTTCGGAGGATAGGTGATTCGAACCCCACTGTGGTTTCCCATTTTTCACACCATTCAGATACTGGGGCTGTACCTTAATTAAGGCCACGACCGCTTCCTTCCCACCCCTAGCCCTTTCCTATCCCATCGTCCCCAGTAAGACCTATCTTTATCGGTGCGACGTGAAGCAACTTGTAAAAAAAAAATAATAATAATAATAATAAATGTTATCGCTATTCGTATCCTGGTCAATACAAGTGATATTTTCGAAATAAATAATAGTAGGCTAATGACGTATGACCTCCGTAGAGGCATGGTGGACGTCTTTCAAATTGACACTTATAGGTGACTTACGCGTCCGTGAGGATGGAATGTATTGGGTCGATGCATACGTTTGTGCGGTTCTTATATTTTATATTTTATTTTATTTTACTGTCACTGTCACGCACTGTAAATCACAATCACTCAGTGATGTATTCACCTCCGCTCTCTATGACCTGCCAACGTTCAGGTAGCAGTTGAATGCCTCGCCTGTAGAATTGTTTTGGTTTTGACTGGAAGAAATCTGTTAGCCATTGGTCAAGAGAAGCTTCGTCAGGAAACACTTGTCCCTGAATGTGGTTAGAAAGAGAGCGGAAAAGATGGAAATCTGTGGAGGCAAGGTTAGGGCTATACGGAGGATGAGGAAGAGGTTCCCAGTCAAGTTCAGCGATCACACCTTTGGTCAATTGCGCTGTATGCGGACGAGCGTTATCATGGAGCAATAAGACGGGTTGTTGTCTTCGTCTTTTGTTGTCAATAGCAACAGCAAGCCGTCTTAGCTGGTCACTATACACAGCAGGGGTAATCGTTACGTTTTTCGGAAGAAGTTCGTGGTGAAGAATGCCATCTTTGTTCCACCAAACACACAACATGATTTTCTGTGGATGGGCACTATCCATGGCACGGGGAATTGCTTTTTTTTTTATTTTTTTTTATTGGCTGAGCCACTCTTTCCTCTTCTTCATGTTAACTTACAGGCACCATTTCTCGTCACCGGTGACAATGTTTGAAGGGAATGCTTCGTGCCTATCACAAGCCATCTGGTGCCGGGCAAGCAACGACGAATAGATGTTTATTCGTTGATTTTTGTTACTTTCATTTAGCACGTGTGGTACCCATATACTCGATTTCTGTACCTTATCCATCGAATGGAGATGGCGTGCAATAGTTGACTGATCACATTCAAAAACTTGCGCCATTTCCCGCGTTGTTTGACGAGGATTCTCATGAAGCAACTCATTCAAGCGATTTTCGTCAAAATCTGAAGGTCCTTCAGTCAAACCGCCCTGCTCGAAAGCGGCAAAACCATTTTTATGCTGTTCTTTCAGAAATATTGCTTCATTCCCGTTCACTTTACAAATTGTTCTCGCAGCTCCTGTTGCACTGGATCAACGTTTAAACTCAAGGAGTAAAATATGCCGAAAATGCTCACTTTTCTCAACTTGACATTCCATATCCGTTTGAAATATACACAAATGATACGTTCACAAACGAGAAAACCTGTGTTTCACAACACACGAACTCCAAACTCAATTAAAACAACGGAATAACGATAAGCAGTCCCTTTACCTCGCGTTGTTGCCAACCCAAAAGAATACCGCACTAACTTATGCATCGACCCTGTATTATAATTTTGAAGACGGCACCCACACGCAGTTCCCGAGTCAGAGGAATTAACGATTGAATGTTAAAATCCCCGACCCGATCGGCAATCGAACACGGGATCCTTTCGACCAGAGGGCAACACGCTAACCATTTAGCCATTGAATTGCACACGGATCGCACACAGACCTTTAGCTATGTTCACGATATCAATTGTCGGGCAATACTTCAGGTTTTATTTTTGATTTTATATTGCTTTAGACTGCCTGCTGTCATTTCTTGATGGATGCAGTACTTTTGCATCCATCTCTTGGCACAGGCCAGAGTAAAATGTAGCTTCCACCGAAGTCCCAGTCAACATCCATGGCTGTGACAATATGGAAGTTGCTGGGGTATGGGTAGTGCGGAGTAATGACATTCAGAGCATGACTAGTGCATCTGAGTGTTATGAAAGGTGCTGCTTATAGGGTCAGTCGTGCTGCAATAGTACTTTCTGACCCAGTGAGGAAAGCAATGGCAAACTACCTCACTCCTCATCTTGCCTAGTACGCCTCATTTTGGTGCTGCCATTGGTTTCTTGGGTTTCCTTATAACCGCATAACCTTTGGTGGTGCTATTTGAGAATCCAACCAGCCTCTGGGCTGATGACCTAACAGACAGACAGATTGCTTTAGAGTTCTAGGATTTATCTGTTTTATATTTAGACGATATTTATTATATATGGAATCATCAGTCTGAAGGTTGGTGGGATCTTCAACGCTGTTAGTTGTTGTAGATACCGGGCGAGTTGGCCGTGCGGTTAGAGGCGCGCGGCTGTGAGCTTGCATCCGGGAGATAGTGGGTTCGAATCCCACTGTCGGTAGCCCTGAAGATGGTTTTCCGTGGTTTCCCATTTTCACACCAGGCAAATGCTGGGGCTGTACCGGAATTAAGGCCACGGCCGTTTCCTTCCAACTCCTAGTTCTCTCCCATCCCATCGTCGCCATAAGACCTATCTGTGTCGGTGCGACGTAAAGCCAACAGCAAAAAAAAAAAAAAAAAAAAAAAAATGTTGGTGTAGATGGCCTGGTTCACTGATGAAGTACGGTAGGGAAATGAGTGGTGAGGTAGCTTCCTGTTCATTTCCCGTCTGAAAGAGGACAGTCAGCGAAGCCTACTGAAATTAATGCAGCAACTGATTCTATGAGTGACATTTTTATTCAGTTCATCACAGGGACTGGCTGCATAAGGAATGATATTGCTAGCATTGCTGATACCTCTGCCAATTTTAAGATTTGCGAAGCCAGATGCGGGACTAAGGCAGACCGATGCTAGTAACAAACATGTGTCCTGGCCTCTATTAGAAGCCATAGTCCACCTCGAATACTGTATCTCACTGCTTTATTTATTGGTATTAATTTTTATTATCTGTTGGGTAGGTAGCGAGTTTTGCTATTACATTAAATTGACTTTATATCGATTTTCTGGGTTATTCTAGACTCTTCGTTCCACATTGTAAAGATTTTCTTCAGTTAATAGAATAATATTAATTAATGTATTTATTTATTTCATTAATTACTTAATGTATTTATTTATTGCATTTGTCTGTAATAGAGTTGCACTCCTATCGTCGCCATTAGACCTATCTGTTTAGGTGCGACGTAAAACAACTAGCAAAAAAAAAAAAAAAAGAACAAGAGTTGACCAAAGGAGGTCGGATAGGATAGATGAAAGTGAGGAGCCTGACGCAAGTAAGTGGAAGCAATGCCAGGACTCCGCTAAGGACCCCGTGGTCGTCAACCACGCTCCCAAGTTAAGAACCCCTGGGGCCTCTTTTAGTCGCCTCGTACGGCAGGCGGGGAATACTGTGGGTGTTATTCTACCGCACCCACTTACACGAGTATGCGACTTATTTTCAAAAATTCCACATACATTGACCAGGATTTGAACCACGACCATCAGGTGAGCAGTCAGTGACGATGCCACTTGGCTATCACACCCTAGCGTCAAACTTCACTCGTTCAAACTTTTTAGACTTTTCTTCATTTCTGTACTTTTCTGATCCCTTTTACGTTTGCCTTATGTTGTTCCAAATTGAGCCCAGGTACTCCACTCACGAATTGCACACGGATCGCACATATACCTTTAGCTATGTTCACGATATCAATTGTCAGGCAATACTTCAGGTTTTATTTTTGTATTTTATATTGCTTTAGACTGCCTGCTGTCATTTCTTGATGGATGCAGTACTTTTGCATCCATCTCTTGGCGTAGCGTTAAAGGGGAGTTTAAACCTTTCATAAATGACTCGATTACTTGAAAGCTCTGGGTTCGATTCCCAGTTCGTCGTAAGAACAGTAATTCTGGTCTGAGGGTTGAAATATAGTTCGCTCAGTCTCGTAAATACAATTGCATTTCCTGTAGTGGAGCGTCTGAACTTAGCATTGCGGTGACCACGTGTCACTCCAATATATGATGGCGATTTGTCTGGGCAGCAGTCGTCATGGCAGGCTTGATACTCTTTATGTGTTATAGCCACATTTTTTATATTTAAAATATACTCATTGGATCAATTGTGTTAGGTAATGGGTATGAGGTTAATGTCCTGTATCTGAGAGATCTGGAACGAAGGAAGTGATTCGTCTCCAGCTGTTGTTCTGCAAACTCGCACGTTTCATTTAAAATGCCATTGTGCGTTTTGTGTACGTACTTTGAGATAGGAAAAGAGCAAAGTCGCTGTTTTACGTGACTGCTGATCTCGGTGTTACAGCTGCAGGACCTCTTGATTTACGTCGAATCCGATCCGCAGTGACTTGACTTTGAAGCTGTCATTTGTAGATTGTATTCAAGCAGAATTTTTAGTTCTTTTGTTAGTGATTTAGCTCTCTGGCAGGTTTTATGACGATGACGAGAAAGGAAAGGGTTAGGACTATAAAGGAAGCGACTGTGGTGTGATATGAAATTTGAGAAGCCATGGAAAACCATCTTCAGGGCTGCCGGTAGTGGGGTTCGAACCCACGATCTCCCGAATGCAAGCTTAATAGATGCAGGGCGCGAATCGCGCAGTGAGCTAGCCCGCTGGGAATTTTTCTTCTTCATTAAAAATAATCTATATAGTTGTTATCTTTCTGTTGGAGTAAAGTTGACAGTACTATCCTGAAATTTAAGGTCCATATTCACCAACGCGAGTAAAAGCCTTTACCTCGGTTTTAAGCTAAGAAAACCGAGATAGCAGTTACATTCCTATTCATCAACAACATTATCTCGGATAAGAACGGGTATTATCTCCGTTTAAAATTTTATCGGAGTTAGATTGGCCGGTAAAACAGGAAATCTGAGATTCAAGATGGCAGCTTGTAGACGGCTGGAATATTTAACTGAAAGAGAACATCACCACGACGAGGAATAGGGCCAAGGTTATGCAATAAAACATCCTAGATGGATAAAAAGAACGCGCTACATATTTTGAGTACTACACTGGTATCCAGGAACTAACATAACCTGGAATTCCCAACACATACAGATACTGGAAAAAGTATTCGTACATCATATCCATTTCGAGACGTTTGTTCACTTTTCAATACTTCGTCGGGTTCTTCTTTGCCTTTATTATTGCCTGCAGTCGTCGTGGGATGGAAGCAACTAAGTTCTCGGTAACCGATGACGCAATATTGTTTCATTCTTCCAGTATGGCAGTTTGGAGATCATTCCTGTTGGAGATTACCCCAGATCGTAAGTCTCTGTCCAATATCTCCCATACTTGCTCTATCGGATTGATGTCGGGGGACTGAGGCTGTGTAGGAAGATGCTTTGGCACATTGTGAAGTATCCAGATCTTTGTATTATCGGTGGTGTGTTTTGGATCATTGTCCTGCATGAACATGAAATTATGTTCCAAACCAAGTTTCCTAGCACTGGTGTAAGATGTGTTTTGAGAATATTATGTAGCATTTATGATTGACGGTTCCATCTATAAAACACAAATTTCCAACTCCGGCAGCACTCGTGCCCCCCCCCCCCCCCACCCAGACAAGAACGGAGCCCCCTCCATGTTGGACTGAAGGAGTGAGATTTCTGGGGTCCAGTTCTGTGTTCTATTTTCGCCACACTAATCCTCTTTCAACGGAACCAAGTACGTTGTATTTACTTTCATCGATGAAAATCACACGCTTCCACTATTCGTCCGTCCTATCCACATGTTTTAAAGCGAATTCTAGGCGTTTCTTGCGGTTCCTTGCACTAACAAAATATTTCTCCTGGACACTCGACCATTATACCCTGCTGTTTTCAAGGTATTTCGCATAGTATCCGTACATACCTCAAAGCTCCGCTCCTCCAACTCGAGAGCAATCTGAGGGGCACTAGTTTTCGGATCCTTTTTCACAGTTCGAACAATAAATGCCCTGTGCCTCTGAGACAGTACTTGGGGACGACCACTTCTGGGCCTGTTCCGTACACTTTAAGCCACACAATACCTGTCAATGATGGCCTTAACTGTCGATCGAAGTCGATATTTCATTGTGAAGTTTGATAATTATTTTCCGTTCCTCTTGTGTTGTTTCGTGCCCTTTTCGCCCCATTGCGCTTGTTTGGACCTTGCGTCAACTGCAGGCGTACACGGCGATTGGTCGTGGATTGCGGTATTCGCGTGCCACTGCACGTACACGGAGCTGGGAAGGGCCCTGCATGTTACTACAAGGATCTGTTTTTTTGGTGTGCGAATACTCTTATGAGGTGTGTAATGTCATACTCAACCTGCACAATCAACGATCTAGACCTCTTGATGCAATGAAATGGTGCAAACGACATTCAGGCATTACATCTCGTTCTGTATTAATCCAGACAGTCCCCGTGAATATCAATATATTTACCCAGAGACGCCGTGAATGTATAAATAATACTTTTTCGAGTATCTGTAGGTGGGCCGAAAATGAATTCTCGATTGTAGCTTATATCCTGTACGGTACACGACTGGGTGCTTTTTAAATGACGAACGAAGGAATTGCCTTATTTGCCTAAGTTGATATCCCAGTTTATCACGTATCTTATTGACCCCTTCGATAGTTTGAAGAAATAATTAAAATTCTATGCGGATAGGTTTTGCGCATTTTTTCCTTTTTTCGCGTGGATAAGAAGATTGCCTATTTTTTTAGTGAAATATACAATGTGTAAGCTATAATTTTTCTTATTCTGTATGATGTTAATGCTTTCTGCGCCGAGCTGAGTGGCTCAGACGGTTGAGGCGCTGGCCTTCTGACCCCAAGTTGGCAGGTTCGATCCTCGCTCAGTCCGGTGGTATTTGAAAGTGCTCAAATACGTCAGCCTCGTGTCGGTAGATTTACTGGCACTAAAAATAACTCCTGCGGGACAAAATTCCGGCACCTTGGCGTCTCCGAAAACCGTAAAAGAGTAGTTAGTGAGACGTAAAAAAATTATTATTATTAATGCTTTCTGCCACCAAATTCAGTAACAACTCCTACGCTTGGAACGTCATATTAGGCTTCTTGCTTCGTTTCTGGTTGATAGTGGACATCATTTAATATAATAAATAATTGATAATTAGAAATTATCTGCTAACACCGAATGGAATTAAAACTTCTTTACATTTCGATAGTGGCGGTAGCGAGTAGTCATTTGTTTTCCGTGCGTCAGTATGAAATATGTAAAGTTCAAATTCAGATTGAAACGAAAACTTAGTTTTGGTAAACCGAGATAATAAAGTCTATGGTGAATACAGAAGCGAGCGTTATCCAAGATAATGA
This sequence comes from Anabrus simplex, assembly GCF_040414725.1. NCBI lineage: Eukaryota > Metazoa > Arthropoda > Insecta > Orthoptera > Tettigoniidae > Anabrus > Anabrus simplex. Next base: position 83,524,523 of record NC_090268.1, on the reverse strand, counting down.
TATTATCCGAGTTTTGAAAATCTATGTAAACAGCAAAAGTAACTGACGTTTGTGAATACGGGCCTTAGAGTGGACAGTGTCCAGTCAACAGTTCGTTTCACGACATAGGTGTGAAGATCATTAATCATACTTGTATATAGATGTCATCTGCCATTTGACTTGAATCTCTCTCTCTCTCTCTCTCTCTCTCTCTCTCTCTCTGTGTGTGTGGGGGGGGGGGCATAAAACAAGCATTTCATTTTGATCCCCTCCCTCTCCCAATCCGTAACGTCATGCACTCTGATCCCGGCTAAGCTCGCTCTCGTGTTCTATTTAGACTGCATTTCATTTTTTATTTCTGTTCGTCCATGTATTATCGCGTGGATAAAAAAATATTCACGTTTAGTGCCCACTCTGGCATGTAGATATATACCATTGGTCCATTATTTTGACATAATATCTGCCTTCCTAACGGAAAGCCCTCTTACTGCCTATGTACTTGGATTTGGCTGAGTTGAGATCCCATTTTTATCATGTGTCTGATTGACCCCTTCGATAGTTTGAAGAACTAATTTGAATGCTAAGCGGATAGGTTTTGTGCTTTTTTTCCCCCGTGGATTGTACACATGAGGAAAAAAATTTGGTGCAGAAATACCCCTTGTATTGAATGACTGAAAGCGTTCTTTATTATGCGCAACAGTTGTTCAGTGGTTGCTATAGGCTATTGGTTTCCTGTATGGAACGCAAGATATTGCTGACTGGCATGTAGACTCCAACTTCTTAATGTTCAGTTTGCGCTTGTAGAAACTAAATAGCTTGCTGCTTAAGATTTTCCTCGGTATGTAATTCAAAACATATCCTCGCGGTAGGTCTTAAAGGAAATATCATCCTCGCAAACCCTTTAGTGGTATTATCCTCATAAAAAGGTTATTGGAGTGTCTTGTTATGTTTAGTATTGTGAAGGATATTTATAGTGCCAGTTGACAACATTGGTGTAAAATAAAATAAAAACAGGGAAGAAATGCGGATGTAAAGCTTATAGAGATTGTCGTCTTCATTCATGCTAGGGAAGAAGGTTTACGATGTCGTGTGGAACTATTGTGTTTTCTTGTGATATCTGATCAAGAATTGGAAACGCCAATTCATATAGGGAATGTTTCGGTTTATCAATATCGGTACTACTTTCCAGTCATAAACGCTATTCTTCGTTGAGAAATCACTGTTCATTTCTACTAATACATTTGAAGGTATTCGCGTATATATATGAAAGTGTGTTTGTTTGTATGTATGTCTCGAATGGACTCAAACATTATTGGACTGGTTTCGCTGAAAATTTCACACTTTGTTCTGGGGGCGGGGGCAGGGGAGGTTAGGAAGTGGTTGGAACGAAATCTGAGGGGTAGTTCGGCATAGGGGGTGAGAAGGGTGGAAAAAATGAAACAGGGGAAGGTAAGTAAACCGCAGGACAAGTCTGATCAGCGGGTTGCCTACAGCAGTATGTAAAGATTATGATGTGTTTCTTATAACTTTTCTCTTTCTTCTTTACTTCTACTTCTTCTGTAAACGGTATATAAAAATGAAAAGTCGAAGTTCAATCTCCTTAGCATAGGGGTAAAAAGGAGTGAAGAAAGAAAATGTCGAAAATGACAAGAGATTACGGTGAATGTGTGTGTACAATATGTTTCAGCATAGCTCTCAACCAAACTAGATACACATATAACTTAATATCTGGAAAAATTACTGTAGGGGCAAGAAACCCCTAGCACCCCTGAAGGAAGGGGTGAAATGTAAAAATCCGAAAAATGATCGATATTAGTGGCGAGTTCATAGTCTTTGGGGTAGCTGAGATGAACCGTGACACACTGGATGCCATTTGAGCTGAAGTTCATTCCCAATCGGGATGGGGGTTGGAAGGGATGAAAGGAATGTCCAATATGACCGAGATCATGGATGCACGTCTGCATATTCCAGCATAGCTCTCAACCAAACATGATACTCACATGACTTACTGTTTGGGAAAGAAAACTGTAGAATAAGACACCCCTACGGGCGTGGTTGAAATATTAAAATAATAGAAAACGACCAAGATTAAAAGTGAAAACGATGTACGTTAATAAATATACTTCTTATTTTGCATTGAATTAAACGGTTTAGAAAAATCTAACGCGGTTGGATTAGAAAACGCACCTGCTAGTTACCAAATAAAATACAGTAATGGATTTTTGAATATTGAAAAAAATGTATTTCTTTACTGCTGCGACCGATGAATGGCGAAGGAAAACAGTCAAACTTAGGTAATGCAGTGGAAATGAAATACGGCATAATGAAATATTAACAGCTAAGTTGTAGAGACTCGATACGTGCATGAAGGTATAAGTCTAGCAACAATTTCAATCGTAGTAGTACCTCGTTAGTAGTGCCAGAGGGGAGTGGTCATTAGTTCCACATTTATTTAATGTTATCATTCCAAATGACATGGCGAAAGTCAGAAATCTTTCAGCAATCTTCCCAAATATTCTGCATATTTTCTTATATCGTCCCAAATGTAGTGTACTAAGAAATGCAGTACGTAAAATAAGCCAGTTATTTCCCACTTATTCGTAATGAAATATCGTAGGTACTCTGACAACTGCATAGGCAATTTTCATTTATATATTTGCACAGGCCCTTTACACCTGTATATTCAAGTTCAACCGTAGCCGTATTGGTATGTTAGATTGATCCTAGAACCTCCAAAATTTAGCTGGTACTACTTAACTGATGTAAATAAGATCTTGATTCTGTGCTTTATTGCTTCTATTGGAATCGTTTAGAATTATGAGTTCTCTGTTATAAAGTAATAAGCACACATTGTTAGTAGATGGTTTGTGTCTATAGGAACGATGTCATTTCAGTTAGTTCATTTATAGGAGGAGATGCATCTTTACGAATAAAAAAAATTTAGTTTTCAATTTTTTAAACTTAGATATCCTTCTTGCAGTCCAAGGCACACGTAATATTCTACATATTTCAAAAATATTGGTGTGTTTTTGCCACATGCCTTTACGGTCCAATTCTCACAGCCATATGAGAGACAAGAGTACTTTACATTCCTCTTTAATCTCGTTAAGGAAAAGTTTTAAAACATTAGTAGACAAGTGCTAAAACTAGAAAAACTGAAGAGAAAGGTAACAATTAAAGGAAAAAAGGTATGTTTTGAAGAAACATCTTAGAAATTCTAGTCTTTGATCGTCGTATCCCCATTAGTTTTGTTTTTTGCATGTTACATCCCTGCTGTAGTGTCGCAGCCCTGGACGGTCCTTAGCTTTCCTCGGCTGCTTGGGGAGGTGGGGGGCAGACTGGAAAGACTAGCCGATGATGGTCTTAACTTGTCCCATCCATCTTCTATGATAAACTTCTCTAGATATTCTCCAGGTCGTCTCGCATTGTGACCAAAGAACTGGAGTGTTCTTTCGTTGAAGTGAGAAGAAAGACGTTGGTTCTTCTTGTAGTCCAAGGACTAAGTAACATTATACTCCAGCACCACATTTCAAAAGCATTGATGAGTTTTGTGCCACAAGCCTACGGTCCATGTCTCACAGCCATTTGAGAAAACAAAAGTCCTCAAAGCATTTCAACCAGAGAATTATTATTTATGTATCTATTTATCATAAATTATACAGAGTTTATGGATGGTCTAATGGAATAGGGCAAGCCCCATCTACATTAGATGCTTCACAGGCAGTATGCGGTGAATTGTAATATTTATAGCCCAGACTCCATTGTGCTAGTGGCGGTTGTGGGGGATTAAGACTTAAGTTTGATCAAATATGTATAGATACAGTTATAGTTAATTTAAAAAATAGAATGTATTTCACGAATAGGAATGAACGTATGGTTCTGTATGAAAAATTTGCTTACATAGCATTTGTAGTTGCTGAGCTATAAACATTTTAATTTTACTTAATACTAGCATTTGTGCCCGTTCTTCAGACGGAAATTTGTAGTAGATTACAAGTTTCCTTTAGGAATTTATGCGAAGTAACATGACGCTATTCACACGTTTAATGCGATATGTTAAAATAATATTTTCGTACTACAGCGCGGGGGAGTAACGAAAATATGGTGAAGCTGAACAAATTCGAGAAGGAGAATGAGAACAATTTCCGAATTTATTGTACGGTACAGTTACTGGTCCGAAGTTGTGCGAAATTCTCCGTGGTACTCAGGTTGCATATTGTATCTCTGACCACTGGCGTGACGCTCTGATATTGGTGATACCACCCTTAATATTTGTCTTACCGAAGTGAGTAAAATGGCTCTTTATTTTTTCTCGTTACCCACCTCGAAGTGACATGCATGACATGCCCTACGGGACTTGTACTAAAAATCCAATTTTTCGTAATCATCTGTGTTATTATTCGTCGTACGATAAATACGTACATGGCATAAAGGAACGGAAATAACATATTCTTAAACGTTTGTTATGTACAGTCTTTTGATAGACCTAATGTCAACGAAAATATCTGAGAATAATTTTCCTATAAATACCAACTCCATGTGATTACCATGACATCGTATGCGCCTGATTACACAATCCGGAGTGAGTAGATTTGGTTGAATTTAGTCCACGAGTTTTCTAGTTATACAAACTGATAGACAGACACTAAAAGGAAAGATTCTACCTCATGTTTAGTACTCTGTATTCAGTTACATTAGGTGGGGTTAATTTTCAAGCCGAGAGAAATATTATGTATCCTCTGATTTTCTCCATATCCTTCAAATAACTGTAGGGGCTGCCTGGCCGAGGCGGTAAAGGCGTGCTCGGTTCGCTCGGAAGGACGAGGGTTCGAATCCCCGTCAGAAAGTCGTAAAATTTAAGAAACGAGATTTCCACTTCCGGAGGTGCATATGGCCCTGAGGTTCACTCAGCCTACACAAAAATTAAGTACCAGGTTAGTTCCTGGGGAGCAAAGGCGGCCGGGCGTAGAGCTAACCACTCTACCTCAATCACGTGCCGAGGTTACGAATGGTGGAAGCCTTTACCTTCCACCCTTCCAAGGGCCTTCATAGCCTGTACGGAGATGACTTTCCTTTTGCTTTGCTTCAAATAACTGTAGGTGTGTGAGGGTGTCTGTCACTGGCTGCAGAGCATGAAGCCCGTAAAAATAGTATTTTTCTCCGTCATTTGAAGAGTAAGCGAAATTATGTACATAACAAAAATTATTTAAATTGAAAGGGCGTTTCCCATATAATCAATAGTGTAAGAGGAAATTTAAATAAAAACAACCTCTTCTTTCTTCTTATAAACCCCCAGTTTATTCAGTGATTTTTAAATAATGTTCGTATCAAAATTGCTCCTGGACGATTAGACTCTAAATATGAAGTTTGGTCGAGATATACTCAGTAGTGTAAAAAAAAAAGAAAAACACTTCTTTTATTGCTACAAACCCCCCAGTCTATTCAGTGATTTTTAAATGTTATGCATATTGAAACCTGCTCCTGTATGATTAGACTCTAAATATGAGGTTCGGTAGAGATGTGGTCAATAGTGTAAGAGAAAATTGAAAACAAATTCTTCTGGTCTTCCAATAAACCCACCTCTATTCAATGATTCTTAAAACGATATGCGGCCGAGCTCGATAGCTGCAGTCGCTTAAGTGCGGCCAGTATCCAGTATTCGGGAGATAGTGGGTTCGAACCCAACTGTCGGCAGCCCTGAAGATGGCTTTCCGTGGTTTCCCTTTTTCACACCAGGGAAATGCTATGGCTGTACCTTAATGAGGTCACGAACGCTTCCTTTTCACCCCTAGCCCTTTTATGTCCATCGTCGCCGTAAGACGTATGTGTGTCGGTGCGACGTAAAGCAACTTTAAAAAAAAGGTATGCGTATTGGAACCTGCTGCTAGATGAGTAGACTCTAAACATGGAGTTTGTTCGAAATTTAGTCAATAGTTTAAGAGAAAATTGAAAAAAAAAACTCTTCTTCGTGTAAACTCTCAGTGATTTTTTAAAAGATGTACATATTAAAACATGCTCCTGAATGAGTAGAATCTAAATATGAAGTTTGGTCGGCATATAATCAATAGTGTAAGATAAAACTAAAAACACTCTTCTAATCTTCCTATAAACTCCCAGTCTGTTCAGTAATTTTTGAATTAAATGCATAACGGAACCTGCCTCTGGATGAGTACACTCTAAATATGAATTTTGGTTGAGATCTACACCTATTCAGCCGTTTACCCGTGACGGTGGAACAAACAGACACGAAAGCTAAAAGCTACTCATATGATTTCGGGTTGACCTAAAAGGGGTAAATATATCAAAATTTAGCGAAATAAATGACATTACTGACAGCAGACCCTCTAGAATTTTATGTATAATATACTTTAGATAATACCTCTTATTTCCGTCCTGAAATCATTTTAGAACAGTTAGTTCTCTATTCTTCCGTTTTGTATCTATGAATCATACAATTAAATCTTGAACACCACATAACTATAATACCATGAGCTTCTATGTAACTTCTCCTTCGAGTTCAGCGATGCAGTTAGCGTAATTGTAGAAGGAACTGCTGAAATGTGTTAGATATCCATCGGAGCGTACTGTGGGTAATTACGTCGAATTTCCAGTCCGTCATAGACCGCCCATGTGGCCAGTTTCGCGAATGAGGTATACGCTAGTGTATTTTACATGTAGTCTGAGAACCATCTCTCTTATCGTGCACGGTTGGGAGATGAAGAACCTGCAGTGACTGCGATGAACAAGTTATTAAAAAATACACTGGGCTGGAAGCTGTCGGTGTACACGTCTCCACCAGTGATTTAGATTTTATTGAACCATCCATGAAAATTGATCAACAATGAGCAATTGATATTAATTAGTACAGAGCAATGTGGAGGCCTTAAAGGGCGTAAAAGATGAATCGATTGTTGGCTCCCAGAAACAAATGTCTAACGCGCCCTACATGACATTAGGACTTTGTCTCATATTTTCAGCCTAACTTGGAGTTAATAAATAGGTATTATCATTCTTCGTTTCCCATTCTCCAACATTTTCGGTCACTTTATCATAAAATTGTTCCTACAGTAATTTTTTATACGGAGAACAAGAAAGAACTCCCGTATATATTAAGTGGGCCTTGTGAAAGTTACGTGCAAATCTTCTTTGGTCTTCCTGACCCAGTGTATGGGACCATCGAACCCGTGAAGATAGAGTTTGCTTCCCTATAAACTATTTTATTGTATCTTTGAGGGGCTGAATGAGTGGTACAAAACCACCGAGCATCATCCTAACGCAGAATCGAACCTTTTATCTGTAGCTTCTCAAACTTCTCCTAAATATGTGGCGTAGATCAGTCGACTGCAAAGGTGGAAAATAAACTGCAGTCTGCGTGTTTGTTTGGTGTTCCGCATCGCTGGACGAATACTGGAAGTACTACACGTGCGACATCTCAAGTATTTGCAGCGAAGACACGAATCCTCATGGTAGTGAATTAATATTTTGGGATCTATTTTCTCATAAAGCTTACATTTTGGCTTATCTGACAAGCGAAAAAACGATTTGCCTCACAATTGAAGACATTTGTGCGAAAGTCTCAAAATTTACATTTCGGGATTAATGCTGCGCTCTCTTGGTTGGGATGGGTACTGAGTTTTAATGGGTTGCTCAACGAGCTCGTTGGGGTTGCTACGTCAGGGAAGCTCTTGGTGACTAAATACAATAGCGCTTAAAGTGCTTTGTGTGAGAGGTAGTTCATTGGTAGGACAGCTTACCAGCAAATAGAATCAAACCAAAGTAGAAGAATAGGTCAGGTAACAAACTGCTCCACATTGCCGTGGTTTAGTGTACTTCAGTGAAGGCAAACATTTCCTTTATCAGTAAACATCAATTTAATGCTAGCTAAGTACTTTATGGTGGTTTGAAGATTAAATATGTTGGTAGTCGGAACTCTGGATTGTTTTGTAATTTGTTTACAGCAGTGCCGAATACTAAAGAATATTCTCTTGAGTGAAGATGGGCTGTCTTAATTTCTCTTATTAAGGGCTAAATATAGTCCTAAGTTGCAAAATAGTTTGGAATCTCTCAGCTCTTTGTAAATGTGTAGTACAGTGCCGCCTTGAGAAAAAACAGGAGACTTTGCAGAACAATTTCTGAAGTGGTCGGCCTTAGAAAATAACACTAAAAAAAGACGGAATCATACGTAGGCTGTCGGTGGTTGATCCTAAATGTTTCCTACGTAAAATACAAGGGCTGGAAGAAGGGCGAGTTTCCGCCAGAATAGCGGGACACTTATCGGTAGATGTCAGGGTTATGGGCTGTTGTCAGTGATTTAGAGCCGTAACTTGATATAAGATTTGCATTAAATGCGTGATATGCTTGCAGTTTATTAATGGTTTTCATGTTATCTTCTGGCGTGCTATAGCTGTACGAATTATAGAACCCTTATTGATGCATCCTGTTATCGTTTTTCCTTCATTAATTACAATAACAATGTTACATCTTATTCCGCCCTATAAGTTTGTTTCGATCCGCTTGGTTATTTTGTAGTTTAATGATGATGATGATGATGATGATGATACTTGTTGCTTAAAGGGGCCTAACATCTAGGTCAACGGTTCGTATTTATTTGTAGTTTATTCATATAATTTATATTGACGGAGCAGAGTGGCCTTGCAGCTCTGCTGTCGGCAGGCGCAGTGGCTGGTTCCCACCGTCGGCTAACCTGAGAAGGGTTTTCCGTGGTTTTCCATTCTCCTGCACTAAGGCAAATTTTGTTACATATCTTTCTATAGGCCACGGGCGCCACCTCACCACCGTCTCCTTACCTTAAATCACGGCTTTAAATCTTCTTGGACTGAGAAAGTGCGTAACCTGTAGGAAGCCCGCCTTATTCTATCAGGGCACAGAATGAAAACATTTAATAGTAGTAAAAATGTATAGGTTGTTTCTTCGTCTACTTTGTACCAAAACACCAAGGCTACCTTTAGTCATTTTATGGCAGCGACGACTAGTGTGGTGGTACTGTCACTGCTGTGATAATACTATTGTATGGCCAAGTCATGTAATGTGCATTTCGTGCACAATATGGGAATGGGAGTAAATTACCGGTATTAAAAATGGTGTACTGCTTTGTTCCAAAATGTACTTCAGAGAGTGAAAATAAAAATGTGACGTTTCATCTGCTTCTTACTGATCCAACCTTACTAGAGAAGTGGAAAATTGCTGTTTCGATGTTTTTAGGTTTTTAATGGTTACCAACAAGACCGTCGAAAGTGGATACCAAGCATTTCCTTGAATTTGACTTTAGTGTTATTCTCACAAAGAAGAGGCTTCTTCCAAATAAAATATCATCCAAATTTAGTGCTTACCCCACTCATAAACAAATATGTGCCAAACGCAGAAGTGAACCTTCCCCAGATTAGATTCATGTAAACCAGAAAAAATTCAATCAATGGCATCTTCACCTACGTAAAAACATCTCAACCTCCCATTACAAAAATAGCAATTCTGCTATCCACCCCAACTCCAAAAGCATCCCGAAGATATAAATACAATAGAAACAGGAGGGAATCTATGTTGCTGAGGAAGTCAATCGATAGATAATAAGAAAGTAATTTATAAGCTACGACAGAACTGAAAGAATTAAAATCTTAGAAGAAGCTGAACACAATAAAATACAGAAGAGAATAGATCAGGTAAACCCGTACGGAGAGAAAAACGTCAAATTTGGTGAGACTACTTTGAAAAAAAACAACAGTTTTGTGGCATAGAAAAGCACCTAATGGTTACATTTCAATTAGATGGTCGCTTAAAACTTCCATGCACGAATACATTAAAAAATTACCTTTGCTACACTAATGGAGCAGCTAGAACATCTTGAAAATGTAAACTGTTCTTCAAAATATTATAGGCCGACAGGTATGTAATAAATACGTATGTGATTTAAGCCGATTAATTTTTTTTGTAAATGTTCCCCTCCCTTATAGCATTTTAATTGGTTTATCAGGCGAATATCAACATACTTGTGTTCTTTCCCATTTAAGAGCATTGTCTAAGTCGTTTCTAAGTCAGCCCATAAAGATGACATCTAGCGGCGTATTTTGAAACTCGCCGCTACCCCATCAGCTGGCCTGCATTTCCGGCCTTGAATATGACGTAGGCAGCGTCTTAAATAATATACTCGGACAGTGAGAGATATTTGGGAAGAAATTCATGGAGTAAAAGTCCATGTTTCTACGGTTAAACGAAGACTAACAGCTGTAGATCCCATTGGTAGGCGACCTTCTGTAAAATAATTCATGTGGGTCATTGCTGATGGGTTCATAGTCCTTTGGAGCAAAGAGAGCAGCTTTATTATGTTCTGAACGGACGGAATCAAGTAACTTCGATGGCTTGCTATGAAGAGAAACAACATAAGCACTTAGTTCCCACTATGAAACTTGGAGTAGCACGGTGTTGGATTATTTTCCCAGAAGCGGTGTCGGTCATCTGGCCGAACTGATGGAGAAAATGGACCAATTTAAGTACTATAGTATGATAATAGATCCTGTTATTCCTCAAGCAAGAAAAAACATTTCAGCATGGCAGCATTGTTAAACGTCGGCTCCGCGTTCTAGTAGTGAGGCTGCCTCTTCCCAAGGGCGCCGCGTTCGCGGCCAGGTTAGGAATTTTTACCTTGATGTGAGTGCTCAGGTGAGAACAATTGAGGAGTTGTCTGACACTGAGATAGTGGTCCTGGTTTAGAAAGCCAAGAATGAAAGACGAGAAGAATCGTCGCGTTGGACACGCGTCACCTGAGAATCTGCAGGCCTTTGGGTTCAGCAGCGATTGCTTGGTAGGCCAGATACATGTAGGAGTTGTTGGTCCGGTCTGTGATTCCTTGCCGTTCTAAGTTCCACGCTTTTCGTGTGTCAACACCTAAAACATTCTACCCGTATATCTCACGTTATGACCAATTTTATTTTATTAAATAGTTGATGGTATTAGTACCTCTACGACCCGTCCGAGTGCCTCATGAATGAGCCTTGGTGTGTAGTTTGGTAGTGATCAGTGAGACGTATAGATTTGTATAACGGACGGACAAACTTACTCTGAAGGAATCGGTCTCAGAAGTTGAAAAACTTGTTCGGGCAGGTATGGCTTCTGTTAAAGTAGCTGGAATATTATAATAGTAATAATAATAATATTAATAATAAAAATTTTAACGAGGGAGTGTGGGAAATCTTGCATGAGACACTTGTGAAGGTGTGAAGGGTTTGCACTCCACAAGCTGGTGAGATTCTTACCCACTAAAAATCACACACCCTTTTCCCACGATGTGCATCTCCACCTTGGAATCTCTCTCGCATTACTTCTGGGTGGCATCATGTTTTTATCCTCTCAGGCTTCTTCTTCCTTCGTTTCTCCTTTACTGATGTTCGTGAGCATTCAGATCCCTCTTTTTCTGTCGTAGGATACTTTCTGCATATTCAACTATGTCATCCAACATTCTTGGTTCCGTAACATTACTAGAACAATAGATTCCGGTGTCAGTTCTCCTTGCTCAACTTCTAAACACCTTTGTGTAGACCAATGTTCACATACAAAAAAGGTGTGAAGTACATCCCCTATAAATGCTTGTTTTATAAATAATGATGTAAATCTGCGCCAAACTGTTTTGGGACATATATATTATATATTTGTATTTTGATTTGTTCATATTTGTACATTTTTATAAATTAAATTTCATATTATAAAAACATTTTCTTGATAGTGTCTGTCTCTAATGATGACGAACCTCGGCTGTACTTTGTTGCTATCATCGTGCAGCGTGATTCGTACTTACGAGGGTTGTAGAAACATGGATGGTTAAATATAGATATATTGTAGAACAGTTGATTGTTTTGAAAACTATTTGCTTGACCTTGTAATGACGTAACAGGTCACGGTGGAATAGTTCCGCTCCACTCGAATAGCATAACTCCAGAGATGGCTGCTGCAGTGTTTTGTTAATCCAAGTCGGTGCGATTGTATTGGGACGTTCATGATGTTATTACAACGCTGTGGGGTGTAATTCCCGACATTATGAATGAGGTGTGCGTGATAATTCGTGATTTGCGGAATTGGCCAATCTCTAGTACTGTACTGTGGTGGTTCCGATATATTACACCAGGGGCTGGATTCTAACTTGCGCAGCTCATGCATGGCTCCGCATGGAATTACAAGCGGGGAAGAGCTCCTATTAACTTTTAAACAAGGGCGTTCTCTATTGCTCTATTAATATATGCATTCTTCTGCAGTCTATGTATTTTCAAAACCACCGTATAAATTTGTATCAGCGTAGCTTTTCTGCTCGTAATATACAGTATGTTGTGTTCATATTCGGAAATTTATGTAATTACAAGCTGGTGTTCCCTGCTTCACTGTGGTGTATTTAACGTCATTGAATATTTTATTGTACGTTGACTGGGAGGAAACTAAAGAGGTTTTGAATACCAAGTCAGAATACAAATCTGAAACAAGGTAGATCATTTCAATTACCGGTACTTAAGATGTGTGCTCTTCCGGGGTTGTAGTATATAGGCCTGTCTGTTGTCTGTTAGGTCATCAGCCCAGAGCCTGGTTGGATCCTCAAATAGCACCACCAAAGGCTATGCAGTTACAACAAAACCACAAAAACCAATGGGAGCACCAAAATGAGGCGTACTAGGCAAGATGAGGAGTGAGATAGTTTGCCATTGCTTTCCTCACTGGAGCAGGCAGTACTATTGTACCACGACTGATCCTATGAGCAACACCTTTCATAACATACAGATGCACTTGTCCTGCTCCGAATGTCATTACTCACGCCCGTCTGTGAGCGGGGGCGGTAGAATATCACCCACGATATCCCCTGCCTGTCGTAAGAAGCGACTAAAAGGGGCTTCAGTGGCTCTGAACTTTAGAGCGTGGGTAGGCGATCACGGGGTTCTTAGCTAAAAGTCCTGACGTTTTTTTCACGTGTGCAAGGCTCCTCACTTTCGTCTATCCTATCCAACCTCCCTTGGCTAACTCTTGTTCTTTTCCGACCCCTACGGTATTAGGTGTGCGAATCCTAGGGAATCTTTCATTTCCACGCCCTTTGTGGCCCTTATATTTCTTTGGTCGATACCTTCATTTTTTGAAGTGTCAGACCCCTTCCATTTCTCTCTCTGATTAGTGTTATATAGAGGATGGTTGCCCAGTTGTACTTCTTCTTAAAACGATAATCACCACCACCACCACCTGTAATTACTCATCACAATCCATATCCCACCAGCTTCCATATTGTCACAGCCATGGATGAGACTGGGACTTAGGTGGAGGTTACACTTTGCTCTGACCTGTGCCAAGTGAAATTGAACCAAGGAGCAGCAAAGCTAAGGCATTGAGTTCGCAGGTGCGATAATCGGTATTCCGTAAAAAAAGAGGTCGACCCCCGGGCGAAACTATCTTTACATTGATCTGTTTTAAGACAAAGATTGCTGCACGGGAGTAAACACTGAGTGGACTTACAATATCTTACTGATATGCTAGAATTAAAGATATGAAAGTAGTGAACCGAGAGAGTTGGCCGTGCGATTAGGGTCGCGCAAATGTGAGCTTTCATTCGGGAGATAGTGGATTCGAACCCCGCTGTCGGCAGCCCTCAAGGTGGTTTTCCATGGTTTTTTCATTTTCACATCAGACAAATGCTGGGGCTGTACCTTGATTAAGGCCACGGCCGCTTCCTTCCCACTCCTTGCCCTTTCTTATCCTATCGTTGCCATAAGACATGTTTGTGTCTGTGCAACGTACACCAAAAAAAGTAGTGAGAATGCCTGCTGGTACAGACCGGTGGGAACAATGGCAGGAGGATACTCTGAATGAGGAGGTAAATGTTGAATTAGGAATAAATTCAATGGATGGAGCCATACGCATGGCCTTATTTCGTTGCTGGGGTCGTGTGAGGTGAATGGAGGAGGGTAGGATACCTAGGAGAATAATTGACTTGGTCATAGAATGTAAGAGCTGTAGTGCGAGACCAAGGCGATGATGATTAGACTCAGTTTTTAATGATTTAATGATGAAAGGTGTGGAATTAAACGAGGCCTCAGAGCTTGCTGAGTGAACGCTGAAAGGAATAAAAGTCTATAATAAAGTATGTATGTAGTTTTCATTTTGTGTTTTAAATACTTCTCTAATCATTAAAAAGCCTTCTCTTTTTATTCTGCTCTTGTTCACTCTCAGTTTATAACAGTTGCAATGTTAAAATACTCATGTTATTGGCTTTACGTCCCACTAACTTTCCACAAATCTTTACGGTGTTTGAAGACGCCAAGGTGCTGGAATTTTGTCCCGCAGGAATTCTTTTACGTGCCAGTAAATCTACCGACACGGGGCTGACGTATTTGAGGACCTTCAAATACCACCGGGCGGAACCAGGATCGAACCTGCGAAGTTGGTATCAACCTCAACCTCTGAGCCACTCAACCCGACTAAATATTTAAATTTGTGTAACCAATATACGTCATGGACAAGAAAATTGCCCTTGTTTTTCTTGAGGAAAGGGGAAGCACGCTGGGGAGGGGGAGATAATCTGCGCATTCTGAAGAGAAAGACTTGGAAAAAAAGTATTTTCTACATGTTTCGACATCCTGAGGAGGGAGGAATCAAACCAACGTCCGGGTGAACACCTTTATCGCCTCAGCTAGGACAGACCGTAACTGTGCATTCTAGTCGCATCATCGTGATCTTAGAGTTTTGTTCTCCACGTTATAAGGATTACGTTTTTTTACGGCACTCTTTCTACAGCTTCGGTGCATTATTTTTAAAATTGCCAAAAAAGATATCCAAGGGCCTAAATATGGGAATTAATTGGTGTATTCGGATGTAGGCTAGACAGGGTTCTGATATTTCACTACGGAAACTTGTTTGTGTTCGGTAGATCAGTTTAGAATTGCATAGAGAACAAAGAAACTGGCTTTCAATGTAGAGAGAGAGAGAGAGAGAAAGGAAGAATATAATTACGGAATGTAGATTCCAAACTTTATTGGGTATTTTTTTTTTTCTTGCGTGTAACCGAAGACGTGAAGTCATTCCCCAGGCTTTTTCTAATTTTCGCGACGGGGTGAGTTGGTCTTGCGGTTAGGGCTACACAGCTGTGATTTAGCGTCCGGGAGATAGTGGGTTCGAATCTGACTGTCGGCAGTCCTGAGATGGTTTTCCGTGGTTTCCCATTTTCACCTTAAGGCCACGGCCGCCTCCCCCTCCACACTGCTAGGCGTTTCCTATCCCATCCTCGCTATAAGACGTATCTGTGTCGGTGCAACATAAAACAAACTGTATAATAATAATAAGAAGAAGAAGAAGAAGAAGAAGAAGAAGAAGAATATCGGGAAGGGGAAAGGAAAGTACGGTAGTTACTAAAATTGTAATAGTGCGGACTCTAAATTAGACTATAAAACGCCCTCAGTAGCTTGGTATTATTTTTATTTTATTTAACCACTTACCTAATAGTCCTGCCGCTAGGACAAAGTATCCGTCATTTTTCAGTATATACCTCTATCATCACTAGGCCTACTAAGAGGTTATAAAAGTCATTGCCTAATAAAACAAGAGAATCACATCAGTGCGTGGGGATTTAAAAAGAAAGTCATTAACAGAAGGAACTAAGGGGGGAAAAAGTGAACTAGTACGCAACACTCGGTATTATTGACCATACGAATGGTTTCTCGGAATGAATATTGAATCCCGGATGGCAGCTACCGCTATATTTTTCAGTAGATGTTTTTCTAAGCCTAGTGTAGTCCAGAACTGCGACTAATAATAAGAGAATAAATATTCATATTAAATATTAATGTAACGGCCGGCTTCTTGGTGAATATAAAATACATTTTATTAGCCTGTACTAATGAGAGGATAATCGAATACTTTTAATAATCGAATAACCTCTATCCGATTATTATAATCGAATAAATCTCGAATAACTTTTACCCCATTAATCAAATAATCGAATAAACAATCGAATGGAAATATTTACTATTCGATTGCCTCAGTGATTCGAATGGAGTTTCGGATGAATAATCGAAAATCAATCGAAGAACAATCGAAAAATTATCGAATAGAAAACAGTATTCACTATTCCTTTACTTCAATCATTCGAATGGAGTTTCGAATGTATAATCGAACAATTATCGAATGGAAAAAATATTCACTATTTGATTGCCTCATTAATTCGAATGAATGGTCGAAAAATAATCCAATGAAATGAAATAACCGAATAAACGATTATTTTGTATTCGATTATCCCATCACTAGCCTTGTACAGTAGGTCGTGGTCGAATTCACTCTATAATGTCGTCGTTGCGCCTGCGAAAACCGTTGATGGAAAAATACTGACCCGCAACACATACCTCCTTGAGGACGACCCTTTTTGAAGTTCATCGCACATTATTGAACCTTATATCTTAGAACATTACAGGCAAAGTTTTACGATGAAATATTTCACATAGCGGTTTTCACAGGCGCGACCACGATACATATACTCATTGCACTAGAGCATCTTAACATACGTAAGTACAGTAGTTTTCTTTAAAGCTTCGCTCTAGAAAATTGATGAGTCTCACGACCGAAAATCATTTCCATTCTTCCAAATAGGAATGGGCTGAAAATGTTGTAAATCTTCTAGATTCGATCTCGAACCTTTCCTTTTATAGATTGTATGAAAACTGTTGTGTTAAGGAGACGAACATGCGAAAAGTATATTTTTAAATAAAGACTATATAGGTAGACATCTAAGTTTATGTGATACTGCGCGATCTTTGTAAACTGAATCTGCGTGCTTTCGCAACTTTTTTATTCTAGAATTCTGTAATATTAGAATATAATTTAGCCATTCTAACATTCACATCTGTATCTCTTTGTAAAACCTCCATTTGTAATGCTATAATCGTGACTGTTCTTGTGCATAATTTGCTTAATTTATTTTAATGGTCTTCCTGTTCGTCTGAGTTACATTGTGTGTTCTCATACATTCATAAAAGCCGTATAAATGTTTACACGTTTGGTATAAAATATTCTACCATCTGGAAGGTCGTTCTAACGTGTTTTAATGTAAATAATGTAATTAAATGTGTTATTCGGATTTTTGAATTTCGTTATTACTTTCAGAGTGTAATTGTGTGAAAGATGATGCAGTCCGAGCCTACTTTTAAGATAAATTTCCGCGTGTTCACGTTTATATTTTGTGTCTGTCACGTTGGTTTATATGAAATCATTTATGGACTATTGCAGTTATTCCTTCGAAATGCAGGATTCAATCTTATGCGCTGTTTTCATAGAACTAAAGTACGGTCATGGGAGCACAAAAGTAGCCCAAAGAGAGTCTCAGTGATCAGAAAGTGGTGTTCTTTTTTAAGCAAGAAGTTTATATTTTATTAATGGAACAGTGCGTTTTGTCACTAAGAAAATAAAAGATAAGTTTTAAATTTGTATTTTATTCCGAATCTTGTTAAGAAAATATATTCTATCTCAATTCTTTATCGGGTGTCGATATGTGAGAATTCGCTAATTGCTGTCCTTTGAGATTATCACTTTCCATGATCGGTCACACATAGCCTATCCTTTGTAAACCACTTGTTTGATCTATCAGTTGTCAGCTGTGATTACGAAGTGAATCTCTTTGCCATATTAATTTCCACCCGGTTTTAAATATTCGTAGGCTGCTTATTATCCGAGTTCGATACAGGACTTCATTGTTGGCACAACTTCGTAACTTCATTCACAGCGGAATTATGTCGCTTTCCCCTCAATAGCCTCGTGGTTCGAATTTCACGTATAACTGGAGATCTCATATCTATGATGTCGATATCAACAGTCGCATAATACAACAGCAACTTAGTTTTCTTATGTTTGTGTCCAATTTCTTCTTTTGCTTTTCTGAGTGGTTTTGAATGGAAGTGGTTTGCGTAAGTCACAGTGTGTCTTAGGAAGTAAAAGAATCGATTTTGTTCAAGACTAAGGTACTAGTTCTGAAGAGAATATGTTAATAGAATCTTAACTCAACAAGAACGTATGGTAATTTATATCGCACTTGTATTTTGCTTTCTAAAGGTATGGGTTTTTTTTTTTGGTAGCTGTCTATTCCTTTTTTTCGATTTCAGAGTGTCAAACGAAGTGATCGCTGTTGATTGTACAGCCCTGTTACTGGCTCTATTGCTTCTAACCATTATCATGTAACAAAGGGAGGTGAGCGCCTATTCATCTTTATCATTGTTCACGCATTCACTGTACGAGAGCATGGGTGGGCGTTACGGAGCAGGTTCATTGTGCGTCACAAGGACCATAATTCACTTACCTGCAGTGATCTACTAACAAACACTGACTTGAACTATCTTGTAATCTGCAGTAGCCTTTAAGATAAAAAAATTCAAATTTACCTTTTTTTATTCTATTGCAGACTTTATTTCGTACGTCCCTTTATCTGTATAATTAAAAAAAATATGAAAACTTAAGTCATTCAGTCCGGCCATTCTATCCGGTCGATTTCCTTCATTTTTTTAACTGAAAGGTATTCGTGCACAGATTTGTCATCAGGTAGTATAAATCACTTAACTTCCACCTTCCTCAAATTATTCGGTTTTTCATTTTTTGTCACTTTGAAATAATTCATATCTTTGGTTCTAATTGAGGTATAGAGTTCGCTTTGGCCTAAGAACACTCAATGGATCAACCTCTTTCATTTCAGCTCTTAACTATTCAAATTGGTTGAGTGTGAGGAAAGTTATGAGTGCACATTCAATTTGACGTCTCATTTATTCATTTTTTCTCATTGAAGCAATCATATCTTTCGTTCTAATAAAGGTACGCAGTTCGTTTAGGTCTAAAAAAAACTCAGTAGATCAAGCGCTTTCTTTTGAGGTAATAACTACTTAAATTGTTAAAAGTTACGAGTACATTTGTCTCCATGACGAAGATTTTTGAAGGACTTTTTAACAGCTCAACTCGTAGTGTTGGTCCAAGGAACGTTTAATTCAATTTCTTTGTGTGATGCATTTTCAAATGTTCTGTTGACATAATATTGCATTCTATTACCACGGCAGATCATGTGCTTTCTTTCATTAACTCGAAACTTTGCAAATCAAATGCATCCGTGAGGATAGTAACGAACAATACCATACTTTGCACATTGCGGGCGGAGCCAGCGAGAAACTGCTAGTTTCTTTTAAATTGTAGTATTCAGGAAAGCGAAAACTCGGCGTTTGAAATATATGGATGGGGGAAGAGCTTCTATGTAAGTTCACTACAATCGTGGAGTTATTTTAAAGAGCTATTCCCTTCTCGCACATATGAACCGAGACATTATGGACGAATATAGAAGAAATTACTTTCCGGTCTTGTTGATCGTAGTCGAAAACTGCTCTCGGCATTTTCAAGGGGTCCACTTTCACCGAAGATCAGTAGTGGCAAGTAGTAGTCAATACCTGGCTCAGGTGAGTAAGACGATTGAGCGCTTGCCTTCTGCGCTGAACTTGGAGGCTTCGGTCTTTGCTCAGTCCAGTGTTACTTGAAGGTGCTCAGATACGCCAGAAGAAGAGGATAGTTACCCAGCTGAACTTCTTACAGCCATAATCACCACCGACACAACTACCCCGTAAGAGAACTCCTGCGTTAAAATATTCCGGCTCCTCGCCGCCTCCGAAATTCGTAAGAAATTAATGGCACATAACACCAACAAAAGTAGTAGTAGTAGTAGTAGTAGTAGTAGTAGTAAGCATTTGGGAATATATTCAAGAATCTAAACCATTTGTCTCCAAATCATATAGGAATTCAATAATAATCATAATAATAATAAAAATGTTATTTGCTTTACGTCCCGCTAAATACTACTACGGTTTTCGGAGACGCCGATGTACCGGAATTTAGTCCCGCGGGAATTCTTTTACGTGCCAGTAAATCTACCGACACGAGGCTGACGTGTTTGAGCACCTTCAAATACCACCGGAATGAGCCAGGATCGAACCTGCGAAGTTGGGGTCAGAAGGCCAACGCCTCAACCGTCTGAGCCATTCAGCCCGGCATATAGGAATTAGCAAGACTACAAAGCTTACGTGCATCCTTACATAGGATTCTTTGTCTTCAGATTGAGGTAATGTGGTTGTGATCATTACTTTAAATAGAAGTGCAACTGCACAATCATATAATCTGAACGCTAACCCGAGGGGAAAATGGAAGAGGTCTGAACCGTCATAGAATGAGGATTTCGGCAAAAGAAAAGAAAGGCACGAAGGGTTTGAAAATAAAATAGCCTTACGTTTCTCAAACTTAGTGCAATCGGGGTCTGTAGAGAACGAGAGTACACCAAGTGAGGTCGGATAGGGAAGATGAAAGTGAAGAGCCTGACACAAGGAATTGAATAATTGAGTACAGTGCCAGGCTCGACTCAGCTAGGCGCCCCGTGAATACCTATTATTTACATTCTGGAAAACGGGCTCGACTAGGAAGCGGTTATGACAGTATAGGAAGGCAAGTAAGGATGACATAAAATTGTTAAAGTGTAGAAATATTGCGAAGACCGGAATAAAATTAAGTAATTGTATATATAATTGAGACGCTCAGTGAGGATAAGTTGGAACCCGTCACCAACCGTAGTAATGTTACGATAGGGTGATGTTGTACAACAAGATGGAAATAAAAACACAGGAAAACACATGCTAAGATAAGGAATACATGAACAAAGGGTTAAATGCCTACAAAAACAAATTATGAGTAAAAGAAATAATCACCAATATCACCTTAGCACTTACCTCGAGTCCCGTCAAAACATAAACTGGAAGCTGTGAACTCACTCAACCCCCCACCCCCCCAAAAAAGGAAAGGGAAGAAGGAAACTATCATCACAAACAAACAGGCAAAGAAACAAACACTCGTTTAAATTAAATTAAATGAAAATGTGTAAACACTACATAAATACATCAGCCGATGGAGGATAAAAATATATAATATATAAATAATAATATAATCAACAATTGTTATACCTTCAGTAAATTCATTAGAGTAATCATGTAACTTAAATAAAATGTTTTTTCTTAGAATAATTGAAGTAATACTCGAAGAGGAATGAAAATAGAACTCACTTATGTGAAATCCGGATTTCAACACAAATTCAAATAGTCTTCCCTCAAATCTAAGTAGTTGATTTTCTTGTACAGCGACTGCGTGAAATGGTAAGGACAGTCCCTCATTCAGCATTTGGGAAATAGTGTACAGTGGCATTCATATTCGATGACTCAAAATCTAACATAACTGGAGTTCTCTTCCTTGAGTATGGGCTTCACGCCGGAGATGTTCATTAAAAAGAGAGTAACTCTCTTCAGTTTTCCTGATCATAAGACGAAAGGCCAACGAATAAAAACATCACCCCGAAACATTCCATAAATCGTGAAAAGTTGAAGAAATATATGCACTTAAAATGCAATGTTTCTGTTGGTGGAAAAAATTACAATTCTGTCTGCGTTGTTCCTTCCCGCGTAATATACGAGGAATTTTTCTCGTCGCATTGATTGAGAATATGGATTGCCAATTACAAGAGTCAGCAAAGAATTTATATTGGGGGTCGAGTACTATTTTGTTCTTTGTTAACTGTCCGCTTCGGATTATTTCTGTCAGGTTATTTTTCTAATATTTCTTCACTATTAATACGTCTTATAATTTCTCTCGCTGTTCTTAACGGAGGGTCGTTTGGACGTTCGGCAGCTCTTACCTTTACACTGCTGTTACCTTTCTAACTTAAACGTCAGCAGGATTTTCCACATGTAGGAGCTGAGAACTTCCACCTTTCAAAATAACTGTGTTCCGCATAAGTGCGATTGGCGTACTATATTGTTTTACACTTGATTTTTTTTTTTGTACGTCCAGGTTTGTTTCACATTTCACTACTGAAGTTGGGTACCGAGCTCGATAGCTGCAGTAGCTTAAGTGCTGCCAGTATCCAGTATTCGGGAGATAGTGGGTTCGAACCCCACTGTCGGCAGCCCTGAAGATGGTTTTCCGTGGTTTCCCATTTTCACACCAGGCAATTAATTAAGGCCACGGCCGCTTCCTTCCCACTCCTAGCCCTTCCCTGTTCCATCGTCGCCATAAGACCTATCTGTGTCAGTGCGACGTAAAGCAACTTGCAAAAGAAAAGAAAAAAAAAAGTGAAGTTGGTGACGTGTAACTAGTGTCTTGTTCCACCGTATGGTAGCAGCGAACGTTCAGGGGCCAACGAATGCACTCGTCATAGCCATTTCATAACACTGTCAGCGTTAGAGCAGACAGCATGGAAAGCAACCACCAGGAACAGCTCTATACGACGTGGTTGCTATGGAAAGAAGGCGTGACCACTGCAGAAATTCATCGGCGCTTGGTGGCAGTCTGTGGAGAACATGTGCCGTCGCGGAAAACGGTTTACAACTGGGTGGGAGGTTGGAAAACAGGGCGCAGATTGGTGGACAAGGGAACCAGTTCCGGAAGGAATGTGACATTGTCAACACCAGCCAACATTGCCCGAGTCGAACAGGCCATCCAAGGAAACAAATGCATCACATTTTACGGCAATGGAGGCAGCCACGGGAATTAGCCGAAACACCCTGCAGCGGATCGTGCACGGCTACTTAAAGTTGGGGAAGGTGTCATCCACGAGGGTGTCTAGACTCTGGTCTGCAGACGAAAAGCAGAGGCGTGTGGACGTGTGCAGAGAACTTTTGCAACGCCATGATCAGGATCCAGCCGACTTCATGGCTAGGCTTGTGACTCGTGATGAGACATGGCTCCATTACCATGAGCCACAAACGAAACAACAATCGGTGCAATGGAAGCATAGGGGCAGTTCACCGTCAAAGAATTGTGAACAGTGCCATCAGTTGGCAAGCGAATGGCGACAGTGTTCTGGGACACATAGGGAATCATCCTCATTAACCGGCTAGAATTTGGGGCCACGATTAACAGTGCAGCATATATGGCAACCCTTAAGCGCTTACGTCGCGCCATTCAAACTAAGCGGCCAGTAAAATGGGCTAAAGGTGTGCTTCTGCAACATGACAATGCCCGGCCCCACACTAGCCGAGAGACCACCGCTGCCATTGATCAAATGGGATGCACGATGCTGCCACACCCACCATACTCTCTCGATTTGGCACCAAGTGATTATCACCTGTTCGGGAACATGAAGAAACCTCTGCGTGGTCGCCGTTTTTCGGATTTTGCAGAACTGGACACAGGTGTCAAGACATGGGTACGCAGCACTCCGAAAGAATGGTTTCAGGAAAGTCTGGAGAGCCTGATACATCGATGGCAAAAGTGCATGCAGTTCAAAGGAGATTATATTGAGAAGGTGGATGTAACAACTGATGTGTAATGTACTTAATTTGGGTAGAAAAAATAAAGTGTAAAACAATATAGTACGCCGTTCGTATTTGTAACTCATCTTTTCTTACATGTTTGCTGTTCGCACACCTCCAGTATAACATTTCCCCATTTATACTTGTAGAATGTAAGTGATATACATAATCGTTAACTTTTTTTCTGTGATGTACTTAAGTCATCGAACATGAACATTTTGAAATGGATTGTTAATTAACAGCTTTGCTGTATTAAAAGTATCGACTTGAAGATTTTGAAAAAAGAAAAGACACCTCATGTTAGTCAGGCCAACGGCAAACACTACATACAGTAGTAAGTAATTCCTAACCTTCAAAATGTAATACACCGCAAGTGTCATTTGAAATAAATGTCACCTTTAAGTAAAATGCTGTAGATAAGAGCACAAAAATAATATATATACATGCAGTGACTATTTCTGCGTGGGGACATTCTCATTTGGATTTCATGCTTCGTGGACATTCTGGTTATGGATATTTATATTGTGTACTTTTTGAGACGGATATTTAAACCTGAAAGCATAATCATACACTTTGCGATTCGTAAAATTCATGGGATTTTCAGTTTCGAATTCGAATTCCTGATGGACAACGGTCAGTAGTGAAAATGAATCGGAGGTCTATTTAAAAGCGAGTGACTCCGGTTTTGTTTTGTTAATTCCTCTGTATGAGAATAAGAACCTCTTGATGATCAGCGTGTGTATATATGAAGACCTGGGACTAGCAATGGCGTGATATCGCCAACGAACACAGACTTCAGTTCTGTGCTCGCTGGTCATCGCAGTGTTTGTTTGGTGTGGTAGGGGAAGCGGTTAGGAAAGAATTACAGTTCATGTAAGTGCCGGGATTTAAGTAGCTTCTCAGCACGTCTGAATAATTTGTTCGACAACAGTGAATAAAATACTAGGCCATGGTAGTTGAAAACCATATATATAACTATTTCGGTATTTCTCACAAAGCCTCAGAATTTTAAAATTATTCTTCATTTCTTTTTTTCTTTTCCGAAGTGTTTGCACACTTTTATGTTGCAGAAAATGTTGTCCAGTGCTATCGTATCGCTCTGTAGTAATCCACTTATCTACTGCAATTTATATAAAGGTGAAATTTCTTTCGAATGACACTTGCGCTATTACATTTTGAAGGTTGGTTATTACTATATAGTGTTTACCGTTGTCCTACCTAACATGAAGTGTCTTTGGATGAATATGGAAGGCGCTTCCTAAGAGGCTTTACCATCCCTTGTTCTCATTATGACGTCCCCAATTTCAATTATAGTCCTTGATCAGCATCCACTCTCATTGCGAACTTCACTAATTGCTTTGTACTTCAAGTGTAAGATCCATAATTCTGCGTATTAGAGGAGCCTCGGGGCTGATCAAACAAGTAAATTGGGCGAGAGATATTAAGGTACAAGAATCTCGCCAACTGGACATACATACTTAAATACCATGCGAGTTGGCCGTGCGGTTTGGGTCGCGGAGCTATGAACTTGCATTCGGGAGATGGCGTGTTCGGATCCAACAGTCAGCGTCGGTAGCCCTGAAGATGATTTTCCGTGGTTTCCCATTTTCACACTAGGCAGATGTTGGGGCTGTGCTTCAATACGGCCGCTACCATCCCAGACCTATCACTTTCCCATCCTTGCGTCGCCAAAAATCTTTGTGTTAGCGCGATGACCACTGTCTGTCTGTCTGTCTGTCTGTTAGGTCATCAGCCCGGAGGCTGGTTGGATCCTCAACTAGCATCACCAAAGGCTATGCAGTTATAGGGAAACCACAACAACCAATGGCAGTACCAAAATGAGGCGTACTAGGCAAGATGAGGAGTGAGGTAGTTTGCCATTGCTTTCCTCACTGGGCCAGACAGTGCTATTGTAGCACAACTAACCCTATGAGCAACACCTTTCATGACACTCAGACACACTGGTTGTGCTCTGAATGTCATTAATCAGCACCACCCATACCCCAGCAGCTTCCATATTGTCACAGCCATGGATGAGACTGGGACTTCGGTGGAAGCTACACTTCGCTCTGGCCTGTGCCAAGAGATGGATGCAAAAGTACTGCATCCATCAAGAAATGACAGCAGGCAGGCGATGACCACTAGCAAAGAAAAATAAATAAATACATACATACATACATACATACATACAAATCTCACAAAATGTAGCTTTCTAGTAACCTGACCAGGTATTAATTTCCTCTAGTTCTACTTCTTTTATTACATTGCAACATTTCCACTTCATTTTTTAGAGTACCTGTTAGTACCGTCGTAATTATTTGCAACTAGAAGTAATTTAATTGCAGCGCATTATCGTAAAAAAATGTAAGGATTTTATTGAATACTTCACTAAAAGTTTTCTTTTCCTTTAAATATCATGGAGAATATCAGAAGAACTAATAACTATATGCACAGCATGTATACATTTTCGAGTGTATAAAACGCGTAATTTTTTTCTGGATTAGGTTATTGAATTACGTGAAGATAGTCATTTTTCATGTAGAACGGTTTTGTAATGTTTCGCACCTGTTATATTTTATGGTCATAATGATGTGTTAACCAGTCCGACTCGTTGGCTGAATGGTCAGCGTACTGGCCTTCGGTTCTAGGGTCCCGGGTCGCTTGTGATTAATTCTTCTGGCTCGGGGACTGGGTGTATGTGTCCGTCCCAACACTCTTCTCATCCTATTCAGACAACATACTACACTACCAACCACCACAGAAACACGCAATAGCGATTACATCCCTCCATACAGGGTTGGCGTTAGGAAGGGCATCCGGCCGTAAAACAGGGCCAAATCCACATGTGCGACGCAGTTCGCACCCGTGACCCCACAGGTGTGGGAAAAAGCGGTAGAAAAAAGAAGAAGAATGATGTGTTAACCACATTGCATCTTATATATCGCCAGCATTTAGTTTCCGTCAAGTCTGAAGTTCTTGATTCTTCTTCATACTGAAAGAAGTGTATGTCGAAACATAGCCTATTCTGATTTAAACACGCACACTCTCTCTCTCTCTCTCTGCTTAGTTTACTTCTTTTACACACCATAGGATCCTAACGAGATATAAGGAAAGATTAGAACTGGAAAGGGATGTAATCATTTTTAATGAATTTCTTAACATGGACACATCAAGATTTCTGAATATCTCTGAAGCATTTGCATGTCGTTTGGTTAGAATATGCAAAGTGGAATCAAAGAGAGAGATAATGGTCTTGGAAATACAATATCTCTTGTTCCTCTCCTAATTCATATTAAGGATGGAGGTACAGTATTTGCTGATGACCAAATCGTATTGCAGGATACTGAAGACAGACCTCAACGATCAATACATTCACTTATTATTCTTCCACCGCTTTTTCCGCACGTATAGGATTCGGGTGCGAACTGTGCCGCACACGTGGATTTTGCCCTGTTTTACGGCCGAATACCCTTCCTTACGCCAACCCTATGTGGAAGGATGTGATCATTATTGCGCGTTTCTCTGATAGTTGACAGTTGGCAGAAAGGAGACGAGCTGCTCAACTAAGTGGTATGTTCCGAGCTGTCAGTGGAGAGATGGAGTGGAATGACGTCAGTAGATTAATATGTTTCAGTGATGTCTTTAAAAGTAGGAAAGATCACAATATGAAGATCATTTAAGAAAAGCCTAGGAAACAACAGATAGGGAATCTGCCACCTGGGCGACTGCCCTAAATGCAGATCAGTATTGATTGATTGATTGATTGAGTGAGTGATTGATTGATTGATTGATTGATTGATTGATTGATTGATTGATTGATTGATTGATTGATTGATTGATTGATTGATTGATTGATTGATTGATAGTGTAGTATGTGGTATGGAGAGGAGAGTGTTGGGACTAACACAAACAGCTAGTCCCCGAACCAGAAAAATTAATCACACAAAATTAAAATCCCCGACCCGGCCGAGAATCGAACCCGGGATCTTGTGAACCGAAGGCCTCAATTCTGACCATTCAGCCAAGGAGTCGGGCATTCAGCGATAGAAAATTTATCTCTATTTCATATCTTTACTGATGATAAAGCTTCACCGATTTCGATATGTGTGGAAGTATTTAACAAACACTCAAAAATAAAACACGAAAAGAAATACTCATGAAAATTGATAATAAAATGGTTGTTCCAATTATAGTAAAAACAAATGCAAATGAGACTTCTTGGGTTAGTAAAATGGTACACCGTAACAGATAAAATAAGAATGAAGACATAAGACGGTCTCCCATTTTTTTTACACCTGGCAAATGCTGGGGCTGTACCTTAATTAAGGTCACGGCCGCTTCCTTCCAACTCCTAGGCCTTTCCTATCCCATCGTCGCCATAAGACCTGTGTCGGTGCGACGTAAAGCCCCTAGCAAAAAAAAAATTTAATTATTTAATAAATTATTTATTTTTTATTTATTTGATAGACTTAAGAGCCTTAACAGTTACAAAATAAGACAGCAAGTACGTACATTCTCACTTCCTGAGGAAGTCTAGAACTGTAAGGAAGATTGGAATAGCCATGTGCTCAAGATTATCCAAAAGTTACCCTCTACTATCACGTCA
Organism: Anabrus simplex; assembly: GCF_040414725.1. NCBI lineage: Eukaryota > Metazoa > Arthropoda > Insecta > Orthoptera > Tettigoniidae > Anabrus > Anabrus simplex. The sequence continues at coordinate 83,496,599 of NC_090268.1, read as the reverse complement.
TTCTATTAAGAGATGGGTCAGACATGATGTCGTGAACAGGTAGACGAACCTATCTCTGAAGGTGAAGTAGGAGGAGGGTATTTGTCAGAGAATGAGGAATGCCATTCCAATTTTCGTACTTTTTATCTCAAAATGAGCACACATATTTTTCTTAATTTTGAAATGTCCCTGTTATACAGCTATCTTCGACGAGGAATACTTCTTTTTTTTTTCCTTGCATATACCATATAGATGGTGATTAACCATTGGCAATGAATTACGTAAAATATGTAACCAAATATATTTTTAAAGCGAAACAGGAATACCTAAACAAAGGAAGAAATTATCTGAACATTTCTGACAGATCCTCGCGCGCTGAAGAGCAACCCATCACCTCCCAACAACGGGTATGTGATACTTTTCTTCAAAGTGCTTAAAGCAGGGTACATAGTCTCTCTTCTTTTCAGAATCAACTTATTTGGCCTGTGAACTATTACTCTCTTTTTTAACACATGTCTTCCCTCTGAATAATATGTTTAAGTTTGGAAGTGTTCTGAAACTGTTCTTTCTTGTCTAAAGCAAGAACAATTTATTTTCGTAATTCTTCTTTGCCTTTTCCCCCAACTTATTGAGGTCGGCACTTTGTATGGAAGTGGCATAGTTTTACGACCGAATGTCCTTCACTATTTCGTCCTTCTGTGGTGGTTAGATGTTTGGTGTATGTAGTTGAAAGGAAGTGTATTCAGACGAACACAAACACCCAGTCTTCTATCCTGAGGACTCATCCAAATTCAGGTAAAATCCTAGGCCCGGCCGGGGATCGAACTCGGGGTCCTCTGAAGCGAAGGTTGGCACGCTGGCCATTCAGTCAAGGAGCTGGATATTAATTAAATTTTAAATTAATTACGTATTTTCCCCGGTGATCCTATGCACTTGCATCGGGGACGTATAATGACACACAGGAGTATATGAAGAAACAAAGGAAAGTCGTATTTCCACGGTTCAAACCCCGACCAACGCACGTGGAATATTTGGAATCGCAAGTCACACCCGGATTCAACTTAAAGCTGGAGGTTCCATGGCTGTGGTTTGCTACAGGAACTACAAACTTACTGCTTGAAAGTCGGATTTAAATTCTGTAACACTGTAATTTCCAGACATACGGCGTACATGAGTTCGGTACTTCAGTAAGAAAGTAATGCCGTTTTTAGGTAAGACTAGCCCACCGCCATTTGAGAGGTGTGATGGTCGGTAATGGCAGGTAGGGAACAGTTAATTCTGCTTTAATGGGTCTTGTCGAGGTGGATGATCAAATGTGGAGCCTCGACTTGTCATGCTGACCGCTAACCGCTGTCGTTCTCGAACCGCATGCAGACCTCAACATGCCCAGGGCACGTCTCCGCATTAGGACGTCACATTAGATCGTCAGATTTACCACACAAGTGTATCAAAGCAGATTCATGTTTCGGAGCACGTCCTAGATTCGAGAGACGGAAGTTTTTGCCTTGTTTCATGTAGTATCGGTATTTGAGGTTGAACTTCTTTCAAGTCCAGACGTACGCGACAGTGGTTGAGCAGGAGAGTTGATTAACACGAACACAGGCATGTGAAATGAGGAACAACTATTAATGAAAACGTTCCTATGTAATAACAATATTCACAAACAAAGAGGGGGGAAGAAAGCAGAACAGTAATGGAGCTTGTTTCTCAAGTACATTTTTGAACGAGTCGTATGTACGGAGTTTTCAGTAATGTTGAGTAAACAGAAAAATAGAACTTGATTCATAAAAGAAGTTTTGAAACAATGTTTTATGCACGAAGCTATCAAAAATAATTACAAGTAATAAAGTAAAACTTGCTGTATAGCCAATTGTCCATTTCATGATACGAAATGTGGAAAACTCTAACACCAGATGTGCCGTCTGAACAGTCTCCATTAGGAAGTGTAGTTCTCTGAAGGAATGCCTCCTTTCTGACCTAATTTCTTGGTATAAAACCATCTAACACCTCCAGATTTAACGCCTTAGCAGCCTCCGAAGACTACCAAATCCACGTTTTAAGGGGACTTATATCTAGGAAGAGGAGAATTTTTGGGAGGGCAAAATAGCACCCTGTCCCCCTAAGACCATTTTTGAGGGGGCCGAAAACGTTTTGCCCCCTCCCTGAAGTTGGCGCCATGGGTTGAGCACAACAGAAATTCATCTATCTTCGAGATCGCTTCATGTAAGGAATGCCGGGTTGAGTTGCTCAGACGGCGGAGTGCTGGCTTTCTGAGCTCAAGTTGGTGAGTTCTGTGCCGGCCGGCTCAGTCAGATGGTATTTGGAGGTGTTCAAATGCATTAGCCTCGTGTCGGTAGAATTATCGGCGCGTTCCCACTGTCGGCAGCCCTGAAGATGGTTGTCTGTGGTTTCCCATTTTCACCTCAGGAAAATGCTGGGGCTGTACCTTAATTAAGGCCAGGGTCGCTTCCTTCCCATTCCTAGGCCTTGACTATCCCACCGTCGCTATAAGACCTATCTGTGTCGGTGCGGCGTAAAGCAAATTATATATATATTGGGACGTAAAACAGCTCCCGCGAACAAAATTCCAGCGCCTCGAAAACCGTGAAAGTAGTTAGTAGGACGTAAAACCAATAACATTATTGTTATGCATAACAAAACAATACCTGATTTTAAGCTTATTTTATTTCTCATAATCCACGTGTTATGGCATTGTAATTATTGAACAGGAAGTGAAATTCATTCCTGAACATAAGGCAGGTACCTCATTGCGTCAGTGGAGGTGTGGTAATACTCAGGAACCCTAAAGATAGGTGGATTCGACCCCGTCGTTGACGTCCTTGAAATTATTTTGTCGTTCAATTCTGCGTGCATGCAAGGGTTACAACTCCTTCAAGAATAGTGATTGCTTTGTACTCATCAGTAAATGAAACACCTAGGCGCTAGAACAGATAATATAGACAGTCATCACACATAATGTAAAATCGGAAAATTCTGAGGCTGCTGACCACGGAGTCCTTAAACCCCAAAATGGGACATGGTCAACTCATTTCAGCTCACGTTGTCTTGCATGCAACTTTGGTATGGTTAGAAATATTTTCGTATCTAGCAATACTTGCCTTTTGTCGTCACCTCAGTAAGATATCTTCTTAAGCTCACTGTCGTTAATCGTTTGACATACGTTTCACTGAAAAAAATCACCAAGGAATGCGATTATTTTCATATTATGTTGTAATGTGACAAACAACAGCTAGTTTTAGACTCGTGCCTTTTCACTAATAAGAGTATTTTTTGGGTGTTTCAGGTGTTTCGCTATCAGTAAGAAATTGAAAAAGTTCTTTCCGCTTCACCTTGATGATAAAACAATTCGATTATTATTATTATTATTATTATTATTATTATTATTATTATTATTATTATTATTATTATTATTATTAGCCGAAATAGCGTTCTGTGAACAAGTTGGTTTGTTTTATAAAGGAAACATTGAAAATGTTCTTCGGATAGTAATATTCACATACGAACTATATACTAAAGTAAAGTTACGAAATCGCACAAGACTTACGTTAACATCCACATTACTACATTTCTAATTTAAGTAAAAGTTACACCCGTCATTGTAGGGAAACGAGTTACTGATTTTATTACGGGTTTGTGCCTAAGCGATTAGGAACTTCTGATGCGAATTGTTAAGTACTCTTGTACTTCTTCAGTTATATTCAAATACGGTATATCGGAGTGGATACTTTATTGAGATACCGGTATTCTTATAAATCCATCTTTTCCATACTACACTAGTTTGGCAATCGGCATCAATGCTGTACCGGTGAAGTTTGCCATACCGCCTATCATCGGCGACAGACCCGTGTAAGTATATATAGAATAGAACTTTTTTCTGTGCTCTGCCTTATCAAAAAAGGAAGATGGCCTACCGAATCGTCATGTGAAGAATAAAAGAATGTACCTCATCTTAAAGTTCTAGATGTGTTGTTCTACCCTGACGATGCAAAAAACGGATTGCTTACTTTACACTAAGATATAAAGGGTTTTCCTTGTACCGTATGTACAGGCGCAATGAAAGTGAATTGCACTATTACTGTTCTATGGAACGTTCCTGATAGAAATGAACTAAGCTGCTGCCGTATGTGCAGTGAAGCGGATACTACAACGTGTGCTTGGAATTTGCAGTAAAGGAGATCTGTGCAGGTTTGAGATGGGACTCAGTCAAGTGAAAGAAATTCATCTGGAAATGAAGTACCGTTATTTTATCCCTACTGTCGCTATGTGAAAATAAAATACAATATTGGCCACTGAGATTACTCGTTATAGCTCGAGTAACTGCCGAAATATGTCACGGAAACCCATTTTTTTTTTTTTTTTGTTCTTAAAGTCACAGGTGCTTCCAGAAAATACGAGGACAAATAGTTGCAAGATTCAGTTTCGGCATCATTCGTCATTTGTATACTGCTTGAAATGAAGCAAACTTCTGCGAAGATAGGTGCCTCTTGAAAAATATTACTTAACAATTCAAGATTATTTCAAAATAGATCACAATTTATTATAGGGCCTATTCATTTAACACATGTTCCATTTTCACCTGATGTTTATAACATTTTAATGACCAATTAGTGCGTTGTATCGATCGGTAGCACTCGCCCAGATGAAATATTCCTAAAATATTCCCCTTGAGTGAAGATTGAAATAAGTACTTCGTAGTGTGTTTTCCGTCGGTAGTTTTCGTGGCAAATGAATGTTTCCTTTTTTTAGTAGTACAGTATAATACAACCTTAACGATTGTCTTTATTGACATAGTTCAGATTAGGAATGCAATCAGATAAAACAATAGAATAATTCATGCATGTTGAAGAGCTGCTTATAGGCCTGATTATTATGGCGTTTAAAGCTCACGCGCTGTTAATATTAACACACTGCACACATTCAGATTGTTTTTTGTGGTTCAAGCTTAGACTGGGAATTTCAGTATTTAATTTTCCCCTTTATTCCCCTCCTTTTTACCTTTGTTTTACTCTCTTTTCGTGCCATTGGTCATAACATTTGCTTCGGAAACGGCTGAAATAACTTCAGTTAGTTGACATTTCCTATAACGGGTAGAGGTTATTCCGGAAACCATTTCCAAAGGCAAGGCTTATCTCTTGGAAGGCAACGAGCGCTAAGTGACAGACATACCATGATTGATGCCCGTTCGTCACTTACCAATGCTATCTTTTCAGATATCTTAGGGACTTACAGTGCATTAGAACACAGGATAGTGGGTGAGAATTCTGGTAACGTTACAGGAAACCAAGTTTTATGTTAAACTATTTAGTCTGGTTGTAATGTGAGAGCCTTCGAACGATTGTATCACATGCCCTGTCTACATTGCCTCGCGAAGAAGTTCTAGATGAATAAATCGAACTATATTTTTATGTCTGATTGTCCGGTTACATCGCTAGCCCTAGTTACTCATACTAGAATGTTACAGCTGTGTCAAGATCATTTTGATCATATGGTTTGTTTTGTGGACAACGGAATCAGCCAAATTAATATTCTCTTTAACACTGTAGTGCCTCCAAGTAAGCAATGTTAGTAGAAGTGCCAAGTTGTTTGATAGAATCTGATTATACTATACATAGGAAATATTTGTTGTATTAAAGAGATATAAAATCTAAAAACAGAATTTAAAAAATTTGGAGTTAAAAAAGGCAGTGGATCATCGCAAGTGGCATACACGGACATTTACAAACATAGGAAAATAATTTTATCACCTGATTAAAGAGGAGTCTATACTATACACCAAAAAAATTAAAATACTCCGTTAATGTAGTTTTTGTTTAAAAATGTCTTCAATAATATGATTTTACCGGGCGAGTTGGCCGTACGCTTGCTCTGAAGGAGGTTTTCCGTGGTTTCCTATTTTCACACCAGGCAAATGCTGGGGCTGTACCTAAATTAAGGCCACGGGCGCTTCCTTCCCACTCCTAAGCCTTTACCATCCCATCGTCGCCATAAGACCTATCTGTGTCGGTGCGACGTAAAACAAATTGTAAATATATATATGATTTGCTAGGAAATAGCGTAATTCGCTTGAAATATTTTATTTTTTGATTAGAAAAACTGGCAAAATTTAGTTCAAATAGTTTACTACTTGCTACATTGGCCCTTAAGAATGTCTTAGAAATGGTACTTGTTCATATCCAACCTATAAATATTCTTTATTTTTCTGTCTTTTAAAACATTGTATTTACGGTACCTCTCACGTGTATTTCACATGCTTGCTACTGGTATGTATCAGTCTGCGTGTTTAAATCCACGACAGGTTTATTTATGCTGCAGATGGTATCGGGTTGAGATAGCGTAAGCTGTATATCTGTCTCAGCTAATCTGCTTGACGCACAGTAGCGGCTCCTACCGGTCCTTATCCTTTCGGATTACTTCTTTGCAGGAATACTGTAGACCAGGTTTCTGGCATATCCCTTGTGTTGTGGTGCTTCTTACGTCAGCCTTCATCAGTTAGCGGGCGGCTTAGTCTATTACAGACGGCTATTTTTTGTAGCTTACTTTCCTCATGTTGAAAAATACGTACTGTACGGTATATCATGTATAGATTAAACCATGTGTTACTTAGCACCATTTTTGCATGTCTCGCTGTTCAGGAATATCAGTGATGTAATCTGAAAATCGCACACTATCCATATTTTCTTCCCTCAACTTCTTGGCGACTTATCCAATGTGAATAAAATTAACACTTGTGTGCTCTTTAGATATATCATAGTTTACTACTAATATTACAGTTCCTAACTTGCAAGGTGTGCACGAAAGAGTTTTCACGTTACGAGCACGTTACGAGATCTTCAGTGGCTACTTGTATTTGCGTTAAACTTGTTTTTAATTGCGATTTCTGGTCTGTTTGAACGTACCAGTACTGGAGAGCACCCTCTGTGGATTCCAAGATCGCCGGTTCAAACGTAGCAGAAGTTTCAAGGACGAGAAAAGGGTCCAGTCTACACTCGATATCCTGCGATTCAGTGTTTATGTAACAAAACTAATTAAATTTCAGCTACAGGCGCCTAATATACTGTGATTTCTCTGCCACCTGGTTCGAATTGATAGAGTATATAGACAATATAAATGGCGTTAAATTAAAGAGCCTCTGCACTGTAGTTGAGACCATACTGTTACGAATAAAACTCCATCTGTTTCATTACTCTTATTTCAGTATGACCTAATAAATGCACACACACACACATAAATATAAACACAGACAATTCTAACTAGCTGCAAATGGCCCCACTTAGTCTACTAATTACTGTATATTTACAAATCTCTCTACTGTACACACACCAGGGAGTCCCGGCCGATTGAAATTATCTGGGGACGGCTATAATCCTTACTTTCACTTTCCCAAGTCCAGTAAACTCGTACAGCAGCCGTGTGTAGACCGCCGGATTTGAACACAGTGCCACTGGGTACACAACACACGATGACTGTTCGTTGGTTCGATTTTACAGACAGTCCCGTAATTCACAGAGTCGCATGCAGTGAACAACTAAACAACTCAGCAGTATTCAACAGCAGGACGATACTCACAACAGCGAACATTAAGACACGTCCATTTACTTTCACACTTGCGATAGCGGCTTCCCTCACTCACTCACACAAAAATACACGAACACTCAGTACAGTCTTCCATTCTGTCGTCTCCGCCTACACACTGGTCTCTCCGATACAATAACCGCTCGCTCGCAGGGGCCTTGTATTTATACCTGGATGTTGGGCCACTAGAACATTCAAGGATCGACTGGTGATCGAACCTTCCCGTTGTATCTTCCAGAAATCGCATGGAGAAACTAGATGAAGGGAACAACAGAGGAAGGGCCGTGGCATGTCCTCGGGCGGCCTGAGAAGTTCCCCGAGCTGGCTTAGTAATCCCCTTTCAGGTAATACCGAAGGGGCTGAGAGAAGGCTGACGGTCGCTTGAGCGCGTAACAGTCCGTGATTATTAGGGCTCGAAAGATGAGGAAAAATTCTTTTTTTCTCGAGTGTCCGAAGACGAGATTCAACTTAATATATGTTCGTTCTGGGTCATTGTAGGCCAGAAAATGGTGGGTTTTGTTTGTCCTTTTTTTTTTTGCCTTTTCAGCGTTTTTCGGCTTATTTGTCGCTTTTCGGCCTTTTTTAGGTCTTAACAGCTCTTTTTTTTTCAATTTCATTTTGGACTACATTTTTACTCCACATTCTGAATTCGAATCATCATTAGTTCATCCATCACGTCTTACATGTGAAATATTGAAAGTAGAAAATGTTCGATGTGTGAGTTTTTGAAGAGGAAGATCTCTTTTGATTCAAGTATGAACCGTTAATATCCGTTGAAGTGGAGAGAAGTTTCTCGACGTTTCGCAACGTGCTGTCTGAAAACCGACGATCCTTTGCACCTAAGAACCCGGAGATGACTATTGTGATATACTGCAAAGCCAACTGTTTCCGAATTCCAGTTTCTGTAACCGTAGTGTCGTTAAACTAAATATGATTCCAGTTATACTAATTTCAATTTCTTTCTCCAGGATGTCCATTGCGGGTACACTGAATTCCTTCTAGGTGGAAAAAATATTTCATTCCAAATTCTGCAAGTACTTTTTTTAACAGACAAGGAATTCCTTCTTTCAAATTGTGTTATTGTTACTGCCTGAAAAAAGAAGTATTTTCATTCATATATTTTTGCTCTGTATGTTTAATACCACCAAAAGTTTTCATTTTTAAATATTATATTTCTTCATTAATACGTGATTAAAATTATGAAATTTGGATCGCATTTTCACGTCTTTTTTGCCAGTTTTTTAGGTCCTTTTGTGGATATTTTAGGTCTTTGTGTAGGTTTTTTTGCAATTTATAGGCCGTAGTTATTATTATTATTATTATTATTATTATTATTATTATTATTATTATTATTATTATTATTATTATTATTATTATTGTTACGGAGATTTCCGTGGTAGGTAGAGGTGAAAGAAGGTGCGGGTGTGAATAGGTCTCCAACTACGGAATTAAAGTTAAATGTAAAATTTAACAAGGTTATATTTTCTTTCCAAAATTCAGAAATAACAAGAATGGCAGGTACGGAGTAGCAAGACAACAAAGTACAATTACAGTATTTACAGGATTTGGGCTTCGAGCCCTGAAAACACAATTCTTGAGCAACTAGCCCAACTTTACGATATACAAATTTCAACAACGGGGCAGAAGACCCCAATCAAACCCTGGAGCACTTGCTCCAAATTACACCGTAAAGCCTCCTCGAGGCATACAAGACTCAGTTTCCGGAAAAGAGCCACTCGCTCTCAAATTTAAGCCTCTCCCAGGCCACACCAAACTCCACCTTCAAGCTGTCCTCAACGGACATAAACACAGGGGTAAAATACCCAATCTACTGAGGCCTATTAAGTGAGAAAAGGTTAATTATATGGCCTCTAAAATACCAACTTGAAAGGAGGCTCTCCGCACTCCTAATACACTTTATTTAAAACCTACTTGGCACTAGGCCGTTAATGCAAGGGCTAATCCCATACTACAGAGGTGACTTCAGAAAAGAACAATTTACATTATATTAACGAAGAATAGGTTGAGAAAAATAAGTTCACCTCAAAACAATATGATTGGGAGCTCGAGAGGGTTAAGCACTCTCTATCCCGATATGCAGTTTAAATGATGAAATAGATACAAGTTTCTTTACATTTTAAGGAAGGTTACATAATGGAAAAAGCTTCGGACCCGCCCCGAGAGTTAAACTGCTGAGCTGGCAAAGAAAGAAGTTATTAATTGGCCATTACCTTGTTGTTGACCGCTGCCGAAGAAAGAGGTGCTTCCCGCCCCCTGCTATGTACTTTACACACTGAAAGATGGAACAGAAGTGGCGCAGAGACCCTAAAATCAGCAGTTTATATACTCTCGCGGAAGGTTCTAGGCGTTAGGGGAATGAGAACACCCGCCCACAATCACTTTATTGGAGAATAAAGAGAAACCCCTACACAAGATGAAGAAGAAACACATTATTGGTGGAAAATTAATTTCAGAAATTCGGGATTGGCTAGATTTAAAACAAGGGAAAAGAAAGGGGTAATATTGCCAACTTAACCAATGACTGAAAGAAATTTAACAAAGAACAAACTTTTGAAATAAAATTTTCTCCAAAGAACAGTTCTTTTTCTTCGCACTAGGGTGCACTATTGTAGTTCTTCAGTAGTGTCCTCTAGAAGAGAAAGTTCACACTTCTTACTTCAAGCAAAACAAAAACACATCAAAAATGACACAGTTCTAAAACTCCAAAATTTACAGGTAGTGACATCTTCTGAGGAAGTAGAAAATTAATACCGTCAATAAAGTTCAGACTTCCTCCAGCAGAGGAGTTTCAACTGGCGCACCTTTTGAATTAGCGGCGTGGAGGTGTACCGCCCGGTACAATTATTATTATTATTATTATTATTATTATTATTATTATTATTATTTTAACGTTCTTTCAGAAATCTGTGCTCGTGACAGCTCCTGTTTGAACTTAATTTGCGCATTCGTGCCATCTGTATTTGGTGGTTGACACAATATTTTTGTCCACTTTGAACCATGTTACGCTCACTGACTTCTTCGAAAATGAAAATCCACAGCCTGTTTCCAGTCATTTGACAGGGTCAGGAATGGAGTGAATGAAGCCCCCATCTAGCGGCGAGGGTAGGAATTGTGCCTTTTGTCGGAGCCTGTCGCACTCCTCTGCGGCATTGATTATTGACTGACAGATGAAATGAATATTCTGTGCATGATTGGTAAAAATAGAGAACATATCTCCATATTCTTTGCAATACATCATATAACGTATGTGATCAATGCGAAAGTCAGTCAGTTCCTGTGCTAAGCTGGCTATATCTTGTCCTGCTACTATTTTCATAGGAAATTGTTTTCGTATTGTCTAATTACGTAGTTAGGGGCTAATGATATAAGCCTACAAGAAATACATTTTCTTTAGTCTGTTAACTAAGTTGTATAGGATTTTTGGTGCTGGTTTCAAATATGACCTTATTTTTTTCTGTCACGAAAGTTTTTGTTTTGTTTTTGTAAAGAAAGGTATCAGATCTTGTTTACTATAAAACAGCCACAAATATAACAGAATGAGTCGGTATTGTTGATACAACCTCGTGATGCCATCATACATTAAATTAAAACAGAAGTATAAAATGTAACCTAACACTCTAATTCTACTATTCTGCTAAATCATCTTCCTTCTATTTCCTTTATTTTTTGAACTCTTGCATTATAATTCACATTCAATAATATGAATAATTGTTCGTTGTATTTGTATAAACACGTTTGCCTGAAGTCCTATTTTTGTTAGTATGGTGAAATGATGAACAGATTTTGAGGGGAAAATGTACATGATGGATTTTTTCATTAATTTCCCCTTAATCAGCATGAAAAATACTATAAAAATCATATATTAGGTTTTGGTTCATTTTTACCATCGCAGACCTGTGTTACTGTTCTTACTTCACTACCATTGTGTCTGTGAAATTAGATTATCTTTTGAAGTTTCATTAGAGACCGTGCTTTTTTTTCTAAGAGTTTAGTTATGACATACTCCAGCCCCACTCTGAAAATGTTCCTTTCAGGACTAGAATTGGACATAAACTGTCGAAGATATTGATAGCGTTTCAGTCGCCAGAAACCAATTCCACACTCTGTCAGTGAAATGTAACATAAATCTTAGAACATGACTGCGTTCGTTCGCTAAAATTCAGTCTGCACTTGGTAGCCATAAACTGGACTTTTATCCACATATTTATTAGAAGTCATAAGATATAGACAGACTTTATTTTATATCTCTGCTGACCGAACGGCACCTAGACATCTCTCTGGCTCCCTTGTCACGCTGCAAAGAAATTACGTCTAAATTGGGTGTGACTTTGAAGAATACTCTTAGTAACGATTCAGTATCAAGCAATAATTATATATTACTAACGATATTACGAGGGATATTATTAAATTTAAAAGTACATATAAGAAGAAAAAGTTCTTCCTTTTATCAGGGAAATACTGTACCATGAAGAAAAATACAGCTTCCATCCCCTGTCATAGCCATCACGTAGTGAGACGGATCAAAACCCTGTCAGTAAATGTACATTCCATAGGCATGTTTAAATAATGGATTTTCACATATTTTGCGACATAAAACACATAGAACAAAACAAGAAGCAGATTTGCCATTTGCTCCATCTTAAAAAAAAGTCTGCCTGCCACAACGCAGGGAAAGCCACAGCTAGAGTAGGTAATGGAAGCTACCAAGCGCCATAAAAATTAATTATCGTATTCGTCCACGATCTATCCCTCCGAAACAGAGTTCATTTTTCGTGTTTTTGTCCTGCCTTTGAGCTGAAGACTCAACATACTTGTACGTAAATTTTTAACGCTTAAGAGTTTAATTTTTCAAAAGTTTACTTATGACTTGCGATGACCTTCTGTGCCAAATTTCACTGTCGTCAGTTTGGAGATTTCTGAGATAGCATGGTAAATGAGTGCGTGGTATTTCGCTTTTATATACATAGATATACTTTACAATGTTGAGACTTTTCAAATTGAAATGTTGTATTTGAGAAGAGTAGGAACTTTTGATGTGATTGTAAGATAATTGTAGCCGGCCGCGTGGTATAGGGGTAGCGTGCCTGCCTCTTTCCCGGAGGCCCCGTGTTCTATTCCCGACCAAGTCAGGGATTTTTACCTGGACCTCAGGGCTGGTTCAAGGTTCAATCAGCCTACGTGATTAGAATTGAAGAGCTATCTGACGATGAGATGGCGGCTCCGGTCTAGAATGCCAAGAATATCGGCCGAGAGAATTCGTCGTGCTGACCACACGACACCTCGTAATCTGCAAGCCTTCGGGCTGAGCAGCGGTCGCTAGGTAGGCCAAGGCCCTTCAAGGGCTGTAGTGGCATTGGGGGAGGGGGGAAATTATATATATACACTTATTTTATGAAGCATGCATTTTATCCAGTAAATTAGAATCTACTCTTCTACGTAGTCTTTGCATAGTACGAGGGTTGTAAACAAAGTAGGTAATGGCAATATTGATATAACGCAATAATGATCTAACAAGTACAATTACATTAATGTAGTCACCCGCAGAGTCTGTCATCTTTTGCCAAATGTCGGAAAGCCGTAGGGGACTGTTGGCAAGGCGTTGTCTGTTGATGACAACGACGGAGCGTCCTACTGCGCGGAGTACGGATGCCACGTCAGGAAATCGGTGGCCTCGGAGGGGTTCCTTCAACTTGGGAAACAGGTCGAAGTCACAAGGACTCATGTCTGGTGAGTACGGAGGGTGCTCCAAGACCTTCCAATGCCACCGTTACAATAAGAGCTTGACGCCTTGACCCATCGTGCAACCGTCCTCTACGGTGATGCATTCTCGCCACAGGCTTCACGTAATCCTCGATAACATTCTAACGCACTTTTGCTACGGACAACCTCGATTTTAATCCACGATCGCTGATCACCTTTTGTAAACATGCTTTAGAGCGGTGAAATCGACACTCTTCATTTCAACGCCACACATCAACAACACTCCCAACTGCAGCGCCACCTGACCGCTCCCATATCCTATTTGTGCATGCCCAATCTCCTGCGAGTATCTGGTCTACGTTCTCTCCTGATTCAGGCGGTAATACATTTCTGAGCCGTTGGATATCCGATCTCTTTTTAGTTTTTGGAAGTTATTTTGTACAGGGCATTCCCAGAATGTGGGAAGTATTCCGTGTCGTCTCAAAACTAACGAGTCTCAAAACTCACGAGTATCAAAATTCACGAATTCCAAGAAGAGAATTAGTAAGAACAGGTTTCTCTACCTGCGCCAGTCTCAAAACTCACCAGCAGGGCCAGTTCTTTGAATGTATAAATGCCCACCCTACTAGTGATGGGATAATCGAATACTTTTAATAATCGAGTTACTTCCATCCGGTTATTTAAATAATCCAATAAATAATCAAATAATCGAATCAGTTTCAAATAGCATTCAGTTATATCGCGTAGAATAATCGGATGCGTCATGATTCGGCTTAAGTGTGTCGGATGGATAATCGATTGAAATAAGCGAATAGATGAACTCTTACGAAAAATAGAAGTATGCCTTTTTCCAATCCATGAATTCTAATGCTGAAGACGGCACAAACACCCAGTACCCGAGCCATAGGAATTAAGAAATGCAAGTTAAAATCCCGGCCGGAAATCGAACCCGGGACCCTCTGGACCCCTAGGACTAAATGCCAGCATGCTAACCATGTATCCATGGAGCTGGACGACATAAAATGATAGGTATATTGCCTGTTGCAAAATAAAAGAAAGTGTCACTTGGTAGTACTGTGGCTTAGTTTCATTATGCGGCCAGAAGATGGCGTTTACTTAAATAAGGAACTTTATTTTACAGATATTAAAAATTACGACTGTTAATTCACCCATTTAGTTTGAACATTTAGGGCGATTGTATAAACATCATTGACTGGAGATCAGTTTTTAAGTTCAGAAAATGATCTAAGATCAGACCGGTGTCGTGTTGTATAACACTGATCTAAGATCAACTAATCGAAGTTCAATTTTGATTCCAGTTCATATGTGAGCGCTTGGCAACAGCGCAGAAACAGCTGAGTATCGCGAGTCGCGTTGAGCAGTGTGAATCTGTTTTCCTTCGTATCTGTGCCGAGTGAAAGAAAGAAAGAAAGAAAGAAAAAATGACTGAAATGAAGGAGAAGAAAAAAAGACCGTTCTCCTAATTTTTCCAAGAAGGACAAGGATGCCGTAGCTGAAATCGTGCCGGGCGAGTTGGCCATGCGGTTAGGGGCGCGCAGCTGTGAGCTTGAATCCGGGAGATAGTGGGTTCGAGCCCCACTGTCGGCGTAATACCTATCTATTTCGTCGCGACGTAAAGCCAATTCTAATTTTTTTTTTAAGTTAAAATCGTCTTGGGAAAATATAAAGGCATGGGCTCGATTATAAGCTCGCTCTGCAGCTGTTTCGGCATGAAGTAGTGGAGTCAGCAGGTAATGACAACATTGATAGCCATTGTGCATTAGTGGTACAGTCAGTATAGCCATTGTCTCCTTCTGAAATGTATCCTGTTTCGAACTGAGCATGCACTCGTGAATTAATGAAGATATTGCTATGATGAGGAGATCCTGGCCATCTTGCAACGGTATTTAGGGACCTGAGCCCAGCATCACAAATAACTTTAATATTTAACGAAAATCACCCGTAACGAATCCTATAAACTTCTGTGTTATCGCCCCCAGGAGATATTATAGCAGTGGCCTATGCTGGGATCAAGACGTGGGCTACCACGAGACTTACGTTACCCCTTTTCGATAGTTGGTTTACTGAACGTGAAGTCTTCTGCGTTTTGAGTTGCAGCCAATAGCGAACGGAGTAGACTGCTCACTGCTGTATTGCCGCTTCACAAGTTACTGCCCTGCCCTCTGCCATTGCCAATACTCAACACCTGATCAGTGGAGAGGGTAGCCTAAGGTTTAGCAAATTAAAGACCGGCTTTGTGGCTAAATGGATAGAATACTTGCCCTTGGTCCGATAGCCCTGGTTCAATTTTCAGAATCAACCCCGTCATACTGTTACTGTAATTCCCCTGGCTTGGGGACTGGGTGTTTAGGATGTCTTCGCCATTCATTTTTTCGTCATTAGGTCACCACCAAGCCTATACAGATGCCATGCACCATTATTATTATTATTATTATTATTATTATTATTATTATTATTATTATTATTATTATGTTAAATACGTATAATTTTTCAGCGGTCGTACCCATCGTTCACTGGTTAGCTAGCTTCCTCAAGAGATCAGTAGTGTTGTCAGACCCATCATCACTGGTTCGATTCCAACCAACAAAAGAGAACACTAAACCTGAAAGAATGTATTTCATTTTAGCAGATCTACCTATAAAAAGGATACTATTTTACTCCTATAACAGCAGCCCTGCAGCGTCTTCTTACAAGAATGAGGAAGTGCTGCTGCTGCTGCTGCTGCTGCTGATGATGATGATGATGATGATGATTGTTGTTTTAAGGGGCCCAACATCGAAGGTCATCGGCCCGAATGAGGAAGTAAACGGGAGTGAAATACCAGCGCTCTGTTATCTATATAATTGTGAGAAGTATGAGGTGAGGAAGTATGTTGCGATGAGTAACGCACGGTTGATATTTAGCAGTGGCGATTTGATGGACCGAAGCAGACCGAAGCCTGGCACAGCTATCAACCCGGTCCCAGAACCTATTGGACATACGTCAGCAAACCGCACAAGGTGGGTCGAGGGGAGGGGGACGAGAGTCTATAGACTGCAATATCAGTCTCCGATGCCTTGCTCTCAGAAATACGTGCGACGTTTTCTCTCACTGCTTTCAAGTTTTGCAAATGGAACAATGTGTCACATGCTTACGTTATAATGTGCTTTGGACTACCATCATTCTGAATTGAGGTTTGTGCTTCACCGATAGCCTTGGTAGCCCTCAGTATACGCCACTGTATTATAGGTATGTGGGTACAGTTTATAGCGCCTAGAACACCAGGGAAATTTTTACATCGAAATAATCACGCACGATTTTCCTCACGTCAATTTGTTCGGAAGGCATTTTGATAAACTCGTGTTTCAGTGCAGCAATGAGGTTAGATACACGATGGCCGGGCTGAGTGGTTCAGACGGTTGAGGCGCTGGCCTTCTGACCCCAACTTGGGAGGTTCGATCCTGGCTCAGTCCGGTGGTATTTGAAGGTGCTCAAATACGTCAGCCTCGTGTCGGTAAATTTACTAGCACGTAAAAGAACTGCGGGACTAAATTCTGGCACCTCGGCGTCTCCGAAGACCGTAAGAGTAGTTAGTGGGACGTAAATCAAATAACATTATTAGATACACGATGAATAGCTCTGCAAACTGTCGCTGAGTCTACATGCCGTAAATCACCAACGACTAACTGAAAACTTCCCGTGGCAAAGAATCTCAAAGTTAGTAACAGCATGTGCATTGCAGACAAGAGTTGTTTCTCTTAGGTTTAAATAGAATTTCACGCTACCGGAGTTCTAGCTGTTCAACGGTAGTCCTATCTTTTCCCAAGCGATACCTCAGTTTAAACTTCGCTCAGTCATTTCTCCCATTGGGTTTCCTCTTTCACAGAACACACGGGGAGCCTGACGAAGTTCATCATTTTCATCATCGGAAGATATATCCGAGAAATCAGAGTAATCAGACACCTGTAAAATACGAGCGAGATAAGATAATAACGTAAGCATTTTATCGAGGTTATGTTATAGAATTATTACATTAAACTGCAGTAAGAAGCGTAATATTGCCTGTATACGGCCAACAACTACAGCTAGCAATGTATGAGGTTAGGCTTCAGTGTATTTTTTTTTTACTGTTTATCGTAACAACACAAGTAATATTTTGTTAACAATCAGCTGTTCTTGTATCTCAAATAGAAAACAACTCCTTGATCTGAGATCAAAGAGTTTGATCGGAGAAATTTCTCCAGTCAAAGTTGATCAAAGTTCAGTGCGAACTGATCTTAGATTACCGTTTATACAATACAAAGGTGCGAGTTTTTCGTGAACCGAGATCAATTTCGTCTCTGATGTAAAATCAAATGGTTTATACAATCGGCCCTTTAGAGATTCATTTGATGGGATGATCAAATACAAAATAATCGCTTGTTCGATTATTTCATTTTTCCGATGCTGTTATTCGATTACGTTTTGCATTCGATTAATTTTTCGATTATTCATTTGAAATTCCATTAGAATGACTAGGGCAGTTGAATAGTGAATGCTTTCGAAATAATCGAATACAAAGTAATCCTAATGATGTCATCAAGTCATCAGTCTCCTGACAGGGAAATTAAAAATTACCCATCTCCATTCCCTTACAGGAAGTCAGCGGATACGACGGACTGTCTCTGACAAGCTTTCCAAAAATAATATAAACTAATGCTCCACACGTATGAATGAGTCATGCACTCTCAGAAGCCGTTACTTAAAATGCATAGAATAATAGGCTATACTGCATTTCGCGCCCACGCGGTTACACGAAGCGCAATGCTATATAGGCCTAGTATTGCCTACTTGGCTCACGAAATTTTTCTAATCATAAATTAAAATTCATTAGAATTTTAACTAAAATATGGTGAAGTCGCTAGTAGCTATCTTTGAAATTCTATCGGTAAATGACTTCAAAAAGACTCCAGAGCGCTAATGATGATGATGATGATGATGGTGATATTTTGTGATAGTGGTTTCTTTCCCTGCCAAGAAAATGTGGAAATGGTCAATACAAATCAAGAACGGTTGAAAACGATGAAGGAAACGGTGGTGGTGGTGATTACCGTTTTAAGAGGGGGTGCAACTGAGCAGCCGTCCTCTAATAATACTAACCAGAGGGAAAAACTGGAGTGTGACCCACACTTAGAAAAATGAAGGTATCTGGCAAAGAGAGACCAGGGCCACAAAGGGCGTGAAAATGAAAGACTCACTAGGCCTTGGAAACCTAATACCGCCGGGGTCGCAAAAGAACGAGAGTTGACTAAGGAAAGTCGGTTAGGGTAGATGAAAGGAAGGAGTCTGCCAGAAGTGAGTGGAAGCAATGCTTGGACTCAACTAAGGGGCCCGCGTTTGCCAACCCGAGTTTCTCTCTCTCTCTTAATCAGTCAATCAATCCATCACCACTGATATGCATTTAGGACAGTCACCATGGTGGCAGATTGCTTGTCAGTTGTTTATCCAGCCTTTTCTTAAATAATTTAAGAGCTCCTGGTCACCTAGTCACCTCTTACGACAGGCAGGGGATACTGTGGATATTATTCTGCCACCCCAACCCACAGGGGAAAATAATGGCTTTGAATGAAAGATTCAGAGTTGTTTTTTTTTTTTTTTGTTTTTTTTTTTTTTTTTTTTTTGCTTTACGTCGCACCGACACAGATAGGTCTTATGGCGACGATGGGACAGGGAAGGAAGCGGCCGTGGCCTTAATTAAGGTACAGCCCCAGCATTTGCCTGGCGTGAAAATGGGAAACCACGGAAAACCATCTTCAGGGCTGCCGACAGTGGGGTTCGAACCTACTATCTCCCGAATACTGGATACTGGCCGCACTTGAGCGACTGCAGCTATCGAGCTCGGTATTATTATTATTATTATTATTATTATTATTATTATTATTATTATTATTATTATTATTATTAAAATATTTTGCAGTTGTCTTAAAGGTAATGTAACGTATTTTGTCCCGTTGACATAAATTTATAATAATGGTGTGTGGCCTCCAGAGAGGCCTGGTGCGTGAGTCACTACGCACCTCATCCCTTCTGCGGTCATCTCAGGCACCTGCTGTCCGGAGTCGTGAATTTTGAGACTCATTAGAATGTTTGTTTAGCTACTAGTTTGTAGTCGTGAGTTTTGATACTATTTATTACTAATTTTAGCCCTGAATTTTGAGACGTAACCAAGTATTCGGACGTTAATTCACTCCAAAACAACACAAAATGTCCCTATGCACAGTCAGTCACGGTCAGTCGTTCACGAGTTACAGACGTTCCAAAGTTGTACTGGAATTATTGTGTTCTTGGTAATAGCCTACCTGTCACATTCCACTTCGAGTAGCTTTAGCAATGTTTGTTTATGAGCAGTGAGTGATACGTCACTCTTCAAGAAGTGCTCAGAATTTTCTTTTTGAGAATTGTAACATGGCATTGTAAATGATATGGTCTTACGTAATTAATAAGAAATATATCTTATATTCTTTTTTTTTTTTGCTAGGGGCTTTACGTCGCGCCGACACAGATATGTCTTATGGCGACGATGGGATAGGAAAGGCCTAGGAGTTGGAAGGAAGCGGCCGCGGCCTTAATTAAGGTACAGCCCCAGCATTTGCCTGGTGTGAAAATGGGAAACCACGGAAAACCATTTTCAGGGCTGCCGATAGTGGGATTCGAACCTACTATCTCCCGGATGCAAGCTGACAGCCGCGCGTCTCTACGCGCACGGCCAACTCGCCCGGTATCTTATATTCTAGCTGCTAACATAAGCAGACATAATTCGTAAGTGATCGCCGATAGGAAGTGTGTTTATGGGGATGTTTTGTGTTTTGGGATATGCTATCCATGCCCCGATTACGTCGGGGACACCGTGTACGTTATCCTGCTCGGTGACATTGGGGTACAATTTGATCTCCGAAGTTTGAACCTGGCGGTGGCAGCGTTATCCTTGGCGACGTTTTACACTGCGTTTTCCTGATCTCGCTTTGGGACAAAATTCTGAAACCTCGGCGTCTTAAAATCCGCAGTATTTGAGGATGCGCTAAAACAAATAAAAATGCTATATTTAATTACCAGTTTTGTCCTAGTTCTTCAGTCACGAGGATCAAATCAACCTAACCAACCAGCTACGTGACTCAGAAGAGCGCTGGCTTTATGCCCCCAAATTGAGGGATTCGATCCTGGCTCAGTCTGTTGGTATTTCCCAGCCTTTCTTTGGCAGTCATTTCCACGTCCTTTGGGAGAAAAATTTCGGCAGCGTGGCGTCTCCGAAAAATCGTAATAATAGTTCTTATTTTTGTGCCGTCTGCGTCGAAGATTTGTGGTCATCATGGCTGTCATTCATTGTTTTAGAGGTTGTTGTGCTGAAAATGTAAATCATACGAGGGATTTGTTCTTCGGCCAGGTCAGCATCGGCATTCTATCTTACCCTGCTTCACTGCTTTTATAATAGGAGTTCAGTTCTCTTTTCTAATCCATTATATCGGGATTTCTCACTCCGTCCACGAGATTCGTAACATTCGGCAGTAAACCCATATTGTGAAGGCTTCCAGTCTGTTGCACAGAGTTCGGGTCAGAGTCGATCCTTCCATCCTGTTCATCAGTGTGGGAAACACGTAGCCCTTGACAATTGGAAGTCTCAGATCCAAGTTTACAGGGAGATTACCTAGAATTTTCTTCATTTTCATTAGTGAGACGAAGGACGATTAATTTTATTATTGCAACATAACATTAAAAACGATTATTATTATTACATTAACACAGTATCATCTAAAGTGACGATATTTCTGAGAGTCTAAGCTGGGGCCAAGCGGCTAACTACCGTGCCCCACCTCATTCTACGTCGTACAGCTCAAACAACACTAAGTAATCATTGTGCACTATATTATAGAACCTAACGACAGAATGGATTGAACTACAGTAATTAATCATTATGAAACATTCATAGATACTTTATTAACATGCGCATCTAATATTAAACTAACAAACAGTGAAACACAGTGTTATATAGTCCACAGCGACTATGTAAGCTACTGTATTGCGGTTCACTTACTTCAACCATTATAACATACTGAACCCGTGTACGCTCGGCTCGGCTTGCCTCAGCTCAGTCAGGAAGGTACCTGATACCTCTCGTAGGGCGTGCAGGATTCATATGACACTTAGAATTTGGACACTACCAAACAATGACAACTCCCGATTAGATGCTAGAATAGACATACTTTGTATTAAATAAATCTTGTTTACTCATCTGATACATCGTGGGAGAATATTTGACATGTCAATAATATGCAAACAAAGGGATTTCTCGCTCTTAGCGCGCAAACATGGATGGCGAGACCTGGAATTTTGGTAAATAATACGGTTCGACTTCTAATACATTTGCGGCTACTAGAATTCCACAGCTAAACATTTCTCATATACTGTCTCTTAAGAAACCTAAGCATTAATCCATAAGTCGTTCAAATTCAAATCGTGTTAATTCTTCAGAATCGATTCTTTTACATCGAACATGCAAATATTACAACACTGTGAAGTTCCTTGAATATGTTTCCGTTTCAGTTTGCATGTATTGTATTTCATAGCGGGATTTCCTGTGATACTTTCATACTAATTCCTCCTTTAAAACAGATAAATAACCTTTCACATAATTAAAATCGTAAATAAACAAACCATTTATAACTTAATTGGAGTTTCATACAAGGCATAAACAATGCCATGTTGTAAACCAAGAAACAACAATAACAATCATGTTCATAGCTGATAAGCGAAATATACAGCTCCAACGTCGCCTCTCTCCTCCTGCATACAAGGCAATGCTGAAAATCTAATTTCTCACACAGCATGCCTAAAACATGCAACATACAGCAAGATATAAACCTGAAATAAAGAACGCAGGATTCGCAGAGCAAATGTATCTAAAATATAATCAAATTAGGCTATTTCATATTCTAATTTAACAAAATCTCTGCACGTTGTTGATGATCGTCTTCCCTTGATTTTACCGTGTGCATAGATGAAATCTGAATCGGTAATCCTGCCTCAACTATTCATCGTCATCTAACTCGATTGTTATTAGATGACTTTAATGTATTCCCAGCTCGTGCTGATATAGGTAAACTTGTGCATATAATCCTTTCTCATTTAATCAACAACAAATTATTCATAAGGATCTTCCTATTACCATTAACCATACCCGTTCATACTAATTTTACCAAGCGAGTTAGCCGTGTGGTTAGGGGCGCTCGCTGTGAGCTTGCATTCGGGATATAGTGGGTTCGAACCCCACTGTTGGCAGCTCTGAAGAGTGTTTTCTGTGGTTACCCATTTTCACACCAGGAAAATGCTGGAGCTGTAACTTACTTAAGGCCACGGCCGCTTCCTTCTCGCTCGTAGCCATTTCCTGCCCATCGTCGCCTTAAGACCTATCTTTGTCAGTGCGACGTAAACGCAGATGTAAATGCATACTAATCTTGATAGGTTCCATATTCTAAACATTCATAGCATGGGTAACTTTAACAATCATAGCCTATGTAAACAATGCAAGACTGCCGGGCTGAGTGGCTCAGACGGTTAAGGCGCTGGCCTTCTAACCCCAACTTGGCATGTTCGATCCTGGCTCAGTCCGGTGATATTTGAAGGTGCTCAAATACGACAGCCCCGTGTCGGTAGATTTACTGGCACGTAAAAGAACTCCTGCGGGACTAAATTCCGGCACCTCGGCGTCTCCGAAGACCGTAAAAGTAGTTAGTGGGACGTAAAGCAAATAACATTATAATTATTATTAACAATGCAAGACTACTTTTGAACTACTATTCTTGTAGTATTCCAACGTAGTTCAATCGTGGTACTTCTTGGAAGACACTATTTATTCGTCGCTTTACCAAATAGGAAAGACTCTATTCATGTATCATTTCATAACCTCGGGCTTATTATTATCTAAGACTTTATTTCCTCGCGACTCGTACTATATTCTCATTCGCAGTTCCCAATACTTGAAGACGTCTCCTTCTACAACAGGACGTGCATTCCATTATTACCACACCTGAATATTTTATATTGAAGACGTGTGTCTGAACTCCTGCTCCATAAAACCTACCATAGTCTCATTATTAGGTTGCAAATGAGAACATTCTATATTCCCATTAATCCTCCTTTGCATTCCGATGATCAAAGACCTTACCTTCACACATGAATTACGCAAATAACTCGTCGAAGTTCTCAGATTTGCTATGCATTGGAATCATAGCTGTACAGTTCTGAATACATGATTCTAAAATTCCAATCTAGGCAACAATTAATCGTAAGATTCGCTTTTGACGACGTGCATTGACTATAAGGATTTCCAATAATTTTAAGTATCAGTTCGTAAAGTAATGCTCGCGTGCCCATGATATACAGTATATTCCAAAGACCCTGTTTACTCTTTCGGGTTGAAGATCATAAACAGACAACCTATCCTATGATGTTAACATGAATAACAACGCCTCTAAAAGAGAAATTGCAACAAATACAATACAAAATGAGAGGATTTTAGAAAATGCCACTTTCGACGTCTGCTTTTGGCCCTCGCATCTGTGGGCTGGTTGGTTCAACTTCTCTAGTGCCTTTAGTTTGCCTCTTCCTTTAACAAGACTGCTGCGAGTTTTATATTCATGTTTCCCTTTCCACTGATGCGTACAGGAAACTTTAAATATGGCGTTAATTTCGTTAATTTGATGCCACACATTTTGTAAACTTCACTGGAAAACGTCACGAACAATACTAACCTGTAGTGCTTCGTTACGACGATATTGAACACGCTTGCTATGCTATTAGGCTACACAATATTTTCCACTATGTTGTAAAACATAAATTCGTACTTGCTGTTAATTTACATTCATAGATGTGCCTAAGTACAACCTGTGATCAATAAATACGGTGAATGAAATGGTGGCTTGCAGTGTAGTTAGTACTACAGGCCCGAGGTCAGTCAGTCATCATTTACGAAGCCGTGTGGTTGTCCAGGCGTACACTTTGTGTGTACACGTTGTGGAAGTACGGTGTAGTGCTGCGATACTGAAGGGCGAAATGGAGCAACGTACGAACGTGAAATTCCCCTTCAGACATGGGAAAACGCCAAGGGAATGTCACAACATGTTGTGCGCCATGAGTATGGAACCGGTGCTTTATCGAAAAAAGACAGGATGAAGGGTTGTAGACACTTTATCGACATGGTGGATAGTGACTCCACTTTTCTTGAACGCATCGTTACTGGCTATGAGTCGTGGTCCCAGACGTACGACCCAGAATCGAAGAGGGAAAGCATAGAGTGGCGCGGCGTAGGTCCACCGAAAGTCACAAAGGTTAAATGCGAGAAATCGCGCATTAAGACAATGCTCATTACCTTTTTTTGTTGCTGGAGGTACCATTCATAAAGAATACCTACCAGATGGCACAACAATGAATTCGACCACCTACGTGAACATCTTGGATCGCCTCATGAAGAGGATGAGGCATGGATCCTGGTGGTTTCTACACGATAGTGCATGCCCCCATACCGCCATAACATTGAAGCAGTTCCTGTCACGTGAGAGGGTGACTGTGCTCCATTACCCGTCTTATTCACCAGATCTGGACTCTGCCGATTATTTCCTTTTCCCTCACTCGAAGGAACATTTATAAGGACAACGGTTTTCGGACATTGCCGTCATTCAACGCAATGTGAACGCTGAACTCAACCGCATCCCACTGGCTGCCTTCGCCCAAAACATACGAGACCTCTACACGCGTTGTCAGAAATGCATAACCATTTAAGGCGATAATTTTGAATGACAATAAACTGATTTTCTACGCACTAGTACACATACAGTAAATCATGAAATCAATCATTCGCCGTGTTTATTGATCACAGGTTGTATTTCTCATCACATTTAGAAACCACTGCATAGGCTCAGATGCTGGTAATTTCGTATATAACGGTAATATGGTAACAGTGGTAGCCATCAAGACAACAGTATGTTTCAACTCGGCCGGTAAGACAATTGTAACGTACTGACAATGAATGAAAAACAGATAAGACAGATAAGTTCCGGTCTGGCCCCTTAAAGTACGCCCACCGAGCGAATTGGCCGATCAGTTAGGGGCGCACAGCTGTGAGCTTGCATTCGGAACATAGTAGGTTCGAGCCCCATTGACGGCAGCCCTGAAGATGATTTTCCGTGGTTTGCTATTTTCACATCAGACAAATGCTGGCGCTGTATCTTAATTAAGACCATGACCCCTTTCCTTCTCACTCCTAGCCCTTTCCTATCGCATCGTCGCCATAAGGCCTTCTGTGTCGGTGCGACGTAAAGCAACTTGTAAAAAATAGTGTGCCCAAAATTACGTCTGCTTCCGACTTCATCTTACTTGATTGCTATGAAGTAATTTTCTTCTTGTTAGGACGGCGCCCATTACTTCAAATGTCGACAGAACTTTTATACCTTCCAAAATTCACGCTTTTTATATACATTATATCTCCCTTAGTTAATTTCTCCTCTTCTGAGATAAATCATTCTCAAAGTTTCAGGAACTCAGGGTGACGTTTCACTATATTGTGATACAAGAAGTGGCACACTACCTACCTTCCGCTCCAAGTTCTACTCTATACTCTGCTCTATGGCTCTTTCATTAAGACGAATAATACCCATCCATCTTTGCTCCATCTGATGAAAGTTCACAATACATACATTTTGCAATTATTTTTATTGTCTGTTTATACTGCAATTGCAAATTTTACGTGGCCTATGTGTCCCCATACTTTTGTGAAGATATATATTTTTTCAGAAGTGATCCTTTTAGAAATCATGTAACTCCAAACAACTGTATTTCAAATTCATTTTAACTATAAGGTTTGCTTTCAGAGTAGCTACTCTGCCTTAATTTCAGTTTTCTCATATGTTCGAACCTTATTCATTAAAAAGCCCAACGTTCGACTGCCACATTTGTACCAAGAAAGCATACAACAAATTATAGAATAGTAGAAATATTATAGTATTTGCTTGAATGAGTTTGGTCATTTGATTTGACCTGGGATAAACCGAAAAATCAAAACGTATCAGCCGTACTTGACTGGGACAAGAGGGCATGACGCTGAAAAGCAGGACTCTAATATTTCATTAAGATTCGTCTGGTCACTGTGTAGTCTTGCGAATGTTGATAGCAAGCATACAACAACCAAGGAGTATAGTAGTCTGAGAGATTTCTTCCTTGAGCCCATCTGCTCTGTGTGTTTGTGTTTAAACACGCAGGGGCCGGAGGACGGGGAAAGAGAATAACACATGAGCTTGTTTACTTGGTCGCTAGAGAGAGACTTTTAGGATTTCGGTCGGAGTGTGATGCTACTGCTGTCAGCTTTCTCGGCAAAACCGAAGCCACGCGCTATCGATGCTGCCTGTGTAAGGAAGGCGTATAGAATCAATAGTGGTATCCTGCAGGCTGAGCTACGTACACAGACTGCAAATGAATCCTCTGTCTTGCTGCGCCCTCTCTTTCTGACCTTCTCTCACGCTTCTTCTTCTTCTTCTTCTTATTCTTATTCTTCTCCCCGTCTCAGTTCTGGTACCACTAACATGCAGTGAATAAGGCTACGAAAGACGAGATTGCACTGCACCCCCAGTGCTCTATTTACTCACTGTAAGAAACGGAGTCAACATCAAGCTTATCACGTGATTGTGGAAAATACAGAGAGGCAGCCTGTTTTGGTGTCAGTGTGTAATAGGTAGGTCCTTGCCCTCAAATGCCTCAGAGAAGGGGAAAATGGTAACAAGAATCGCCCCATTTCAGTTTCCTATCTATTTTTGTTTAATATTCCCTGCTGATGGTTTTAGAGTCCTCTTAACATCTAAAAAAGTAAATGTTGGTCCTAAAATACCCTATTTTTAGTTGCTGAAATTTAACAAACAAAGATTATGGATAATTATTCATTATAACCTACATTGAAAGTAAAATATAATCGTTTTTGTTCAAAAATAAGTGTAAATACTGTGAAATGCTTTTAGTAGTGAATATTTGAGATGAATTACACCATTAAAAATGTCGGAGACTGTGCTAAAAATGACAGTACAAGAATATTTTACAATAAAAATATTCAAAGAAAAACTAAATATATTGCCATGAAAAACAAGACGTGTTCGTTATCCTATGTTACGCATTGAAGTAAGGAACAGTACCCCACGGTGGTCATTCATGTATCTTTATTCCTTCCTCGTTGCGTTGTTACAGGAATTTGTTTGAGGATTTGTAAAGTAAAAGTGAAGTTATGTCATCTTGTAGGTGCACAAAATGTTTATGTTCGGGGTTATTAAGTTGCCCGAATGTTCTCGGTGTTTTTAATTTTCCGTAATTGTACTGGGATGTTTTAGTCCGTTAATTGAGAAGTGTTTGTTTGTTTGTTAGAACAGCAATAAACTTTAAACGGATAGTAGTTGTAGGGAAGTTAAACTTACAATAATCTAAGCGAAATTATTCAGTCGGCAGGGTTAAATGAGGAACGAAAGAAAGAAAGAAAGAAAGAAAGAAAGAAAGAAAGTACTGCTAAACTGCAAAGAGCTTACAAAATTAGCCTAGTGGTGGCTAGTAAATAACGTTACAAGTACTTTTAACCAATACACGCTTGTAATGATTACAGCATTTAACAATTACAGGAGATATTGTTACTGAAATACTCGTAACAGCGGCTCAGCAATACTCGTGTGTACTTGGCTAACGAGAGTAGCGCGCGGCCGTACTCCCTAACAAGTAACTGCCTTCGGTAGCCAGTACTGAGTCGTTAACGCGTATTTTTGTCACTACAGAAGTTATGACTAGGGCTAAGTCGAGTTCTCTGTGGTTATATTCTTCCATAATACATAGCGAGTTCGTAGAATACGATATGTGTGGGGAAAAGTGCATATATAATAAGCTCTCAATTTATAGCCTATCATTCTTACATTATTATTATTATTATTATTATTATTATTATTATTATTATTATTTGGTTACGTTTCTCAATATTGTAAAAACTTCATATCCCTATTAAGCAGTCGCCATGACGATAGCTATATAAACATTTGTTCTTTTAGTATTTAGAGGGTTTTTTGTTGCATTTTTCGTTATTTTTAAACTGATCAGCTTTATGTATTTTTCTGTGGGTTAACTATCTGCTGGTAGAGAGAATTTTGCATAACGGGAAAGTGTGAAGCTTACTTTAGGCTACTTACGTCCGCCTTGCAGTAGTTTCAGATACACTCTTGTTCATAAAAACCAGAACACCGTGAAAGACCTGATATAAGTTGTTCGTATTCACAGGACATGTGCATTAGTATGTTTTGAAGAAATGGTTAGCATTTGAACCATGTCGGCCCTCAGGTTCTTGGTCCACATCGATATTTCGGCGCACGACCACCGACTGGTAAAATGTGCCCGCGGCTCTCGTTGTCGCTATAAACCGAAGGTAATAGATCAGTGTGACTTGAGCGGACGCGCAGGATGCCTCGCAGACGTATGCGAGAACCGTACCGTAAATGAGTTTGAAAGAAGGCGCATTATTGGCATGAAAGAACGTGATGCATCCTTCCGGGAAATTGCTGCTCGTGTGGGCAGTGCAACGGGTGTGTACCGAATGATTCACAGAAGGCCGTCGAACACGACGAGATGGGTCTGGTCTCACCATCCAGACCATCCCCCGAGAAGATCGACTCCTCATCCGAATGGCAATGCAAGGACAGATCTGCGTCCTCCTCGGCTCTGGCGCAACAGCGGGAGTGTAACACATCGTACACTATCGGCAGTGACAGTCCGGCGCCGTTTATTACGGTTACCGGCGCGTTGTCCACTTCTGCTCCTACCTGTGACTAATGTGCATAAATATGCTAGACTGCAATGGTGTATGGAACGACGTCACTGGGGACAGGAGTGGCAGCAGATAGTGTTTTCGGACGAATCAAGGTTCTGTTTGTGTGAAAATGATGGCAGCATTTTGGTTCGCCGCAGGCAGGGCGAGAGGCATCACATTGACTGCATTCGCACAAGACATGCAGCGCCAACTCAATGCCTTATGGTGTGGGGTGCTATTGGGTACAACCACAAATCACGTTGGTGCGGGACCAGGGCACTGTGACTAGTTTGACCTACGTGACTGACATCGTGCGACCCATTGCCATACCCTTTCTGCACGACACCCCAGACGCCATATTTCAGCAGGACAATGCGCGACCATATGTTGCTGCACGAATTCGTGGCTTCTTGTTGTCACAGGATGTCAGACTGTTGCCGTGGCCCGCCCGATCACCGGACTTGGCGCTAATCGAAAATGTGTGTGATATGGTGAAACGACGGGTGCGGCTTTGTGACCCAATGCCAACCACCAAAGATGAACTGTGGAACCAGGTGCATGCAGCATGGCTGGCTATACCCCAAAACGCCATTCGCGCCTTATACGCGTCGATGCCATCACGCATGGAACAACTTATTAGTGTCCATGAAGACCAAGTGCCTACTAGGCAACAGGACACATGCTGAACCTAGTTAACTGAAATGCTAATCGTTTCTGCAGAACATGTCATGTGAATATGAATTTGCTATCTCTAGTTTTCCAAAATGTTCGGTTTTCATGAACATGAGTGTACCAAGTACTACACCTACCGTACTTCCTTAGTCCCCTCGGGTTATCGGTCGCAGAGGGCCTCTGGCGTACCAGAGGACCACTACTCAGCCCGATGGCCTGTACATCATGAAATAACGCATCACAATATGGAAATTGACAAAAATTCACTTTACACACAATTAACATTTAATACAAATCCTATAACTAAACGTTCAATAAAGTACCCTGTTAACGCAGGCTAATCCAGCTACTGTACATACACTAGTGTCCAGAAGTTAAGCATAATCACTAAACGAGGCCATACCGCCTGATAGGAATGTCAGACGGATTGCTGAAGAAACGGAAGCTGAATCGCACTCCATATGTCACACAACTTGTCCAAAGAAACAGTGTCAGGAAGGTTCTGATAGCCAAGGTACACCTTTGACAAGAACTAACGAATTTTGGCAATGTCTTCCACAACAAAATATGCAGTTAATAGGTTGTATGGTTACCCCTAACGGCCATACATGCTTCGCAGCGATGTGGCATGCTCGCTATCAGATGCTCCAAGAGCTCTTGTGGCAGTCGATCCCATTCCTCCGAAAGGGCAATGCGAAGGTCTTGGACGGTGCTTGGTGGAGGCTGACGGGATGCAGTTCGTCTCCCCAATGCATCCCAGGCATGTTCGATAGGATTCAGATCGGCAGACCTCGTTGGCCAGTCCATACGATGAATGTCTTCCCCAGCGAGAAATTCATCCACCAGAGCAGCGCGGTGCGGTCGAGCATTATCGTCCATTAAGAGGAAGTCTGGACCAACCGCACCTCTGAAGAGTCGAACATGTGGTCTCAGCACCTCATCCCTGTATCTCCGAGCGTTAACAGTGTTCCTCGGACCACCCATGAAGATGTGCAGGTCCATACGGCCATTCAACACGATGCCGCTCCACACCATGACGCCGCCACCACCATACTGGTCCCGTTCCACGATGTTTCCTGGGATTGTATCGCCTACCAGGTTCTCTCCGGATTAATGTGCGACGGGAATCCTTCTGCAAACTGAAGCGGGATTCATCTGTGAAGAGCACATGCATCCATTCATTCCTTCATGGTCCAGTTTCGATGTTGGCGGCTCCACAGTAAACGGGCCCGTCTCTGTGCTGGAGTGAGCTGGACGCATACCGCTGGACGTCCGGCAAACAGCCCTGCTGGTCTGAGCCTCGGGTACACAGTTTGCCGGGCGGCAACCCCTGAGACGGCTGCAAGTTCTGCCGACAATTATCTTGCAGGTGCACTCCGATTTCGTCGGGTGGTTAAGGCCAGATATCGGTCCTGCTGTGGGGTGGATACCCTTGGTCGACCTGGTACTGGCCTACGAGTAACATTTCCTGTGTCTCGAAATCGTCTCCAAAGCCTGGAAATGACACTTTGTGGCACATTCATGGATACGGCGACTTCGGTCTGTGTCTGGCCTGCTTCCAGGAGGCCGAGTATTCTACCCTGCAAAACGGGGTCCAGATGACGTCGTTGTTCCATTATGTTGTCACGTTCACCACGAGGCTACACTCCGCACACTATAACAGGGCAAACACGATTGAGGGAATATGGGGCGCAGGCACTGGCTATGTTTACCTTGCGGGTACGTCGCTAGTCAAAGCAGGGAACACTGCTTTCCTATACAGAGCGAACACATAAGGTTGGTTGGTGCATATGTCGTGTGATTTGCGGTCTATTTCCTGTTGCCCTGCTTTCTCATAACTTATGCTTAATTTTTGGACACTAGTGTATATACAGTGGCTCCAGAAATTTTCGTCGCTCGGATAGAACACAATGCAAGATGATTTATTGAAATAAAATTTTCAGTTCAGACAATGGACTATACATTGTTAATATGTATAAGGCATAGTAGCGGCAAGGAAAATCAAAACACTGCACATTTGTCCCTATTAATTGTCAAAACAGACAAAGACAACATAATCTTTCCTGAGTATTCGTCCGTGCCTTCATCTTTTTTTTTTTTTTCCGACGTTACTTTTGGAGTTCAATGCTTCGTTGTGCCACCTTTTTGTTTAATAACTTCTGCCAGTCGCCGGGGCATAGACTTCACTAACTTTTCAGTCGTAATTCTTGTGATATTCTTCTACACATCCAACAATGCTACCTGCATCTTTTTTTTGTGGAAATAGGTCTTTTTCATTTGTTTCGTTCGAAAACATTCCACAAATGCTCAATAGGATTGAGGTCCGGTGACTGAGGTGGGATCTGCGTATAACGTGATGTTTTATAAAGTAGCCACAGGCTGGTATTAAGAGCCGTATGTTTACGGTCGTTGTCCTGGTTGAAAATGTAGTCCCCTGTGAGGCCCATATATTCTACACGTTTGACAAGATGGTCCTTCAGAGTCTGAAAATATCCACAGTGGTCCAAGATACCTTCAATTTGATGTAAGTCCCCAACACCGCTCGCACTCATGCAGCCCCATACTTGAATGGAGCCCCCACAGTGTTTGACAGGAGCAGTCAAGTGCAGTTCTTCCATCTCACTGTTCGTTTGCCTCCAAACCGTCACTCTCCGACTTGGAAATATTAAATTTACTTTCGTCTGTGAAGACGACCCTTTTCCAGAATTCAAAGTCCTTATATTTGTTGTTTTCTGCTCATGTACGTCTCTTCTTTGTATTCACTTTGTTAATGTATGGCTTTCTACGGTCTGTTCGTCGATGAAAGCCAAATGCTTAGAGAACATTCCTTACAGTATTCTCTGAAACAGTCTTTCCGAATTCATTTGCTACCTGAACTTTTTAGTTTCGGGACACTCTATTTGGATCCTTTTTTAACTTGACGGATCACTAGCCGCTTTTCCTTTTCTGTCAAGATAGGTGGACAGCCTTTTGGGGGAGCATTTTGGTATTTCTGTTTTTAGTAAACCTGTCTATTATGGTTCTTACTGATGTAATTGGTGTGCAGAAGAGTTCACAGATGTCTTCATAAAATTTACCTGCTTAAATTGACGTACGGCAATCTGGCGTTCCTCCTCTGTTGTTCCCTTGTTGTTGTTTTTTTGTCCCATTCTTCCCTACGCCTTGCACAAACACTAAAACACTGCCTACACTATATGACGTCGGTGTCTGCCTTGGATGGACTGCGGGCTAGCTTACGATATTTGAATTAGTGCATGTGGACGAATACATAATGGAGGGTAGATATCGCTGACATTTTTAGTGGGAATAACGATTAATGCTGTCCGTTGGCTTGTACGTAACGAATATGAAAGCCGTATAGTCTCAACCGTTAGATTATATCTCCGTCGGTAAGGAATTTTATATTTGGACGTCATGACTTACCTAATGGTATGGGTTTAATTAACTGACGAATACTTCTCGGAGCCACTGTATTTTTCATGTGCATTATATTTGAATCCCTTGAACCGAATTTTGCCGTTCATTCACCTTTCACCCTGTTTATACAGAAAGAAGGTGCAGAATTCGTACTTGGTTTCTCTGCCGACTCCTTGCCGATCCATTGTTGGGGAATGTGTAAGAGGAAATGCGCTGTGCAGCTAAATAATGCTAGTGGAGAATGAAATGTAGAAGTATTTGAAGTGTGTTGAGTTGGAAGGAGTTCGTTGTGACGTGTGCAGTAAGGATTTCAGTGCTTGTGTGGGGGAAGAGTAACAGTAGGCGTGGAATGGCCTTAAAAATGCAATGAATCTTCTTACCTGCTGAGAAGACAGGAAGCAGAGGAGTAAAATAAGAGTGTGGTGGGTCTCTTTAAAGTGCACTCGTCTTCCTCACTTAGAACTCGATTTAGAGTGAACAGTTCCCCACCACAATTTACATGAAGCCGCAACTGTGGGTGAGGGAAGTCCCTTTGTATTACATACAGCCGTATTATTAAGGGTGGATACATCAGTCGTCATGAAGAACGAGAACAACTTTTGTTTTATTACTTTCTCGTCAGTTTTCACAGTGTCTTTCGCGTTTGTCATGCAGCGTCCGCCCTTATTTTGCTGTATGGTGATATTGAGCATTCTTATGGTTCTTGAACTTGTAGAACGCCGTGTGTTGACAGTGGTAGCCTGTGAATACGCCTATGAAGAGTTAAGCCGAAGTCTTCATTAACACGGTGTGTTTGTAATGTGACGCCTACATATTAGAGGGATCTGGGGTCACATTTTACTGTTGAGTCACCATCGAAATTCCGCCTCCGTAGCATAACCGTTAATGTTGTTAGCTGCCGTCCGACTCCATGGCTAAGTGGTTAGCGTGCTGGCCTTTGGTCACAGGGGTCCTGGGTTCGATTCCCGGCAGGGTCGGAAATTTTAACCATAATTGGTTAATTTCGCTGGCACGGGGGCTGGGTGTGTGTGTCGTCTTCATAATCATTTCATACTCATCATGACGCGCAAGTCGCCTACGGGAGTCAAATAAAAAAGACCTGCATCTGGCGAGCCGAACTTGTCCTCGGACACTCCCGGCACTAAAAGCCATACGCCATTTTTTTGTTACCTGCCATTCTCGGAGACCCGCGTTCGATTCTCGGCACTGCTAGAAATTGAAGAACGGCAGGAGGGCTGGTATGTGATTGAAATAGCGCATGCAGCTCACCTCCATTGGGGGTGTGCCTGAAGGGAAAAGAGCTGCACCACTTCGGGTTGAGGACATGAGTTTACTTAGTCCAGCTGCATGGCTAAATGGTTAGCGTGCTGGCCTTTGGCCCCGTGTTCGATTCCTGGCCCGGTTGGGGATTTTAACCTTCATTAGTTAAATCACGTGGCTCCGGAGCTGGGTGTGTGTGCCGTATTCATCATTAGAATTCATCATAGGTAGGCTCCTATCCTCATAGACACGCAGGTGGCCTGTACGGCGTGAATTCGAAAGACCAGGCCTCTTCAGAGGCCACACGCCGTTGTTGTTTTTGTTGAATTTTTTTACCTTCGGAATTATGTACCGTAGTTCCTCGAATTTCTTATCAATGCAGGTGCTTGAATCGTGCCTTTCTTTCTACTTCGTTGTCTTAAATTTACTGTAGCCCTATATATTCATGAACTCTTGCAAAAGAACAATATAACAATAGACTGGGATAGCTTGAATGCCATCTCGTCCTGTTAATGAAGAAAAGTCTGGCTCCATGGCTAAATGGTTAGCGTGCTGGCCTTTGGTCACAGGGGTCCCGGGTTCGATTCCCGTCAGGGTCGGGAATTTGAATCATCATTGGTTAATTTCGCTGGCACGGGAGCTGGGTGTATGTGTCGTCTTCATCATCATTTCATCCTCATCACGACACGCAGGTCGCCTACGGGTGTCAAATGAAAAGACCTGCACCTGGCGAGCCGAACTTGTCCTCTGACACTCCCGGCACTAAAAGCCATACGACATTTCAATGAAGAAAAAGGTAAAGGGTAGCGACCTTTTTACATAATAAGGATTTCACATGATAATATACATGTACATGGAATTAATTATGAAAGCAATACCATCTCCGTAGAAACTATGAAATCCCTCGGAGAAATAGAGGGCAATGGTCTCCATTATCCGTAACTTCGGCAGTAAATGGGATAAGAGTTGTTAACACTATGCCTGGCTGTAGTTGTCCGCAGGAATTGTTCTGGTACTCAGTTTTGATGGATGCTGAGTGAACTCCAGAGCCATGTGCCCTTCTAGAAGTAGAAATTATCGTTTCTATTTATTTCATTTTTCAATTTCCTAACGAGTAATAAAACTCATAACCTTCCGAGTTACCCGAACACTCTTTTACCTAGGCCGGCATTTATCACGAAAGGCAGAAAACTGCTACCCTAAACTTAGGCCACTGAATTTTCACTGGGTTTGGAAGAGAACAACAGTTGATATAGTCAAAATAGTCAGGTAATAAGACGGATGTGCCTCGCACAAATAAGTTGGCGCAGTTCCAGATTCATATCAGAACGTTTGGTATATTGCTGTGAGGAACATGTGAAGAAATAGGTCTACATCAACAAACTTAAACTTACCTGCGCTGTGGTTCTGTAAATTATAAAAAAAAACTTAGTTGAGTGACAGTTCAATGGACTAAGGCTAATCACAGTCCAGCAAATTAAAAGAAATAAAACTGTACCTTTATGAAAATGCTAAAAAGAGAGTATAACAATGTATTGCTGTTCTATGATAATCCGTTTCTCTACGGGATGAATCCTCGTGGCGAGTTTTACGACCGGATGCCCTTCCTGGCGTCAACCACATTAAAGGAATTAATGATATGAAATACAGTAAATGACGTGATATATGATAGTAGGAAGGGCGAAGGTAAAACCCTGTGCCGGTATAT
This sequence comes from Anabrus simplex, assembly GCF_040414725.1. NCBI lineage: Eukaryota > Metazoa > Arthropoda > Insecta > Orthoptera > Tettigoniidae > Anabrus > Anabrus simplex. The sequence goes on along the minus strand of NC_090268.1, from coordinate 83,460,399 downwards.
GGCCTACTCCTGTCGAATATAACCAAGGCTTAACGTCTCTATCCGACGAACGAATCACCATCATCAGCATCATAGGCCTTCACTCCATATGAGCACCACGGAGAGGTTTGGATTTGAATCTAGGCTTGCGGCAGGCAATCTAGTGATTAGTAATTGTATACCACCACCTCTCCTACCCTGCCGGCCAACATTCTGATAGTGAAATATTTTTTTGACCAACGGGACTCGAATCTGCTAACTTTGGCGTCAGACCATATATACTTTACGCCTTAACGATCAAGGCCATCAGGCATAATAATAATAATAATAATAATTATTATTATTATTATTATTATTATTATTATTATTATTATTATTATTATTATTATTATTATTATTATTATTATAGTAATAATAATAATGAAAACCCACAGCTTGTTTCCAGTCATTCGACTGGGTCAGGAATGGAATGAATGAAGGTCCCATCTAGCGGCGAGGACAGAAATTGTGCTGGCTGCCGAAGCCTGTTTCACTACTCTGAGGCAGTGATCAATGAATGACCGATGAAATGAAGTTATATTGGAGAGTGTTTCTGGAATGAAATATGACAGGGAAAACCGGAGTAACCAGAGGAAAACTTGTTCCGCCTCCGTGTTGTCCAGAAAAACTCTCACATGGAGGTACCGGGATTTGAACCACGGAACCCAGCGGTGAGAGGCCGGCGCGCTGCTGCCTGAGCCACGGAGGCTGTAATAATAATAATAATAATAATAATAATAATAATAATAATAATACCAGCTTGTAGACCTTTTACAGTGGTACGATCTAGATGGCATGCCCACCAATTTCTACGTTCTGATTGTACTGCAGTCTTAGCAGTGATAGCGGAACTTTTTTGGTTAGTTTCTGCGGCTAATTAATTTTGTCGAGAGACGCTTAGTACGTCACCAAAGGTCATTAAGGTACCAGCAACAATGGCATGGATTGCCAAGGTTTTTTGCCCGTCTTTCAAAATCGACCTCATCGGGTGGGATCGAACCCGCATTGCTGAGGGGCCCTATCTAACAGGGGATTTCGGTGACAGTGTAATTATTAAAAAGAGCAGTAATAATAATTATGTATGCTATTTTTATGAACAATTTGTAATTCATAGCAAGTAAGTTATTAGATGTAATTTAGATGATACCAGTCACCTTATGTAAGTTATTAGATGTAAATTAGATGATACCAGTCCATGAATAGTGGTGTTAATAATCGTATCGCCTCAGCTACTGTGTGCAGACATTTCAATTTGACGCCATCTGGCTGTCTGCTCGTCACTTTCGACGTTCTGTTTTACTGTATGTCTACTAGATATCAGACCGAGTAAACCGAAACTCTCTTAGGCGTCTATGGCTGAGATTTAATGGATTTTGTTGGGTAAACACCAAATGTGCCACCAGCGATCGTTTACTGCCGACATCGTACGATATGGAGTGCCGAATGGACTTTTTCCGCCCTTCAAAAATCCGACTACCTCTGCCGGGTTTGAACCCGCTATCTTGGGATCCGGAGGCCGACACTCTACCGCTGATCCACAGAGACAGCTACTTTAAATTAATTTGCTCATCTGAAAGCAAAAATGAAGTCTACAGTATTGAAAAATAAAGATGTTCCCTATTTTTGTTATTGTGTAAAAATAGTGCCAATTTAATAATAATATTAATGTTATTTGCTTTACGTCCCACTAACTACTCGTTAACGGTTTTCGAAGACGCCGGGGTGCCGGAATTTGGTGCAACAGGAGTTCTTTTACGTGCCAGTAAATCTACCGACACGAGGCTGACGTATTTGAGCACCTTCAAATACCACCAGACTGAGCCAGGATCGAACCTGCCAAGTTGGGGTCAGAAGGCCAGCGCCTCAACCGTCTGAGCCACTCAACCCGGCTAGTACCAATTTAAATGAATTTTATGTTATATCAAAAACACCACTCCTTATAGGCCTATAACTTACACTCTGTCAAGGGCCTCTATTGATTTTAGGTCCAGGGTCCTCATCTATATCTGCACTATTAATAAAAAATAATGAGATGCTATCTGTCTGTTCACCGAGTGAGTTGGCAGTGCGGTTAGAGGCGTGCAGCTGTGAGCTTGCATGCGGGAGACAGTGGGTTCGAGCCCCACTGTCGGCAGCCCTGAAAATATTTTCTGTGGTTTCCCATTTTCACACCAGGCAAATGCTGGGACTGTACCTTAATTAAGGTCACGGCTGCTTCCTTCCCATTCCTAGGCCTATCCCATCGTCGCCATTAGTCCTACCTGCGTCGGTGCGACGTAAAGCCAATCCTAAAAATTAAAACTCTGTATGTTTCTTCCGAATAGACTCGAAAACTACTGGACTGATGGAGTTGAAATTTGGTAAGGATATAGCTTGAAATGCAAGTGACGCAAGGGATACTTTTGATTTTGAGATATTTCACAGTTTTCATGGGTATGTCCCAAATTTGGGCAATTTTTGCCCTCGATTGACTAAAATAGCGGGTAAGTGGTCGGTTCTATTGAAAATTGAAGTGCACTGGTTTGCCTTGAAATTAAATTTTCCACAAAGAGCGTCGTATGCATTTTCTTAGTAGCTCTAACGGTTTTTGAGAAATTTCAGCTTTCTTTTACTTACTATTTTACGCGTCAGTTGGGGTCACCTGAAGCCATGATAGTCATCATTTGTGTAAAGTCATTGTTCTTTTGTTAACACACCAGCTTTAACAAATGAGCGCGTCATTCTGCGGAAAGTTTTTGGAGGCTATAGTAGTATTGTTGAGAGTGCTAAGGTTACTTATCCGTGGGCTGTAGTTTATTATTTTATTCAACCGTTTTCATTATCGTCATCGTATTATACTTATATTCTGCGTTTCTTTTTAATATTGTGTACATGGGTTTAGGTTTCATACTTCGTAAGTTTATCATTCACATTTCATTTTACGTCATTAACCACTTTAATCCATGCTCATAAATCTGTAAGAATAACGGGTACGTTAGTAGATGTTAAAGGAGATTCGACGAACCCACACAATTTTAATCATAAGTCAAGCACTCGAATATTGATTCATCGTCACACTTATTATTAAGGTTTTCGGTTTTTCCCTACATGCTGTGAAATTCTCGTGAAATTTTGACTATCGTACTGCATAATTTAAGTACCGTGTGTTGTATTTAAATGTTGAGCAGTGAAACTGCAAGAAGACTGCTCAGCACCTCTTCTTCCTTCCTGCCTCACCCATTTGCATGAAGTTATAATATAACGGCTTTAAGGGAAGAAATAAAAGGAAGCTTGCCAGAAAACGGCACTTCTATAACTTTCTTTTGCGCCTCGGGGGAAGTTATATTCCGAGTTGGAGAAATAAGAGATTTGTCTGTGTATCATACGTCGAGCTCGACCTTTGTTAATGTTCTATTAGATTTCCTTCTCAGTCGAAATCTGAGCTGACTGTTTTGTTTACTAATAAATACGAAGGCCTAAGTAGGCAGGGATTTTACCTGAATTGTTATAGTGTGGTGTATAGTCGTGAGCAGATTTTTTAAGGATTCATACAAATAACATTTAGTTCTCGCTTCCCTCTTTCGTTATTTATTTTCTGTTTATTTCTTACGTGTTCATACTCTCCATACTTACCCATTCATTGAACCCACCTATAAAAATGCTGACGGGACTGACTTTTGTGTTGTTGTTGTTGTCTGCGGTATTGTGCTCATATCAAACTTTACATGATACATTTAAGTACTGTCAGTACTCCATTCATGCTATTAAAAATTGATTATATAAATCAATCTAAAATAGCACTACTAATCTTGTAATTAGCCTATACAGCTTCTAGTTTTAAAAAAGTAACTTGAGCAAAGCCATACTTTTTTTTACGAGAAAAAAAGTTAAGAAAAGAAAATATTAAAAATATTAAATGAAGCAATGGGTGAAGAAAAATACCTTGTTTTGAGTTTCGATCTTTGATTACCATGATTGGGTTGACATATTGTGAGTCTATTGAGACATCGTGTTTTGTTTTATTGTTCTGCCATTAATCACTTACGTTTCCTATTTGTGTCTTTTCTACACTATTATGTCTTTCAGCGTTCAGTCTGCAAGCCTCTATGAATTAATTGTTGTACTGCGTCACCTTTCTCTCCTTTTGCTTTCCTTATTCTCAGTAGTCGAGTCCATTATTCTCCTCGGTAGCCTATTATCCGTCCGTCTCACATAATCCCATCACCGGAGCCTAGTTATACGTACAACTTCATCCGCCAAGTCCATTCCTTGGGAGATGGAGTGGCAGGTCACCCGTCTCCCAAATAAGCTGAGAGCGATAAAAGGAACAACGAAGGCGCGGAAGACTTCCTTTCGGGTTTTTCGGAGGGAAGCAGTGGTATTATGTTGTCTTTGGATCGACCACGATGTAGTAACGCACTCCTACTTACGGAAGAGAGAACTCCCCCCGGTGTGTACTTGCGGCAGTCATCTAACCGTTGTACACATCCTTACGGAGTGCGTGTACCTGGCCGATCTGTTCCGTAGTCTAAAACTACCGAGTGCCATCTCACTCATCCTACGAGATGACGAGCAGTCAGCAGACCTCGTCATCCGTTTTATGAGGGATGGCCTGTTTTTATCATGTATGAAAGTAGTATTTTCTATTAGTTTTTATTTTGTTGTTTACTGTGTTTTTCTATTGACTCTATTTTACTTTGTTTTTGTGTATTTTAATGTGTTATTTTAACTTCTAATTTGAATGATGTATATGAATGCACTTCAATGCCTTATTCGACCGTAATCTATATTATTTTGTAATTTTATCAGTAAATATGGCATAGCAAATTATATCCACTGATTATTTAAAATTCATAATCATTTTTCATCATCATTCGTTTTAAATTCTAGTCATTGGATACATTTAAACAATTTAATCATCATGTCATTTCGTTTTGTCTCGTTCCATTAGGGACCGATGACCTAGATGTTAGGCCCCCTTAAACAACAAGCATAACCGTCATCATCGTCGTCATTCTCAAGTTCATTCTGACTTACCATGTACATGCTGATTCCAAGAGCCTCCTTCCATTGTTCCCACCTGTTTGTACTGGCAGTCATCATCACCATACCTCTGTGCAACATTTTATCCGTCTTATCAGCTACCTGCTCGACCAACATAATGCTCTTGCTCTGATTCTAGCCCGATGTTTCCGACCCTACTGCTATGCTAGATTTCCCTTCCGCCTCATTCCAGACCTGACCCTCTCTCTTCACTCAGGAACACCGTATCTTCGCCAAAGGATTAATTGGCTACTGGGTGAGCATATGGTTCTCAATTTTGGAGGAAAAGCAACGGAATAGAAAGAAACGAAATGCTGTAGCTGGTGTAGGCCTTCATGACTAGGGTATAATGGTATACGTAAGCTCACCGGACATACAGATGGCTCAGCGAACGAGACCCGTGCTCAACCGCACGCGGCTTCCTCTACGTGAGCATAAAGGCAGTAGCTATCAGTGAGATACTGATGTTTCCAGCGGAAATTGTAAGTCAACATGGGTAGATGTAAGGATGTGACAGAGTGGCAAAAAGGAGCAACCGTGTTTGGCCGTGCCCATGACCACACGGTGCGTGAAGTTGCTGGATTTGTCGGTGTTTCGCAGTGGACTCTTTAACGTGTCCGGAACCAGTGGTGTATTACACGTGGCCACGAAACGCGACGTCAGAATTGTGGTCGGAAAAATATCGTCACTGAGAGGGACCGTAGACGCGTTTCACGGCTTGGGAATCAAAATCACTTCCAGACCCGACAGGAATTGCTGCAGTCAGTGAATAAAGGTTCATCCCAATCTGTTAGCGAGAGAACATTACGACGGGAACCGCATGAAATGGATATTTGGAGTCGGTCACCTCGCAAGGCACAAAAAAAACTCCGCGTCTTCAGTGGGCTAGAAATCATCGAATGTGGACAGTAGATGACTGGTGGAACGTAGTGTGGTCTGACGAATCACGTTTTTGCCTGTATTCCAATGACGTACGTCGACAAGTGCACCGAAAGCCAAATGAAGCATTTCATCCTGGATGTGTGGAAGGTCAGGCTCAAGCCGGATGTGGGTCCGTGATGTTTCGGCGGTGTTTTTAGGATCGTGGATGGGGCCCGCTCACAGACGTGGCCACTAACATGAACCGGCATGTTTATTTAAACATTCTGAATGATCAGGTGTTGCTTTTCAGTCAACATCTGCATTATGAGTATGCCATTGATACCTCGATTTTTCAGTATGACAACAGCAAAGTTCATCGGGCTAGACGCATATATGACTGGTTTTATGAACACTCCCCCCACCCTATTACATCTTGATTGGCCTGCAAAATCACCTGACTTGAACCCTATTGAAAATCTGTGGGGCATGTTGGAACAGCGGGTAAAACGCCGACATCAGCATCCCCGCCATTTGGAGGAAATGCGCGATTAAATCCTCACCGAGTGGCTTAATCTGGATGCGACGTACTACCACAACCTTGTGGACTCATTTCCTAACCGAATCCAGGCGGTTATCAAGTCCAGAGGCGGAGTTACACGGTATTAAATTATGCTTGTAATGATTCCTCCAGAGGTGACTAATGTTTTGTCCATTGAACTTACCATATGGTCAGATTCTTGCCCTTCGATGCTCGGAGCCCCGGGTTCTATTCCGGGTGGGGTCAAAGGATTCTAATCTTAAACGGTTAATTTTCTTGGCTCTGGGAACTGGGTATTTGTGGTGTCTCCAATGTTCCTACAATTCCCCACCACACAAAACACTATATTTGACAGATGTTGCCCACCCTCGTCGGAGGGTCTGCCATACAAGGGCTGAACCAGGCTAACAGTATCCAAACGTAATTATTAATATCCGAAGTCTTGGATTGTGATTATAGTTTCAACCGGTATTAATTTACACAGGCGGTATAAAGCTGGCGATCGAACTGTATCTGTTTCTTGCCCGGACAGGATGATACAGGGCGGTGGGGGAAAGAGATTCCGTTCTCCATGCATGACGGTCAACGCAAGCTACACCATTTGCGACGTCGTCATTTTTAGATGGTAGGAGAAATACCCTACGGGAATGCATAAGTGAAGCCTTGAACTTGTTTGTAGTCTAGATCTTTTACCAAGTGACGTACGTTACTTCTAAAAAAAGAAAAAGGAAAAAAGGAAATAAACAAATGGCTAAAGTTGAGCCAGGGAAGAACCTGGATCCTGCAAAGAGGAATGCTTTACGGAGAAAGCTTGAAACATGCAAGTGCGTTTGTGAACACTGTATCTGTAAATACCTGAGTATCATGATCGAGTTTTAATAATCTTGCAATTGGAAAGAATATGTTAATATGCAGGACCCTAGAAATTACTTAAATTGCACTCCCTATGTACAGAAGAAACCAATATGTGATACGTCCACCTCTGGCTGAACAATACGTGGTAATCGTGTAAACACTACGAATCAAATAACGTATCAATAGTTTTCAGAGCAATATCCATCCCCGAACCATTCACTCACGTTCACAGTTCATAATTCATAAGCATTTGAAACCGTCGTTTGATTATATCTTAGACACTTCTAGTGAATGCATATCTGGGGATATAGTGGGACAGGGGAGGAGTTCAATGTTATCCCGTAGGAAGGCATACAGTACTCCATGTGTATGCCTCTACATGAGTCCTGAAATTATCTTGCTGGTGTACGACATAGGAGAGGTTGACCAACAGTAACCACACTAGTCTCATATCGTCATTGACATATTGGCATTATTGACTCGTATTAGTGGAATACGACTTTTTCCTTAACTATTATGAGACAAAAGCTTTCCTCAAAAAGCAAAAGTATCAGTTAATGAGACCTAATTGCTTCTTATTCTGACCTATGGTTTGAAAGCTGGAACCTTGACCAGTAGAACTAGCAGCTAACTACGAGGAACAGAAACTATTTTCCTTAGGTCGAGCATACAGAGGGGCAGAGTGGGTCAAAGTCAGAAACGATTCAGTCCGCCTCCAGCTCGGGCTACAGCATAGATAATACTTTTAAAGTTTTACAACTGTCATCGTTTAGCCACATTATGGGAATGGAATCTATAAGAATGCCCAAGGCCTACTTAGAAGAAAAGATAAGTGGGAAGTGACCGTGAGGCAGACGTAGGGATGGCTAGACGAAGCAGGTAGAAAAATACATGGAAAGGAGCAGCCCAAAATGGGCGAAGTTATTGGAAGAGCAGTAGTGGCAAGCTAGACCGCACCTGGTCTTTTGGAATGAAGAAACGATGATGATGGCTTGTAGTATGAATATGAATTTCTAACTGTGCTATAGTCCCCGTAGTCCATACTGCGTTCGTAAGGTATGATTTATGCGAAAGACATCGCCTACCGTATCATATAACAAGGTTGCGATCTTCATGTACCCGTAGACGGGAGCTTAGTTCATCGAAAATAATTATTCTAGCAATCCTTTTTTCCCGTCATACGGTCCGTTGCACACCAAGCCATACTCTATTAAAATTAAACGGTGAATAACTGCTGTAGAAGACTTTCAGTGACCTGTTACTGTTCGCTGATGCTGTGCCAACACAGGTGATGAAACAGAACTCAATGACATGGCGATTATCCATAACCGTGTATCAGACACGCAGAACTTTTCTCTGAGTGGTACGTCCTTAAGATCCTAAAGTGTAAATAGAAACATTGCTCCTCAGCAGCGTGTAATTTCTCTATCATCAATTGCAAATAGAAATACATTGGCGAAAAAAATATCCAAACAGCAAGAAGGGATTGTGGTAGATTGACGAATGTTAGTAGGCGTGTTTATACATATGAAAGATGACGTTGATTCAAATTTTCCGAAAATCGTATTAGCGTGGTGCTAGTAGCGACCCCATGACGTTGCACATGAGGTTTACTTTAAATACGGACTGTACTGTGCGGGAGCGTTAGCTACCTGTGAGATTGAACGGAGTAGCTGCGAATGAGTCAAGAATGCCTTTACGACGACGAAGAGGCCACTATGAACAGCGCACTGCGGTTGAAAGAGACCGTATAATAGGGCTAGGTGAAGGTGGATTTTCCTTCCGCGCTATTGCGGTTACGAGAAGGTACGCTCGCAAGAAGACCGGGCCCCGGACGTCCCCGTGGCACCACCGAGAGAGAGAGGAGCACCGTATTCGAAGTATGACTGTGGCGCAGCGGGCTGCGCCTGCAGCAGCAATTCGAGCGGCGGTTGGCACCACAGTGACACAACGAACTGTTTGAAATCGGTTACTTGAAGGACAGCTCCGAGCCAGACGCCCTGCGGCGTGCATTCCACTTACCCCAAACCACCGCCGTCTGCGACTTCAGTGGTGTCATGTGAGAGCTCATTGGAGGATGGAATGGAGGTCGGTTGTATTCTCAGACGAAAGCCGGTTCTGCATTGGTGCCAGTGATGGCCGTGTGTTGGTTAGAAGGAGGCCAGGTGAGCGCCTGCTTTCCATCTGTCTGCGGCATCGACACACTGGGGAGCAATTTCCTATGACAGCAGGAGCACTCTCGTGGTTATCACACGCACTATGGCTGCAGATGTGTCCGTTCATCTGGCGATTCGGTCTGTTGTGCTGACATTCATGAACAGCTTTCCCGGTGGTGTTTTCCAACAGGATAATGCATGTCCTCATGCCACTGTTGTAACCCAACGTGCTGTACAGAGTGTCGACATGTTGCTTTGACCTGCTCGATCCCCCGATCTGTCCCCAATCGAGCACGTATGGGACATCCTTGGACGACAACTCCAGCGTCATCCACAGCCGGCATTAACCGTCCCTGTATTGACCGACCAATTGGAACAGACATGGAACTCCATCACACAAGCTGACATCCGGCACCTGTACGACACAATGCATGCAGGTTTGCAGGCCTGCGTTCAACAGTCCGACGATTACACTGGTTATTAATGGACCGGCATAGCTCATTTGCGATGGCTTTTCTCTCGCGGATATTAACTGGTAGTCTTGGACGTTTAATCAATTAAATATGTTACCTCTACAAATATATTGCCAAAATTTCCATATTTTACATTCCTTATTTCATGGTGTTTGGTTATTTTTTCCGCCAGTGCAATGCTCTTCACCACCGTACAATTTCTCGAAACAATGCATTGCACTTTTAAGCCAACAATGTGACCCGTTTCAAACTCACTACGTTGAATGACTACTGGACTGATAAACAAGCGCTACTCCTGTGATCCCAAACGATAGTACACTAAATACCGAGCACGTAGCTATCAGCTTGGATTCGGGACTCGAACCCCACTGTCGGCAGCCCTGAAGATGGCTTTCCGTGATTTCCCATGTTCACAGCAGCTAAATGCTGTGGTTCTGCCTTAAGGGCACGGTCGCTTTCTTCCCACTTCTTGACCCTCTCCTATCCCATCGTTGCCATATGACCTATCTGTGTCGGTGGGACGTAAAAAAAAAAAAAAGGTCAGATTTTGTCTTGGTGTTCGGATACTTACGGACAGTAGTGTAGGTTAATACGTTTGGTAAATTGTGTGCTAACAAATTATGATCCATGAACGATTCTGGAATGAGCATCAGTGAAGCTGATCGCTGTCTCGTGTGCCTTGGGCTTTGCTGCTTACCAAATCATGACCAGGACCTGTGACACAAGTCCTCTTCTCCAAATTGCTGGCCCAGTAGTTCACTCACTACTTTGTGATGTTTTTGCTTGAAAGAATCTGCCTTTTATAAATCTACCGCAGAATATTGCAGTGCAAGGAAAGCATGTTTAAACATTTCCTGTAATTACTGGTTACAAACTCTGGCATGCCACATAAAATTACTATTACGTGTGTGTAGGAGTACATTATTCATGGGATGATTAATGCATGGCATACATGTGTGCTTCAGGTAATTAACGCTCCACGTGTTATGGATATATATGAGAACAATGTTTGTAACCCCTCCAGGTGGAAAATGGAAAGTCAAATCAAAATTATGGGGTTATGTTGCTAGAGAGGAAAGTAGAAATTAGTATATTGCAGTGAAACAGGTCCTAGATATTTAAAAACAATTAAGAAACAGAACAAATCTTTGTCGTACGTCTCTCCATTAACTTCGATGGAATTTATTTTTTTGAAGAACAGAGCGAGTGGCTGCGTGGTCTGAATCACGCGGCTGTCAGTCTGCATTCGGGAGATGGTGGTTTCGAATCTCACTGTGGGCAGCTCTGAAGATGGTTTTCCGTAGTTTCCCATTTTCACACCAGGCAAATGCTGGGCATATATATTCCCAGTCCTGGCTCTTTCCCATCTTTCCGTCGCCGAAAACCTTCAGTGTGTCGGTGCGACGTTGAAACCACTAGCAGAAAAAACACTTTTTTTATTATTTTTCTCTCAGTTTAATGTCGCACTGGCTCCGGCCCTACGGCGACGAGGAGATAGGACAGGGCTAAGACCGCGAAGGAAGCGGCCATGGCCTTACTTATGGTACAGGCGCAGCGTTCGCCTGGCGTGTACTGGGGAAACCACGGAGAACTATCTTCAGGGTTACTGACAGTGGAGTTCGAACGTACCATATTCCGAATGTAAGTTAACAGCTACACGGCCCGAACTGCGCAGCCAACTTACTCCGTAAATCATTTAGTCTTAGGCTACTATAATAATTATTGTCTTAGAATTTAAAAAAACGTCATGATGTAATAAAAGAACATTTCAGGAAGATACCTGAACAAAACTGAGTTTTTGTAACGCCAGTATCAACAGATCTTAGAGATGACTATTTGACTATGGCATCAACATCAGGCATTGGTGTCTGTTTGCTGTAGGTCATAAGAACTCATAGCACAATAAATACAGAAAGGAGCAGGAAATTTATTGTGTACTTGCGAAGTTGCCATATAATTATACTTTCCATGCCACTCTTGTTTTGTAAAATCAAATTGTATAACTGTTTGAGAAAATTTAATCCACTCAGCAGCTTTTTCATGATAGGTCCGTAACGTCAACAAGATTTTTAGGCAATTGTTGGAGGAATACAAAGTCTCTTAAGCAACTCTAAAATCCAGGATCACCTGCCGGTCTAAAAAAAAACTTATAATAAAAATGTGTTCTTAACCCTCAAGCACACGCGCCAAATTTTAGGACGCATACACACGCGTGGGGGTGCTTTTCACCCCGCATATCATTGTATTGTAAATTGTGAATTACTGTATTATTTGGAGATTTTAAGATATATTATATAAGAATGACTCTTTCTGCGGGGATCCAGCCAGAAAGATATAAGAGCGCGGAGAGCACAGGAGAGTTGTTTGTACATTTCACTAGGAAATAAAATGACCTGGGGTGGATTCCACCCCATACGCGTGTATTTGAGGGTTAATAGTATCACGTCATGGTTCCATTTTCTCCGATCCAAATAAACATTAGGTCAAACAGTTCACAATCAATTATGAAGAATTATATCTGTTAAAAATCTCACACTCCATTGCTGAGACACATATGTCATATCAAAACAAAGTGAGTTTATAGGCCTGCTCATCATTCAGAGAAAAATGAGAACCTACTCTCAGACTGGTAGGAATCTCAACGTCCGGCTCCCTGACTACCTGGTTAGCATGCTGGATCCAGTTCCTGGCAGATTCGGGTATTGTAACCTTCATTGGTTTATACATCTGGCTTGGGAAATGAGTATTTACGCCGTCTTAAACATTAGACTTCTTCCTAAGCGGGCTGCATCCTCACAGAAGCGCAGGTCGCCCGTGAGCGACAAATCGAAAGAACTGCACGAATGCCTCTTCTGAAGCCACACGCTTTTAAGAACCATCTCGATAATATGAGTATGTGTTCAGTGAGTACGATCTTGAGTATATACTCGGTATTCATGTTTATTTATTCTACCTAGAATATTAGGAGAAGACGAGAAAATACTGGGAATATTGCACGAAGATCAACACTTATGTAAATTAAGGAATTAAAATACGGAAAGGGTTGCTATGAACACGGTAAGGAAATTAATTGCCTTTTCTCACTATATAAAGAATGAAACTGGACCTGAGAGTTTAATATAAGTCCCGCCAGCTCTCGTCGTTCTCGGCCTCGCTTAGTCTCTTGGGGGTCGGATGAGACTAAGGAGCTACTTATGTGAGGCTCCCTTCTAAGGCCTGTCCCCTCACCTCACGAACATGGTCCCTGGGGTCTTATTCGGTGCGATTCCAGTCCCACACTATGATTGTCAGTGGGGTTAAATTAATTCTGTTACCGTGTTTTGGTGGTAGTTATGCATGAAAGAAGGTGCTGGGTGGTGAAGGGGTCTCAAGCTACTAAAGTGAAATTAATTTTAAAATTTAACAAGGTTATATTTTCTTTTCAAAATTAGGTAACAACAAATAGAACAGGTACTTAGTAGCCGAAACACGATTGACAATTACATTTACATAGGTACCCCATTTGGGGCTTCAAAAAGTCAGAAACATAATTCTTGAGCCATGAGCCCAACCTTACAATGAACACCATACAACAAAGGGGCCGAAAACCCCCAAACATGCCAGAAACACCGGCTTCCAATTACATCCAAAAGCCTCCTTGAGGCAGAAACACAATTTTCAAAAAGGGCAACTTCCCCTTAAAATACAAGCCTATCATAGGCCACTCCGAACTCCACCTTTAAGCCGTCCTCAAAGGACATATACACAGGAGCAAAATACCCAATCTACTGAGGTCTGTTAAATGACAAGAAAGTTAATACATGACCTCTAAAATCACAATTTGAGAGGAGGCGAACTTGCACTCCTAATACACTTTGTCTTTAAGACCTATTTTGGCTCTAAGGCCACTGATGCAAGGGCTAATCCCATACAACAGAGGTGACTTAAGAAACTACTAACTTACATTACTGAAGAATAGGTTGCGAAAAATAAGTTCACCTCAAACAATGTGAGTGGGAGCTCGAGAGGGTTAACACTCTCTATCCCAGTATGTCGCTTTACAAGAGAATAGAAGAAAAGAGAAGTTACATTTTAGGAAAAGGTTACATAGGGGAACGCTTAGAACCTGCCCCGAAAGTTAAACTGCTGAGCTGGCAAGGAAAAAATTTTATTAATCGGCCATTACCTTATTGTTGACCGCTGCCGAGGAAAGAGGCGCTTCCCGCCTCCTGCTATGTACTTAATACACTGAAAGATGGAACAGAAGTGGCCCGGAGACCCTAAAATCAGCAGTTTAAATACTCTCGCAGAAAGTTCTAGGCGTTAGGGGAAAGAAAACACCCTCCCACAAAGATTTTATTGGGTAGGACCCCGCAACAGATTCAAGTTGGGGAAAGATACACCCGATTGGTCAGAAATTAGTTGAAAAAATTCGTGATTGGATACATTCAAAACAAGGGGAAGAAAGGGGTAAATATTGCCAACTTAAACAATGACAGAAAGAAATTTAACAAAGAACAAACTCCTGAAATTAAATTTTCTCCAACAAAATAGTTCTTTGACTCCGCACTAGGGTGCACTATTGTTGATCTTCAGTAGTGTCCTCTAGAAGAGAAAGTTCACACTTCTTAATACAAGCAAGACAAAAGTACGTCGAAAATGACAGTTCACAAACTCAAAATTTTCCAGGTAGTGACATCTTCTGAGAAATTTGGAAATTAAGACCGTAGATAAGGTTCAGACTTCCTCCAGAAGAGGAGTTTCAACTGGCGCAACTTTTAAATAAACGGTGTGGAGGTGTACCGCCCGGTACAGACCTCCCCCCCCCCCAAAAGTTCCTCCACGGGGTAACACAGAAGAACATAAACTTTTGTTTGAAAATAAGTTCCAAGTTTTGATGTTGATATTAAGATAACTTGCAGAAGTATTTGAGAAATTTCTTAATTCGGTTCCAAAATTTTGTTGTTGGAGGTGAAGTGAAGTCCTTAGGTTTATAGAAGTTGAATTTCTGAAGATAAGCTTTTACTACTTAAAAGTGAAGGAAAAATTTGCAATGTCCATCAGATATTGCTGTTGACTTCCCAAATGTAGTTATCTCTTATAGTAACTGTCCATGCAGTTGATGTTGATGAAGTTGGATGGCCGGACCGGCCGTTGCAGCTTGCGTCCCAAAGGAGGCCGCTCGGACCCCTTAAGTACCCTGAGATACCGCTCGCCCGCACTATGAGGGGAGCAGAGTGTTGAAACACGCCGCGCCCGCGGTGAACATATACAGGCTGCGGGCCAGTAGCAGGTCGTGCGCCGCACATCAGCCTTGGCCGGGAGGAGAGCTCCGGCTCGCCGTGCACATGTCGTCCTCGCTGGAGAGGAGGGGGCCCATCCCCCTCCCCAGTTGCTGCACGGCGCTGCGCGGCTGCGGGGGCACTGAAACATTAAGGCTAGGCGGCAGAATGGTGTTGGACCATCGTCTTTTTGAAGGCACAGGCATTATGGAGAGGTTGAGGGGCCAGCGGCGTGTAGATATCCGTGGCATTTAATCTTATGAAGCCACAGTGTAAGGTGGAGCAGGAGACGGGAGCGTGGTAATGGCCGTGGCAAGAACAGGATGGCAGTTTAACGGATCGGGGCGGGTTTTACAAAAGGCTTACATCTAAAACCAAAATATTATAGAAGGGGCAGAATGCCATAAAAGTGAAACTCAAAAAAAAAATATAACCTTCATATCCTTTCAAAATAATATGAAGCAAGTTAACACAAAATTACACCGGTTTCACCTGGGACAGGTGAACCCTAAATATCCTCTCGGTGGCTGGATTACTTAACAATAAGGTAACCGGCGTAAGAAAATCGAGAATGATACAAGGCCCATGAAATCTGGGGGAACAAAATTTTTGACCATAACCTGGTCACCTACCTTCAAAGGGGTGGGTCTCCGTCCACGATCATACCTTTCCCTAACCTTTTCATGAGACACTTTAAGATTGGCTTTAGCCTTCTTCCAAAGATCTTTAATGTTGTCCGGATCTATTATCTCGGGTAGAATGTCATTCAGAGACCAGAGGTTAGAGAGCGGCGAGTTGGGAACAAACTTGAACATTAAAGAAGCTGGAGTAAACTTGTGAGATTCATGAACCGCCGAATTCAAAGCAAAAGCTATCCAATGCAGGGACGTGTCCCACCTGGAAGGATCTTCATGATGATAGGCAATGAGTGCGGACCTGAGATTACGGTTAACCCGTTCAGCCAGAGATGGTTGAGGGTAATAAGCAGAAGTAGTTACATGAGAGATGGATAAGTCAAAACAGAATTTACGAAATAAATTATATGTAAAAGCCTTAGCATTATCGGAAACTATGTATTGACAAGGACCAAAAGAAGCAAAGATAGTATTAAGACAAGAAATGGTAGACTGAGCGGTAGCCAGCTTAGTCGGAAATAACCAGGAAAATCTAGTAAAACCATCTACACATACAAAGATGAACTTGTTGGCATTCCCCTTTGACTGGGGGAAGGGTCCCACATAATCAATATACAGGCGCTCCATGGGGCGCGACGCTTGATGAGAAGACAAAAGACCTACCTTAGTGGACATGGTCGGTTTACTAAGCAAACAGGATTTACATGCCTTTACTAATTCACGGATTTCACCGTCCATACCCTTCCACATGAACATATCACGAATCTTTTCACGAGTTTTAAAGATACCAAGATGCCCTCCTAATGGGGTCTCATGATAATACTTGAAGATCATAGGTACAAGAGCCGCTGGAACAACAACTTTCATCATCTTATCATGCCTCGAAGGGCAACATAGAACTCCATTCCTCAGAACATAAGGGACAACATGTTCCCCAGAAGAAAGGGTTTCCATTATCGGAGCCAGCGTCGGATCTTCACGTTGGTATTTCTCGATATCCCTAAACAGCATGGGAACATCTGTTAGGATGGCATTAACCTCAGATAGCATGGACTCGGGAGGTGATGGACTGTCGACCTGTTCATGCTTCTCAACGTCGTCTGAAAACATACGGCTGAGTCCATCAGCGACAACATTTTCGGTGCCTCTGATATGTCTAACATCAAACTGGAAGGCGGAAATACGAATAGCCCAGCGGGCTATACGACCAGTACGACGCGGCCTACCTAAGACCCAGCTTAATGCTTGATTATCTGTCTCCAGGTCGAATTTGACATGTTCCAGATAGAGACGGAACTTTTCTAAGGCAAATAAGACTGCCAACCCTTCGAGCTCATAGATGGAATACTTGGCTTCTTGAGCCGATAGAGTCCTAGATGCATAGGCGATGGGTCGCCTCCCTAGTTCAGTCTCTTGAAGAAGGACTGCCGCTACCGCCGACGACGACGCGTCCGTTTGGACGATGAATTTCTTTGAGAAATCAGGCATGGCAAGGACAGGGGCATTACAGAGAGCTAATTACAGATCTT
This sequence comes from Anabrus simplex, assembly GCF_040414725.1. Classification (NCBI taxonomy): domain Eukaryota; kingdom Metazoa; phylum Arthropoda; class Insecta; order Orthoptera; family Tettigoniidae; genus Anabrus; species Anabrus simplex. Next base: position 83,443,051 of record NC_090268.1, on the reverse strand, counting down.
CAAAAGCGGCTTGTTGAGAAGGTCCCCACTCGAATTTGATGCCTTTCCTACGAAGAAGGTTCAATGGCGCCGCTCTATTAGCAAAGTTAGGAATGAACTTTCTGAAGAAATTCACCATACCAATGAACCTGGCGATACCTTTAATGTCCTTGGGAGGTTTAAAATCACGGATGGCCTGTGTTCTAGAATGATCGACTGCTACACCATCAGGTGACACAATATGCCCTAGGAATGACATAGAGGGCTTAGCAAAAGCGACCTTGGACAACTTGACAGTTAACCCAGCCTTACGAAGGCGATTCAGAACTTCTCGCAGATGATCTAGATGTTCTTCGAAGGTCTCCGAAAACACGACGACATCATCCAAGTAGTGATATAAGTACTCGAATTTGATGTCGGAGAAGACCCTATCTAGTAGCCTAGTGAGCACAGCTGCCCCCGTGGGGAGCCCGAAAGGCACGCGGTTGTATTCGTATAAATTCCAGTCCGTGGCAAACGCTGTAAGGTGTTTAGACTCTTCAGCAAGGGGAATTTGATTATAGGCCTGATTCAAGTCCAAGATAGTAAAGAACTTGGCCTTACGAAACCATGAAAAGCAAGAATGAAGGTCGGGAAGGGGCACAGATTGTAACACCACCTTCCGATTGAGAGCCCTGTAGTCAATTACAGGCCTGAAGCCCCCTTGGGGTTTCGGGACTAGAAAAATAGGCGAAGAATACGCTGACTTAGAGGGCCTAATAATACCATCCTTCAACATCTGATCGATGATTTCTTTCAGAGCCTTCATTTTAGGTGGAGATAGCCTATACGGTGGAAAACGGACAGGAATCGAATCCGTGACCTCAATTTTGTATTCGATCAGGTCAGTAACGCCAAGAGTATCAGAGAATACCTCGGGAAACGACTGACACAGTTTGCGAATACTATCAGCCTGCTCCTCAGGTAGATGTCTAAGGTCTAACAACATCTCATCCTGGGTAGGCGAAATAGAAGAACATGACACAGAATTACACTTTAATAGTGGAATTTTACAACTAGAAGCAAATTTGAATGTGCACGACCTAGACTGGAGATCGAGCACAAGACCAGTGTGAGAAATAAAGTCAGCTCCCAATATAATGGGGCAAGACAATTGCTTGGCCACAAACAATTTAATTTTCCATGTAAATTTAAAAATACGAATTTTGACCAGTAAGGAACCTAGAATTTCTAATGGAGATGTATTAGCAGAAACACATTTCACAGGAGAAGAGTCATAGACAGGTAGGTTACAAACAGACTTCAATTTCGAGTACCATTCAGCCGAAATAATGGAACAAACACTGCCTGAATCTAATAGAGCTGTTATAGGTTCGTTATTTACCTCAATCTTAAGGAAGGGAACAGGTGCGGGGGTATCCGCCGCAATCTTAAGACACTCTTTGGGGCATTCAAAGGACAGATTAGCAGATTGAACGTTCCCAGAATTTTCGATCTGCTTACCAGGGGCTGAGCCTCGGGAAGATGAATTAGTTGACTCAGCCGAAGCCACTAGTCACTTTTGATTGTTGTTGGAAGTTACCCCAGAAGTTGAGCAGGAGGGGGTGCTATTCGAATTGGGACATTTCTTGGCGATATGTGAGAAAGCCCCACATTTAAAACAGCCTTGTGATGAACCAGCTTCATTATTTGCCCTACTAGACTTGATCAGAGGACACTTATTGCGCAGATGGTCAGGCGCCCCGCACGCATAATATTTACGGGGATTGACTGGTCGGCGAGGTGGAGGCCGAGTGTTACTAAAGGAAGGCGGGGGTTCTTTCGCGACACGCAAAGAATCGGCGTATCTAACTCCTTCCGCCGAGACGGCCAACGCTTCAAGTTCCGAGAAGGATTGCGGGCACGCCGCGAAACACAAATATGACCTATAGGGAGGTGAAATTCCCTCTACAATAGCCTGCACAATCTGATCTTCAGGAAAATGAAGGGCAAACACCCTAGTATAAAACTTAATGTCCTGTATGAAATCAGCCAAGTTTTCATCCAAGCGCTGTACCCGATAATAGTATTTCTGAATCAGAGATGACCTCGCGCGGGCAGGAATGAAATTTGCAAGCAAGTGTGCGTGAAAATCTTCAATAGATGACTGTTCAGCAATAGCTCTTACTATCTTATCTGAGAGAACACCAATAGCATAAGGATAGATTATTTGTAAAATTTGACAAGGGGAAAGAGAAAACACAAGGGCGTGATCCTGAAATTCAACTAAAAATCTTAAAAATGAAATAACTTCACTGGTGGTGTTGACAGAAAACTTAGAGATACCTCTTAGCAACATTGCCAATGGATGAGGCAAGCTGCTAAACCCGGGTGACATAGTAGGTAGAGGTTTCAGGGGCAAGGAAGTTAATTCAGAACGGATGTTACTCAACGATGCACGGCGTTCAGGCTCGTTGTCCAATGGGGCAGAGATAGTTTGAGCAGTGGGGGTTTTCCTATTTACTTCTCCCTTAGGAGACTCTTCCTCGCTACCTACATTCACTATGGTGGGTTGATCAGATTTGGGAGGAATTTCCCCAGTTAACAATTGAGTGACTTTACTAGACAATTCAGAAATAGTTTCAAGGAGCGTATGAGCTTCCTTCCTCTGAACGTCATTCACCTTTAGAGACAACAGATCATTAACTGTATTTGAAAAATGATATAGCCTGCCTTGCACACGCTTAATTTGATTCGGAGACGGATCATTTTCATCAAAAAAACTAACGACCGATGCTAGCCCAGTAATGTTCTCGACGATCGTGGAAAGAGAGTCATCAATTTCTTTCTCTCCCAAATTGGGGATGGAGATGGGCAAATCAAGGGAGTCTCTAAGCTTGTTAGTATCGATAGCAACCGTGCCTCCAGATTGCACGTTTCTAATAGTTAATTCGTAGATCAACTCCTCTTTGCGCAAGTAGTTAAGGAGGAGAACATCGCGAGGGCCGGGCATGATAACAGAAAAATTTTGAAAAACCTCAATAAAAAATTTCCAGCAACTGAGAAAATGGTTAGAGTTCGGATCAAAACAGAGTTTAGCCGTCAAAAGGGGCTAAATTGAGACCCATTCAACCACGCTCTGCTACCACTTTTTACCGTGTTTTGGTGGTAGTTATGCATGAAAGAAGGTGCTGGGTGGTGAAGGGGTCTCAAGCTACTAAAGTGAAATTAATTTTAAAATTTAACAAGGTTATATTTTCTTTTCAAAATTAGGTAACAACAAATAGAACAGGTACTTAGTAGCCGAAACACGATTGACAATTACATTTACATAGGTACCCCATTTGGGGCTTCAAAAAGTCAGAAACATAATTCTTGAGCCATGAGCCCAACCTTACAATGAACACCATACAACAAAGGGGCCGAAAACCCCCAAACATGCCAGAAACACCGGCTTCCCATTTACATCCAAAAGCCTCCTTGAGGCAGAAACACAATTTTCAAAAAGGGCAACTTCCCCTTAAAATACAAGCCTATCATAGGCCACTCCGAACTCCACCTTTAAGCCGTCCTCAAAGGACATATACACAGGAGCAAAATACCCAATCTACTGAGGTCTGTTAAATGACAAGAAAGTTAATACATGACCTCTAAAATCACAATTTGAGAGGAGGCGAACTTGCACTCCTAATACACTTTGTCTTTAAGACCTATTTTGGCTCTAAGGCCACTGATGCAAGGGCTAATCCCATACAACAGAGGTGACTTAAGAAACTACTAACTTACATTACTGAAGAATAGGTTGCGAAAAATAAGTTCACCTCAAACAATGTGAGTGGGAGCTCGAGAGGGTTAACACTCTCTATCCCAGTATGTCGCTTTACAAGAGAATAGAAGAAAAGAGAAGTTACATTTTAGGAAAAGGTTACATAGGGGAACGCTTAGAACCTGCCCCGAAAGTTAAACTGCTGAGCTGGCAAGGAAAAAATTTTATTAATCGGCCATTACCTTATTGTTGACCGCTGCCGAGGAAAGAGGCGCTTCCCGCCTCCTGCTATGTACTTAATACACTGAAAGATGGAACAGAAGTGGCCCGGAGACCCTAAAATCAGCAGTTTAAATACTCTCGCAGAAAGTTCTAGGCGTTAGGGGAAAGAAAACACCCTCCCACAAAGATTTTATTGGGTAGGACCCCGCAACAGATTCAAGTTGGGGAAAGATACACCCGATTGGTCAGAAATTAGTTGAAAAAATTCGTGATTGGATACATTCAAAACAAGGGGAAGAAAGGGGTAAATATTGCCAACTTAAACAATGACAGAAAGAAATTTAACAAGGAACAAACTCCTGAAATTAAATTTTCTCCAACAAAATAGTTCTTTGACTCCGCACTAGGGTGCACTATTGTTGATCTTCAGTAGTGTCCTCTAGAAGAGAAAGTTCACACTTCTTAATACAAGCAAGACAAAAGTACGTCGAAAATGACACAGTTCACAAACTCAAAATTTTCCAGGTAGTGACATCTTCTGAGAAATTTGGAAATTAAGACCGTACATAAGGTTCAGACTTCCTCCAGAAGAGGAGTTTCAACTGGCGCAACTTTTAAATAAACGGTGTGGAGGTGTACCGCCCGGTACAAATTCTACAAGCTTTTGTAGCGAATGAATTTCCATGTTGCATTTTCACCTTCGTCGCCCTGCTATATGAACACTGCTGTTGTTCTACGAGGGCTGCAAATAAAGTAGCGGCAATATTTAATGAACAACAAGTACATTTGCATTACATTTCTTCAGTGTAGTCACCCGCAAAGTCTGTTACCTTGTGCCAAATGTCGGGAAGCCGTAGGGAACCGTTGGCAAGGCGGTCTCTGTTGATGACAGCTACGGAGTACCCAAGGACGTGGAGTACAGATGCCATGTCAGGAAGTCGTCGCCCTCTAAGGGGTTCCTTCAATTTCGAAAACAGGTCGGAGTCACAAGGACTCATGTCTGGTGAGTACGGTGGGTGTTCAAGACCTCGCAAATGCCACCGTTTCAGTAAGAGAGCTTGGACATTGTTTGCGACATGATAACGTGCGTTGTCATGCAACGCGATTCGACGGTCGTCTCGCAGTAAACATGGACGTTTGCGCCGCATAGTTGGACGCGGGTGTCGCTCCAGAAATCGGCAATAGTAGTCACTTTAGACGGTTTGTCTCTCATGCCCAACATGTGTAAGCATAAGCTTCACCCGACTGGGCTTCTGTTCTGTGGACGTGGCCAACCTGGGAGACGCCATTAATTTTATTGACGCCTTAATTCAGGCTCGTGGGCTCGTGCCCACGTCTCATCAATGGTGACAATACACTGCGGAAATGAGTCTCTTTCGTTGCGGCATCTGTCCAGATGGATGCCAGCCAGTGCATACCGGTGCCATTTCTGTACGTCGGTGAGTTGGTGTGAACCCCAATGGGACGCAGTTTCCCTCATGTTAAGACATTTCGTCAGTATGTGCTGCCACACGGTTTGATGACTGAGACCAATCTGTACGAATAATTCCCGGATAGTACATCGATGGTCTACGGAAACGAGACCTCTCACGATGTCAATCTGATCTTGAGGAATGGACGGCCGACCTGTGCGGTGCAAATATGCAGTCTCATTCCGACCCTCATGAATCGCCTTAACCCATTGTGCAACCATCCTATAAGGTAATGCATTCTCGCCACAGGCTTCACGTAATCCTCGATAACATTCTGATGCATTTTTGCCACGGGCAACCTCGATTTTAATCCATGAACGCTTATCACCTTTTGAAAACATGCTTTAGAGTGGTGAAATCGACACTCTTCACTTCAACGCCACACAGCAACAACACTTCCAACTGCAGCGCCACCTAACCGCTTCCATATCCTATTTGCGCATGCTCGATCTCCTGCGAGTGTCTGGACTACTTGCCACTACTATATTTACAGCCCTCGTATTCACAATTGGTGGTTGCTCATAGATCTACATATTAAACCAGATTGGCACTATAAAGCTTTAAATCCCTCCACTGCTTCGGCATGTTCCCCGGGGCTTCCTTCGTTCCTGCTGCCCTAAATCCTAAAAGACTGCGCCGAAACGATTGCTTCTAGATCTGACGAGGACATATTCTGAGGCGTAATTCAGGTTGTTGATACGTCGGACATGCAAACATCTAGGCCGGACGAAAAACTGTTTTCATCTGGCCAGATCATAATGTCCCCGAAACTTAGTTTTGCCAGAAAATTTGGGAACACGCAGTGATTTGAATATATGCGCCCCTGTTCCTATATTGTTAGGAAACACAACAATGATTTTACCTGTTAATTAACATTGAGAAGAGAATATTATTTTGATGCAAACTAGGCATCTCTGTGACGAAGGCGCTGGCCTTCTGACCCCAACTTAGCAGGTTCGATCCTGGCTCTGTCCGGTGGTATTTGAAGGTGCTTAGATACGTCGGCCTCGTTTCGGTAGACTTACTGGCACGTAAAATAAATCCCGCGAGACTAAATTCCAGCACCTCGGCGTCTCCGAAAACCGCAAAAGTAGTTGGTGGGACGTAAGCCAATAACATTATTATTCTTTGATGAAGGTTACTCCTTATATAGCCTATATATATATACTTTTTTAAAAAAAAGAACATCAGCACAGGTGCTGTGTGTGATTACAAGGATCCTGAATTTTACAAAAATGCTAGTCGACGTAATGTTACAACTTGGAAAAAATGAACTGTTCGTATGTACAAATTAAAAAAAAGGTACTTGGACTCATACTTTACGGAAGGCACCACATTTATAGGGGATCATCACACAAAGTGGCCTAGATTCCTTTTCCAAAATGTTATAGTTTTTTAAACATACGAAAAATGTTGACCTTCTTTGACAGTAAAATGCAAGATGATGGATATTTATCACATTACAGCTTCCTTCTTGAAGAAAGAAGGAAAGAATGAAAGAGACTTCCATGCCAATGATGCAATTTTGATTTCTTACTGGATAGTTTGTAACGTATTATATTTTAAATTAGCAAGAGTGAAATCCCCCTTGTAAAATTATTTCCCAAACGTCCGAGCATATTCTGAGTTTTGTTTTAATAGGCAAGGGTGGGGGTAATCATGACATAAGTTGTTTGGTATAACTTCCGCAATGAAACAACTAGCGCGCGCAACCTGTCTTGCCTACAGAACGGATCGCAAGGAATGTTCCTGTGCAGACCGCGGCGCGTTACGTTCTTCCGTTCGGAAGTTATATCGAACAACTTATTTCATGATTTCCCCCGCCCTTGTCTAGAAAAAATAGAACTAAGAAAATGCTCGAGCGTTTCCGAATTTTTGAAGGGATATACCATTGTTGCTAATTTAAAATGGAATACGTTAGAAACAATCCAGCTTAGTTACTCACTTATCTTGCATTTTATTGTTAGAAAGTCAACTTTTTCACATGCCTAAAAAACTATAACATTTTTTAGCAGTAACCTTCGTCGTAGAAACGTCTAGTTTGCGCCGAAATAATACTCGTTTCTCAATGTCGCTTATATTCAAATCATAGCGTCTCCCTGAACTTCCTGACAAAACTCGATGTCAAGGATTGTTGCATAGCGATGCGGTCGGTTCTCATTGCTAGCTTCTTGACCTTCTGTAAACACTTCGGCAATCACGTGTCTCCCCTAATTTTCGGATTCATAAGATCACTCGCAAAGAATCTCAGGGGAAAATGATGACTCTGTTGGCTTACTCTCCAATATCCGGTCAGTTTCTTGTGGTGGCTTGAATGGAAACGTATTATGAGACCTCCTGCTCTTTCGAATCAGCCAAGTCTGTTTTTCTGATCTACCGAGTGCCTCGACTATGTCAGGAATAGGACATATCCTTCAGTATTCGCTGTCATTGTCGCGCCTCAGTTGCGCGATTAACAAATGCTTACGTTGTTCCTCCATATTCTGTATAATTATCCCATCACGGCTTCTTTCTTCAAGAAAAAAAAAAAAAAAGAAACCTGCATGCCAATCGGCGATTCACTTTTTAAAGATTTCTGGTATCATGTCATCTGACAGACAGATGCACGAAGAGGTATCTTCTGAAAACAAAAATACGTAGATTCCTCTCTTACCTTCTAGAAAACCTTCGATATGTTTCATTGGGCTTATTTTCTCTCATCGCGTTAAAAATAATTGCTTAATAGTTGTAGTTAAACAACTGGGCTGCATACACGTTTGGCTCAACCTTCTAGCAGCTTACTTTGTTGTTCCCATCAAGAGCATTTTGTTATAAGTTCTTTAAGTAGTAATATACGCTTACCTGTTGTGTTTACGAATGCATTTATCATTCTGTTTACGGCAGAGTTGAGGGCATTTCTTTTCACGAACTGTTACAAATAGGACGGAACTTGTGATTACAAGATTTAAGGTCCATAACAAAACAAGCTTCCTTTCTAATTAGCTTAGATGTATTATATTGATAGTATTTTGAGATTCAGAGATGTTATAGTAGAGCCAAAAATAATTGTTTAAACGAAGACAATAAAAGAATTAATGTATTTTCATTAAACATTCACTCCCAGGATAACATTTCGCCAGTACCAAAAATCGTTTAGTGATAAATATGTGAAGCTTCAACGTTCAGTATGCGTTCAGTGTCTGAGGTTTACCAGTAATTCATATGTGGACCCAGTATCTTTACACTCGTATGTAGAGGCCGTAGTTCTGTGTAAGCTGAGGATAGGTCATGAACGATCTACACACTCTTACGTTCTAAAGAAAGGACGCCCTCCCCCCGAAGTGGGCATATAACCCTTCCCTTATCAACACTTGACTGTTATCGTCTTGCATCAACATAATGCGCATAACATTGAACAACGTGTCGTAACAAGTTTTAATGTGTTGATGTTGCATGTCGTATCCATGTCGGCGGTTGCAGAGTGCGTCTCGGCTCATACGTGGCAGCGGCTGGTCCATGTTTCGACAGTTCTGCATTCCGACTGGCCAAGCGAGCAGAGAATGGGTGGTTACGGCTCTATTGTGGCTCTACGCCTCTGTATAGTGTATTCGGGAGACAGAGAGGGACTGGTCCTCGCCATCGGCTGTCCTGAGAATGGTTTTCCATTCTCCTGCACTAAGGCGAATGCCGGTACAGTTGCTAGTATAGGCCACGGCCGCCAACCTTCTCACCTTCTCCGATACAAATCTCCTAGCCCGAGAGACGGCGTCACCATCTAGGAGGCCCGCCTCCCCCTTCAGGGGAGGAATGAAAGCATTTAGTAGGAGTCTTATCCAGCGATATCGTCTTACGTCAACAAACGACGCTTAGCAATTAACCTGTCCTAGTTTGTAACAGGTTTAAATGTGCTAATGTTGCATGTTTTATCCGGCGACAGTAAATAGCAAAACATAATGTCCGCTCAACTTGAACGAGCGGACGTTGAAATTAAGCTGGACGTTCTACAAAATCAGATTCATTCTCTCTCTCTCTCTCTCTCTCTGACACACATTAAGTGGCTGTGTGGACCGCCATAGAGAGAACTATATTGATATCGACAACAGCCACACACAAACGGCTGCATCCGACATAATCGACCGTACTTCAACTGAAACGAGCAATGAAACAGCTAGCTCACTATAAGAGCGATTTGAAATAAATAACTTTCGAATGGTATATACAGGGTTGTACAGCAATACAATTCAGTGAGTAATAATCCATAAAAATATCATTAAATTCCACAGAGCTGTAAAAAAGCGCTCCATAACAGTTAACGGGGCGGTTTTTTTGTTTATTTGTTTTTGCTCTGAGCATCAGGCTGTGTGAATAACAGTGTTGAGGTTCACTTGTGATATTACCAATTAGATGTATGATCGATATTATAAGTGTAAATTAGCATCTTCATTTGATTAGATACAGGGATGGCGAACCTTTTCCAACTAGTGTGCCATTTTATGTCTGGTTTATTATTCTCAACTGTCTACTGTGCCACTTGTTTTCCATTAAGGAATGTCTACAACCTACAACATCCCCCCCCCCCGGCGACTTCCTTTCTAAATTACCCATTATGTTTCATAATATGTTAATTAATTAATTAATTAATTTATTTATTTATTTACTGATTCATTTATTTATTACAGATATATCTTGTAAATACATTTGATTGCATGTTCTGTGGGGCTGTACCTCAATTAAGGCCACGGCCGCTTCCTTCCCACTCCTAGTCCCTTCCAGTCCCATCATCGCCGTAAGACCTATCTGTGTCGGTGCTACGTAAAGCAAATTGTTAAAAAAATTAGGTATAAAAATCAAAAATAGTAATATTGCGAATGGACTTCACTTCCTCCATTAGCATTATCTTTCCATGTTGTAGTTTGTATACTCAACAATTAAACTAATTTCTTCTTCATCACAGCTATCCTTGCTGGTAAGGTCACATTCATGCTTTCATCAAAACATACTTGTGGGAGTTATCCGAATTAGCTTTCAATTGCTCGGAAACTTCTACACTCATTTTTTTATTTATTATTCTACCCTCGACAAAAGTTCAGCTGGCTGACATTCCTGTAATTCTGTTAATTATTAGTTGTTAGGGAAGTTTTCAAATAATGTGTCGGACGTCAATAAGAAAGTTTCTCTCAACAACTCACCTTGAGAAATCGGTTTCCCATGCATGCTGTACTATGCAATGAGACAGATGGAAACAGCCGCACTGATATTATTCCTTGGCCGGAAAGATGATACAAAAGAACTAGTTAGTTTTGTGTAATGTCTGATATTTTGTGAAACGAACTGGCTTCTTTCTTCATTTGAAATGGAACAAACATTTGAATGATTAGTCTCGAAATTGAGCTTTACATTAAATGTGGGGGATACAATTATTTTCAAACACAGGAGACACATCTATCTGTCAGAGGTCTTGAAAAGTACGGTCACCACCTTTGTTAAGTTTCTGTTCTTTTCGGCACCGAAAACATGTTTGTGATATCCGTACACAAAACCACCAGAAAACAACACTACCTCACTTGACTTTCGGACCTATCAGTGTAGCAGTGTTGCTATATTGCACGTCCAAATGGAACTAGTATTTAGATTTTCGATATTTATTTCTTACTCGTGAAACACTGTACTGTAAGATATGTATTGTCTGCAGTAAAGACGTATATAAAACAATTATTATGTTCATGTGGCGTGCCACCGAAATCGTGTTCGCGTGTCACCTAGTGACACGCGTGGCATAGGTTCGCCATCCCTGGATTAGAACATTAAGTGTCTAAGACAAGGAAGTGGCAGTCTGAAAATAAAGAATAAACGCTAGGCCGCTCACAAATACACAAACAAGGAAACACGCTGCGAAAGCTTATTACTTCAATTCATTTTTAATTTGGTTCACCCAGTGAAAGAGAAAGTTTAGGAAGCAATGAGAAGTATCTCAATTGGCCTGGATCATGAATCGACGAAGAAGATCATGAATGGTACGGCATCTCAGATGATTGCGGTAATAGCAACCCGAATGCTGAGATCTGAGATAAACAAGATCCCCCTCTAGCCGCGACTTGGAGACGAGTAATTGAAAGCGTACTCAAAAAAAGGCTCCGTTATTACGCCTTGCCACCGCCAGGGAATGCGTTTGCGAGGGCTAAATGGCCGTCGAACGCAACCTAAAGTAGCGAAACTCGGCCACTACCGTAGCGGACGGACCACTACGAACGCTTTGCTAAAACTGCATATAAAACAGGAATACGAGCTTGCGGCAGCCAGTAATGGCAGTGGATTTGAGCTCCATTTGCACCCGGCTTTAGTCTGCATTTACGCGTCTTTTCTACCTGAACAGAAACTCATATAGTCCTGAAGACTCTCGGATAAAATGAGGACAGCGTTGCTCTTGTTTCTGTCGATTTTCGGAAAGCCTTTGGCAATGTAGGACATCTTCGTCTGCACAGAGCACTTCATTCCTTTGCACTTCCAGTAAGCTAGCCATGTCATTATGAGTCTATAAGATAACGTGATGTGTTGTAGGGCACAATTCTCTAGCCGCTGATATCCTCTTGGGGGAACTCTGTGAATCACTCCTTTCTTACACATTATTTGTTAATGTACCCTCAACTTTCCATCAAAATTATTTCGCTGTTGATACAGTTCTAAAGGAAAGAGATCTAGGATCGGCTGCAGAATTAGCTAAATTAACGTTTCAGCGATTTTAAGAGAAATGCATTTCAATGACTGTGGCTCTGTGGAGATGGACATGTTTCCCTGACGAAAATCATTCGGTCACAAGTTCCCAGTGATCGTATACGCTGAAAAAATAACTACTGAACATGGGATAAGTCCTACATGATAAGTTCAATGCTTTAGCAGGTTTATTTATTTATTTATTTATTTATTTATTTATTTATTTATTTATTTATTTATTTATTTATTTATTTATTTATTTATTTTATTTTTGCTTCTTCTTTAGGCCTTGCCCACTCTGCTGGACATTGGCGATCAATATGGACAGTGGTTTTCTATCTTCAACAACACAGTGGTATTGTTCGACGGTTCTTACTCCAGTCCAGTCTTGAATGTTCTTGAGACATTGACGTTCTTTTTTGTCTGCTCTTCGCTGTTCTTCAATTTTGCCTTTTAAAATGAGGTGCAATACTGGAAATCTTTCACCACGTAACTCATACCCCTGGTACGCAATTTTTCTGCATTTGATGGTGATGCAGCAGCTCTCTTTTGGAGTTAGCTCTCTGCAATATCTGTTCATTGGACATGCTCTATCCGGGAGACATTCAGCATTATTCTATGATAGCACATTTCCAGAGCTTCCAGCCTTTTTGTTGTTGCTGATTGATCAGAAATTTCAATTTCACGGACTTCAGTTTATCCCTTGCCAATCATTTTCGTCAATGATTTCGCAAAAGTTTTTAAACTTCGCTAGCGTACATTGGAGAAATAGGTACTGTCAAGTAGATACTATACTTGTCTACTGACATACCAGACGCACACACTATTCTGAACGTAGGTCTTTCTGTCCCCTACTGGAAACTAGAAACAGAGTAACGTCTATAACTTTCTTCGCTGCTTCATCACTTCGTTTCGATAAATGCTTTTCGGCGGTGTGTGCGATTGCTTGTTTTGAATACTTGATGATTTAATGTTGAAAATGAACTGTGAAATTTGTAAAATTCTACTCTCTCACACACTGTGAGATTCACATTAGGATGAAATGAGTGTCCGAAACTTCATGTACAGTTCTGCTTTGATATGGTCGTCGTGTGAGAATAGGGATGTCGGAGGGATGTTCACGTACCTATAGAATGGTACGTATTGGAATGGAATCACCTGACTTTAATGTCGTAGTTATCTAATGTTACATATCCTTACATAGTGGCGTGAGTTACGAATGCTGTTTACCGTACAAATATATTCTGGAAACAGTACCGTAATTTAGTTCATGCGATCTTTGATAAGTGATGTAAAAGAAGTTGTACATGTATTATGGATTAGGTATGGATTAGTTTGACTCATTATTTTGTTAATTACTTGTATCATCATTTCACAGGTATATTTTCTTGTCTGTTTCAGGTAAGCGGTGTTGGTTGATGAAGGTTACGTATATCTGCAGGCGTACAGAAATAGTCCCTTCAGAACATGAGTTAAGTGGAAGTTTGTGAAATAATTGTATTATCACATTGATGTAAGTGAATTTCTTCGTTTCCAGATTTTCCTGCCCTTATTCCCGTGCCACTGAAGTGAGCCTCCTACTCTCCAGATTCTCGTATACTGCATATGAAGTTCCTTAGTTCTTCTGCCCTTGAAGTGAACCCTGTTGCTCACTGCTCTCTTACAAATGATGTGAACATCTTCATTTCCAGATTATGCTAATACTGAAGCGAATGACCTCATTTTTAGATTCTCCTATAAATAATTGAGGGGAAACATCTCAGACAACTGCTAACTTTTTGAATCGTTGAACTGTTGCTATTGTCCATTTTGTCTTTTTCACATTCACCGTAAGGATGGCTGGTTTGAGCTTGTGGTATTCCGTCAGTTGACATACACCATGTCCAGTTATCGAGGGCGTTCTCCAATAGGTTGTTGGTGTTTGGGGGAGCCAACGGAAAGGAGATTTTGAGAAGGGAAAAGTCTTCCTTCATTGATGGGACATTCAAAAGCTGCAGCGGTAACTTTAATCGACCTTGGAAGTGCAGGAGATGAAACAGACGTTGCACCAGTTGTCTTTGCTCTTCTTCCGGACGGAAAGAAACTTACTTACGGATGCTACGATTGCTTCTACTAGAAATACCTGATTGGAAGCCTGAGAAGGTGTATACTGATTTTGAAACGTCCCTCAGTTAATATCCGCGGGTGTTCTTTCATTTTATGCAATGTCTCTGGGAGTGGAGTAGGGTTCAGCATTTTGGTAGGACTACACTAGACAAGGAAAAGTTAGACATCAGACTGTGTGTACGAATGTATGCTGCACTTGCTCTTCTCAAGCCTGAAATTGTTGAAGAAGGCTGGCTGTATATCCACAGGCAAGCACAAGAAGAAGAAAAGCTCGTCGAATTCCTTGACTGCTTCGTGGACCAATGGCTATATGATCCTGAATTGCCACCTGAATTACGGAAGTGCTGCCGGCAACGTCATAGGACGAATAATTCAGTTGAAGGGTGGAACCATGTACTGAACAGTCGGATTGGAAGATCACACCGTAGAGTGAACGACCTCATCAAGTTTCTAAAATCTGAAGCTAAGAAATCTAATCATAAGATTCTGAGGGCGGACTTGAATATAGGAGTGGAAAGGAAAAATCCGAATAGGGAACTGGATAGAAGAATAGCAGGGATTACCGGAAGGTACGAAGAGGACTCTGATGTTGGAACGTTATGACTAATTTGACGGCTATCTCTCGAATACTGGATACTGGCCGCATTTAAGCGACTGCAGCTATCGAGAGAGAGACCGTACTTCAGCGTTGCCTTGGGTGACAGGTGGGTGTTACCCCCTAGTTTAGTTCTTCAAAGCGATTAACCACCCTTCTCCCATATTAGCAGCGTCTCAACCTGGCCCGAGCGCGGTCACCGCCTGTACCGTAAAGCTGTCCTGATGCTAGTTCAACAGGCTACGGCACAACAGAGATAACGACAGTTTTTTTTTTTTTTTTTTTTTAATTTTGGCTTTCGGTCCTATCGACCATTTAGCCAGCTACAGTTTTGTATGTTTTTTATTATTAATTGTGAATTGACTTGATGAATTGAACTTATACATTTAAGAGGAACACAAACCCCTAGCCCCCGAGCCGGAATAGAACACGGTGCCCCTTGAACCAGCACGCTGATAACAATAGTTAATGCAGATACAGCAGGAAACTGCTATGTGAGGGTCGGTGTATTCTATATACGTATAAGTATACAGCTTTCATGTTAAATTTCTAGACCGCGTAAATCACTCAAACCGGAACAATCGAACTTAAATACATGATAACGTCAAGTGAAACTATTCACAATTAAAGACAAACACTTGAAGAATTGCCCGGCGCAAGAACGAGACAGCTCCATTTTTAGTCCATTTCGTTTTAAAAATGCGAGGTAGCATAAAAGAAGAAATCCTAGGCGCAAGAACCAGATTGCCTTAGTGATTAGGTGTATAGAATGGAATATATTGGTTTGTTTCATTGTTTCTGCCGGCGTATGACTGTAGACAGTGTGCCGTTTGCGATCAGTCTCATTTACAATAAGTCCCATTTGCGTCACTCAGAATGCAAGACTAATTTGTCTAATTTGTTTTTGACGTGTTAAGGATTGTCCCATTTGCGATCACTATTATCAGTGTGATCACTCTGAGAGTATAATGACTTACAAACACTCAGATTGCTGTGAGGGAATTGCCTACTGGAGGACTGGTACAGGGAGACAGCCCTCAGGCAAATGCTTGGGCTGTACCTTAATTATGGCCACGGTGGCTTCCTTCCCACTCCTAGCCCTTTCCTGTCCCATCGTCGCCAAAAGACCTGTCTGTGTCGGTGCGACGTAAAGCTACTTGTTAAAAAAACAAGGTACAGTCTCGACATCTCACTATCCCAAGCATTTTTTAACAAATTGTTTTACGTCGCACCGACACAGATAGGTCTTATGGCGACTGTGGGATAGGAAAGGGCTAGAAGTGGGAAGGACCGACCGTTGCCTTAACTAAGGTACAGCCCCATTTGCCCAGTATGAACATGGGAAACCCTGAAAATCATCTTCAGGGCTGTCGACAGTGGGGCCAAGTCCCACTATCTTCCGAATGCAAGCTGATATCTACGTGACCCAAATCGCATATGCTCGGTAAAGCATTTGTCATTCGGTTTTGTAATTTAGTTCTGTGTTGCCTACTCATGCAAAACTCATTAAACGGGCTCCCTTTTGTTGAGTAGTGTTCGAAATTGATTGAAGTATTCATTTTTGCACATTTGATTTCAAAATTTGCGCTATATTTTAAAGTGAAGTTTATCTGCCTTTTATGCTGGACCCTCTGGCTCATACAGTTGGCGGGTTCGGTCCTGGCTCTGTCCGGTGGTACCTATTTAAAGATGCTCAAATCCGTCAATCTCTTACCGGTAGATTTACCGGCACGTAAAGGAACTCGTACAGGACAAAATTCTGGCACCTCGGCGTCTCCGAAAACCATAAAAGTTGTTAGTGGGACGTAGGCATTTTCATCTCCATGGTGTGGATAGTTTGGCCTTGTTTTACGGACGTAAAACCAATAGCATTATTCATTATTTGACCTATATAATCAAGAGTGTTCCCCCATTTACAGTCGAAACTGTTTATGGATATAACGGCGAAATCTGACGGTCTCGTCCAAATCCTATATTAACCAAACCCAAACCCTATGGCATTGCAGCCCTTGAAGGGCCCTGGCCCACCAAGCGACCGCTGCTCAGCCCGAAGGCGTGCAGATTACGAGGTGTCGTGTGGTCAGCATGACGAATCCTCTCGGCCGTTATTCTTGGCTTTCTAGACCGGGGCCGCCATCTCAATTCTAATCACGTAGGCTGAGTGGACCTCGAACCAGCCCTCAGGTCCAGGTAAAAATCCCTGACCTGGCCGAGAATCGAACCCGGCGCCTCCGGGTAAGAGGCAGGCACGCTACCCCGGATAAATGTGTCGGCTATAACGTCCATTGTTGATTTTTGTTCGTTATGCATTTGGGGATTGCTAACAACAATGTTACGCTTATTATTGTAAATTTCAATTTACTCTGCCTATTAAATAGTCAAGGCAATCATCACTGCGAAGACGTCGCAAAGTAAAAGGAAAGTGCTTAATATTGTAGAAAAGTCGCACATAATATTGCGATTAGAAAATGGGGAAACAAAAGTCACCATCGCGAAGGATTTGTGTGTATCACACTGAATGATTTCCACAGTTTCGAAGGTCAGAGAGAAAATTACGTCTCTTTTCGAAGAAAATTATTTTAAAATCAAGCGTGTCACAATATCTGAGCACAAAAATATTGAAGAATCTTAACTTATATTGTTTAAGCAGCAAAGAACAAATAATATGCCGATCAGTGGATTTATTCTTCAAGTGGAAGCCAATGAAACTCTTCAGAGTCATACACCATAAATGAAATGGCGTATGGCTTTTAGTGCCGAGAGTGTCCGAGGACATGTTCGGTTCGCCAGGTGCAGGTCTTTCTATTTGTCGCCCGTAGGTGACCTGCGCGTCATGATGAGGATTAAATGATGATGAAGACGACACATACACCCAGCCCCCGTGGCAGAAAAATTAACCAATGATGGTTAAAATTCCCGATCTTGCCGGGAATCGAACCCGGAACCCCCGTGACCAAAGGCCGGCACGCTAACCATTTAGCCATGGAGCCGGACCCCACTCCACAAATACTGTTCTATAAATGCAGTACTTCTTTCAGTTACTTTTTTTTTTGAAGATTTAATTTAATTCTGTTAATTAACCATGTAAGTGTTCAGCCTAAAACTTACAGATATGGCATTTTTAGCAACAAAACAAGAAAACCGGTTTGTGCGACTATCGGCTATAACGAGCGCTGATTGACGGTCCGTTCGATGTCGTTATAACCGATTTCGACTGTATTATTTTTCGTTAAGTTTGATTGAAATGTAGGGTGTTATATGAGATGAACCCTCTATTATTACAATATATCATAATAGCCTCCTTCGCTCAGACGGCAGCACGTCGGCCTCTCACCGCTGGGTTCCGTGGTTCAAGTCCCGGTTACTCCATGTGAGATTTGTGCTGGACAAAGCGGAGGCGGGACAGGTTTTTCTCCGGGTACTCCTGTTTTTCCTGTCTTCTTTCATTCCAGCAACACTCTCCACTATCATTTAATTTCATCCGTCAGTCATTGATAATTTACCCGGAGGTGTGCCACAGGCTTCGGCAGCCGGCACAATTCCTATCCTCGCCGCTAGATGTGGGCTTCATTCATTCCATCCCTGACCCGGTCATTGACTGGAAAACAAGTTGTAGGTTTTCATTTTCATCTTGGGCACACCACATGCATTAATTTTCTTTGTTCCGCGTGCTAGTGATCTTGACAACATTGTGCTACGGATATTCTTTTAAGGGAAATCCGCAAATGATCCGAGTATCTCTTCGGTTAAATTTCATAGAAGATTTCGAAATATATAGTTAACATAGCTTTGGGAATGAGAGTCTAGAAATGTGGAGAACATTTCAAACCACTTTTTCAGTATGAATTTTCAATTACTCTGATTACCTACTGTTGTCGGAAATGAAGGCAGAAAAAATTAGATGATGTGTACGACAAACCAAACACAAACATGCTGTGAACATCAAAATACGTCATTATAACATGCAAGGTGACGACGGCAACACGCATCTGACTTCATCGGTGCAGCATGTATTCAAAATGTGCACCCTCACCTCGTACGCATTGTTCGCGACGGTCCTGTAGATCAGTGGTATTCAAACCTTTTGGTTGGCGAACCCCCAAAATCCAATGGTTTTACCTTCGTACCCCCCAAGTACGAGTATATTGAGATTATGCCACAAACAACAAACGATTGTTGCTGAATGCCAAATAATATTATCTGTAATAATAATAATAATAATAATAATAATAATAATAATAATAATAATAATCATCTTCCGCGGCTTGTCCCGCTTCCTCAGGGTCCCTGCGCTCACTGAGGCATGAAAGTGTTGTGGCCGGAGATTTAAGGTCGCATGCCCTTCCTTCCAACTGAAAATTCCACCCCAGCAACATCGGGAATAAAACTGCGAATCGCCTGGATCCAAGCAGCTAAGCCGCTACACTATCTCGTTCCTCAATAATAATAATAATAATAATAATAATTGTTCCGAGGTATCTGTGGAACAGCAGAGGTGAAAGAAGGTGCTGGGTGGAATAGGTTTCAACTTACGAAATTAAAGTTAATTTAAAACTTTAACAAAGGTTATATTTTCTTTTCAAGGTAAATAAATAATAGAATATAACGGATACCAAGTAGCAAATCAACCAATTAAGAAAGTACAATTTTAGTTCGTTACAAAATTTGGGCTTCGAGCCCGACACTCACGAACCTTGAGCTATAAGCCCAACTTTACCTATATACCAAGTTCAAACAAAGGGGCAGAAAACCCCAATCATGCCAAGGAGCACTGGCTCCTGATTACCATATTAAGCCTCCTCGAGGCACACAGAAACCAAATTTAAGAAAGAGCAAACCCGCTCTCAAGGTTCAAGCCCATCAAAGGCCACAACAAACTATACTTCAAACTGCCCTCAAGGCATACCAAGAACAGGGGTAATAAATACCCAACCTACTGGCCCTATTCAGTAAAGAAGCAGGTTAATTACATGGCCCAAAATACCAGCTTGACTGGAGGCGTAACTTGCACTCCTAATACACTTTTAAAACCTACTTGGCAGGTAGGCCGCATACACAAGGGCTAATCCCATACTAAAGAGGTGACTTGTATAAGAAGACTTTATTACATTAAAAAAGGAAGAAACTGTTGTGAAAACAAAGTCACCTCAAAACAATAGGGGTGGGAGCTCGAGAGGGTTTAGCACTCTCTATCCCAATTTATAGTTAAAGAGACGAAGTTTTACCAAGTGTCTATTACATTTTAAAGATAGGTTACATGAGAAAAGTTTTCGAACCTGCCCCGAGGGTTAAACTGCTGAGCTAGCGAGAAATGAAATTATTAAATGGCCATTACCTTATGGATGAACTGCTGCCCGATGAAAGAGGCGCTTCCCGCCCCCTGCTACATAATCACACTAGGAGAAATGTTACTGAAGTGGCGAGGAGACCAGAAAATCAGCAGTTTATATACCCTCGTGGAAAATTCGAGACGTTTCATGAATGGTTACAACCCGCCCACAAAATTTTATTGGATAACAGCAAAAACTAATACACCAGACGAAGAAGAAACACCTTATTGGTGGAAAATTAATTACAGAAATTCCTGATTGGCTACATTCAAAACAGGCGGAAAGAAAGGATTATATTGCCAACCTACAACTGACAGAACAAAATTTAGTTAAGACACAACTTATGAATACAAAATTTCTTCAGGAAGGTACATTCCTTTACACCAGAGTGCGATATTAGTTTTGGTAGAGATATCTGTTAGAGAATGTTCAAATTTCTTGATATGGAGCAAACAAATCGAAATAGACACAGTTCAGAATATTTCAAAAAAGGCTTTCACAGCCGCAGATCTTAAAATCACAGGAATAGAACCAGCTTTTGGGTGGTTAGGCCTAACCACCCAAAAGCTGGTTCTATTCCTGTGATTTTACAGTTCAGAATACTTCAAATTTTACGGTAGTGACATCTTCCAAGAAACCTTTGAATTAGTACAGTTTGTTAAAGTTCAGGCGTTCTCCTGTAGAGGAGTTTCAACTGGCGCAATATTTGAATTAGCGGCGTGGAGGTGTACCGCCTGGTACAATAATAATAATAATAATAATAATAATAATAAGCTACTGGATTCCCCTGGACCAAACAAGTGGACAAAGATCTTGCAGAGCTTAATATTAATCAAGCCGCTATTACTGACAGAAATGCATACCGTTTAATGGTCAAGACTAAACCTTTCCTAACATCCCTTACATCAGCTAGACACATAGGAGCCGGGAGTTGGTCAGAAGAGCGCAGGAAAGAATTCAGCAATAAAATGAAGGAATACTGGGCCAACAGGAAGGCTCAAGAGGCCACTAAGAACACAATCCAGTACGCTAAAAGGGGCAGACGACGACAAAAACACAGCTAGAACACAAGCACCGTGGTCCACAGATGGCCTAAACGCAAAGAAAAAAGAAAATAATAATAATAATAATAATAATAATGGTGTGTGGCCTCCGGGGAGGCCTGGTGCAGGTCTTTTGATTTGACGCCCGTAGGCGACCTGGGCTGGTTAAAATTCCCGACTCTGCCGGGAATTGAACCCCTGTGACCAAAGGCCAGCACCCTAACTATTTATCCATGGAGCCGGACAGTTCCTCAATGATAACAATAATGTATTGCATGTAATCGTCACTGGACAAAGGAAACCTACTCCTTCGGAGTAAAGTATACAGAAGAAGCCCAACATTGTGAGGTGAGCAGTGGCCAGAGAACTGTTCCTGGCCAGTGTTGCCAACCCATAAATCTTTTCTCCGCTAAATTTTAGTTCAAAATCCGCTAAATTCCGCTAAATTTCGAACTGAAGAAAATAGGATTTACCAGTCGTTTTAATAAAAGAGATAAACTCAACACTCACCAGTTTCAGAACAGGAATTCATCTTCTTCTCCCCGCACTATATGCTCTGAAGCAGGTGTGCTGGGTTGAGGTCCTGTGGTTTAATAGGAAGCCGCATGGTACTATTCCTTTTCAAAATATATGCTGGCAGTTCACAACAGCAAAGCGCATACGGAATTTTTTTCACTTTCATTACTGTTTTCATTGTTTTTGATAAGTGCGGAAAGAAATAATGTCAGACAATTTCGCATTTATATTTCACTGCCAACAGATGCACCGTCCGTGTTTGGGATCACTGGGAAGCTCAACCAACTAGTCTTTTAAAGTTTAATTATTTAACCACTTTTTACGAAATATCTGACTACATTTCAATCTTTTCTTTCGATATATTGACGTACCAAAAAGAATCTGATGTTAAAAGAAACACGTTATCAAGCACGACACTACCTGGCTCATTGAGAGTACAGTAGCGATTGTAACAAATTCTGACTGAGGCTGTGGGCCAGAGCTGCTCTAGAAAACGAGTGGTAGTACGCAGCATAAGTTCAATACAACGGGAAAAAGTGGGGTAGACTATTATACCATACTGAGTTCTGTATTACCGGTATTTTTTCTTCTGGTGATGAACCTCCAGCTCAGAGTTCGAATGCTACGTTTTTATGTCTTTCCTGTCCTTCTGTGTGGTTTCGAAGGGTGGACGCTTAGCCCTTCATTGGAGAAGCGTATTGAATCTTTTGAAATGTACTTATACAGAAGAATACTCCGAATATCTTGGGTAGTAAAGAAGACAAATGAAGAAGTCCTCAACATCTTGAACAAGAAGAAAGAGCTTCTCATAACCATCAAGGAGCGTAAGCTCAGCTACCTCGGGCACATCATGAGAGGTGAACGGTACGAACTTCTCCGACTGATCATTCAAGGGAAGATTGATGGGAAAAGATCTGTGGGAAGACGGAGAAATTCCTGGCTGAAAGACTTGCGGCGGTGGTATGGACATACGTCGATAGAAATCTTCCGTGCTGCCGTTTCGCGTGTAATCATAATCAATTGGATCGCCAACCTTCGGAGGGAGACGGCGTCATAAGAAGAAGAAGATGATGATGTTGATGATGATGAAAGGTGATGATGTTACCGCTGAATATCGCTAAAAGAAGTTCGAAAATCCGTCAAAAAGTCCGCTGTCCCCAAAATGGAAAATGTATTCGCTGTTCCATTTAAAAGTCCTCCAAATTTGGCGGAAAATCCGCTGAGTTGGCAACACTGTTCCTGGCACTTTCAGTGCTTGGTGATAGCCCAGTTATTCGACCATTGGAGTCTTCTGTTGCCTTCTCAGGCAACAGGACAAGCCCTCACAAGGCAGGTGGAGAGTATAATTATTCATGTAACAATTATATACACTGCTACTGAAGAAGTTAATGAGTTGATTTCGAAACAAGAAATAAACAAAAAAGAGCAATGCAGCATAAGTAAACTTTTTTTTTGCTTTATGTCACGCCGACATAGATTGGTCTTATGGCGGCGATGGGATAGAGAAACCCCATAGATCATTTCCATGTTAAGAAAACAGTATTGCTCTTATGGACCTACAAGGAGTGAACACACCCCCTCTTAGATACCTGCAATTTCTCGTTGATTAGGGGATTTTATGCTGTACTTTGTAATGTATTATGAAAGATAGATAAAAAGGATGAGGCTTTTTTGCCCGTGAGTTATTAAAATAGATACGTAACATTTTGTTTTTCATAAATACATTTGTAGAGAGGAAGTACAATGAACGGAACAGCTATTGCTTCGTTGCCATCCTTCATTTTCCTTCTGTGCTGCTCGGGTACAAGCATCGTGTAGGCCCTGATCCCTCACTCTGTGAACCGTCGGCAGCTCACTTCTGTAGTGAAGTCATCTGCAGTATTTATTTGTTGCGTGTGTGTTTTTAGGCTTTAAATCAGTGTCCAATTGCCTTGTATTGAGTGTGATTTCTTTCTTTAACATTAATACTGTGAGCTTTTGTAGAGTCATCTACGCTATATTTATTTGTTGCGTCGGTTTTCTAGCCTTTATTGCCTGGAGAAATTTATGAAATGCAATTAAATGCATCCCTAACCCCTCGGGCCAATAAACATTATTTGTCTATTTTCTGCCGCAATTTGCCTTACACTTCATTGCTGAGGTTTATTATGTGTCTTAATTTTCCTCTGATTCTCTACAAACAAAAAATAGCCCCTGTAAACTCCCCGTCCCCTTTCGTTCATAAAAATAATTTGTAGCTTAGTTTCTTCCGCTTTTTGTCTTGAACTTAAATACTGAATTTCATAAATTTATGTGCCGCCGTTTTCCCGTGATGCTATTGAGACCAACCGTTCGATATGGCAACCGTGTTGTCATAAGAGCAATACTGTTTTCTTAACATGGAACTGTAGGAGTGGGAAGAATGCGGCCGTGGCCTTAGTTAAGTTACAGCCCCAGCATTTGCCTGGTGTGAAAATGTTAAACCACGGAAAACCATCTTCGGGGCTGCCGACAGTGGGATTCGAACCCACTGTCTCCCGGATGCAAGCTCACAGCTGCGCGACTTTAACCGCACGGCCAACTCGCCCGGTTGTAAACATTTTTACATGGGAGGTTCAAACTGACACATAATTTAGAGTGAATAGTTCGGAAAGGGGACTCTGTAGTGGTAGACAGAAACACTAAATCAAGACTTTTTTTTAAAATGAGCTGACTCAACTCTTTTCTGAACTGCTCACCGAAAGCATGTTAGAAGTTACGATGAATCTACGTACGTACACATTGAGACGACCCCGGTACTCCTAGTGATACACGTACCACACTTTGAGTACCACTGCTGGAGATTGTCAATATGTAAGTGAACACGCGTTGCCGTATGGACACAAAAATGGCTGTTGTTTATATAAATCTGGTGTGTACTAATTTTTCATTCTAAAATTCTGCTTAATAAGAGGAAGAGTATGCATATTTTATTTTTATCAGATATGTAGATTGTGGCATAAGTCCGACTCATTGGCTGAATGGTCAGCATTGAAGCCTGCTGTTCAGGGGGTCCCGGGTTCGATTCCCGACCGGGTCGGCGATTTTAATCGCTTGTGATTAATTATTCTGGCTCGGGGACTAGGTGTTTGTGTTTGTCCCAACACATTCATCTTCATATTCAGACAACGCACTCCACCATCCACCACAGAAACACGCAACAGTGATTACATCCCTCCATATAGGGTTGGTGTCAGGATGTACATCCGGCCGTAAAACAGGGCCAGATCCATATGTGCAACACAGTTCGCACACACGACCCCACAGATGTGGGAAAAGTAGTAGTAGTAGTAGTAGTAGTAGATTATTTTCCTTATGAAAAATGTGTTCTAGATTTTGTATTATTTTTTAGCCCAGGCTGTTTCTTTGTACGATGCCGATGTTTGAAGCCCACAGAGGATAGCATTTAAATCGAGCTTCTCTGTACAAAGTATTAGTAAATTAAAATATTTCACTTCATCCTTGTCCTTGTTTTATCTCGTGATATGCGAGTTCATTTGTAAGGGTTCAGCGTTTCCCCGCAGTCTCTGTGGTAATGTAGCTGATGGCGGACGATCGGTTTGGGGAAGAGTGGTTGTCGCCGGGGGAGTTCGCGAGTGGTTGAAGAACAGGCCCCCTGCGGCCACAGCGGGAGGAGAGGAAGCTTCAGAACTGCTGACTCCCGCTATCTGAAGTGACAGCGACAGGTCTACCTGCCCAGTATTAGCACACCGTGTGTTTTGTACATGGTCGCCTTTCTATTCGTTAACTGCTGGCTCTATCATTGCACAGATTACTGCTGCTAAGCTTGCGATTTTTTTTCCTAGGTGCTTCAAGATCACTGTAACTAAATGCAGTTCTTGTTCTTGGCAGTGCGGAAATACAGGCCTACTGAATATAAGAAGTGACCTTTATCTTTTCTGCACACCGAAACAGTATAACCAACTACTATAGTGTTTATTTAGTTGAACATCTGCAGTTCTTGGTAAGCCTATTTTCAAATCGCTGCGCCTTGCTGTTCTTCATACCCTACATACACAAACATGTACAATCGCGATCACAAGAAGTAGAAAAGGAAACAGATAACGTTTGGGCGAAGATTTTGGCCAACCCTAAGGATGAAAGAGAAGTAACCAAGACAACATCACATGTGTTCTTTTTATTAACAATTTGCTTTACGTCGCACCGACACAGATAGGTTTTATGGCGACGATCGAACAGGAAAGGCCTCGGAGTGGGAAGAAAGCGGCCGTGGCCTTAATTAAGGTAGGCCTACAGCCCCAGCATTTGCCTGCTGTGAAAATAGGAAACCACGGAAAACCATCTTCAGGGCTGCCGACAGTGGGGTTCGAACCCACTATCTCCCGGATGCAAGCTCACAGCTGCGCACCCCGAACCGTACAGCCAACTCGCCCGGTGCATGTATTCGTCCTCCAGGAGTTGTGGCTTGCGACGTTACGCACGCAGAGGCCACTCCCAACTCTATGTTTTCGGGAACTGATTAAGATGTTTCTATTGTTAAACATTCGGGTCATACCAGCTGTTCCTAATCAAGGAAAACAATTAACTGTAATTTAATTGCTATAAAGTGTGCACGATTTAATCCCACCCCAATATATGGCATTTAATTGTTTGATCAGCTCTGACAATAACTTCATAGGAACGGATTTCCAAACGCCCTCCCGTCTCTGATAATCATAATTAGAGCTGGGATTTTTATGTAGTATCAAGCGGCATAATATGTACGTAAATATGTAACAAAAAGCACCAAAATATGTAGCAAAATATGTAGAATGGGCAAAATATGTAATATCATATAATTAATATAAACTTACTATTTTTTCAGTTACAACACACTAAACACGCTTTATATTACATTTTGCAGCACAGTGAACAATTAAGTAATTTTCAAAGTTCTTCGGAGTCATATTATATGAATATATCACACACATATTCAATAGAAACTTATTATTTTCAACGCTCAAAGCACGTTTATTCCTAAAATGTTGTAGCACAGTGAACTATTAAGTATTTTTCCATGTTCTCTGGGGTCATGGAAAGGCGTTTGTCACTTAGGATGTTCTTATATGCAGAGAAAGATCTTTCAACATCACATGATGTAACTGGGGCAAATTTTAGGAGAGGAATTTTCGCTGGAGAAATGTCCTCGGAAGGATCAACGTCATCTCCATTTAGAATTCGGCACACGCTGTGAAATGTTGAATAACCAGGGTTTTTCTTCAACACTTTTTGCAATTTACTCAATACACTTGCACTAGTTTCCCCATGCACAGCACTTAGTTCTTCAATAGCATCCTCTATGATGGCAATAGAATCTTGCAGTGGCAGTCCTGATGTTTCTAGACGTTTGATGGTTTCTGGAAGCCAGCAGAAGTTGCCCCTGATGTAGGTGATTGAGGAGACCACTTTGGAGTCACTAAAGGCAGTTTACCGAGCTCGATAGCTACATTCGCTTAAGTGCGCCCAGTATCCAGTATTCGGGAGATAGTAGGTTCGAACCCCACTGTCGGCAGCCCTGAAAATGGTTTTCCGTGGTTCCCCATTTTCACACCAGGCAACTGCTGGGGCTGTACCTTAATTAAGGCCACAGCCGCTTCCTTCCCACTCCTAGCCCTTTCCTGTCCCATCGTCGCCATAAGACCTATCTGGGTCGGTGCGACGTAAAGCACTAGCATAACCATAATATATAAAGGCAGTTTGTGATTCACTAATAGATACAGCATTTTCAGGATCAAAAGAATCTACCACAGTTTTATAGGATCTAGATGCTCACTATAGAATTTAACTGCTTCTATCCATGTCCCCCACCTCGTTAACACTGGTTCCGGCGGCAGAGGTATCTGTGGCAATTGCTGTTTGTAAGATAGCACTCGTGGAGCTTTTAGAAAAACTTTTTTTGTTGCTGAAATCAATCTATTCACTTGTGGAAACTTAGCTCTAATATCTTCGGCAACACGTTGCAGTCCATGAGCCAAGCATGTAAAATGGAGCATATTGGGATAAAGCACCTTTATAGCAGTTGCAGCCTTAAGCATATATGCTGCAGCATCAGAATGCATCACTAATACCTTTTCCTCTTTCATCTCAGTCAGCCACAGAGCTTTTAATCCATCGTTCACAAATCTCGCAATAGTTGAGTGATTTGTATAGTCTAGCTCTTTACAGTAGATCAAACATGGTTTTGAGGCGCTGTCAGGTTGTAGCTTCCCCACCACAAGATTTGCAATAAATCTACCCTTAGCATCTGTTGTTTCATCAACAGCAACCCATATGAAAGAATTTCCTATATGCTGTCTTATGTTGTGCATTACCTCGTCGTAGCAAACTTGAAGATAATTCTTGCGTAATGTTGATTGGTTAGGAACATGTTGCTTGCAGTATTTTTCCAGAAAAGATGTGAATTCAGGCACT
Organism: Anabrus simplex; assembly: GCF_040414725.1. Lineage (NCBI taxonomy): Eukaryota > Metazoa > Arthropoda > Insecta > Orthoptera > Tettigoniidae > Anabrus > Anabrus simplex. The sequence goes on along the minus strand of NC_090268.1, from coordinate 83,414,924 downwards.
TCAAGTTTATACCATGGAATATTGGCTGCAATCATTGCACTGCATAAGTCTTTATAAAAAGGGTTACTTGAAGGTGAAGGCTGCATCTGTGTTAAAAGGATTTGTTTCTTTTGTAGACCTAACTTTTTTTTTTTTTTTTTTTTTTTTTTTTTTTTTTTTTTTTTTTTTTTTTTTTCGTGCATGTTGCTCAAGCTGGGATTTCATGGAACATGGGATATGTTTGTTGCATGCTTGGCAAATCCCTACTTCGCCATCAGTTGCAAAGGACTCGTCAACTGCAATCCATGATTTTAACTTTGAAGCCAGCGAGGACGCTACTGGTGCCATATTGACTCTAGAGTAAACTGTTCATGAACTATGTTCTTCAGCTGTTCAAAAGAAACTAAAACCTAATTGAGGCATTTCAAAGGAAGACAACTCTAACAACAGATTTGGAAATTCCTAAGTATATAACAAAAGGTCACAGGAATGCGCTTAGAAAAAAATATTCCTGGAAACTCCAACATGAAAGTGGCTAGTTGTAAAGCAATTAACTCTAAAAGGGATGAAAGATTTAAGACTGGCACATGTAAAGTAACATTTTTCCTGCAGCTAATTGGAACCTTTAGGATAACCTATTTCGCAGGGGTCTCTACCTGCACCTATCATCCTCTCAAATACCTGTCACTCATAATTACCTTAATCCCCCTGTTGAGAGAACAGACAACAGCCCCACATTAAGTGTGAAACTTCAATTCAGCAATTTATTATATATGAAAACAGGAAAACGCTAAAATATGTAATTTTATGTAATATCACTAAGAATATGTAGAATACCCAGAGATATAAAAAAATATGTAAAATGAAATTCGGCAATAATAACCCTAATATAGTGCTCTGTGAACATATGACTTTTCCTAGCACCTAAATAGCAAGGAACAAAATATGTAATTGCATAGAAATCCCAGTTCTAATCATAATTATTTAATGCCAGGTTACTTTTACTTTGGTTTTTGAGGAAAAAATTATTATTATTATTATTATTATTATTATTATTAGTAGTAATATTTAACAGGGCCTATATTGACGAAAATAAGGGTCATCCTTTCTTACAGTGGTTGAGCGCGATGCCGTTTGATAATGAAGTCATAGTCGAGACCGCTAACATTTCAGCCAGACCTTGCACACAAGAATTACAAGGAAACTGGAGAATTTTACCCTCTGTGAGTTGACATACACATTACGTCTGTTGCCTTGAAGAAGGCGTGTGGTTCCTTCCTAAATTCCCATCTCCATTCATTGTCGAGCCAGTGGGACGTGTGGGCAGGCGGGGAAGCAAGTACCTTCCCCTCCGCGTGTGTTTCGTTCATGCTAGATATCCTCGTACTTCCGTTTTCTCCATCTCCCCTCACTCTTCAGATGGGTGCTTGTGTTAACGCGTCTGATGGATGTGACCAACGAGAGAGAGTGTGTAAGCAAGTACTGGGTGGTTCTGAAGGCTGTACTGTACTAAATATTTCTGGCCACGAGATGCTAAAGATTTCGAATGTACATTCCAAGATATTATAATTTTTTGAACTACAATGATAAGGTCAATTGTAAGTAACGGATTTTGATATAAGCCCGAAATTACAACGAAATTCATATAAAATGTTCGTTAAGTTAGTTTAATGTGTTAAGGAGGAAAGAACAATAATTTCTCAGATAGATTTACCTATTAGCTTTAATATTCTGGACAATCCCTTAATGGCTTGCCCACATACAGCGAAGGAGATCAGGAAGAGTCCTTTTGAAGTAACATGGCACAAATTTCGTCCACTGTATAGAAAGTTGTTGAATACGTCTAGGGTATAGCCGTGTTAGAATGGTTTTAATACGTAAGTAAATTTCTACGGGATAGTGTTAGTCCTGTGATACATTATCTTACATTTCCTATCAGAGAGTTCAGTAAATTAATATAAGGTGAATCCGTGTGCAAGCTTTTCTACACTTGATGCTCTGATTCCGTTCGCAAGCCTTTAGCTGTTAATGAGACTTTTCTGCTGTAGCTGTAATAAAGTCGAACTATATAGCTAAATTCAACATCGAAAGACAAGCAAGTGTTGCGCAATCTAAATTAACACCAAGATGTCATGAACTAATTAAGGATAACCAGTTTCATCCTTTTCCCAAGGACAGTGAAATTGAGTGCAACTATATCACTGGTTTGTGATAGTAAATAAGCTGTTCTTTGTTTTAAAGAAGATAAATGTTAATAACAGACTTTGTATATTTTCTGAGTAGGCAACATGATTGTGTGTTTTTGAAGAACTGTGAAAATTAAAATCATTGAACATAGTTATTTATAAACATGATATGCTGTAGGCTTTGTGCTTCATTAAATAACTTTTAGATCGTTTCTGCGGTAAGGTGATTTATGAATCGTCTGTCGTCTAAACAGAGCATGCGATGAACAAAAAAATCACAACATCGGAATGAACTCGGAAGTGGAGAAGAGCGCATTAACTGGTGATTGGGACAACTAGAGACATGTTGACATCCTAGTTAACTCGGGCATGGGATTGGAAAGGTTAAGAAGTCTGCTGGGTTCTCAAGGAGATGTTCTAGATGATTGCATAGCACTTGATATGTGTTTGTGAGAACTGTATACCAGTAACTGTGCCCTCCATCGGGAGCTGGCGATTTCCAGTTCGCTAGTTTCTGAAGGCATTCTGTCAAGTCTACGGGTATTCTGACACTTAGCATGTCATTAATGTTCTGAGATTTCGGTTTATCATTATCCGGCCAACAAGCATCACGTTGATAACTTTCGGGATTTTCACACATGTCTGACCAGAATTTTTTATCTATGTGTTGGCTTGGAACTTGCTCTTCTGTTCCCTTCCATTTTGTCAACAGAGATCTTTCTCATTGGTCCGGAAGATCTGTTTCCCTGCCACCTCCTCATACTTTCTCCGTATCTTCGCAGTCTACTAAAAACACTTTCAGTCACGGGATAATAAGCTCTATGACGTCTGTTAGTTTGTCGTGGGTTAACTCCCGTATTTTGAGTTGTTGAATGATTTTTTTTTTTTTTTACTTTTTTCACCAGTCGGTTTGATCTGCTGTTGATCTTTCTGTACCGAGTGAGACGTCCTAAGTTTGCCTTGATGGTCTCCATCTTTTCCTTGATTCTTCTCATCCATTGAGAGTCATTGTCATGAACCCCGCTTAGTTAAGTTTTGCGAGGCCTCTTCTTTAGTCCCAAGGATTTAACAACTGCAATGTCAGAGCACTAGACGACACAATAGAGCCCTTCAAGGGAGTAGCAATCTTGGCTGTACTGGGGTAGTGTGTGCGCATTCAGATGTTCATCGAGTTCTCTCTGTTGTTTATGTACTCCGGGCTTGGGGTGTAGATGTCTAGCTGTCGGATCAGTACCTGTGAATTCAATCCATGCAGTTTTAAAATTGCACTCTAGTTCTTAGAACTTTTGAGAAGTTTCCAGTCTTCTTTAACGATCATGAAGTACTACAGGTGTCACATCGTGGTTCCTTATTTGAGGTTCATCGTCATCGTTTTCTGTGCATAATTCTTTGACGGAGTCGTTCTCGATAGCAGTCAGTACGGTATTGGGGAAACGGTTGTTAGTTATACGATTGCTCTTTTCCGGTCGACCGGATTTTGTTCTGCCACAATGTTGCTAAGATACAGTCTAGCGAACAATAGATGAAATATTTTCCTGTAACCTCTTTAATGTCTTTCCACCTTCGTAGACCAGTAAGAAAAAGCAACACATTACGTGTTAATTCATTGCAGTATACGGCCACGCAATGAGTTGCCTTGCTTTATTGGCATTAGCGGTCAATTGCTCAGGTCCGCCTGTTCACCGATGGTTCGTCTGCTCTCACATCCTGCACCGGCTGGCTCCCTGGCACTCTCCAGGCTAGTGCCCTTTTCTCCGAGCATCTCGTTTTATTTCGTGTCTCAGTCTTTGATTGGTGTACCTTGTATACCTACAGCCAGGTCTGATATTTCACCCGCACCTAACATGGGGTGTTTCAGCCGCTCGCTGCGGGTCAGACGCTGCAAGGGTGGTATCGTTTAAAGGTTTTTCCTCCCCTAGACAGGTTGCCTTCTGTATGGCTAAGGAGTCCTCTCTACCCCATCCTTTGCAGATACTAGTCTCCGGGACAGAGGAACCTGAGGTTGCTGAGGGAAGGGGCGCAACTGCTTGAGTTGGACTTCCTGCTACCCTGAATGTTATTATTATTATTATTATTATTATTATTATTATTATTATTATTATTATTATTATTATTATTATTATTATTATTATTGACCATCTTAAGAAGGGACTTCCCGATTTCCTGCTCGAAGATAGCAGTCTGCGTGTCTAATTTAAACACCAGGAAGAATTCATTTCTAGCCCTAACCTCAAATATCAAGGGATACTAGGTCAATAGACCATGAGACAGAATTTTCCCGATTTAAGCGTACTTTGCTGTTAAACCATGATGTTGTAAATCAAGTAGATAGAGAAGTCGAAGAGATGGAAGAGCAATAAAAATAAGTGTAATTGCAGGGAGAATTGTTCAAATTACTCTTACTTAAGGGAACAACATCATTAACCCTATTTCTATCTTCAAAATACGTGAATTAATAGCTTCTAATACGTCTACGTTCTTGGCAATAATTTGTATGTTTAGTTAATTGACAGCTATTAGATATTCATGAGATTGTTGAACTTAGTCGACTTGATTGACAACTTGTTTAACTACTTATACCTGCCCCAGTACTGAATATTTGTATACTTAATGGAAGCTAGAGATGTAGCAAAACTTCGCGAAGACGCTAGATTCTTGTAGCGCAAAATGAGTAAGCCGTGTGCAGAGAATGGGCGAGGACAGATTGTCGATTGAAGTCTTGCATCCGGATTAGCGGAGAAGGGGAAGATTCGATCACTAATGATCTTAAGGAATAGGATTTGAAGTTGGCTGAAGCAAGAAGTGGCAGGGGGTGGTGGTAATGAGGCACTAAAGTACTGAAGAGGGAACTCGGGCTGTAATGGTGGAAAAGTAGGACTGTGTAAGAACTGTGTTCAAAATAACTGCATAAAAATGAGACGAACAGCTGTTGAGGCACATGCATTGTAATTTGTAAAGCGCTTTTTTTCATTGTGTGATGTACTATTTCAGTATGGCTTAGACTATAAGAAAAAGTAGAAGGCAGTTGTACACCTTGCTGCTGACTTAGCGGTTTTAATCGCGATCCATTCACACCCGCGATCACTTCAAGGCTTATGGCTACTGTGGGGTCTTAACTGCGTTCGGCATTAATTGCCGTAGTTTATTTTGAACTTATCTTTCATATTTCCCTCGTTTGATTTTCTAATCCAAATGTGGTGGGTGATGGGGGGGGGGGGGTACTTAAGGGGACGAAGGTATATACCCCAGACTTTTAAGTGTCCGTAGTCGTCTTCTTTTCATGGCCTTTCTCTTCAACGTATGTCTTCGGACACTCCCAGCACTAAAAGTCATACGCCATTTCATTTCTTCAACGTAACACTGTCATTCTTTGTAGTTTGGTGTTGCTGTTTGTGGCAACGAGACTCGCATACCCCTTGTATGTAAAGAAAATATCATAGTCACAGAAATGCGCCTTCTTTTAAGGACACACCGCAAAGTATTAAAAAACAGAGCTTTACGTTGAGATCATTCGGCATATAATTGGTTTTGCCATTCTTTTACACGAACTGTTACACAAATCGCTGCTCCGTACTAATTTAGAAATTTGATGGTTACTGTTCAATACAGACAGATACTGCTATAATACTCGATTTGTCTTCCTTATAATTCGAACCGGCTAAAAGAAAGTTGTTTATAACCCACCTTGTTTATGACTTATGGATGAAATAAATCAGACTACTTTTCCAGGCTCTCGCGATTTGTCAAGTTGTATTTCTGAATTTTGGAAATCCTTAGAGGTCTTTAATATCCTCTTTCGAATGGCTTGACCTCCCTCTGTGATATATATTTTTTTAATGTTCAGAAACTATCATTCTTGTAAAATCAGATAACTTTATTTTCCTTCTATCTGCCTATCTTTGGAATTTCACCTTCAGGAACCGATATTCAGGCAGGTAATCTGTCTTTGTTCTGTTATTCGAATCTTGGTTTTACTGTCTGAATGGTTTTGGGTTATTCATATGGTGGCAAAATTTTACGTTTATCTTTGTGCTTAAAATTGAAACGAAGTCGTGCCGAAATATAAAATTACTTTTAAAATTTAATTTTTTTAAAAATCTGTTTCAAATTAGAAGTAATACGAGAGAAAATCGAATGAGGCCCCTTTTTTATAATTTCTGTATCGTGTGCCTCCATTTTATTGCTCAAATTAAATTTCACTCTGATGTTAGTGAACAAAGCTAAAGCGCCGTTGTTTCCCTTGACTGGTTTGTTGGCTGCTTGCCAAAATATGAAACTTTTTTTTCTGTAATTAACGTTTTATTTTATCCTCTTCGATGTGAGTGTAACGGAAGTGTGGCTGCGTCGTTCATACATTCTAGCATAGCTGTCGTCGGTTTGGTGGTGTAACACCACATCGTTAAAATGTTCCATTGCCTACAATACAGTTTCTGGATGTCCTACTTTACAAAATACGGTGTTCATTACGTTGACGAGGAGAGTAGTATGGGCAACTGATGGACGCAGAGCTCAATTTCTAACAAAGAAATATATATCATTGTATATTGTGTACGATTTCTTTCGCTATAACACCGATCTCTTTTGTTGTTAAATTTTCCGGATATGAACTGTCTCGAATCTGTGTGTCTAATTTGGTGCGTTAGAGTTTAAGAAGAAAGAATGTCGTGATTTTAATTTTGAACTATCCTGCATTATTATTATTTTCTGTTAATTAGTCTCTCTTATACTTAAACGCTCTCCGGCTCCGTGGCTAAATAGTTAGCGGGCTGGCCTTTGGTCACAAGGGTCCCGGGTTCGATTCCCGGCGGGTCGGGAATTTTAACCATCATTGGTTAATTTCGTCGGCACGGGGGCTGGGTGTATGTGTGCTCTTCATCATCATTTCATTCTCATCACGACGCGCAGGTCGCCTACGGGGGTCGAATCAAAAGACCTGCACCTGGCGAGCCGAACTTGTCCTCGGACACTCCCGCCACTAAAAGCCATACGCCATTTCATTTCATTCGTATACGCTCTGGTATTTCTGTTTGGACGCAGATGTATGTATTAAGGACTCTTGTTACAGTATAATAACGTAAACATATTCGCGTCAAATTTACATTTATATATCATATATCATTTAATTTTCTCGTATAAAACCATGTTTCAGTTGCGAAGGTTTTGCCGTTAGTCATAGCATAGTGTTGGTCCTTACCTCCTAAAAAAATATTTTCGGAGCATGGATAGGAAGTAAATCGAAACGGGTGAGAATAAATATAATTAAACTTATTCTACAAACCGTTTGAGCACCTGCACAGCAGTTATTTCCAGAGCAAACCTTTTTAGTTATGTGTAAATTTTGGTTGATGAATTACGAACTCTGGGAGTAGTTTCATTAGTGAATTCAAGCTGCTGCTGTTGTGAAAGATTATTATTATTATTATTATTATTATTATTATTATTATTATTATTATTATTATTATTATTATTATTGCGGGTTTACCTGTGGACCAGCAGAGATGAAAGAAGGTGCCGGGGTGAATGGGTCTAACTACAATATCAAAGTTAATTTAAAACATTAACAAATGATATATTTTTTGAATTTAAAAAAAATCAACAAATAACAGTTACAATTAGCAAATTTGGAACAAGTCAAGGAAAACACAATACAGTAAATTCCACAAGTCCTTGGCTTTAAGCCCCTCGTTTTACACTTCCTGAGCTCTCAGCTCAACTTTACAAAGAGTACAATTTTAATGCAAGGGCAGAACTCCCCTAATACGTGGAGCACTTCTCAATTTCAATATCAAGCCTCCCAGAGGCATTCATTAATCTGACAAAACTTTGAAAAAGAGCTAACAGGCTCTCAGTTTTCCAAGCCTATTCAAGGCAGCACTAAATTACAAATCCTGGCCTCTGAAGGCACAACTTACAATAGAATAAAAAGATAATACAAGGGTATTTACTACCCAACCTATGGGGCCTTCATGTAAACGGAAAAACGATTAACTAAATGGCCCGAACACAAAATGAATGGAGGCGAAAGCTTGCACTCCTTGAAATGAATTCTTAAACCCTAAAGGGCACTAGGAAGATGACACAGGGGCAATTCCCAAACTATGGAGGTGACTCGTATAAGAATAAATTAAGACATTACCGTAAGGAAGAAAACCAGTTGCAAACGTAGTCACCTCAAACCAATATGAAGGGGAGCTCGAGACGGTACATCACTCTCTATCCCCGATTTACAGTTAAAGATTTTATGAAGTCTTTACATGAGCCGAAAGGAGATTTACATTTTAAAGTTGGTTACATAGGTAAAGTTTCGAACCTTTCCCTCTGGTAAAACTGCAGAGCTAGCAAGAGATAAAGATGTTAAGTGGCCATACCTTGTCGGTATACTGCTGCCTGATGAAAGAGGCACCTCCCGCCTCCTGTTTGACACACACACTAAGTTAGATGACGATCAATAAGCCAAGAGACGAGAAAATCCGCAGTTTATAAATCCTCGGGGAAAGTTCGAGACCTTTCACGAATAAACCAGCCCCACCCTCTTAATTTTATTGGTCAGTTCAAAAGTTACACTCAAAGTTGAAGAAGAAATACGGGATTGGTTGGAAATTAATTACAAAAATTAGCGATTGGCTGGATCCAAAACTGGCGGAAGGAAAAGATAAATGTTGCCAACCCAAAAATAAATTAACATCAATTAGTAAAAAAAAAAAACTTATGAATACAAAACGTCTTTGAATCAAAGTTCATCCACTTCGCACCGGGGTGCATAATCATAGTTTTTTAGCAGTGACCTCTGTTAAAGAAAGTCCAAACTTCCTGATGAATGGTAAACACGTAGAATTTCATACAGTACATGAAACTTCACAATAAGAAAATTACGTCAAATTACTGTAGTGACATCTTCTGAGTAAAGGTTTAAGGAGGTCTAGTTTCAAGTTCACTGTTTCTCCAGTAGAGTTCTTCTTTTAAGCGCAAGATTTAAATGTGCGGCGTAGAGGTGTACCTCCCGGTACAATTATTATTATTATTATTATTATTATTATTATTATTATTATTATTATTATTATTGTTGTTACGGGGTTTCCCGTGGAACGCAGAGAGGAAAGAAGGTGCCGGGGTGAATGGGTCTAACTACAATGTCAAGAATAGAATTTAAAACTTAAACTGAAGGTTATATTTTCAGAACTTTAAACTTAACAATCTTTTCATACCAATATTACAGGTACAAGTAGCAATCATTAAACCAGATTGGGAAAAATCCAAGATTCAGAACCTTAACACTTTGGGCTTTAAGCCCCTAGCTTTACATTTCCTGAGCTACAAGCTCAAATTTGCCAAGAGCACAAATTTATTCAAGGGCAGAAATCACCTAATTCATGGAGCACTTGCTCCAGAGGCACTCGTTACAATCACATATTTGAAAAAGTGCTAACAGGCTCGGTTTCTCACTGCCTACTCAAGGCAACATTACATCACTCTCTGGTCTCTCAAACCACCATCTACGAAATTGAACTTACTTTTACAGGGGTATTAAATACCCAACCTACTGGGCATTCGTGGAATAAGAATAACAGGTTAAGTTAATGGCCCGAACACAAAATGAATGGAGGCGTATACTTGCACTCCTAGATATGAACACCAAAACTAAGGGGCTCTAGGCCTATGAAACAGGGCCTATTCCAAAATACTGAGGTGACTCGTATATAAATTACATTAACATATTACAGTAGGAAAAACAGTTAGACAAAAACGTAGTCACCTCAAACCAAGAAGAAGGGGAGCTCAAGAGGGTAATTCATTCTCTATCCCCGATTTACAGTTAAAGATTTTATGAAGTTTTTGTATTAGCCGGCAGAAAGTTACATTTTTAGAAAAGTAGGTTACATGGTTAACGATTCGGACTTTTCCCTCGGGTTAAACTGCGGAGTTGGCTAGAAAGAAAGAAAGAAAGAAAGAAAGAAAGAAAGAAAGAAAGAAAAAAAGAAAGAAAGAAAGAAGGAAAGATGTTATGTGGCCATTACCTTGTAGATGTACTGCTGACCGATGAAAGAGGCCGCCCGCCTCCTGCTTTGACATATACACTTAGTAAGATGACGATCAATTGGCCAAGAGACGAGAAAAGCCGCAGTTTATAAACCCTCAGGGAAGGTTCGAGATCATTCAAGATGAATCAGGACTCGCTCTCTTGATTTTATTGGTTAAACACAAGGTGAAGAAGAAATACGGGATTGGTTGGAAATTAATTACATAAATTAGGGATTGGCTAGGTTCAAAACTGGCGGAAATAAAAGGAAGAATTGCCATCCCAAAAATAAATGAACATCAATCAGTTACGAAAAACCTAGAAATACAAAACTTATTTAAATCATAAGTTCTTTCACCTCGCACCAGGGTACATGATCATAGTTTTTGTAGTGTCATCTGTGGAAAAAATGTCCAAACTTCTTGATGAATGGCAAACAAAACAAGGAGAAATTCACTCAGGTTATGCAACTGCATAATAACAAGATTACATAATATTTTAGTGGTGACATCATCTTATTAAAGTTCCAAGTTGGTGTAGTTTCATTTTCACTCATTTGCCAATAGAGGAGTTCATTTAGGCGCTGAATTTGAATGCGCGGCGTTGGGGTGTACCTTCTGGTACAATTATTATTATTATTATTATTATTATTATTGTTACGGAGATATCCGTGGTAGGTAGAGGTGAAAGAAGGTGCGGGTGTGAATGGGTTTCAAGCTACGAAATTAACGTGCAATGTAAAATTAATTTAAAATTTAACTAGGTTATATTTTTTTTTCAAAAACAAGAGATAACAATCATAACAGGTACAGAGTAGCAAAAATGTAGGTACAATATTACTGGATTCGGGCTCAGTGCCCTTACTTCATAACTCTTGGGCAATCAGCCCCGCCTTACTCCAAAAAATTTTAGCCAAGGGGCAGAAAACCCCATTCATGCCCAGGAGCACTGGCTCCAAACATTACACATAAAGCCTGCACGAGGCATACAGAAACAAATTTCAAAGAGCGATCCGCTCTCAAAATTGTAAGCCTATCACAAGGCCACACCAAACTCTACCTTCAAGCTGTCCTCTAAGGACGTATTCACAGGGGTAAAATACCCAACCTACGGAGGTCTATTACATGAAAAGAAGGTTGATTACATGACCTCTAAAATAACAATTTGAGAGGAGGCGAACTTGCACTCCTAATACACTTTGTTTTTAAAACCTAATCTGGCTCTGGGCCACTAACGCAAGGGCTAATCCCATACTACAGAGGTGACTTAGAGAAGAACACTTTACATTACATAAACGAAGAATAGTTTGAGAAAATAAGTTCACCTCAAAACAAATGTGAGTGGGAGCTCGAGAGGGTTAGCACTCTCTATCCCAATATGTAGCTTTACAAGAAAAAGATGAAAAGAGTAATTACATTTTAGGAGAAGGTTACATGATGGAAATGCTTCGAACCCGCCGCGAGTGTTAAACTGCCGACCTAGCAAGAAAGGAAGTTATTAATAGGCCATTACCTGGTGTTGAACGGCTGAAGAAGAAAGAGGCGCTTCCCGCCTCCTGCTATGTACTTAATACACTGAAAGATGGAACAGAAGTGGCCCGGAGACCCCAAAATCAGCAGTTTAAATACTCTCGCGGAAGTTTCTAGGCGTTAGGGGAATGAAAACACCCGCCCACAATGTTTTTATAGGATAGGACCCCGCAACAGATACAAGTTGGGGGAAGATACACCAGATTGGTCAGAAATTACTAAAAGAAATTCGGGATTGGATAAATCTAAAACAAGGGGAAAAAGGGGGGTATACAGCCAACTTAAACAATAACAGAAAGAAATTTAACAAGAAACAAACTTTTGAAATAAAAATTTCTCCAACAAAATAGTTCTTTGACTCCGCACTAGGGTGCGCTCTTGTTGATCTTCAGTAGTGTCCTCTAGAAGAGAAAGTTCACACTTCTTACTTCAAGCGAAACAAAAACACATCAAAAGTGACACAGTTCAAAAACTCAAAATTTTCCACGTGGTGACATCTTCTGAGAAAGTAGAGAATTAATAGAATAGATAAAGTTCAACCTTCCTCCAGAAGAGGAGTTTCAACTGGCGCAACTTTTAAATAAACGGTGTAGAGGTGTACCGCCCGGTACAGACCTCCCCCCCCAAAAGTTCCTCCAGGGGTGACACATGAAATCAGTTTGAAACAAAGTCCAAGTAATGATGTTGATACGAAGATAGATAGCAGAAGCATTTACAAGATTTCTTAATTCAGTTTCAAAATGTTGTTGTTGCAGGTGAATGAAAGTCTTTATGTTTGTAGAATTTGAATTTCTGAAGATAAACTTTTAATACTTAAAGGTGAAGAAACATTTTGCAATGTCCACCAAATATTGTTGTTGAATTCCCAAGTGTAGTTATTGCTTATGGTGACTGTCCATGTAGTTGATGTAGATTGAGTCGGATGGCCAGACCGGCCGTTGCAGCTTGCGTCCAACGGAGGCCGCTCGGACCCCTCAAGTACCCTGAGATACCGCTCGCCCGCACTATGAGGGGAGCAGAGGTGTTGAAGTACGCCGCGCCCGCGGTGAACAGATACAGGCTGCGGGCATGTAGCAGGTCGTGCGCCGCACATCAGCCTTGGCCGGGAGGAGAGCTCCGGCTCGCCGTGCACATGTCGTCCTCGCTGGAGAGGAGGGGGCCCATCCCCCTCCCCAGTCGCTGCACGGCGCTGCGCGGCTGCGGGGGCGCTGAAACATTAAAGCTAGGCGGCAGAATTGTGTTGGACTATCATCTTCTTTGAGGGTACAGGCTTGTGGAGAGGTTGAGGGGCCAGCGGCGTGTAGATATCCATGGCATTTACTATTATGAAGCCACAGTGTAAGGTGGAGCAGGAGACGGGAGCGTGGTAATGGCCGTGGCAAGAACAGGATGGCAGTTTAACGGGTCGGGGCAGGTTTTACACAAGGCTTACATCTAAAACCAAAATATTACAGAAGGGGCAGAATGCCTTAAAAGTGAAACTCAAAAAAAAAAAAATATATAACCTTCATATCCTTTCAAAATAATATGAAGCAAGTTAACACAGCAATTACACCGGTTTCACCTGGGACAGGTGAACTCTAAATATCCTCTCGGTGGCTGGATTACTTAGCAATAAGGTAACCGGCGTAAGAAAATCGAGAATGATACAAGGCCCATGAAATCTGGGGGCAAGCTTGCCCGCGGGAGCAATAAGGTAACCGGCGTAAGAAAATCGAGAATGATACAAGGCCCATGAAATCTGGGGGCAAGCTTGCCCGCGGGAACAAAATTTTTGACCATAACCTGGTCACCTACCTTCAAAGTGGTGGGTCTCCGTCCACGATCATACCTTTCCCTAACCTTTTCATGAGACACTTTAAGATTGGCTTTAGCCTTCTTCCAAAGATCTTTAATGTTATCCGGATCTATTGTCTCGGGTAGAATGTCATTCAAAGACCAGAGGTTAGAGAGCGGCGAGTTGGGAACAAACTTGAACATCAAAGAAGCTGGAGTAAACTTGTGAGATTCATGAACCGCCGAATTCAAAGCAAAAGCTATCCAATGCAGGGACGTGTCCCACCTGGAAGGATCTTCATGATGATAGGCAATGAGTGCGGACCTGAGATTACGGTTAACCCGTTCAGCCAGAGATGGTTGAGGGTAATAAGCAGAAGTAGTTACATGAGAGATGGACAAGTCAAAACAGAATTTACGAAATAAATTTGATGTGAACGCCTTAGCATTATCAGATACAATATATTGACACGGACCAAAAGAAGCAAAAATAGAATTTAAGCAAGTAATGGTTGACTGAGTGGTAGCCAGCTTAGTCGGAAATAACCAGGAAAATCTTGTAAAACCATCTACACACACAAAGATGAACTTGTTGGCATTGCCCTTTGACTGGGGGAAGGGTCCCACATAATCAATATACAGGCGTTCCATGGGGCGCGACGCTTGATGAGAAGACAAAAGGCCTACTTTAGTGGACATGGTGGGTTTACTGATCAAACAAGATTTACAAGCTTTTACGAGTTCCCGAATTTCACCGTCCATACCTTTCCATGTGAACATTTCACGAATCTTTTCACGAGTTTTAAAGATTCCAAGATGCCCCCCCAATGGGGTCTCATGATAGTATTTGAAGATCATAGGTACAAGAACCGCTGGAACAACAACTTTCATCAACTTATCATGCCTCGAAGGGCAACATAGAACACCATTCCTCAGAACATAAGGGACAGCATGTTCCCCAGAAGAAAGGGTTTCCATTATCGGAGCCAGCGTAGGATCTTCACGTTGGTATTTCTCGATATCCCTAAAGAGCATGGGAGCATCGGTTAGGATGGCATTAACCTCGGATAGTATGGACTCGGAAGGTGATGAACTGTCGACCGGTTCATGGGTCTCGACCTCGTTTGAAAACATACGGCTGAGTCCATCAGCCACAACATTTTCGGTACCTCTGATATGCCTGACATCGAATTGGAAGGCGGAAATACGGATGGCCCAACGGGCTATACGACCAGTACGACGCGGTCTACCTAAGACCCAGCTTAAGGCTTGGTTATCTGTCTCCAGGTCGAATTTGACATGTTCCAGATAGAGACGGAACTTTTCTAAGGCGAATAAGACTGCTAACCCTTCGAGCTCATAGATGGAATACTTGGCTTCTTGAGCCGATAGAGTCCTAGATGCATAGGCGATGGGACGCCTCCCTAGTTCAGTCTCTTGAAGAAGGACTGCAGCTACAGCTGACGACGACGCGTCCGTTTGGACGATGAATTTCTTCGAGAAATCAGGCATAGCAAGTACAGGGGCATTACAGAGAGCTAATTTAAGATCTTCGAAAGCGGCTTGTTGAGAAGGTCCCCACTCGAATTTGATGCCTTTCCTACGAAGAAGGTTTAAGGGCGCCGCTCTATTAGCGAAGTTAGGAATAAACTTCCTGAAGAAATTCACCATACCAATGAATCTAGCGATACCTTTGATGTCCTTAGGAGGTTTAAAATCACGGATGGCCTGTGTTCTAGAATGATCGACAGCTACCCCATCGGGTGACACAATATGCCCTAGGAATGACATAGAGGGCTTAGCAAAGGCAACCTTGGACAACTTGACAGTTAACCCAGCCTTACGAAGGCGATTCAGAACTTCTCGCAGATGATCTAGATGTTCTTCAAAAGTCTCGGAAAATACGACGACATCATCCAAGTAGTGATATAAGTACTCAAATTTGATGTCGGAAAAGACCCTATCTAGTAGCCTAGTGAGCACAGCTGCCCCCGTGGGGAGCCCGAAAGGCACGCGGTTGTATTCGTATAAGTTCCAGTCCGTGGCAAACGCTGTAAGATGTTTAGACTCTTCGGCAAGGGGAATTTGATTATAGGCCTGATTCAAGTCCAAGATGGTGAAGAACTTGGCCTTACGAAACCATGAAAAGCAAGAATGAAGGTCGGGAAGGGGCACAGATTGCAACACCACCTTCCGATTGAGAGCCCTGTAATCAATGACAGGCCTGAAGCCTCCTTGGGGTTTCGGGACTAGAAAAATAGGCGAAGAATACGCTGACTTAGAGGGCCTAATAATACCATCCTTCAACATCTGATCGATGATTTCTTTCAGAGCCTTCATTTTAGGTGGAGATAGCCTATACGGTGGAAAACGGACAGGAATCGAATCCGTGACCTCAATTTTGTATTCAATAAGGTCAGTAACACCAAGAGTATCAGAGAACACCTCGGGAAACGACTGACACAGTTTCCGAATACTATCAGCCTGCTCCTCAGGTAGATGTCTAAGGTCTAACAACATCTCATCCTGGGTAGGCGAAATAGATGAACATGATACAGAATTACACTTTAACAAGGGAATTCTACAATTGGACGCAAATTTGAATGTGCACGACCTACTCTGGAGATCGAGCACAAGACCAGTGTGAGAAATGAAGTCCGCTCCCAATATGATGGGGCAAGACAAGTGCTTAGCCACAAACAGTTTGATTTTCCATGTAAATTTAAAAATACGAATTTTGACCAGTACGGAACCTAGAATTTCTAATGGCGATGAATTAGCCGAAACATATTGAATAAGAGCTGAGACATGGTCAGGTAGTTTACAAACAGATTTCAATTTAGAATACCATTCAGCCGAAATAATCGAACAAACACTGCCTGAATCTAAGAGAGCTGTTATAGGCTCGTTATTTAACTCAATCTTAAGAAAAGGAACAGGTGCGGGGGTATCCGCCGCAATCCTAAGACATTCTTTAGGGCATTCAAAAGATGAATTTGAAGGCTGATTGTTCTCTGCATTTACAACCTGTTTACTAGGGGCTGAGTCTCGGGAAGATGGATTAGTCGACTCAGCCGATGCCACTAGTCACTTTTTATTATTGGCATAGGTGGAATTTGCACCAGAAGTTGAGCAGGAGGGGGTGCTATTTGAGTTTGGGCAATTTTTGGCGATATGTGAGAAGGCCCCACACTTAAAACAGCCTTGTGATGAACCAGCTCCATTATTTGCCCTACTAGACTTGATCAGAGGACACTTATTGCGCAGATGGTCAGGCGACCCACAAGCATAACATTTACGAGGGGTGACTGATCGGCGAGGTGGAAGCCGAGTATTACTAAAAGAAGGCGGGGGTTCTTTTGCCACGCGCAAGGAATCGGCATACCTAACTCCTTCCGCAGAGACGGCTAATGCTTCCAGTTCAGAGAAGGTTTGCGGGCACGCCGCGAAACACAAATATGACCTGTAGGGTGGTGAAATCCCTTCGATAATAGCTTGCACGATCTGATCCTCAGGGAAGTGGAGAGCAAACACCCTAGTATAAAACTTAATATCTTGGATGAAGTCTGCCAGGTTTTCATCCAAGCGCTGTACCCGATAATAGTATTTCTGAATAAGAGATGACCTCGCGCGGGCAGGAATAAAATTTGCAAGCAGGTGTGCATGGAAATCTTCGATAGATGACTGTTCAGCTATGGCTCTTACTATTTTATCTGAGAGAACCCCAATAGCATAAGGATAGATAATTTGCAAAATTTGACATGGGGAAAGAGAAAACACAAGGGCATGGTCCTGAAATTCCACTAGAAATCTTAAAAATGAAATTACGTCACTGGTGGTATTAACGGAAAACTTGGATATACCTCTGAGCAACATTGCCAATGGATGAGGCAAGCTGCTAAACCCGGGCGACATAGTAGGTAAGGAAGTTAATTCAGCACGTACATTGTTCAACGATGTGCGGCGTTCAGACTCGTTGTCCAATGGGGCAGAGATAGTTTGAGCAGCAACGGTTATCCTATTGCCTTCTCCCTTAGCAGGTTCTTCCTCACTACTTACATTCACTATGGTGGGCTGATCAGATTTGGGAGGAACTTCCCCAGTTAACAATTGAGTGACTTTACTAGACAATTCAGAGAGTTTCAAGGAGCGTATTAGCTTGCTTCCTCTGAACGTCATTCACCTTCAGAGACAACAGATCATTAACTCTATTTGAAAAGTGATATAATCTGCCTTGCACACGCTTAATTTGGTTAGGAGACGGATCATTTTCATCAAAAAAACTAACTACGGAAGCTAGCCCAGTAATATTCTCCGTGATCGTGGAAAGAGAGTCGTCAATTTCTTTCTCTCCCAAATTGGGGATGGAAATGGGCAAATCAAGGGACTCTCTAAGCTTGTTAGTGTCTATTGCAACCGTGCCTCCAGATTGAACGTTTCTGATAGTTAACTCGTATATCAACTCATCTTTGCGCAAATAGTTAAGGAGGAGAACATCGCGAGGGCCGGACATGATGACAGAACAATTTAAAAAAAAACTCAAAAAATTCCAGCAACTGAGAAAATTGTTAGAGTTCGAATTAAAGCAATGTTTAGCCGTCAAAAGGGGCTAAATTGAGACCCATTCAACCATGCTCTGCTACCACTTGTTACGGAGATATCCGTGGTAGGTAGAGGTGAAAGAAGGTGCGGGTGTGAATGGGTTTCAAGCTACGAAATTAACGTGCAATGTAAAATTAATTTAAAATTTAACTAGGTTATATTTTCTTTTCAAAAACAAGAGATAACAATCATAACAGGTACAGAGTAGCAAAAATGTAGGTACAATATTACTGGATTCGGGCTCAGTGCCCTTACTTCATAACTCTTGGGCAATCAGCCCCGCCTTACTCCAAAAAATTTTAGCCAAGGGGCAGAAAACCCCATTCATGCCCAGGAGCACTGGCTCCAAACATTACACATAAAGCCTGCACGAGGCATACAGAAACAAATTTCAAAGAGCGATCCGCTCTCAAAATTGTAAGCCTATCACAAGGCCACACCAAACTCTACCTTCAAGCTGTCCTCTAAGGACGTATTCACAGGGGTAAAATACCCAACCTACGGAGGTCTATTACATGAAAAGAAGGTTGATTACATGACCTCTAAAATAACAATTTGAGAGGAGGCGAACTTGCACTCCTAATACACTTTGTTTTTAAAACCTAATCTGGCTCTGGGCCACTAACGCAAGGGCTAATCCCATACTACAGAGGTGACTTAGAGAAGAACACTTTACATTACATAAACGAAGAATAGTTTGAGAAAATAAGTTCACCTCAAAACAAATGTGAGTGGGAGCTCGAGAGGGTTAGCACTCTCTATCCCAATATGTAGCTTTACAAGAAAAAGATGAAAAGAGTAATTACATTTTAGGAGAAGGTTACATGATGGAAATGCTTCGAACCCGCCGCGAGTGTTAAACTGCCGACCTAGCAAGAAAGGAAGTTATTAATAGGCCATTACCTGGTGTTGAACGGCTGAAGAAGAAAGAGGCGCTTCCCGCCTCCTGCTATGTACTTAATACACTGAAAGATGGAACAGAAGTGGCCCGGAGACCCCAAAATCAGCAGTTTAAATACTCTCGCGGAAGTTTCTAGGCGTTAGGGGAATGAAAACACCCGCCCACAATGTTTTTATAGGATAGGACCCCGCAACAGATACAAGTTGGGGGAAGATACACCAGATTGGTCAGAAATTACTAAAAGAAATTCGGGATTGGATAAATCTAAAACAAGGGGAAAAAGAGGGGTATACAGCCAACTTAAACAATAACAGAAAGAAATTTAACAAGAAACAAACTTTTGAAATAAAAATTTCTCCAACAAAATAGTTCTTTGACTCCGCACTAGGGTGCGCTCTTGTTGATCTTCAGTAGTGTCCTCTAGAAGAGAAAGTTCACACTTCTTACTTCAAGCGAAACAAAAACACATCAAAAGTGACACAGTTCAAAAACTCAAAATTTTCCACGTGGTGACATCTTCTGAGAAAGTAGAGAATTAATAGAATAGATAAAGTTCAACCTTCCTCCAGAAGAGGAGTTTCAACTGGCGCAACTTTTAAATAAACGGTGTAGAGGTGTACCGCCCGGTACAATTATTATTATTATTATTATTATTATTATTATTATTATTATTATTATTATTATTATTATTATTATTATTATTATTGTACCGGGAGGTACACCTCTACGCCGCACTTTTAAATCTTGCGCCAATAAAACCTCTTCTACAGGAAAAACTCTGAACTTAAAACTGGACCCACTTGTAAATTTTCTCAGAAAATGTCGCTACCGTAATTTTTTTAATGGTGAAATCTCCTGAATTGTGTGAAATTCTACTTGTTTTTTGTTTTCCATTCATCAAGAAGTCTGGACATTCTCTCATAGAGGTCACTACAAAAACTATGATCATGCACCCTGGTGCGAAGTGAAAGAATCTTTCAGAAGTAATTTTCTTCTCATAAGTTTTTCCTTTCATTCATTCATTTTTGGGTTGGCATTATTTATCCTTTCTTTCCGCTTGTTTTGAATTTAACCAATCAAGAATTTCTGTAATTAATTTCCTACCAATCACAGGCTTCTTCGATTTGGTGTGTAATTATAACCTACCCAATAAAATTGAGTGGGTGTGGCTGTTTTATCCATGAAAGGTCTCGAACTTTCCCCGAGGGTTTATAAACTGCTGATTTTCACGTCTCTTGGCCATTTGATCAACGTCTATCTAAGTGTGTGGATGTGAAGCAGGAGTCGGGTTGCGCCTCTTTCATCAGGCAGCAGGTCTTCAGCAAGGTAATGGCCGTTTAACATCTTATTTCTTGCTAGCTCAGCAGTTTAACCCGCGGGAAAGGTCCGAAACTTTAATATGTAACCTTTTTCTCTAAAATGTAAGTTCTGGTGGCTTATGTAAAAACTTATAAAATCTGTAACTGTAATTCGGGGATAGAGAGTGATTTACCCTCTCGCGCTCCCCTTCATTTTGGTTTTGAGGTGACTACGTTTTGGTAACTGATTTTCTTCCCTTCCTTAATGTTTTAAATTTCTTTCTTAGCCGGGTCACCTCCATAGTTTGGGAATAGTCCCTGTTTCATCGGCCTAGTGCCTGTTAGGTTTTAAGAAGCTGCATAGAGGAGTGCAAGTATTCGCCTCCTTTCATCTTGTGCTTGTGCCATTTATTTAACTGTTATTTCTTTTACACGAAGATCCTGTGGGTTGGGTACAAGATACCCCCGTTTCATTTTGTAAGTGGTGCCTTAATGGTAAGTAATTGTAAAGTCTACTATTGCCTTGAATAGGCTTGAAAAACTGAGAGCGTGTCAGCTCTTTTCGTGTGTTGTAAAAGTGCTTCTGGGAGGCCTGATATTGTAATTGGGAGCAAACGCTCCATGTATCAGGGGTTTTCTGCCTTTTTGAACTAATTGTTGCTTGGTTAAAGTTGAACTAGGAGCTCAAAAGTTGTAAAGCTAGGGGCTGGTAGCCCAAGGATGTCTAGGATTTGAAATCTTGGATTTTTTTAAGCCTTGTTTTTTTAATTGCTATACCGTGGTTATACCACCTAGTGACAACTTGTTAAATTTTGTTATTCTTGCTTGTTAAAACTCAGAAAATATAGCCTTTGTTAAAGTTTTAATTTAACTTTGAGTTGGTAGTTAGACCCATTCACCCCGGCACCTGCTTTCACCTCTGCTGATCCACCAAACCACGGTAACAGTTATTATTATTATTATTATTATTATTATTATTATTATTATTATTATTATTATTATTATTATTATTATTATTATTATTATTATTATTATTATTATTATTTGTTCAGGCTAGTGACATCACGAATGTAATACTGTATCTGCGAATATGTATAACTTTTTGATTTACATCCTGTGTAACATTCGTACATTCGTGTCTGTAATAGTAAAATTGATTGTTTGGGACAGAGAGAGAGAGAGAGAGAGAGAGAGAGAGAGTGAGAGTGTGTTGACGTTTTTGGGACCAAAAAAAAAGAAGCTGTCTCATTTCTGAAAACTGCCGGACTGTGCGATTCAGACAGTAAACGTTGTCCTTCTGAGCCCAAGTTGGTGGGTTCGATTCCCGCACAATTCGGTGGTATTTTAGTAATATTAAAAATAATATTAATCTTCTTCTTATCGTCCCTTCTACCGCTTTCCCACATTTGTGGAGTCGCGGGTGCGAACTGTGTCGCACATTTGGATTTGGCCATGTTTTCCTGATGCCAACCCAATATGTAATAATAATAATTGTATGCGGAGTGGCCGAGCGTGTTAACGCGCTATGGCTGTGGAGCAAAAGCTTTGCATACGGGAAACGCGTGGATTCGAACCACCGTTGTCTTTGCTGAGATTGGTTTTCTGTGGTTTCCCATTTTCACTTCTAGAGGCAGCTGTCGGGACAGTTCCTATTCGTAGGCCACAGCCGATTCCTTCCACCTCAGTAGTAGGGTTGGACGGGTTCTAAAACAATGGGAGTTCAATCAGCATTTTCCCACGAGGTCATTGACCCCTAGTAGTGTGCCCATGCCTGTTCTGACCCGAGGTCATTGACCCCTAGTATGGTAGTAGTGCAGTGCTGATTCGCGGATTTTGCATAAGAGAGCAAGCCTAATCTCACAGACGCCATCTTGGAAAGGCCTAACCTCACTTTTAGGCCAGATGCACTTCCCGACGCGGATTTTGCATAAGAGAGGAAGCCTACCCTCATGGTCGCCATCTTGGTGGAACCTAAACTCGCTTTTACGGGTAGATGCCCTTCCCGACGCCATCTTGAGTAGTAGGGCAATGCGGCTTCTCGCGACGCCATCTTGAGTAGTAGGGCATGTGTATTCGCATAAGAGAGCCTCATGGAGAGGGCCTAGCCTCACTTTTACGATTAGATGCCCTTCCCGACGTCATCTTGTGTAGTAGGGCAATGGGGATTCTCGCGACGCCATCTTGAGTAGTAGAGGAATGGGGGATTCGTATTAGAGAGCATGCCTAACCATATGGATGGGCCTAACTATACAGGAATTAGTTTTATGGTCAGATGCCTTTCCCGACACCATCTTGAGTAGTAGGGCAATGTGGCTTCTCACGACGCCATCTTGAGTAGTTGGGCAATGTGGCTTCTCACGACGCCATCTTGAGTAGTTGGGCAATGTGGATTCGCTTAAGAGAGCAAGCCTAACCTCACGCAGGAGGCTATCCTCACTTTTACGGCTAGATGCTCTTTCCGTCCCCATCGTGTATAGTAAGGCAATGGGGCGAATTTTGCCGACGCCATCTTGAGTAGTAGGGCAATGGGGATTCGCATAAGAGAGCACACCTAACCTCTTGGAAGGCCCTAACTACACAGGACGTAGTTTTAGGGTCATGTGCCCTCCCCGACGCTATTTTGGACGTGTCTAACTAAACAGGGCACAATTTTACGGTCAGATGACCTTGCCGTAGCCATGCGAATTCCCCATTCCCCTACTACTCAAGATGGCGTCGGGAAGGACATCTAGCCGTTAAAGTGAGGTGTGGCCCCTCCAAGATGGCGACTGTGAGGTTATGCTTGCTCTCTTATACAAAATCCGCTTCGGGAAAGGCATCTGGCCGTAAAAGTGAGGTTATACCCCTCCAATATGGCGTCTGTGAGGTTAGGCTTGCTATCTTATGCTAAATCCGCGAATCGGCATTGCACTACTACTATGCTCTACTAGGCCTCAATGATCTTGGGTCAGAACCACATAGGTACACTACTACGGTTCAATGACTTCGTGGGAAAATGCTGATTCAGCTCCCATTGTTTTAGAACCCGCCCAGTCCTACTACTCACCTCCTTACCCAATTTCATTTACCAACATTCATTTACCTTCTCAACTGAGGTAGGTGCTAGGAAGGGCGTCCGGCCATAAAAATTGTTATACAAAATCATCTCGCCTCATCCCCAACACCGTATCAATAAACGGTTCTAAGGGACATCTAGCCGTTAAATACAATAATAATCGTATAACCTCAGCTACCATCTGCAGGCATTTTAATTTAATGCCATCTAGGCTGCCTGCGCGTGAATTTCGTCGTTCCATTTTACTCTACCAGATGACAGAGTAAGCCGAATCGTTCTTGGGTGATCTATGGCTGTGTTTTATTTTGTGTGCTTAAAACCGGTTCCTTTCCACCCCTAGCCCTTTCCTGTTCCATCGTCGCCATAAAACCTATCTGTGTCGGCGCGACGTAAAGCAACTTGTAAAGAGAGGAAACATGGCTTACCCAAAGTTAAAACAAAAGGAAATACGCGTTTTCATTCACGAGAGACAGGAAATGCTAATACGTAGACCTAATATTGCTTCCAAATCTAGCCAATGGAGTGATCGCATTTGACAGCCTCGTGTCGGTTGATTTGCTGGCTCGTAGGGGAACTCTTGTGGGATAAAATTCTGGCTCCTTGGCGTCTCCGATTACCTTAAAAGTCGGTAGTGGAACGTAAAACCAAGATTTATTTATTTATTTATTTATTTATTTATTTATTTATTTATTTATTTATTTATTTATTTATTTATTTATTCCTTTTTACAGTGGCGAAGTTAGGGCTCGAGGCCCCTTCTGATATTATTATTATTATTATTATTATTATTATTATTATTATTATTATTATTATTGAAAATCCACAGCCTGTTTCCAGTCATTCGACCGGGTCAGGAACGTAATGAACGAAGCCACCGTCTAGCGGCGAGGATAGGAATTGTGCCGGCTGCCGAAGCCTGTCGCACTCCTCTGGGGCAATGATTAATGACTGACAGATGAAATGAAATGATATTGAAGAGTGTTGCTGGAATGAAAGACGACAGGGAAAACCGGAGTACCCAGAACCTGTCCCGCCTCCGCTTTGCAGCACAAATCACACATGGAGTGTCCGGGATTTGAACCACGGAACCCAATGTTGAGAGGCCGGCGCGCTGCCGCCTGAGCCACGGAGGCCCTTTTTATTTTTATTATTATTATTATTATTATTATTATTATTATTATTATTATTATTATTAAGAGTAAGAGAATTCCCATTATAGAACTTCTCTTAGAAGTCATCCCATTGGCTGGATTTGGAAGCAAAATTCTATCTCTCTTGTGAATGAATTCAGGTTTCCTTTTCGTTTTGATTTGCGTAAGCCACATTTCCTCTTCCTCAGACAAGGCGTGGCGAGCAGTAAATAACCACGATTCTCCTGGCAGTTAAATAATATAATTTTCTTCTCTTTTTGTTGATATCATTTGAAGTCCTTTTTGCCGCAGCTAGTAAAGGTTAAACAGGTTGGCAGTTGCTCTACAAGAGCATGTCAGACAGTACGTAGAATGGCACCGAAGCAGACAGACGAAGTTGTCCCCGAAGATCGCGCACTGACGGCTTGTGCTCGACATGGTAGAGTGCATATTCCCCAAGATACACTAGTAGCAGGTAGTCGGTATACAGACAAACGTGTCCTTTGAGTTTCGCCGCTTGCTGAGTGCCTGCTTCCCATATTCTCTGCTTTCCATCGACTTTCACCCCCTTTTTCCTTTCCTTCATTTTTTTTTCTTCTGCCACTTGATAGAATAGGGGTCCTATTATAGAAAAAAGAAAGAAAGGGTCATGATTCCATTTTCCCTTATACTATATCAGGAAGCATTCATATAAATGTTGTCTGTACTGTACCAAGATTTTCTACATTTCATTTTTACACCAGCTACGTAACGTGCACTTTGTCAGCTGACACAGTTCACGGTGCTCAATTATTATGGCTGGACTGAATGGCTCAGAAGGTAGAAGCGCCGGCCTAATGAGTCCAACTTGACGGGTTCAATCCCATCTCAGTCTAGTGATACTTAACGTTGTTCAATTAGTCACGTAAAGCATACACTAATAACAAGACAACTCGACGTCTCCTAAAACCGTCAAGGTTGTTAGTGGGACCAGTAGCAGCTCCGTACTCCTGTCGTTGAAAGGATTTCACTACTCGGGTACTGTTATACCTCGGTCTTGTCCGGACTCTTGAAATTTGCTGTCGTTCTTCGCCGAAGAAAAACAGTCTTCTGACAGAACATATGATTGTTTGTCTGGTGGTTTAACGTCGCAGTAACACACTGACATTTTTCGGCAACGCAAGTATGGGAAAGGGCTAGGACTCGGAAAGTAGTGCAGCCCCAGCATTTTCCTGGTGTGAAAATACAAAACCACGGAAAGCCATCTTCTGACCCGCCATCTCCCGAATGCAAGCTCACATCTACGGCCAGCTCGCTCGGTACAAGAGTAAAATGTCGCCTTGACCGAAGTCTCAGTCCCTTCATGACTCGACAATGTGTGAGCTGCTGAGGTATGAGTGGTGCTGACTAATGACTAGAGCAAGGAATTTAAGATGCAAAATGTTGGTTAAAAAGGTGCCGAAAAAGATCGGAAAAGGCGCAAATTTTAAATGTAAATATGCATACAAACATCACCAAAACCAATTTTACATCATATATAAGGACACAAAATTGCCCGCCTGGTGGCCGTAAAGTTAAGGCGTTGAAGTCTAAACGGTCTGACACCGAGGTTAGCCGGTTCGTGTCCCGTTGGTCGAAAAAATTTTCACCATCAGAATGTTGACCGGCAGGGTAGGGAAGGTGGTGGTATACAATTTTTTACCGGGCGAGTTGGCCGTGCGATTAGGGGCGCGCAGCTGTGAGCTCGCATCCGGGAGATAGTGGGTTCGAATCGCACTGTCAGCAGCCCTGAAGATGGTTTTCCGCGGTTTCCCATTTCCACACCAGGCAAATGCTGGAGCTGTACCTTAAGGAAGGCCACGGCCGCTTCTTTCCCATTCCTAGGCCTTTCCTGTCTCATCGTCGCTATAAGACATCGCTGTATCGATGCGACGTAAAGCAAATAGCAAAAAAAAAAAAAAAAAAAAAAAAAGTATGCAATTTCCAATTACCGGTACAAGATTGCGTGCCAAAAGCCTGGATTAAATTCCAAACCTCTCCGCAGTGCTCATATGGAGTAAGGGCATATGACGCTATTGATTGTGATTCGTTCGTCGGATGGGGACGTTAAGCTTTGAGCAGACCCCTTGGTGCTATTCGACAGGATTAGGCTATGTGCCGGCACCGGGTTTCACCCTCTCCCTTCCTACTATCATATATCACGTCATTCATTTCATCTCATTAACTTCTCTTATGAGGTTATCGTCAGGAAGGGCATCCCGTCATAAAAACCCGCTACGACAGATTCATTTCAACTCACCTCATACCCGACCCCGTAGAGAAACAGGACAAGGTTTGGACAAACATATAAGGACACCAAATTCATTCATGCTATCATGTATTACAAATCTGCCTAAAACAAGTCGCAGAACACAATGTTATTAAAAATAACCAGTCCAAAAAACTGCTGCCTACTAGTTCAACAAGCACAGGTTGGTACTTCAGCTCCCGATTTAGTGCAGTATAGGGAGCTTACGATCCTAGAGGCGAATTGAGGATGTAGATAAAACCAAACTTTACACACGAAACGTTCGGTTTTTCTTGTTTAATTTCCTTAGGAATAAAATGCGGCAAAGGATACAGAACTGTATTAAACAAGTGGGAAAAGGTGCTAATATTAGGAAAAGATGCAAAAAGGTGCTTGCATCGAGAAAAGGTGCAAATAAGTGCAACTAAAACACAGTTAGGAGTGTTCCTGTTATGTTTTCTTTGCAAGACAAGCTAATTTGGGAATGTTAATGGTGGAAAGGAATTAAGGTGCAGCCCCTAAAATTCCTAGCTCTGCTAATGACTGACATTCAGATCACGGGCCGGTCCTGGTGCATTAGATCTCTTTTGTCCAGTGATGAAAACAATGGCCTTTCGGGCTGCTATTTGAGGATCCAACCAGCTTTCGGGTTCACGACCTAGCAGATATCTTATTTTTCCAAATTTGGCTTCACTTGGAGAGCCGTGAATATATATTTTAGGAGGTTTCTTAGCAGGTTTTAAAAAGTTTTTGATTGATTTTCGGCAAGAACTTGCCACTTTTTTATTCAACCTGTTGGCAATACTGCACGTGCTCCTCATTTCGCCAACATAAGCGCCAGTGACAGGTATGGCTGCTAGTTTTCATCCTATAATTTTCAAAATGTGCGAAACGTGACAATGTAAAGTAAAATTCGTGATAGCAAAGTGAAATAAAACCATACCTCATGTGTTACGGCTCAGAATCTCCAAGAAGATGTACTGTAGCCCTTCGATAACATGATGGAGGTCTGGTCGGTAAGAGGATAGAGGCCAGATAGAATATCGGACAGAGCGAAGGAGGATGAAGGGGAAGCTTTATACTTCGGCATGCGGTAGATGTATTGAATGTGGATTAGAGCGAGCCATTGAGCCAGCAAATAACATCTGCAGCATGCACACACACTGCTTGGTCATGGCAAACGAATTGCTTGGCTGGCAAGTCTGCTGCGAGAGAAACCACTTTATATTTCAAGTAGCCAAGCGGGAAGTGAGGTGAGCGAAGAGAATTGTCGGCACCTTCACCTTCAATGCGTAAAGTTGGTTGTTAATACAAATCTTTCTCTCTGACTTCTGAACTTAGCACCTTTTCCGTGCGACGAGTAAGTATTAAGAAAATATTCAGTGATTCTATCATGTCGTTGAGTTTCTCGTCAAAATAGTAATCGACCTCTTAATCTTTTTTGCTTGTTTGTAGGTGAAGTTCTTCCTTTCCGTTGCGGAAGTAATAAAAATATATATTTCCAAAATTCAGCCCAGATATGTATCTATAAGGGAGCATACCTGCCCAGTTTTTTGGTTTGTCTGTAAAATTTATGGAAAGCATTGTATTTTACGACTTTACGGATGAACCACAATATTTTACGAATTTCAGTGGAAACTTGCATTTTGAAATCCCGCCAAAATATACAGTAGTAACGCAGGTGGCCAATGGAAGGTGATTATATCTCGAAGGGAGACGTATTTCAATACATTCGAGAATCGCCCTGAAGTAGCAATCGTTCGACAGTCGTTTCTTCCATTTCTTTCTTGCATTCTTTTTGTAGAGTTATGTTGGCTATTTTGGTTATCTCACACAGCAATACCGAATATGAACATGTGTTCAGTATGGTCTTAGGGAATGACTGAATTCAGATCGTCCATCTCCAACGGAACTGTGGATTCAGTTTAGGTTCTGAAAGTCACGAAACTCGGGTGTACATGCTTCCAGGATACTTACAGAGCAGAATTTTTAACGAAGGCTGAGAGAGCTGCTTCGGAAATGTTACGCATCCCAAACCATGGTGAAGTATGTGTATATGAGAATTATAAATCTGAGACACTGTGGTGTATAGTAGCATAATATATTACATATCATGTAATGTAGTGGACCTTATTTGTTCCTATGTTTTTATACAGGGTGTATCAGAGCTATACCGACAAAACATAAAATGAGGGGTGCCCTTCGTGTTATGTTAGAACGATGGTGCAATCGGATTGGCGCAGAAAATGTTTCATTTTCTAGAAAATGAGGATAATTTGTTAATTCGGGGCGCGCGATTCAAATTGACGAACTTGCCGCCGTACCTGCTATGCCAGCGAGCCAGCAGCTGCCTGTCGCTGTGTGGCAGAAAAGGGAAGGGAAGGGAAGGGAAGGGAAGGGAAGGGAAGGGAAGGGAAGGGAAGGGAAGGGAAGTGGGAAATGGGAGAGGGAGATAATGCTGGTGTGAATGCACAAGTTTTTCGTTCGTTTCGGGTAGTCGCTTCCCAGCCCCAGCAGGCGTGTACAGTTTGTTCTGCACAAATAGACTAATATGCGAACCCTGTAGAAAGAGAAGGTGAACTTTTACCAAGAAGACAGGCAGCTTTCCCGGTTGTTCGCGACGCACCACACGTCCTGAACAGAGTCCAAAGGTCACTACTGCACCGTTGTGAACGTGCATCGAAGTAGGAGGGGTGGGGGTGGCGGCACATTGAACATCTACTGTAATCATACCATTGAGCGTATTGTTTCCTTCGTTCAGTATTTCATTCCATTTACAATGGTGTGAATGAAGGAATACACAACCGTGGGGTGGTAGCGTTCCGTCTTCGAGCATGTTTAATAATAAAGAATGTCCGGTTCCAATGCTAAATGGTTAGCGTACTGGCCTTTGGTCACAGGGGTCCCGGGTTCGATTCCCTGATATTTTTTTCGGTAAAGTTCTGGTGCACCCTGTATAATATGTATATTTGACTTCGTTGGTATCTATGGCTGTGATACTGTATCTGATGATGATGACTAAATAAGACATTAAGCTTCTGCATTATGTAACGTTTAATTACCGTAGTTCGGTTTTACTGTGCCTCGGTTTATGCCGTACGTTATTTTGCTGCTGTTGAACATTTTTACTAATTCCACAAAGATGACATGTATAAAGAACAGATAATATCGGAGTCGTCGTGTGGTATTGTCTTGCGACTGGTTTGCCCCTGTCATATTCTTTTCCGTTTGACTCGGTCTTGAGCAGCATGTTTCGTCTCTTCATAGATTAACAATCCGGCGTTCACAAGGAAGGTCTTCACGAAAGTCTTTCGTGGTGTTCCTCGGAGGCGCTCGTCTATACATCATTCCATGATAAGAAACCAGTATTGCTCTTATGACAACAGGGTTGCCATATCGAACGGTTCTGCTCAATAGTATCACAATCGTATGCGACTCGAACGAGAAAACTTGTGCACACTCGTCGAGCATTATCTCTGTCTCCATCATACACCCCACTTCCCCTCCCTCCCCTTCTCTACCCTGAAGCACAGCAGCGGCTTGTGCTCTGGCATAGCAAATACAAATTTCTGAAATTCAGTATTGAAGTTCAAGACAAAAAGCGGAAGAAACTAAGTTACAAATAATTTTCATTTACTAAAGGGGACGGGGGTTTACAGGGGCTATTTTTGGTTTGTACAGAATCAGACGTAAATCACGATACATAAAAAGCCGCAGCATGAAGTGTAAGGCAAATTGCGACAGAAAATAGACAAATAATGTTTATGGGCTCGAGGAGTGAGGGATTCATTTAATTGCATTTCATAAATTTCTCCAGGCAATAAAGGCTAGAAAACCGACGCAACAAATAAATACTGCAGATGACTTCACAACAGAAGTGAGCAGCCGACGGCTCACAGAGTGAGGGACTACACGATGCTTGTACCTGAGCAGCACAGAAGGAAAATGAAGAAAGGCAACAAAGCGATAGCTGTTCCCGTCATTGTACTTCCTCTCTACAGATGTATTTATGAAAAAGAAAATGCTATGTATTTTTTTTAGTAACTTAGGGACAAAAATGCCTCATCCTTTTTATCTATCTTTCATAATACATTACAAAGTACAGTATAATTTCCCTTAATCACGAGAAATTACAGGTATCTAAGAGGGGATGTGTTCACTTCTTGTAGGTTCATAAGAGCCTTACTGCTTCCTTAACGTGGAATGACCTATAGTATTTTGTCTTCTGTCACTTCAGTCATCAAACTACTATGACGAACCAGCCATATGAGCTGTCACTTCATAATTTAACTGATCAGCTGCCTGGTTTCTTGCATAATATGTAATACCTCTGCACTGTAATGGAATATCTAGATCGTGTTTATGAACTGGTCTGTTTCTAAAAGACTTGTGCAACATAAAACTTGTTATTTTGGAGATATTTGTAAGTTAAGATTAAATTGTTTGATTTTTCCCCCACTGACTTTCGATGCTTTTTTCTCCCTGTTTTCTAAGTATATTTCAACTTCTTTTCCGAACACACGCCTTCCTTTCTCTGCGATTAAAAGTCTGCTTTTGGATATAGCGGTAATTTTTACCGATATTATACGATATGACTGCAGGTATTCTGGGCTGATTTCTCTCAGAATTTCTACACCACACTCCAGATGTGTGTACATAATAGTTTTTATAAACTATTGGGGGTACCTATCCCATTGTTAGATCCAAATAAATAGTTTGACACAAACACAACACAGATTAGCGGACTGCCTAGTCTCTCATGTATCTCGAAATGATGACTAGAAACGTGTCAGTTTCCCTATATGGATGAAGAACTTGCACATTTTCCCTCTCTAACTCTCAACTACGAACCGTGATTATCAAATAGTAGCTCCACTGCCCATCGGCGACGGGTTGTTGAACAACTTACAACTTAATATTAGCAACTGCAGTTTATACATCTCATATGCGCTGTTTCGTATTGACACCAATATCATACAGTATCTTCGAAAGGAAATGATTCTGGTTCCACCTTATTCAGTACCAATCAGGTTCTTAAAATCTTTATTATTATTATTATTATTATTATTATTATTATTATTATTATTATTATTATTATTATTATTATTATTATTATGTGCGTATGGACCCAATGGATCACGCAAAGCTCTAACGATTCTGTTTTCTGAGTTGCCAAACAGGTCTCTTCCTTTCTCCGTGGATCCTTTTTCGTTCTTCTGTCCACTTTGCTCAAGTCTTCTTTTTCACTTCGTTCCCTGGTTGCACTTTCCATCCATTAATTTATTTCCTGTAGAGGTTTCTGTCCGCGGTGTCATTTGAGTTAATCTGGGCTTTTTCCAGATCCTTCTTCATTTCCAGTACCCATGGTATATTTTTTAGATGTTCAATGTAGGGGAGAATCTTGTGTGTCAGTCTACTTGCCGGCAGTCTGCGAACGTGCCCATAAAATTTCAGATGTCTTTTGCGGATGTCTGCTGCAATGTTGGAAAGCTCTTCTGTCACTTTGCGTGACCTCAGTCTATATCCATCTTCTGTTTTTCGGGGGCCGAGAATTTTCCTCAGGATTCTTCTTTCTTCTTTTAAAATGTTTTCTAGGTCACCTTTCCCATTTAGTGTAAGGGTCTCGCTGGCATATAAGATTTCGGGCTTGATTACTGTATTATAGTGTCTGATCTTTGCATGGCGGGACAAGCACTTTTTATTGTATATGTTGTGAACCCTACCGTAGGCTTTCCGAAATGTTTGGAAGCGAGTTTTCTGGGCAGCCTTTTCGCCTCCCGTTGGTTCAAGTATTTCTCCCAAGTAGTTGAAGTGTGGTACTCGGTTGATTTGCCCATATGTCGTGTTCAAATTTTGGATGTCAAGTTTTGGGCAGAAGAACGTGGTCTTTTCAAAGGAAATTTGTAGGCCAACCTTTCCAGCACATTCACTAAGGGTTTGTTTAACGGCTGTGACTACATCATCTGTTAGTATGACAAGGTCATCTGCAAAAGCGAGGCATGATATCTCAATACCGTCTTTGGGTCGTCCTAGTCGTATGGGGCGCCAGTGTCCCATGTCTTGCAATGCCTTCTCCCACTCGCTGATGACTTTGTCTAGGACGAGGTTGAAAAGAAGCGGAGATAAGCCGTCACCTTGTCGGACGCCAGTTTTAATCGGGAATGGTTCAGAGATCTCACCCATGAATTTAACTTTGGAGATAGTGTCGGTGACTGTTCCCTTGATGAGGTTGAGGGTCTTGGAATCAAGCCCCAGTTCCTGAAGAATAACGAAGAGGGACTGTCGATGAACCTCGTACGCTTTCCTGAAGTCAACAAAAATGCAGATGACCAGTTTGTTCCTCAATGCGTTGTATTTTAGTGTTGCCTTCAAGTTGAATATTTGTTCTGCACACGAGCAACCAGGGCGGAAGCTTGCTTGATATTCGCCAATACGTTGTTCAAGTTGTTCTTGCGTTCTCTTCAAGGCAGGCTGAAAGAATTTTGTATGCCACTTAGAGAAGAGAAATGCCTCTGTAATTGTTCACGTCAGTCTTAACTCCCTTTTTGTGTAATGGGTGGATGAGGGCGCACTTCCAATCCTGAGATAATTCTTCCGCTTGCCAGATATCTGTAATGATTTTAGTAAGTTCCTTGAGGGAATCTTGTGAGGGGCTCTGGACAGTTGAGGAGAGTGCTAGTTCCTGACAATTTTCCTGATTACTGAGTGCAAGTTTTCCATCAGATCTTTTGAAAACCAGGTTTTGAGGAGCATACCCACGGACTTGTCCTCCGTATTCCCTGTAGAAATCTCGTACGTTGTAGTTACGAAAGTTATCTTCAATCGAGTCCAGTTGTTGCTTCAAGTGTTTTCTCTTGACCTGCCTGATAATTTTGGCTACTCGTTTTCTAGTTTCATTAAAATATGTTTGGTTTTCTGGTGATTTCTTGCTGTTGTATTTCTGGAATGCTTCTTTTCGTTCCTTCGAGGCACGTTCACATTCAGAATTCCACCAAGGGTATTTAGTATTCTTTTTCAGGGGAATTTGCTCTCGAGTGTTCTGAATGATTTTATTGCGGAATTTCTCCCATGTGCCTGCACGTTCCCTTTCCCATACTTCTTGCAGATTAGTGTTTCCAATCTGTGTCGCGTCAAACTTCGGTATGTGTGACCTCTTATGATGAATTTTCTTCGGGGTGATTTTTACCTTTATTCTCACTAGGTAGTGATCGGAATCGACGTTTGCTCCTCGGCGTACCTGTACATCGTGTACCTCTCTCTGCATGGGATGAGAGATGGCAATGTGATCGATTTGAATTATTATTATTATTATTATTATTATTATCATTATTATTATTATTATTATTATTATTATTATTATTATTATTATTATTATTACAGTAAAACTTGCTCAAAGCGGAATCGTAAGGGACTGAAATATTTTTCCGAATCAGACAGTTTTCCGCATTACACAAAACATTGGGATATTTGGCCTTAAAACAGTAAACAGTAATTTTAAATATTACTTAGAACTTACTTGTGTTTGCCTACTAATTATGGTCGGTCATTCAGATTGATATACGTAGTACAGTAGTACACTGATTTGTTAATTATTATTA
Source organism: Anabrus simplex (assembly GCF_040414725.1). Lineage (NCBI taxonomy): Eukaryota > Metazoa > Arthropoda > Insecta > Orthoptera > Tettigoniidae > Anabrus > Anabrus simplex. Next base: position 83,380,587 of record NC_090268.1, on the reverse strand, counting down.
CTGCGCTTTATTATTACTTGCAGAATGATACACAGGATATCATTTTGGCACTCTAACAACGCTATATTATACTATTTCAGAACACTGGATATACGCTTCTTAAACTTATTTCCATGACAAAACTCTATACAGTACTTCACAACACTAAGCTTTCTTCCAGAGATCAAACAAAGAAACTGATTTTCTCTTCTTTCTAATAGTGTCTTTCTGAATGCAGTCCTGAGCTGAGTACATTAGTTCAAGAAGATCGGGAAGAGTTAGATGTAATAGCAAATTGTTTTACGTTACAAAAGCACTGTGGGATTTTTCGTGGATTCGGATCTTGTTTTGACCTCCATCTTCTTGTTCATCCCCTTCTTCAGTCACCACCTCTTTCTCGAGCTTTCCCACTGCTGATTCGAAAATCTGATGTGTCGTAAGTTGTTCATCATTTCGAATGAAGTTGTCTGGCTCGCAGGGAACTTTTCTTGCTTGACAGAAGTTGAATATTTGCCGATGCATTTTCAAGCATCTCATTCGTTCCACCATTCGTATTATCACTCTCTCCAAACACGTGCGCCAGTTTGTCCAAACAGTTCCTAATATTTTTCGCATTGTACAAGTAGATTTTAAAGAATTCTTTCATTTCTCGTTTGCGTTTCCGCGTTGAGTAGATTCCGCATTATACAAAAGTTATAGCGTTATAACGCTGTACGCATCGCCGTAGTAGACAAGTTTCCGCTTTATTCAAGTTCCGCTTTGAGTACGTTTTACTGTATTATTATTATTATTATTATTATTATTATTATTATTATTATTATTATTATTATTATTATTTTAGTTTGTTTGGCCCACCTGAGGACCACGGTGCTTGTGCTTTAGCTGTCTTGTTTTCGATGGTTGCTGCTTATGGCTGCTACTTTCTTCTTGGTACCTTGACCTTTTCTATTGGCCCAGCAATCCTTCATTCTCTGGCTGAACTCTATTTTGCGTTGCTCACACCATTCCCTGGTCTCATTGTGCTTAGATTCTGTAAGGGGTGTTAGGAAGGGTCTGGTTTCGATAGCTGAACGGTAGTTGCTTCTGTTAATTACGATGACATTGTTAATATTAAGTTCTGCCAGATCCTTCTCTACCTGCTGGATCCAAAGCGATCCAGTAGCTTTACCCTTGCTGGCTATTTTGAAGATTTTATAGCCTATGGGAATCCATTCCATACGGGTGTCCGTACAAAGCAAGCCGTTTTCTTCTGATGGCATCTGTGAGTTTTTCTTGGTGTTAGTAGGGTTCACGGTTCCATCTGATAGGATAGCGTGTACTGAATCCCATCTACCCCAGCGTTGCTGGGGTAAAGAACTTTGTATCAACATTTTCTAATTATTCCTTAGAACGCTTTTTATAATGTTTAAAAAATTGCGAACATCTAAGTCAAGCCAAGTACAGCTGTCTCGACAATCCGCTCGCACTACCGCACTTCAGCTTCTCCAGCTATAAAAATAGCTGGGTTTCCTTGCCGATGCGATAGAGAGCTACCTCCAGCGAAATTTAAGGTCGCTTGGGTGACGCATACACTTGAAGCTTCCTCGAGGTGAAGCTGTGGCCCCTCCCCCGACAACAATTTACGGCGACAGGCCACCTAGCTTAGGTAAGGTGTGTTAGTTTTAGTACTTGACACTCGAAGTCTTCAGCGCCACACACAGGAGACTGCAAGAAAAATTATCGACATCTTAACAGTATAGTCACTTGCACACCGCCTTGCTAATAAAAGTAGACCCAGTATAATGAAATCAATTGTAATATATAAGAATATATTTTAGTCTTGGGTTTTGGCATGTATACAGTTTTTTCCCAGTGTAATTTGTTGAAAACCATGACTGTACTATCACGAAGCTTCACCGGAAGAAACTGTAAGTACATTGTTTAAAATCTGCTATAGATTAAGTTATGCTAGTGTCGTCACTGCCGTGAATATCAATTTGGAAGTATATGCGAGCGTGTGGTTGAAAATATTCTTGAAAGATCTTTCTCAGGTAGACCTTTCCACGAAAAATGCAGCCTTAGAAAATAATAATGTTGACTTTAGAGAGTGTAGTGGGGCTATGATTGTTTATATTTAAAGAACATTTTTGCTGCTGGGGTAATGAATATGTTCACCGCACGCCACTGCCTTGGTCCTACCATCTTTCTCAGGAACTTCCTTTCTTGTACTTCGAGGGCTCTTAGTATGGTCTTCTTAGTTAGGGATAAGCACTCTGCTGCTTAGAGGACTGACGGTCTGACCATTGTATTATAGTGTCTTAGTTTGACATTCATCGATAGGTGTTTTGAAGCGTACAGTTTTCTCCAGGCATGGTATGCCTTGTCTAGTTTGATTTTCCTCTGCTCGAGAGCAACCATTTCACTAAGGTCTTCTGAAATCCACTCTCCAAAGTACTTTACAGTATTTGCTCTCTTGATATGCTGGGTGTCACTGACACTCATTGTTTATTATTATTATTATTATTATTATTATTATTATTATTATTATTATCATTTACAAATCGTACATTTTTGGTACACGTTTATTCCTTATATTGGCCGGGCTGAATGGCTCAGACGGTTGAGGCGTTGGCCTTCTGACCCCAACTTGACAGGCTCGATCCTGGCTCAATCCGCAGGTATTTGAAGGTGCTCATACACGTCAGCCTCGTGTCGGTAGATTTATTGGAACGTAAAAGAACTCCTGCGGCTAAGTTCCGGCACCTTGGTGTCTCCGAAAACCGCAAAAGTAGTTAGTGGAACGTAAAACCAATATTATTATTATTATTATTATTATTATTATTATTATTATTATTATTATTATTATTATTATTAGTCCTTATATTGATACACGATTTCCTCTCGAGATTATTGTTTAAGGTTGGCAAGACTGACTGGTGACAATGATCGTTAAGACGACAGATCTATATGGTCTGGGACAGAGCCCTGCTTTTTTGTTTTTGTTTTCTGTATTTTTGAAACGGTTTTCACGAATGTTACCGAACTCGATAGCTGCAGTCGCTTAAGTGCGGCCAGTATCCGGTATTCGGGAGATAGTGGGTTCGAATCCCACTGTCGGCAGCCCTGAAGATGGTTTTACGTGGTTTCCCATTTTCACACCAGGCTGTATCTTAATTAAGGCCACGGCCGCTTCCTTCCCATTCCTAGCCCTTTCTTGTCCCATCGTCACAATAAGACCTATCTGTATCGGTGCTACATAAAGCAACTTGCATCGGAATGTTGGTCGGCAGGGTAAGAGAGGTAGTGGTATACAATTTATTTTTCGTCACTAAATTGCGTCCCAGAAGCCTGTATCAATTCGAAACTTCTCCGCAGTGTTCATGTGGATGAGGGTATATGACGCTGTTAATGATTCGTCCATCGGTTGGAGACGTTAAGCCTTGAACACACACCTTGGTGTTACGCGACAGGAGTATGCTGTGTTCTGACGACGGGTTTTACCCACTCCCTACCTCATTATTGTACACTCCTGGCACTAAAAGCCATACGATAAATAAATAAATAAATACGGTTAGCAGGAGAAGCTAATTAAGATACCACTCCTGTTGACTGAACAATAGAGGCTGATGGCCTCACAGTTTTGTACCTACCGACCGAGTTGGCCGTGCGGTCAGCGGCGCGCAGCTGTGAGCTTGCATTCGGGAGATAGTGGGTTCGAACTAGCGATGGGTCGAACCAGTTCATTCGTACCGGACGAGTTGGCCGTGCGATTAGGGGCGCGCAGCTGTGAGCTTGCATCAGGGAGGTAGTGGATTCGAGCCCCACTGTCGGCAGCCCTGAAGATGGTTTTCCGTAGTTTCCCATTTTCACATCAGGCAAGCTAAGGCTGTACCCTAATTAAGGTCAAGGCGTTTCCTAGGCCTTTCCTATCCTCTCGTTGCCGTAAGACTTATCTCGATGTAATGTAAGCCAATCAATGTTGCCAACTTATATTTTCAAGATCCTCTAAATACTACTAAAAATCCGCTAAAATTCCGCCAAGAAATCCGATCTCAAATAATAATAATAATAATAATAATAATAATAATAATAATAATAATAATAATAATAATAATAATAATAAATAATCTGAGTACAATTCTCGGCCCCCGAAAACAGAAGATGGATATAGACTGAGGTCACGCAAAGTGACAGAAGATCTTTCCAACATTGCAGCAGACATCCGAAAAAGACGTCTGAAATTTTATGAACACGTCCACAGACTGCCGGCAAGTAGACTAACACACAAGATTCTCACGTACATAGAACATCTAAAAAAAATATTCCATGGGTACTAGAAGTGAAGAAGGATCTGGAAAAGGCCCAGATTAACTCAAATGACACCGCGGACAGAAACCACTATAGGAAAAGAATTAATGGATGAAAAGTCAGCCAGAGAACGAAGTGAAAAAGAAGACTGGAGCAAAGTGGACAGAAGAACGAAAAAGGATCCACGGAGAAAGACCTGTTTGGCAACTCAGAAAACGGAATCGTTAGAGCTTTGCGTGATCCATTGGGTCCATACGCAAATAGTAATAATAATAATAATAATAATAATAATAATAATAATAATAATAATAATAACAATTGTTACGGAGTTTTGTGGATTTGCAGAGGTGAAAAAAGGTGCGGGCTGGAATAGGTCTCAACTACAAAATTGAAGTTAATTTAAAACTTTAACAAAGGGTATATTTTCTTTTCCAAAATCAACAAATGACAACAAATAACAAAAGAGTAACAGGTACCAAGTAACAGATCAACAATTTAAAAATTTACAGATTACAGTCGTTACAAGATTTGGGCTTCGAGCCCCAAGTTTAATTCCTGAGCTCTCAGCTCACAACCACCATAGCTGAAGGGCAGAAAACCCCTAAGTACAAGGAGCACTTGCTCCTAATTACAATGTTAAAGAAAAGAGCAGAACCGCTCTCAATATTACCAGCCTATCAAAGGCTACAACCTTCATTTCAGACTGCCCTCAAGGCACACTAAGAAACAGGGGTATTTGATACCCAACCTACAGGGTCTTTACATGAGGAAAACAAAACATCAGGTTAAATTACTGGCCCATAATACAAGATTGAAATGGAGGCGATAACTTGCACTCCTACACAAAGTTTTTGTCTAAAACCTATGTAGCGCTAGGCCGATGATACAGGGGCTAATCCCAATCTATGGAGGTGACTAGTTGGCAAATAAGTTTAAGACTTTAAGAAGGAAGAGAAAAACGGTTACGAAAACATAGTCACCTCAAATTCAAAATGAAGGGGAGTTCGAGAGGGTGAAGCACTCTCTATCCCCGCTTTACAGATATATAACTTGTAGATAGAAAAGAATTTACATTTTAAAAGGGTAGGTTACATACTAAAAACTTCGAACCCTCCCCGAGAGTTAAACTGCTGAGCTAGCAAGAAATAAAGATGTTAACAGGCCATTACCTAGTAGATGAACTGCCGCTTGAAGAAAGAGGCGCTTCCCGTCCCCTGCTACATAATCACACACTAAGCAAGTTGTCGATGAAGTGGCCCGGAGACAAGAAAATCAGCAGTTTTTATACCCTCGTGGAAAATTCGAGACCTTTCAAGAATAAAAAGACACACCCCTTCAACTTTATTGGTAGACTAGAAATTACACATGGAAACCTGAGGAAGAAAGCTATGATTGGAGGAAAATTACAGAAATTACTGATTGGTTAAATTCAAAACTGGCGGAAAGAGAAGGGTTATACTGCCAACCCAAAAAATGAATGAAAGAAATTCAACAAATAACAACCTTATGAATACCAAATTTCTTCAAAAAACAGTTCCTTCACTTCGCACTAGGGTGCATAATTATAGTTCTTAAGTAGTGACATCTAGAAGAGAATGTCCACACTTCTTGCTACAAGCAAACAAACACAAATCGAAACAGACATAGTTCAGAACACTTCAAAATTTACAGTAGCGACATCTTCCAAAAAACCTTTGATTTAATACAGATTTTAAAGTTCAGAGTTTCTCCTGTAGAGAGGTTTCAACTGGCGCAATATTTGAATTCGCGGCGTGGAGGTGTAGCGCCCGGTACAACAACAATAATAATAATAATAATAATAATAATAATAATAATAATAATAATAATAATAATAATAATAATAATAATAATAATAATAATAATAATAATAATAAATGTCTGTACTCACCTGATCTGTGAGTTTCACTAGTATTAACCCCCTGCCTGCGAGCCGGCGAGCTAAAACTTGTAGGCGTTTTAGTGCCGGGTGCAAACTAGGTGAATCTCCTACCTCAAGGGCCACACACAGAAAAGGCCAGTTCATTAAACGGTCTTCCTTCATAGCATAAATATAAATGCTACTCTCTCAGTTTCATTATCTGTCGTCATTCGTCAACTAAGAGATCAGTACCTTTCCCCACGCATTATAAATTTATGATACCATGATCTCATAACATCAAATCCAAATAACATGTTTTCCTCATGTGACTGCTAACTCCGGACAAGAAATACGGAATAGCTCGGAGACAGCCTGGAGTAGACATTTTTTTAAGAAAATTAATGTAGATAAAACGCTAAATTCCGCTATAATAAATCTAGAATTCCGCCAAAAAATCCGCTGTCCGCTAAATGATATTTTTCTCCGCCGACAGTCTTCTAATTCCGCCAAATCTAGCGGAAAATCCGCTAAGTTGGCAGCACTGAAACCAATTCTAAAAAAAAAAAAAAAAAAAAAGTTCATTCGTATGAACTACTTCACTCATTCACACTCTTTACTGTGAATCATTCAAATGAAGTACTTCGTGAAGTAATTAAGCCTGACGAAGCTGCTCACTATGTCATTCAGCAGCGACTGCGTTCACACTCGTATCTCACCCACTAAAGCTTCGTAATACTTAATAATATTACCAACAGATGGCAGACACCATGTGGCTTACCCGCTTGCATCATCTAGATGATGGTTGATAACGGATACAAAGATGCTACATCGTTGGTTGATTCGAACAAGGAAAAGATACACAAAGGAACCTGTCTCATATAAAGAAGGAAATACGTATAAGAACACAGTTGACAGGTAGGATGGGCCTGGGAGTGAAGGGGTAATAATGAATGATAGCGATAGTGGCGGGGGGAATAAGTGAGCGAGCGACAGACGAATCGAATGAGTTATAAAGTGTGATAATTGTGAAGTGTTTGAACTACAAGTTCATTGAAATTGAGTGGTTAGTTCACGCTTCATAGAATTGAAGCGTTCATTTTGAACGGCTCATCACTAATTCGAACTCCACTGTCGGCAACTCTGAAGATGGTTTTCCGGGGCTTCCCATTTTCACACCAGTCAAATGCTGGGACTATACCTTAATTAAGGCCACGGTCGCTTCCTTCCCACTCATAGTCCTTTGCTCTTCCACCGTCGTCGTAAGACCTATCTGTGTCGGTGCGACGTAAAGCCAATATTGTAAACAAAAACGTTTTGTACCTTATAAAAACAATCGCCACCAATCGCGTTTGGTGGACTAAGCAAAAAAAAAATCTGAAGTTCCTTAATATATCTGTTATAATAGCCCATATGGTTACAATGTATGAGATATAAAATATTGCAAATTACACTTTCTACAACGTATGTGCGTGCACGAAATAGAACTGTTATTTGCGGTGATAAATATAATAATGACGATTATCCGCATCTAACATAAAAAGGAATTTATATTTTGCGCAACTTTTATTCTGTAGAGTTTTTCGATACAGGTACTTCATTGTATACTAGTCAAATAATACACAACCCAGCTAGCTCTGAACTTAAATACCAAGTTTCAAGGAATTATGTTTTGCCATTTCCCCGTAAATTGGTTACCAACCAATACACAAACATAGAACTAAACCTATTTTTTTGACTTACGTATTCCTGATCCGAGACAAAAAAGAAATATCAGGCAGAAATTTGAAATGTAGGCTACAGACACAATTATAATTTTTATTTATATAGCTGCACAGTAGCCATATTTTCTCTGTGGATCAGCAACAGACAACGGAATGTCTCCCCTCTACTTTATCGAGTCTAATTCACAAAGGATCATCCCTTACGCGCCTGTTCTAGAAACCCTCATTTGATACAGATCTTCTCTGCTGTGTTGCATTGTTATTCAGGTTTCCGACACAATCCGTGCGCGAGTTTGTGTCTCTCTCTTACTTAAAGCGCCTCTCGACTACCTTAAATTCTCTCCAATTTTCTTCTCTTCGTGAGTTTTATTTTTTATTTGCTTTTTTCTTTTCTTCCTTTTGTTGGCAGTAAATTATGCAGTAGCATCCGTCTAGTTTTAAAAGTATAATGCCTTGAGTCGTAGGAATTAAGGAAATGGAATCTGAGTACCATAGATGGAGTTAGCTTCTCTTTCTAAAGTGAGTGTAATCCGAGACAAGCCGAGTGTCCGTTTAAGAAGTGTAGTGACCAGGAAATTAACTCGTCTGAGTGGGTGAAGCCAGGTCTTACCAAGTTCGCCTGAGGGATAATTACATGTGGTGTGGTCTCTCTCTAGCGTGCTGTACGCGGCAGTCGGTAATCCTTTGGTCCACCTCTTCTTTCTCTTTCTCATCACCCTCTTCCTTTCACCTTCCTTCCCTTGATGTTTGTACAACTTACCGCCTCTGTGTTAGTCACGGTTCGAATGCATGCACAGTGCGGTATACTTACTTCACCAGTCATTCGAGGCGAGTAAAAGGTCTGCTTGTACTGTAACACATCTTCACGTGCCGTTCGTAGCGATGACACAGGCTTGCATAGTAACTTCGTGGTTGATTGGCCATAGTTCGATTCCCGCTATTTAATGGTTTCGGGATCTAGAAAGGTATACTCAAACGATAGAATACAACCGAAAAGAAGAGTGGTTTTAGGTCCCATTCTTGACCATTCTTGTTTCTCAGCTCCACTTATGGTGAATTTTAGGATCACACCTAAAGCATATATACCACGGCCAATTATTAATTACAGATACATCAGTGTAGACACGATGGCAGTGCAGGTTGCTACATCCACTTAGTACGCGAGTAGTAAGTAAAACACATTATACAAAGATGTGAAAATTATTAGAATAGTTGCGATTAACACCACATTTTGTTTCATCTCCTAATGAGTGTACTATTTTACTTTAATTATGAGTTTAATTGTTAGTACATTTCATTTTCACGTTTTTAGATTGATTTAAAGTATTCCCTTACTGAAGAGTAATTTCAGAACAACTGGAACATTTCGTTACCTAAATTGTGTATTTAAACAGCTGATACCGGAAATGAGGTTATGTCATTGTTGTTGTAATGTTACCCTTGTTATCCTGGTGATTTCACTGCCTAATTTATTTGATGTTAGTGAATTTTATTAAGTCATGAGCTATTTTATCGAACCGTTAACGATTCTTGCAAGAAACTTGTGAAAAGCATGCCAGATCGCATAGAAACCGTCATAAAAACCAAGGACATGCCTACCAAATACTAAACATGTGATTAATTTCAAATGGAAGGAAAATGCCAATGACAAAAAGTGATTTTATACAAAATGTTTAAATTATTCAAATAATGCTCACACCTCTATAGCATCCACCTGACTTTGACAATACTGTCTCTCCCTTATGCTTCTCTTGTCTTTTATATCAGATCTCTGAAGTCAGCTCTTGCGTATTTCGAACCCTAGAGATAAAGAGTCAAGTTTTTTATTCACCTGCACCTAATAACGTAATTCTTCAGTGAGTGGGAAATATTCTTCCTTTAGTTGTTATTCCCGGTTATTTTCACCTTAAAACAACAACCAGCACACGCCATCTTCACATGGTGTAGTTCAGACATTAAAATGAACAGGCCATCAAGTAGCGTTGTCAAAGATGACATTCTGGCATCTTTGGCAACAAGAACGCTGACAAATTGGCAAAATTTGGTGCTCGTCATGGACTTGGCAACATGTCTCTGCTGCCATATCCGGACTTTTATCCCATCGTTCGACAAGCATACAAACACTGGCGGTCGGACTGGGAAGTATCAAGACGGACATGACGTGATTATGCTTTCACCCAATATCCCTCAAAAGCCATGGTTTACGGACCTTCGTTACAGCCGAGAGGCGAAAATATATATAATTCGTATGTAGTTTCTTCTTTTTGAGGCGCCTTCTCCTAGCGGAGGTTGGCGGTCCACATAGCCAGCTCCGAACGTGATGTTGCAGCATGGAAAGAATCTTCTGAAGTGCAGTTGTGCCATCTTCGGATGTCCTTCAATTCGAACTTTGTTGTCGTACACTTTGATCTTTCCAAAACTGCTGGGCTTTCTAGTCATAGCAGCGTTCAAAGCATCTATCTCCCGAATGCAAGCTGATAGCTACGTGGCCCAAACCGCTTAGCCACTTGCTCGGTAACTGGTGACATCACATTCTGTTGCACAGAATTTAACTGATGAATACATTGGTACGTTTGGGAGTTCCCTTTCTAACACCATTTTACTTGCTTCTGGATGTCAAACGCTTAGAAGTTCTAGTAAAACTAATACATTTTTTGAAACCGTGTGGAATAGAATATACATATAAATGCACTTCAGATGTGATGTGTGCTACTTGGATTTAATATGGACAGGAACTTTAAAGTTGGAATAAATGTACATAAAACTTTGATTCTACGGTAATATGTGTTGTAAAGTTTTCTGCATTTGCTCTGTGTACATTCTTCACCTTCTGTGTGGTCCTAGATGCGAACCCGACGAAATCGTAAGCTGGATCTATAATATGTTTGCCGTACACCCTCGCGTCTGTCTCCAGTGTTGTTCCGTGTACTTCTTGCTGTCGACAAAGGCGATCAACGGTGTCTTGATCCTGGACTTTGGAGGCGGCTCTCTTTGGGAAGTGCGGAACGCGATGAATACTACGTTACTAATTGTCGCGTGGTCTCCGCATTGAACTGGTAGCACCAGCTCTCTTGACCTGTGATGATGGTTTCTAGAAAAGATGGCTCTCGGTCACACGTGTGAATGAAATCGTCAGCAATTTCCATCCGTGTTGTCTTCTGCTCGTCAGTTGATGCGCACGACACAAATGGAGAACATGTTCTGCTTACCCATATTGTTATGAATGTTGCTGTTCACACTGCCCTTGCTAATCCCTAATTCCTCTTATTTCTCAGAGACAGTCGCCGATTTTGCGACAGCATCTGTCAAACTTGCTCGATGTTTTTCTGTACTTCTGCTTGTTGACGGTCTATCCGGACGTGATGGGATCATCAAGAGTTATTTGTCCATCCCGAAAACGTTTGAACCAATCGTAAACATATTTTCTTTTCACGACTCATATACCATACCGTTGCACCAACATCGCGTGCGTCTCCGTATTCGATTTGTCCAATTTGTAACAAAACTTGAAGATTATGCGTTGCTCTGTTGCAGTATGACACGACTCTTCTCGACTGACTGCAGCAGACTAGTCTGCTTCAACTCCGTTTGTCCATTCACCGTAATTGCAAGTTTCTGTTTAAAACTCGTGGATTCTAGATTATATTCTTAGTATTGTTCCTGGCATTGTTTTAAATAGAATGAATAAGAATATTGATTTCATTCCCATTTCGTTACAGTCCACTGTGTCGTAATTCACGTTCCTGTTGGATTTTTTTTTCTACTCGTGTCAAGAACCTACTAATTTAATCCGTTTTTCTTCTTCTACTTCATGTCCTATCCCCAGTTTCTTGAGGTCTTAGTGTGGATTTGGTCTAGTTTTACGGCCGGTTGCCGTTTCTGATGTCAACACTGCATGGAGGCTATTGCGTGTTTCTGTGGTGCTTGGTGGTGTGGTGACTCGTATTTAGATAAAGATGTGTATAGAAAAAATGCACAATCCCTGTTCCCAAGCCAGAGGACTGAAACATACACAGTTAAAATCCTCGGGCTGGCCGGGAATCAAACCCGAGCCCTCTGAACCGAATGTCACTTTGCTGACAATCAGCCAAGGAATCGGACAACCTTCTAATATAACGAACAATCGTAAATACGTAAAATACTCTATATAGGTATACATTCATTGAAAATAAGGAAATGCTGTGCATAGACCAAATTCAACTGATCAGTCGTGATTGATTGAACACTAAGATGGTTTTTGTTCACAAGCGTCCCTCACCTTGGACATTGTCACTGGCAAACAGCAAGTCTCACTCAGAAAGGAAGGCTGACACGTGCAGGTGTTCCACTGTTTGTTCTCTACCACTGACTGTCTTCTGATGTGAAACCCTACTGTTTGAGAGCATATTTGAGAATGCCAGGCGTTAAGTAATCTCATTACAACCCAGTCCTTGTTTTAGCCAGCCATAAGATGTTCGTATGGTTCCATCCTTTCCGGATGATTTGATTTCCGTTAGAGAGGTCCTGCATTATTCGGGAGATAGTGGGTTCGAACCCAACTGTCGGCAGCCCTGAAGATGGTTTTCCGTGGTTTCCCATTTCCGCACCAGGCAAATGCTGGGACTGTACCTTAGTTAAGGCCACGACCGTTTCCTTCCCAGTCCTAGCCCTTTCCTGTCGCATCGTCGCCATAAGATCTGTGTCGGTGCGACGTAAAGCCAGAAAAAAAAGAAAGGTCCTGCTCTACCTGACGGTCTTCCAAGGGCTTAGAAATCGGAGGAATTACGGATTAACATCTGGTGAAGTGGTGGTGGTGATTATTGTTTTAAGAGGAAGTACAGCTAGGCAACCATCCTCTATATAACACTAGTCAGAGAGAAAAATGGAAGACATCAGACACTTCAAAAATGAAGGTATCCGCGAAAGAAAAACAAAGGCCACGAAGGGCGTGTAAATGAAAGCCTCACTAAGCCTCGATGCGTAATACCGTCGGGGTCGGAAAAGAACAAGAGTTTACCAAGGGAGGTCGGATACGATAGATGATAGTGAGGAGCCTGTCACAAGCAAGTGAAAACGATGACAGGACACGCTACTTGTCATTATGAGGACCCTGATACAACTGAATAACAGGTCTGTTGGTTCTACAATTATGTCTCTGAATGTTTATGTAGTTTATGGTTTAATGCCAGTCTCTGTTTATTTTCTTCTACCCACTGTGGGTGGAGGACGCAGATGAAGAATGCACCCATGGTATCCCCTGCCTGTCGTAAGAGGCGACTAAAAGGGCCGACCAAGGGATGATCAAATTAGAACCGTGATACTACTTGTAATTAGTACCATCACGCAGGAAACACCATGAGTCGCTTTTACGTGCGCGTAGTGCCACTATGTTAGGTACACAATAGGTTTGTGATTAGTAGCGACAGTGTGTGCTCAGGATGCATTTTACAGTACCTGTGATTCGTACCACTATGTGAGCGACACCATGGTTCTGCCTTGCCTATGATTAGTACCCACTATGTGAGGAATACCACGGGATAGTGCGAGTCCCTGTGGTTAGTCCACTTATGTGAAGAACACCATAGGTCTGCGTTGCTTGTATAGGTTTGCGTTGCCTGTAAATAGCGACACAATGTGCGAAACACCATAGGTCTGTGTTACATGTGCACATTACATTACCTGTGAGTAGTACCATAATGTGTGGAATACCGCGAGTCTACGCTACTTTTGATTAGTACCGCAACATGACAAATACCGTGGTTCTCCTTTCCTAGCGATAAGTACCACTATGAGGGGCCGATGACTTGGATTTTGGACCCGTTTCGACTACAAGCATTATCGATTCAGTATTGTGCTTTAGAAGCAGTCCCTTGGTGAGTAATACTGTTGTTTTAGGTCAGTTTCTGTGAATGTGAGGCATTGCGGGTCGGATCCATTCTTTGTTTTAACTTCATATCCATCCATTGATTTTTCGTCCTCACGTTTTGGATCCTGGTCAGTGGAGGATTATGGCTTTTCCTTACATTTCGTCTCATTTCGTGCCATTAGGGGCCGATGCCCTAGATGTTAGGCCCCTTTAAACAAGCATCATCATCATCATCATCATGTTTATTTTCGTTTTGTAAACATTCCATGGGGGTGGGGGTGGGGTTCCTTGCCCCCTCTCTCTTCGCTACGCCCCTGGTGGGTGTTCTTATCAGTCGAAGAAATTTATACCTTCTGTCTCTCTATAGGGACTCTAGTCTGCCTGCTTCCTATTTTCCCTCTGCCAAACATGTTTGCAAAAACAGAAATGAGTCATAGAGCTTTAATGGTATTTTGTTTTTCTTCTTTGATTATGAAAAAGCTTTCGACAACGTTAAACATGATATCCTTAAACATCAGCTGAAAGTTATTAGCCCTGACAGAAAAGATATGAACGTCGTCATGAAGCTGTAAGGCTCTTTCCTAAATTTGAGAGCACATTTATGCGGTGATCAGGGTACAGAAAACCAGTGCTTTTAGTTATTACTCTGAAGCTATTTTTCGAATTGTTCGTGATATTGATACAGCATTCACGATCAACGGGAAGCAAATAAATACCACCCGCTATGCAGATGACACCATGATACTTGCTGAGTATGGAGTTACAAGTTACGAATGCGAGTGAGAGACAAATACTCGTACATATGTCCTGCAAATAGCTTCGTCCTTTTCTACCCCTCACCCCCACGCTGCGCGATATTGCCTATTTCCCGATAATAGAAAGTGCTAAATCTAATAAAATGTTTGCGTGGTTTTATACAGAATTGTCGGCTCTTTCTGATTAGGCTATGTCAAATAATATAATAACGGTATGTGCCCCCCCCCCCCCCTCCGGAGAGGCTTTGTACAGGTCTTTCGAGTTAACGCCGTGTATGCGACCCGCGCGGCTGTGAGGATGTAGCCCTACCTAACATGAATTATAAAGCTGAAGACGGCACAGACATCCAGACCCCGAGTCATAGGAATTAACTAATGAAAGTTGAAATCTCGACTCGGCCGGGAATAGAACCTGGATCCCTTGGACCAAAGACCAGCATTTAGCCGTGGAGCCGGACATGCTGTCAATGTAAAGTCATAAACAGTTAACACAAGGTCTGTTCGTTGCAATTACGTTATTTTGACGCGAATCTATACTCCTACAGATAAGTAACTTATCACGTGATAGATTCAAAAACAATGAACTAAACATATATTATTTTTGGAATGCCTGATGTTGATAGAAATTACTTTCTTTCCCTGGGCAGTAACATATACATAAGAGGAAAGCTATATTTTTAAAAATCAACCCTCTCCAGTCCAAATTTGACACATGAAAAAGAAAATTCTTGAAAATCCTCTTCAAATGAAAATCCACACACAGCCTGTCAGTCATTCGACCGGGTCAGGAATGGAATGAATGAAGCCCCCACCTAGCGGAAAGGATAGGAGATGTGCCGGCTGCCGAAGCCTGTCGCACTCCTCTGGTGCAATGATAAATTACTGACAGATGAAATGAAATGTTAATGCAGAGTGTTGCTGCGGTGAAAGATGACAGGGAAAACCGAAGTTTCTGAAGAAAAACCTGCGCTGCCTCCGCTTTGTCCAGCACGAATCACACATGGAGTGACCGGGATTAGGACCACGTTATCCAGCGGTGAGAGGCCGGCGCGCTGCCGCCTGAGCCACGGAGGCTTCCCCTTCATATAGTTATGAATAAAGTTTCTGTGCAAAAATTTATACAATTTTAGTAAAAATAAAGAAAATATAACAGTGATTCCAAGCGGAATGTGAAGGTGCTACTTTGAAAATTCACATAAAACATGAAAGATAATGATTCCAATTAGAATGATAGGCCTTTTAATTGGAATCATAGGCATGGGGAGGGTTAAGTACCCTAATTTGAAAATTCTCCAATGGTAACACAGCAATGGGACTAAGCGACAAGAAATATTTAAAAACGGCTGAAATAGTCTTTAAAACAAACCAGAGCTTGATATCAGATAGCATTCATAAGTTATCGCGTTTTCGCTCAGCGCTACATGTAGCTGTGACTGAAAACAGAGACAGATATGAAAAATACATCATTGACGAGATGGTTAATTCAGCAGAAAAACATGTTTTTCGCTTGCCACCATACCATTGCGATCTTAATCCTATTGAAATGGGATGGTCGCAAGTGGAGAACTATATAAAAATGAACGATGTCTTATTCATAAAACAAGAAATGAGGGATTTAATTTCGGCTGCGTACCAATACTTGACAGTGCTAAATTGGGCAAACTACGTGGACGATAGGCAGAAAATCGAAAGTGATCTCTGCATAGAAGAAGATCAAGGTGACAAGGAACAATTTTTGATTCATTATTGTCATCTTCATCATCTTCATCTCCAACATCCGTTTCTCTTTCCCTTTCGATGCATCGTCAAATGGTTCCGATTCGATTGGACTTGGACCATCCAGGGACACGGAAAATTCATGGAAGGAGTAACACCACTACCTGACAGGCCTCAAGGTATGTAATATATTTTAACTATTAGTTTATTATTATGTGTGCGGAGCCTCCATGTCTCAGGCGGCAGCGCGCTGGACTCTCACCGCTGGGTTTCGTGGTTCAAATCCCGGTCACTCCATGTTTGTGCTGGACAACGCAGAGGCGGGACAGGTTTTACTCCCGGCACTCCGGTTTTCCCCGTCATATTTAATCACAGCAACACTACAATATCATTTCATTTCATCTGTCAGTCATTAATCATTGCTCCAAAAGTGTGCGACAGGCTTCGGCTGGCGGCACAATCCCTATCCTCGCCGCTAGATGGGGCTTCATTCTATTCCTGACCCGGTCGAATGACTGGAAACAGGCTGAGGATTTTCATTTTATGTGTGCATTTAAATCGTGCTCTGAACTTAGCCGTATCACCTAATTGACTGCACTGTCGTTCGCTCCGTAGGGCGCGAGGTACAACTATATGCAACAAATAATATATATCCGAAATTTCGAGTTTTGTTACATGTACCTGACCATGCACAACTTTGTATGTTCTGTAGCACCTGGCATCACTGCGTCCCATTTAACGCGTACTGCCTTTCAAGGTGGAAACACACTACAGAAGACCTTCAATTCCTTTTGGACAGCATCAGCGAAGCAAGCAAGAATTTTGACCTTCAAATAACTATTCAGAATCACTGCAGTCAGCAAGTACAGAGTTTTTTTTTCATTCTGGACGGAAACTATTGATAGTGGGTCACATTACAAATACCTGGAATGCTGGCTAATATAAGAATGGGATCTGGTTGTAGAAATCAAAACTCGAATCGGCATTGCATGAAAGGTGTTTCCGAAATGTGCATCTCGTGTGCAACTGTGTAACCTCCGATGCAATCGCTGGCGTGTTATGAAGTATTGTTGTGTTTTACCGGTATTGCGTTACGGTGTCAATGGGTGGACACGTAAAGTGTTCTTCAGTGGACCGACTGCAGGACTTCGAAATATAAATGTATCACAGAATGTTCCAAGACCCCATGGGTAGACCACGTAATCAACAAGGAAATACCGAGCTCGATAGCTGCAGTCGCTTAAGTGCGGCCAGTATCCAGTATTCGGGAGATAGTAGGTTCGAACCCCACTGTCGGCAGCCCTGAAGATGGTTTTCCGTGGTTTCCCATTTTCACACCAGGCAAATGCTGGGGCTGTACCTTAATTAAGACCACGGCCGCTTCCTTCCCACTCCTTGACCTTTCCTATCCCATCGTCGCCATAAGACCTATCTGTGTCGGTGCGTCGTAAAGCAACTAGCAACAGGGAAATACTCCGTCATGCCCGGATGTCATAAGGAGTCCTAACCCTCGCAAAAAGCAGGAAACAAGCTATTTCGATCACATCTTCCAAAACGACAAATATAGCTCGATTCATTTGGTCATAGGAGGGAAATATCGACGTGGGCGGAAAAGATATCCTGGACGCGACAATGGTTCGACATGTGCACGATACGGAAACTCTGATACGTGAAGCACAAAACAGGAAAACTTCCAGCATGGTCGTCCCAACCTTGTGTGAGAAGGCGGCACGACGGCGTCACAGAAAAAATAATTATTTTAGAATTACTTTGTCATCACTTACAATCATATTCTTAACTACTTATATGGTCATGATATAGGCGTTTGGTCGTATGCCGTTTCAAGAAAATAGGCTTCGGTGAAATTCTTTACGTTTTGTAGAGAACTTTACTCTGCGTTTTCAGAAGAAAATATCGACTGTTCACGAGAAAGGCTTCTCAATAATGAGGTTTGAATGTAGACGTTATAATAGAAGTGGAAGTGGTACATTCATTCGTCACCAGGTGGCTCACCGGACGCGGTACAGCGCTAGCGTTCGAAGCGGAACCTGACTGAACCATCAGAATCAGTCTGAAGAGAGTCGCATATGAAATTTATGACACAGACACAAGCCTGGAATGAAAAATCGGGCGATGAGGAACGAACGAATTTGAAAAATACTGAAACGAAATAACAACAGTGAAAGGCCATGAAAGCATCAATGGCAACAATACGTATGGTTCTTGTCAACACCAATCGTCATTTTAATCGTGCGAATTGTGAACGTTCAAACCACCGAGAGGAAGGGAGAGATTTTCATTCTCGGCAGTCTATTTGCAGACGAACAAGTAATCAGCACTTCTTAGTAAATGGCGATCATTTATAAAAGGAAACTTCGTGTGCCAATAACCTTTATGATGAGAAAGCAAGCCTCTGGTTGCTCGCCTGAGCGAAAGCTACCTCCTTCGCCCAGCTTAGTTTCATAAAGAATCCAATCATAACGCGAGCCGATAATTGGAAGAGGGTGGAAGTTTTCCTGGACAACTTCACTACGAGCTGATTGGAAAGTTCAAACTTGTGGTAAGAATCTCGAGTATTTTCCGTTAGTGGAAGTAGCGCCATCTAATTAATATTCTGTGGAAACATCATCGCCCGACCAAACATTGTTCTCTACCATCCTTCCCACTAAGTTCTCCCTCTTCTGTTTGCGTTCTGTGTATTTGACTTCGAAAGCCTGTTCTAGTTGCGCTTGGCGGACCTCTTCAGCAGTGCGTATTGAATCACAAGTCATTAGAGGACTTGGAAGGAGCCAATAACCCCTCAGTGGAGCCATTTATAACATGAATCATCTAACCGCAATGAGGACTTCGAAATCTAAATTACGGGGTCGAATGCAGGCCACGGCAACTTTATGTGGCAATTGTGGAGTTGCCCTTACCTGGATTTACTATTGCTAATATACAAATATGCTTGAAGTTCTGGGACACCGATCCAGAAGGTGGTGATACTTGTTTTAAGAAGAAGTACAACCAGGTAATTATTCCTTCTTGAGGGTAAAATTGAAGAATTCAGACCGTTCGAAGTACGAGGTTACCGGGAAAGGAAGGACCTCAAAGAATGAACGTTAGACTCCCTTGGTCTCGCAAACCTAATACCGGCAGGGTGAGAAGAGAATAACAGTTAACTATGAGAGATCGGATAGGAAAGATGAAAGCGAGGAGGCTGGTGCAAGTGAAAGCAATGTCAGACTCAGCTAGGGGCTCTGTGGTCATTAACTCTTGCTCCCAAGTTGACATCCCCTAGGGATTACCCGTTTCAGATATAATGAATGTAGTCTTCGCCGCAGTTTCAGAGGAAACTGGTGCAGAAAATGAGAGACACGGATACAGTTGTCACTACGTAGAAATAGCAAAAATCAACCTTGTAGTTTTACGTGACTACTTTCCGTAATCATTGTTTCGTGACCTCCAGTTTCGAGACCTTCAGTTTCCGTTTCAGAAATACTGTATGCAGTAGCCAAGAATCAAAACGCTGCCGCTAGAGTTTGCAGACTATACAGTTCGATCGCAGTGCTGCAGTTAGTCGTTGTCTTCTACTCACTAGGTAACAGGCTCGATCCTGATTAAGTATGGTGGTATTTGCAGATGTATATATGCGACAACTTCGTGCCGTTGGCTTTCTGTTCATTAAAGAACTTCTCTGAGATAAAATTGCAAATCTTGGCGCCGCGTAGTAAAACGGCCTGTTATTACGACGAACGTTAAAACAGATAACATGATTATCACTGACTGGCGTTCATTGTGTCTTAATTTGGCCAATGTTGACTATTTCTAGCCATATTTCGTAGTTCAAGACGTTAATGATCGAGGGTTTCGAAAACCATAAAATATAGCAGCAGGAGAGAGGCTGTTCTAGATGTATTCCTACATTTCTTCCCCATGGAATCACAATTCTTCGAATGTGCCTATTATCCAATCACTCACCACTGATCTGCATTTAGGGCAGTCTCCCACGTGGCAGATTACCTAGTCATTTCTTAAATAATTGCAAAGAATTTGGAAATTTATTGAACTTTTCCCTTGGCAAATTATTCCAATCCCTAACTTCTCTTCCTGTAAAGGAATGTTTGCCCCAATTTGTCAGCTTGAATTCCAACTTGATCTTCATGTCATCATCTGCCCTGCTTTTAAAAACACCCATTAAACTTATTCGTGTACTAATGTCATTCCACGCCATCTATCCACTGACAGCTCGGAACATTGGCAACTTGATGTTTTTGGAGTGTACAGACCTGGAATGGGTGACGCAGACGCTGATGAATCCCAGCATAGTCTATTGCTTTTTTAATTCTGAAGGGGTCTCATGGCCGAGTGACATTGTCATGGGCTTCACACAACTGACTGATGTGTATGCAATTTTTGTAATGAAGTGACACGTCTCTGTAGTTCGGATTCCCCGTAAAATGTGAGGTCTCGTAGCTAGGTCACAATATCAACCTTCGCGTGAATGCTTTCTTTCCAAACTCTCCGAGTCAATAATTTCCCATAGCCTCTGACCTTTCTCTGCTTAACAAGAATATTTATTTTACAATTTGCTTGCACCGGCACAGATAGGTCTTATGGCAACGTTGGGATAGGAATATGCTAGGAGTGGGAATGAAGCGGCCGTGGTCTTAATTAAAGGACAGTCCCGCAATTTGCCTAGTGTGAAAATGGCGGAACCACGTAAAACTATCTTCATAGCTGTTGACAGTAGGGTTCGAACCCACTATCTCCCGAATGTAAGTTCAAACTCGTGGCACATACAGACCATTGAGGCTCCCAAGACGACTGCTGCCCAGCCGGATGGCTTACAGATTCGAGAGTGTCGCACAGTTAGCGTGACATTATCCTTAACCATATTACTTGACTTCTGGAACTGAGTCCCTTCTTAAACTGATACATTTTTTTTCTTCTTCAAGGGGTTCCTCCGTAATTAAAGTTACATAATTCTGCGTTTTCTTTCTCAAAACTTAGCTACTTCTTTTTAGATATGGTAGTTCACCTCCGTTGTGTAACGGTTAGCGCTATTAACTGTCGTGCTTGGAGGCCCTTGTTCGGTTCCAGGTACTGCCAGAAATTTAAGATAAACAGGAGGGCTAATATGTAGTTAAAAAGGTACACGCTGCTCACTTCCACTGGGGGTGTGTCTGAAAAGAGCTGCACTACCTTGAGACGAGGACACCAATTTACATTTTACATAGATTTGGGGGAGGAGGATGAAGAAATTATGAGCCCCCCTCCCCCAATTGCACTACAGCCCTTGAAGGGCCTTGGCCTACCAAGCGACCGCTGCTCAGCACGTAGGCCTGCAGATTACGAGGTGCCGTGTGATCAGCACGACGAATCCTCTCGGTTGTTATTCTTGGTTTTTTAGATCGGGGCCGCTATCTCACCATCAGATAGTTTCTCAATTCTAATCACGTAGGCTGAGTGGACCTCGAACCAGCCCTCAGGTCCAGGTAAAAATCCCTGACCTGGCTGGGAATCGAGCCCGGGGCCTCCGGGTAAGAGGCAGGCACGCTACCCCTACACCACGGGGCCGGCAAAGGGTATTGAGCCAATGGCACGTAATGTTCCCAAGCGGTCACCCATCCAGAGACCATGCCCAATGTTGCTTAACTGCGGTGATCCGACGAGAACCGGTGTATTCAACATGGTATGGCCGTTGGGAAGAAAAGATGAGTAGGCTACTATAAAGGAAATTTTAAAAAAAGGTTAATCATCTTAATCATCATCATCTTCCTGTTATGTTCACATCGACGGACACGCTGAACATTGCTGTGATGCTGTATTTGTGTCCAGAACTGCAGCTGCCTGAAATTGATTTCTACCCCACTATCGGCAGCCCTGAAGATGGTTTTCCGTGGTTTCCCATTTTCATACCAGGTAAATGCTGGGGCTGTACCCCAATTAAGGCGACGGTCGCTTCCTTCGGTATTGAGTCAAATATACTGAAGAAACGTTTCGTCCATCGAGGTCAATCATCCGTCATATATGACCGTAGAAGCGAACTCTGTCTTTCCTGTCCCATAGTCGCCATAAGACCAATCTGTGTCGTGTCGGTGCGACGTAAAGCAACTAAAAAAAAAAAAAGCAACATGATTTCTCACCCAGTCTCGACTGAAACCCGAGGTGTGTTCGTGATAAGTTGACGATAGTTTGTTATTGTCAACACACTGCCGCCCTCGTTTGTAGATAAGTTCTTATTGCGTTTCCTCTGAGAGGTAAACTGTTCAAGACATCACGATAAATATATCGTCAGATCGATCCTCTAGGATCCGTTGACAGGTTGCATACGTTGATACATAGCAGCTATAACTTCTTCTCTTTATGTCGGCATACTCTACGTTTCTTGTTATTTTCTATTACGACCATATCCTTTCGTTGCTACACCGAGATTTTTGTTACTGATGTACAACTCTGTCCGCTGGTAAACTGACGTATTGTTTCAAATAAACTCACAGGCGAGAAATATAAAGGTCTACATTGTTCTTCTTAGACGGCAATCATTGTGCGGAAGGGATATAAAGCAATGTAATAGCAGCGCGAGTTTTCTGTATATTACTGTGAAAGGCAGGAAACAAGAGACTTATCAGTATCACTTACTCTGATTAAATCGTGTAAGATGCATAAGGTGCAGCATTTGTTAACACAACGGTTTTAGCGTGGAATTAATTGAATGTTGGAAAACATGGTAGTTTCTTGAATAGACATAATATATTATCATCCTATATGCACATACTCCTTTCGTATTATTTATTTTCGTTTAGTTCGTCCGTATAATATGTCCAAACTGTCTCTGTTACTTTTCTCCACTGACCGACTGTGTTGCATAGTTGGATTGGTCATTGGCCTAATGGGCTCAAAGTTGCGGGATCGAATTGATGATGATGATGATGATGATGATGATGATGATGATGCATGTTATTTAAGGGGGCCTAACCTCTAGGTCATCGACCCCTACGGGATTGAATTACAGCGCATTCTGTTCGTAATTCAGAGCGCTTGAATATGACATGCCAGTGTTGGTAAATATAAAGTTCCTCATTTCATAACCAAACCCCGGCTTTTCTTATCATCATCATCATCATCATCATCATCATCATCATCTGTTAACGAGAGAGTGGCTACGCGGTTTGAGTCACGTAGCTGTCGGCTTGTTTTAGAAAGTTAGTGGTTTCGGCAGCCGTGAGGATGACTTCCTTTTTCACACCAGGCAAATGCTGAGGCTTTACCTTAATTGAGCCTACGGCCACTTCCTTCCCAGTAATATCCTATCGTCGTCGTAAGACCTATCATTGTCAGTGCAACGTAAAACAAACCTACTTACTGTTTTCTCGATCGTTCACATGTACTAGCGAATATTCTGTTTCCATTTCAGCCCCGAATACAGTATTTCCCGTGAGGAGAAGTATACTGTTCGGTGGTCTTACTTAAGACTTTGCGTGTTATGCGATATGTTTATATCACGCAGACCCTGCCAAACTCCACTCCTGAATAGTCTAGTATACACGCCACGCGTGATTATGAGTTACTTCTTTATTAAAATGTTGGTAATTCTTAGTAATATTTCTTTTGATGTAACTCAGTTCCGAACTTTTTTTTGATCCGTTGGTGCAAGTTATATGACGACCAATGCCATCTTATTGATTTTTCGGACGGGAGAACGTAGACGTCTTTTAGACTCTTTTCTTTGCGACGTGGGATTGGCTTGAGAAATTAATAAATCTCAGGCTGTCGTTGAGGGCCTTCCGTTACCTGACTAGCCTCTGAGCGCGTTTTAAAACGAACGGAGAGGCTGAATTGCGAATTATCTACATTGCAGGATCAAATTCTGGCGGAGTCTGTTGATATGAGAGTGATCCACAGCCGCCGTGAGACCTGTGTTCTAATGTCCCAGCACGCAAGCAACTCGTCAGTTCTTACTTCCGTCTGATACTTCTATATTCTCCGCGGAGGGAGTAGCTATCTTCGAAGCCCTTACATTTCGTACCACGGACATTCCGCACCACATGATTTTTGAGGACGTTTCGTACGACCTAGATCGTTTACCTGCGAACGTTTTCCCCGTAATCTCCAAATATTTACGCCAGGACAATCCGTATCACTTGATGTCAGATTGGAATTCCATTTCGACGCCAGCGAGCGTAATGAGCCTAATAGACACACTTGAGAAATCAGACACAAAAATAATTTACAACATTTGCTGAAGGAAACATATTTTTTTAATAATTGCCCTTTAAACTATACTTATCACTTATTTGTTTGTAAATAGTATCATAGTGTAGTATCATAAAGTCGATTTTTTAAAGTATAAATCTTGAACAAAACATTACAATAGAAATGTACATCGTGTTCGGTGACGAGCATAAGGATGAGTAATATTACTATTATTGTGAATATTTATAAACGACTGCACTATTTCAGTATCACGTAAATAAAATAAAATAAAATATTCTGATGAACTGAACGATATGGGCTTGAAGGCCACGCGGAAACAGGAAACTACTGAAAAGTGGAAGTAGCTGTGTCCCTACGAATGACGAATACGAGATAAGAATTACGTGTGCCAATCAGATCAGTTGCGCCCGGCGGAGGGTTAACATCAGTAGTAGTCACACCGTGCGAAGGCTTCTGCGCCACTAGTGGACAGTGGATATATAAATTATTATATTAGTATATCGTTTTTACTTCGCAATACTTCCCACTTTTCCAAGTGGTACGGAATGTCCCCGCCTAAATATTTCAAAGTAATTAGCTGACATTTCGCAGGTTATCAGCCGGTCTAGTGGTACGAAATGTCCTAGAACCAATCTTCTCACCATCAAAATTCATCCTCCTCCTTTCTGATTCATTGAGTGTATTAACTACTCTATCACCTCCAATTGTGTGTCAAAAACTCAGTGTTCATATTATCAACATACGGTACTAAAGAAAGTCACTCAACTGAACCGACACGGCTATAGTGCCATTCTTTTATGGACACCAGCCCAGAACGGAATAGCCCATAATGAATATGTGCACAGCTCGCCAAACAAGCGGCAGGATCAGGCCAACCTCTGAAATGTACCTTGCATCCACTGGACCTCATTTCTAGCACTAAACGACGAACATATGACACGTGGAATGAAGAGTGGAATATATCCAAACAAAGGACATTATTATTCCCAGGTACAGCCTCATCCATTTCATCTCTAAATAGAATTCGAACAGCGGATACATCACAACAATAATCAGAATTAGATTAAATCATGGTAGTTTCCGCAGTCTTCTATTTCGTATTCATGTTGTCGATACCGTATATTGTACATGAGAGCCGTTGGAGAATCCAGAACATTTTTTTTTTTAGTGCAACCGTTTTACTGCCCAGCAACAAACACTTCTAAATACAACAGTAAATTACACGAACCGCTACCAGTCATATTGTCAACTTTGCTCGGTACAAATTGCGCCGCGGTGTACTCCTCTATACAGAAATTTTTGAAGAATACTCTCCTCTGTTTATAACACACTCGATGAATGTTTCTCACATTACCTCGTCACTTAATGCGTACATTTTTATGTACTCTGCATCTGTTGTGTTCATTTTCAATGTATTTTACTGTGTTTTAGAAAATGTATGTGAGCTAGCTGTATGGCTATCCCCAGGCCGAAAGTCATTAAAAAAATGAGTGCTTAAATGCAACGGGCCGGTGTCAGTGCTGGACAACATTCGGACACTCCGTGTCTCTTAACAGGAGTTCAACGGACATTTTTATATTATTATTAACAACAACAACAACAATTAATATGCCTGCCTTTATACTCCTGGCCATATGGGTTGACAGATATTAAGATACTACATAGAATACTTCACAGCATTTTTATTAGAGAGAGAGGGAGAGAGTTTCTTGCGTGGGATGCAGTAAAGATTCCTGAGTGCTTGGCATTATTGTGGAATAGTAGCGAGCAGACTGGAGTCTTCACCAGCCAATATGTCGGTACACGGGAGCTGTAAGTTATTGGCCATTGGGAGCGCGCTCCGGTGACCCGGCAGCTGCAATAAGCAGTACGAGAGAGAAACCCAACTCCAAGATTATTTTCTAAAAAATGATTCGTTTCATTTTGTAGCGGCTGCTGTTATTATCCGGCTGACCGCTGTCTTGGACTCGAGAAGCTGTTCTAGTGCCTTCTGGTTTGAAGTACGCCAGCAGCGTGAGCAGTGTCTAAAGTGCTCTGCAGTAGGCTTCGTGTAGCTAAGCTTAGATACCTAGAAACCAAGGCACGACCAATATTCACGGAGTCATAGCTGTTTTTGTTTTCCACTCTAGACAGAATAATGAAACATATTGTTTCCAATATTAATTTTATAAGGACCAGTGAATTCAAAATGAGCAAGCCTATGTAACTAAACATACTGAAGGACAGACAGACAGAAATTCAACTTAACCAACCTTCGACTTCATACTTCTAAACCGAGGTAGAAACGAAGTATCAGACAAGAATTTGAAATGTGCAGGCAAAATTATAATCTTATTACTGTCAGCATGAAAAGAGAAAGCGATTTTTAAAAGACACATATTTGGAGTGTATTGATACTGGACCCTCTTGACAGAAGACAAAAAGCGTTTTAAAGGCAGTGGAATTGTGGCTGTGCAGATGATTTTGAAAACTAGGTGGACAGAAAGAAAAACCAATGCAGTTTAAAAAATGTAAAGAAACAAATACATTTCTTAGCCTCGCCTCCTGCTTTGTCAACCGGGCTTGCGACCGGTTATGGTGACGTTGTGACGACGATGCTTATTATTATTATTATTATTATTATTATTATTATTATTATTATTATTATTATTATTATTATTATTATTATTACAATTTCGTTCCCGACGTCTATGGACCGCGTTTGACAATCTTTGCAGTATTGTTAGCCTTCTCTGTCTTCACCCTCTCCTAGAAAACGCGGAACGTTTTGACGAGTTGTCGAAATTGATTCTGTCCATGATATAATCTTCTGGAACCCTCATATTCGTCAAGTTCAACCTCACTTCTTGAAACCATTTAAAGTCTGTCTTCCTCTTCCTGAAGAATTGAAAGATTCTCTCCGTTAGGCTATTATCGTCAACCCTCCACAAGTGTCCATATAACTTTAACCTTCCCTTTCTCATCAGTTCAACCACCCTGTTCTTCGATACAGTTCGTTGTTAGATTTGAGTCTCGTCTCCCTATTTTTTTATTATTTTTTATATTTGTAGCTTAATATTTTTCTTCTTTGTTCCGGTATCTTCAAGTCCACCTTTTCCGATCATGTCCATTATTATTATTATTATTATTATTATTATTATTATTATTGTTATTATTATTATTGTTATTACCTGGGAGAGGGGGGGGGAGGTGATTGCAGAGAAAAGCATGGTGTTGTAAAGACTTCTTTTAAATCTTGCTGCAGTGTGTAAAGTTTTTGCTTCATACAAGACTTTTGGAGAAGTGTAGTTAACATCGTCGTAAATAATGAGAAGGAAAGAAAGAAAGAAAGAAAGAAAGAAAGAAAGAAAGAAAGAAAGAAAGAAAGAAAGAACATTTTGGCAACCGTGTCGATGTTTTGGCTGCACTAGTGCATTTGTAAATTTTTGAGCTAGGAGCTTGGATTGGGAAGGAAGAGGACGTGGCCTGTGTATGGGTGCGATATTACCCCATTTCTGAATTACGTTACCTCAAACTGGCTGTATAGATTCTCAAACCATTCTTAAATTCGTTGCAGACATGGGAGGGAAGTTACTCTGCGTACCCTTACACCATGGCGATTAACTTATTGTTAGCGATACCTCTTGACAAACAATATATCACTTTACATCCCATTGGAGTTTAAGTGAAATTTTAATTTCAGATCTAGAGAGTCTTGGCCAGCTTTGGAGATTAATTAAATTAAGGGACTTGATTGGAGTACATCCTCTCCTCCTCACACCTCACCTGATACCATACCCTGATCAACACCGTGAACCGTTCGATCGATTCCCTTTCCCTCTGAGAACCCTTACGTGGTGGTTAAACGGTCCCTTGTCGACCATACTACAGTATTGCGTTTGCTAACGCGGTGCATATACGTATACAGTATTACATGCTATAATGCTTTGATACATGTCTCAGATGAGGATCTCGCAGGTTGTAATTCAGTTTCTTCGAACCTCTGAAAATTTGTTGTTGTCAACTGTCAAGGTTGTAGCTCTTGACAAGCTAGACCGTTTAAGAATTACTTTTCCATAAGTTACTCAATCCTGAAGGACAATAACTACATTGTAACATTTAATAAGAAGCCAAACACGTGTTATGAATGTACTACTACTACTACACAAGTTTTCACTTCGCTCCTGAAAGGGACGGCGGCTCTCTTAGATGGTAACGCCGTCTCTTAGACCAGGGAGATTTGGTTCGGTGAAGGTGAGGGAGTGGCGGCCGTGTCCCGTACCATGGACTGTCCGAGCTGTCAGACTATGACAAGCTTGGTCCAAACCAAAGACTTTAATATTACTTAGTCCAAACGCCCTGCAGAAAGTTGACCAAGTCAATGACCTTGGCGTCCGGCTTGACAAGGGTCTTACCTTCACTGCTCAAGTAAACAAGGTGACAGGAGAGACCTACCGGGGATTGGGATTTATCATACGGAACACTAAACTGTTCATAAAGGCGAATTCATTCATAGCACTCTATAATGCTTTTGTACGAACAAACTGGAATATGCAATCGTTGTATGGAATCCAAGGTTCGATAAATATATTAAGTTAATCGAAAGAGTGCAAAAACGTTTTGTAAGATTCCTTCATCACCAAACACATGGCTTGTACCCATTTATGGTGCCATACAAAAATTGACTAACCAGTGTCGTAATGACCAGCCTTGAAAATCAGAGAAAAATAACTGATGCCAAGCACCTGCGTAAATTATTAAACAATAAAATAGATAATATGAATTTACTCTCCCTATTGAATTTTCGCGTACCTCGCTTGCACTCAAGAGAACGCAGCACGTTTAGGACTGAAAGAGCTCTGACGACCGCCCACATCCATTCACCACTCTATAGGTTATGTAACAACTATAATGAAGCTGTTAGCATAGACAATAACTTGGACTTCGACATGTCAATATCCAAATTCATAAAACGTTCTTCAGCTATACTGCCACGGCACTAAGCATTAATATCACGCTGAAAGCTGTCAGAAAGTTGTAGGTACTGAATAATTTAGTTATTAAGAAGTTTGTTTTTAGTTATTAAGATCTAAGACTAGTACCAATGTAATTTAATGAATGATTTAGTTGTTAAGAATTATATTTTTAGTTATTGAGATGTAAGACTTGTGTCAATGTAATTTAATAAGTACTTTAAAGATTTTTAGGTTTACTGTAATTGGGTTTTGCTACCCTGTTGTAAGCCGGCAATTAAGTAAATAAATAAATAAATGAATAAATAAATAAATAACTGTCCCGTCATTCCCGTTAGTACAGGAGAATGGATAACTACGGAAAACATTCTCAGGACAGCTGACGGTGGTGACCAATCCTTCTTCGTCTCCCGAATGCAGAGCTGTAGAGCCACGGAAAAAAAGAATCCTACTCCCTCGTTTGGGTTTGAACTCTTGATGTAGGGATCCGGAGGTGTAATGGTGGGTATTGTTGGATTCTATATTTGGTCTAGGTAACGGTTACATTCGTGATCACCGAGCTTGATAGCTGCAGCCGCTTAAGTGCGGCCAGTATCCAGTAATCGGGAGATAGTGGGTTCGAGCCCCACTGTCGGCAGCACTGAAAATGGTTTTCCGTGGTTTCCAATTTTCACACCAGGCAAATGCCGGGGCTGTACCTTAATTAAGGCCACGGCCGCTTCCTTCCACTTCCTAGGCCTTTCCTATCCCATCGTCGCCATAAGACGTATGTGTCGGTGTGACGTAAAGCAAATAGCAAAAAAAAAAAAAAAAAAAAAAAAAATTCGTAATCACCCCATGTGGTGGGGGACGCAGATGAAGAATACACCCACGGTATTCCCTGCCTGTCGTACGATGCGATTAAAAGGGGCGACGAAAGGGATGATGACATTAGAACCATGAGACTACTTTTGATTAGTACCAATACGTGCGGAACACCATGGTAAACGTTACTTGCGAATAGTACCTCCTTGCGAGGAAAACCATGGGTCTACGTTAAAGCCGGGTATCGACTGCGCGCGGCTGCCGCGCGTGTCTGTTCGAGCGCGGCAAACTCTTTCGTTTGTGTTACGCGTAACACCATGTTTGTGATGCCAGAGTCGAGCGCGGCAGGTGATCGACACTGGTTCCTCAGTTCTCGCGCGAATACTATGAGTACTGCACGTGCAGATGACCTTAGATGTTAGGCCCCTTTAAACAACAAGCAAGCAGATGTATTGTAATGAAAAAGATACATACATCACACAAAGTATCCACAGTATCATTGGGTGTATTTTTGTCGGTCAAGAAGTCGAATTCCTTGAAAGCAAACCGCTTGGATACGTAAACAGTACCTGGATCTGTAAACAAACAAGACAGGAGTAGTGCCTTAGCATAATTGCATATAACACGTGTGGTATACTGTAAGTCAGTTATGAGAGACTTCTTAATCCAGGACTTTTCTCTTCTGTATGACGCCAATAAAGTTGCCATTTTCTTCTTAAACTCTTGAACTTGTATTTTCATTTCCTCGCCTATGTCTTTCCAGGCGTCCTCGCGCATACTTTCGTTGTGATAACTAGCACTTTTAGGATTCCACAAGATCTCTTCATATTTATACAGCTGTATCAGAGCTATACAAATTTCATTCTCCATTTCGCCGCGGTAGAACCACCCCAACACCCGTCTCAACTGAACGAACACAGCGCACTGAAATCCCTTTGCTGCGGGACAAAAGACCGCTCCGATTTGGCCCATGTTCGTTGCTTTGCCTCGCGAAGTCGATACCCGGCTTACATAGGAGTATCATTATGCGAGGAATACTACGGGTCTTGGCGTTGTTTATGATAAGTGTCGTCGTGTGCATTCCACCGGTCGGTTCCACTGTGTTCAGAATGGGTCTGTATTTGATAACTTGAAGCCGTCTTCCCTGTTGATGTTATTTGGGTGCAACTTTATTTCTACGGCTTCCCTCACACGTCGAGCATAGAAATATTTTACAGGCGCGATGACCTTCGCCTGGTCAAAGAGGATTTCATGGGCTGTACTGTATAAATCTTCTGCTATGGCAGACTGGTTTATAGTGTTTTCCGTGGAGGATGAAAGAGTCAAGAATATCACATGGAGGCCTGTACTCCAGAAATACATGCATAACACTACCACGGCACAGCGCAGCGCACTCAAGAAACTGTAGACAGAGGGCGGTGAATCAGTAACTTCCCTGCCAAGGTCTGTCTAGACCAGGGCCATCCAAACAGCGCTCCCCGAGCGCTAGCGCTCTGGCCGCGCTCCAAGCCAGTGCTCCGAGCGCTTTGAGGGAAGGTAGTTTCGGTAGTGGTGGGAGGAGCTTGGCTAGCTGAGCGAGCGGTCTGCCCGCCGGGCCGAAGAGAGCAGCCGATTTTTTAGTGTGCCACTGAGATTTTATGTTTAAAAAAACACAATTTGTAACGGCACTACAGTGCCAACCACAGAGATTATTACGGTGATTTGACAGACGCCAGTCGCTAATCGAAGTTGGAAGAATTGAAAGAAAATTTCAAGCAGCACTGTTCTGTAGATATTATTGTTTTAATTTTTAAATGCTTGTTTACAAACGGGAATAAATAAATGATTGAATTATCTGAAGAACACTAAAGTTGTGACTTGCCGTATTTTTGTCTGACAGGAGATTGAGGAGAGTGAGGTTGGTGGACCCACTTTACGAACAAGCTACAAATGTTCGTCGCAAATTGCCAAAGCTGGGAAACCCTTCGCGGAAGGGAATGTAATCAAGGAGTGCCTAATGGACGCGGCGGCATGTATTTGTCCTATGGAGCTAGTTGAGAAATTTCACAAAATCTCTCTTTCTCCTCACACTGTACCTCGCAGAATAGACAATATGGCCGTTGATATGGAACAACAATTAATGGAGAATGCAGCAAATTTTGTATCCTTTTCCATCGCCCTCGATGAATCAACCTACACTGCAGACACAGCTCAGATCGTTATTTTCATTCGAGGGTGGATGACGATATTCGGCTCACCGAGGATTTCCTAGACTTGGTAGCTCTCAAAGACACCACTACCGGTTTCGATATTTTCAAAGCAGTGGAGTGTGTTTTTGAGTCAATGGGATTAAAATGGGAGCGGTTCACGAGTGTAACGACGGATGGAGCTCCTGCATTACGTAGTCTACGCACGGGGCTCCTCAGCTATGTAAAATTAAAAATGACAGAGCGGTACTACCCTAATGGAGGCGATCCAGTGCTTGATACACCGGGAGGCAATCTGTGCAAAAGTCGCCAAACTTAAAGACGTAATCGGAACAGTTGTGCGAGTAGTAAATTTTATTCGATCCCATGGACTCACGCACCGTCAATTCAAAGAGTACCGGGCGAGTTGGCCGTGCACTTGGGGGCGCACAGCTGTGAGCTGGCATTCGGGAGATAGTGGGTTCGAAGCCCACTGTTGGCAGCTCTGAAGATGGTTTTCCGTGGTTTCCCATTTTCACACCGGGCAAATGCTGGGGCTGAACCTTAATTAGTACCTTAAAGGCCACGGCCGCTTCCTTCCCATTCCTGGGCCTTTCTTGTCCCATCGTCGCCATAAGACCTACCTGTGTCGGTTTGACGTAAAGCAAATAGCAACAAAATAAAGTCAAAGAGTTCTTGGATGACATCGAAGTGGAGTATCCGGATATCCCGTACCATGCAGAAGTAAGATGGCTGATCAAGGCGAAGGTGCTTCATCGAGTTTTTTGCTTGCGGAATGCAACAGATACCTTTTATGACATGAAACGGCGGCCCGAAATTATTTTGCGTAATCCTAAGTGGATGGCGGACTGGGCCTTTTTAAGTGACATTACTGTCCATCTGAATACCTTGAACACTTCGCTTACCGAGCTCGATAGCTGCAGTCGCTTAAGTGCGACCAGTATCCAGTATTCGGGAGATAGTAGGTTCGAACCCCTCTGTCGGTAGCCCTGAAGATTGTTTTCCGTGGTTTCCCATTTTCACACAAATTTTGGGGCTGTACCTTAATTAAGGCCACGGCCGCTTCCTTCCCAGTCCTAGCCCTTTCCTGCCCCATCGTTGCCATAAAGACATATCTGTGTCGGTGCGACGTAAAGCCAATAGCAAAAAAAAAAAAAAAATTCGCTTCAGGGCGAAAAGAACAATATCTGCTATTTGGTGGAAGAAATTCAATAGTGCAAGGAACACAGGACATTTTCCATTGGTTGAAGCAGTGAAATAGGTGTCGACATTGATGAGTACTTGCAGGCAATTCGCCAATTACAAGAAGAGTTTGAAAAGAGATTTTCAGAATTATCAGAACCCCAAGCGGTGTTAGATGCAATTGTTCGAACATTTTCTCTTAGTGCAGACAGTGCTCCACAGCTATTTCAATTAGAGTAGCTTGAACTGCAGTGCAATGTTCGTCTTAAAGACCGCTTTTTAATGTCACGAAGTTTGGAAGAATATTATAGTGGCTTTCCGCAAGAAGAATACCCCCTTTTATATAAACATGCATGTAAAGTTCTATCAATGTTCGGCTCAACGTACATTTGTGAGCGTTTATTTTCGGTTCTTAAGCTTACCAAAAGTAAACACCGTGCAACGATGAGCGATAGAAACTCGCGTAATTGTTTAAGAATATTGGTATCATATTGGTAAAATTTTGTTGAATTTTCCTCCCAGGTATGTTCAAATTTCAGTTTTGAATAAATCGCATTACTGTATTCTTTACTTAACACTTGATTTCGTTTCCTGCATATTCCATACATCGGAGTACCTTTCGATTTGTTTATGCGGTATATTTGTTATGGCAAAACAGCCCTATCAATATGATGTCAACAAACCCACAAAAGCCGTCGGACGCACGACTGTACGTACGTATCTAGTTAGCGCGGTCCGAACATCGTCTGTCTCAGGTCTCCTCGCTGCCACACTGTAGTGGTGGTAGGGGAAGGAGCGCTAGTCTGACTGCCCAGTGCTCCCCGAGCGCGGGCGCGCTCTCGGAGCGCAATAGCTGGATGGCCCTGGTCTAGACAGACTGCCAACCACCACAGCACAGCGCGGCAATCTCAGAGTCCAGTTAGTTGGGAGGCCGTGGATAGTACAGTCATGAGTCATGACTTCCACGTTCCTTCGAAGAATTTCTTTGCTCACTGTCCGAGGCAGACCTTCACATGCCCTGATGAAGGCCGATGCAATTTGGCGGAAAGCTCAGCTTTGTTAAATAAATATAGGTATATATAAGTGGCTTTAATCCAGTTATCACATTTATTTCTTTATCTTAATACAATGCGCCACGGAAACCTACTTTCATTAATTAGGTTTCATGTTGAATATTTTTTGTGGTGAATGTATACTGTGAGAGATACGTTAAATGGCCAGTGTACGATATACTTATTAACACATTATCTGGCCTGGATAAGTAACGCGTATCATTGGAATTGTAGGCCTATACTCGAATCGGAAAGCACGCTCTGAAGTGCTTTGTTACCAGAAATTTTAAGGCTGAGTGTAAATTTATATATGATTCATTTGGTAATACTATATTTACTGACGCCCATTATATCTCTAGCCCTTGAACTAGGCAAAAATAACCACCGCAAATCCTCCGTTTGGGGCAAAGTCAGCAGTTACCAACAGTAATTACAAAATTAAAACGCTTTATAGCCACAGAATGTTTCTGGTGATTTATTTGTTAGTTCATTCATCCAGACGAATACCCTACCCATTTTGCCTGTGTTGGGGAAATTTCATGATTTTCCATTTCTAGAGATTACCGTATCTCATTCAGTGCACGTGCCTCCTAATTCTCAGATACCACCCTTATGTCCATTATATTGTCGAGAAGTTGTATTGAAGTGGCCAATTACTGGAGAGCAAATATCTGCGAGGTAGTTGCATAATGAAACCCGTCAAGCCGTACAGAAAAGCCCTCTCCGTTCTGTATTACTGTGTTTGCGCCCATGTTTGTTAATCCAACTTTCATAAACAAAACAGAGCTTCATCTAATCAAAGCTAAATTGAACTAAACCTCGACTTCCTATGATATAATTGTAAGCAAACAATCACAGTCAAACTAATACAGAATGACATAGTGATAAATTACTCCAAGCACATCGATAGCTTCCGTTAATATACGCTGTGTGTAACTAATTGGATCATGAGAGAAACTACACGATTTGAAAATGAATCACTCGCTGGGGTATATTGTAAAGGCTGTAGGCCTATGCAAATTATCATTGCACTTTCCTTGTTCTTTAGTCGACTTCTTTCCTAGAAGAAATATGTTTTGAGTATTGTTAAGTTCGCTGTCTTCTTGTTGGATGCTGTTTCTGACATTTGTCTCTCGACATAGGCCACTTTTACTGAAGTCGCATTTTCATTTATTACTGCGACAGTATAGAAGCTGTTGAGGTTTGAGTATGGCTGAATAATGACACTCAGATCGCGATTAGTGCGTATGGTTCTTATGAAAAGTGCTATTTATAAGGCCAGTCGCGCTGCAATAGCACTTTCTGGCCCAGTGAGGAAAGCAATGGTAAACTACTTCACTCCATATCATGCCTTCCATGCTAATTATGGCTCCGCAGTCGGTTTTTTTTTTCTCACTACCTGCATAATCTTCGAAGGTGATATTTGAGGATCCCACCAGCCTCTAAGCTGAAGACTAAACAGAAGCTTGCTGTTATAACGGGAAACGTAACGGTGCAATTAAAAAAACAATTATTTACACAGTGAAAATGTGTCCTTTTAATCGAACAACTGTATATGTCATGCTCTTGTATTTCCTGTCTTCACACGATCCCCACGAGGATCTGCAGGACGTACTGTACTTCTTAATTTGGATGACTTTGATGGCATGACCTAGTGTTTACACTGCACTATGTCTTCTGGTGTGGGCTAGAACAAATTTGTTACTTTCGTTCACCTGTCGATCTCATCCTTGGCTTACCGGGCGAGTTGGCCGTGCGGTTAGGGGCGCGCAACTGTGAGCTTGCATCCGGGAGATGGTAGGTTCGAACGCCACTGTCGGCAGCCCATAAAATTGTTTTTCGTGGTTTCTCATTTTCACACCAGGCTGTACCTTAATGAAGGCCACGACCGCTTCCTTTCCACTCCTAGACCTTTCCTATCCCATCGTCGCCATAAGACTTATCTGTGTCGGTGCGACGTGAAGCAGCTTGCTAAAAAAAAAAAAAAAAAAAAAAAAAGTCGTCCCTGGCTTTGACAACATGAAAGTGACCGAGGTGTGAGCGATGCTAGTAATGCCATTCCTTATGCAGCCAATTCCTGTTATGAATGGTGTGAAAATGTTACTCATAGGGCCAGTTGGCGGGGACATTTCAGTGGGCTTGGCAGACTGTTACGTAATAACTTCTGGCTTATTAAGGAACGCAACAGGAAACTACCTCACTCCTCTTCAGTGACATCTGGGCCACCTATGATGGCTGATGGCGTAGCTGTTGAGGTCCAAACCAGCCTCCAGACTGAGGCAGACAGACAGTTAAATTGAATGCTCTTACTGCCTGAGTTACAACTGCAGTTACTCCAGGTCCCTGGTGATGAGATAATAATTTACTTCGTACCTTGAAGGGCCTTTCGCGTCTTTATCCAAATATCGCACTGCAGACATCATTAAAAACTAGTGTACTAAATTAACGTGCAGTAAATCTCTCACATTTAAGCAATCGTAAATCAAGTATATATTATAGTGACCGCTTTATCTCAGTATTTTGCTTTTAAATGATTACCGAGCTTTTTTTTTTTTCAGTCTTATGTAAGCGTCACGATGTGCCAATTGCAAACTTGTCCCTGGCCTCTGTTAAAGCCAATAGGGACTCCTGTTTTACTAACTTATTTGTTGTACGCCACACGGACACAGACAGGTCTTAAGGTGACACCGGAATTGGAAGTGGTGGTTAGGATTGAGAAGGAAGCGGTCATTGTCTTAATTAAGGCACAGCCCTAGCATTTGCCTGGTGTGAACATGGGAACCCGCGGAAAACTATCTTCAGGGCTGTTGCCAGTGGGGCTCGAATCCAATACCTCCCGAATGCAAACTCACAGCTAAATGACCCAAACCTCAGTGGAGGGACGTTTAACACGATTATTATTATTATTATTATTATTATTATTATTGTTGTTGTTGTTGTTGTTGTTGTTGTTATAGTAGTAGTATGTTCAGTCCTCAGCCGTAAGTCTGGTTAGATCCTCAACAGCTCCGCCATCAGTTGTCATAGATGGCCTAGGCATCACTGAAGAGGCGTACTCATTATTATTATTATTATTATTATTATTATTATTATTATTATTATTATTATTATTATAAGAACAACAAATAATAGGCTTTGCCTTTTTATTGCCCTTCATATGGTATGTGATTGATGATGAAGGTGACTAATGTTTTAAGAGATAAGAGACAATGTCTTAGTTCGAATTCACGCGTGTTGAGTCTAAGATAACTGGTAAGATTATGTAATCGCAATAATAATAATTGTAATTATTATTCAGTCATCTTCTATTATAACAAAAATCTGTAATCATGTGACCACTTGAGTAGCATGCAAATTTTTCCATCAACGTAATGTCGTACGCCATTTTCTTTCACGATTTAATCCTAGTGCCTCAGTAAGAAAACTCGTTTGGAGAATGCCGTGTGCAGATTAGACCCAGCAAGCAAGTTGTGAAAGTGTGTAACATAGTGTTTTAATTAAAGCTACGGATAAGATTTCATTGCTTGGATTCTTGCTTGAGCTTACCCGCGCGCTCCCTCTAGCTAAAAATGTTTTCTGCGCCGAGGCTAATAAAGGACTCTCCGCTGAAGTAAAGAAGCGCAATCATTGTGAATTCTGCAGGATATGAGCCAATTGTTGATAATTGGTCAGGCATTAAAATGATTCAAATAGGTGTATTATTTTGTATCTCTAGTTCCCATCTTGTAATCTGTAGTTTTTTAGTCTTCGTTTCTTCTTCTTCTCCTCCTCTTTTGTCATTGGAGTAATTTCCGAAATGAAGTTACTACGTAAGATTTTAGTATGATTTAGAATGGTGTCGGTACACTTCGCAATGATGGAAATAAATTTCGTGTTTGATTTTGGAGTGCTCGATAACATAGGGACGGCCCTTTCTGCCTAAACTGAAAAACACATCACTTGTTGATTAATTGCCCAGGCTGTTACAATCTGATCAGAAATATAGTTTCATGAACACGAAGATATGCTCGATTTGTAATTCATTATTATGCATGTTCCCCACAGAATCTCCCTTTTTTCACTTAGTTCTGCATTAAAGGATCATTTAGTTCCCGATCATTTTATTACAGTCGTTGCCCATTCTTTTATTTCATTTTTTGAACAAATAATTTATTTGCAAATGGAATTTCATATTTTTTATTCCGCTCAGATTGTAGAGCGCTAGCTGGTTTCTGTTCGCAGTTTCGATCCCGGCCCAGTCCGGTGGTATCTGGAGGAATTCGTATACGTTAGCCTCCTGTCAGTAGTTTTATAGAAAATTGCTACTTCTCGGCGTCTCTGAAAACTGTGAAGAAAGTTACTGGAACATAAAACCAATGTCATTATTATTTATATTATTTTGAAGTTGATAACGTATGTTATATGCACCTTTAAACAACAAGCTTATCATCATCATCATCATGTATATTTCTTCCTATGGCTCAAGTGTAAATGTGTTAAACAGATGTTTCCGTTAATATTGAAATTTAGTAGGCGTTCTTGCCAGGGCTGCACTTAGCAGAGATCTTTTTCTACCGTCGCTTCTCCCACTTCGTGGCGAACTATGTAGCACATGTGTACTTGGCCGCGTTTTACAGCCGGATGCCCTTCCTAATGCCGCCAACTGCGTGTAAAGGGATGTGTTCATTATCGTGTCTTCCTGTAGTGATTTTTTTTTTGTAATAGGAGAAATGAAATGGCGTATGGCTTTTAGTGCCGGGAGTGTCCGAAGACAAGTTCGGCTCGCCAGGTGCAGGTCTTTCTATTCGACACCCGTAGGTGACCTGCGCGTCGTGATGAGGATGAAATGATGATGAAGACAGCACATACACCCAGCCCCCATGCCACTGGAATTAACCTATTAAGGTTAAAATCCCCGACCCGGCCGAGAATCGAACCCGGGACCCTCTGAACCGAAGGCCAGTACGCTGACCGTTCAGCCAACGAGTCGGACTGTAATAGGAGATATGTACTGGGATAGACACAAACATTGTCACCGAGCCAGAGGAATTAACCTTATTTGTCGATCATCCGATTCGATTATGGTGAAATTATGACTATTTTTTAGTCCTGCCTGTAATGTGTTTTATTTTCCGCCATTCTAATGCGCTGTTGTAACGGAGCATTTGCGGTGTGTTAGACTAAATTTGGTCGATATATTTTGCTGGAGGTCTTCCACGGTCTCTGTAGCCTTCAACTAAGTTCTTCGAGTTTTTAAAATCCATCCTTCCTAATATTGGCCCCCAAAATATCTCCCAATTCATTGCTTCACTATAGAATTCACGCGCAGTTTGATCTGCAGCTCATCAAGTATCGACTGATTGGTTCTCTTAGCAATCCATGGAATTATCAGCATCCTCGACCAACAGAACATTTCGAAGGCATTAATATACTGTAGATCGATCTTTTACACCGTCAAACATTCAGATGCTGATAGGAAGATAGAGAACACCAGGATATTGACCTACGGCATTTTGGTGGCGTTGGTAATAGGCCTCTCCTGGCTTTTTCATATTCTTGTAAGTTGCGCCACAGCAGTTTTGGTAATAACTACTCTTCTTTTTATTTCTCCAGTGTAGCCACCTGTGTTCGGTTTCTATGGTTTTAGAAAATGTGTTTACTACTTGTAAGTTGTTTACATGTTTCATAATTTCTCTGTTGATTTGAATGCTCATTTCATTGCTTACCTTTCCAACTGCGCGAAGGAAGGTTATCATTTCAACTTGTAAGGAAGTAATTAATGCGATGCCATCAGCATACCTCAGGTTGTTAATACTTTTCCCGCTTAATTTGATACCACCATACCAGTTTTCCATTACGTTCCTTGTTATCCATTCTCCATAGATGTTAAATAAAAACAGGGCGTAGTACACAGACTTGACGGACACTTTACTAGTGCTGTTCTCTTAGAAAGGAATTATTAAGTTGACCAGCTATAACGGCGTTCCCATTTCAGTAACTATTTTCGGGGACGCAAGAATATGAGCGGTCTGGGATTAGGAAGGCAACGGGCGTCGCCTTAATTAGGATAAAGCCCCAACATTTCCCAGGCGTGAAAATAGCAAACCATGGAAAACCATCCCCAGTCTTAAAAATTGTCAACCCGGCCGTGAATCGAACTTGGGATCTTGTGAACAAAGACCTTGAGAGTCTCATTTTCATGCCCTTTCGTGGCTCTTTCTTTCTTTTACCAATACCTTCATTCTTCGAGGTGTTGGACCTCTTCCTTTTTCCATTCTGATTAGTGTTAAGAGAGTATGGATGCGCAGTTGTCCTTACTGAAACAGCAATCACCATCAGTGTCCCTTCTCTCTGGTCTTTTAGGTTGAGATAACGCCTTCTCAGAAAAATATCGTCGCAGTCTTTCAGGATCATCCGGTCAGCTGTACACTTCAATGTTGAGGGCTTATGGCCCGGCATTTTTTTGAAGCGCAATATTGAATGTCATCTTTATGTAAAATACCACTATTCTGTGTATGTGAGCCTACAGTTTTCTCATGCATTGTGCAGTGTTCTTTCCATAAGGGTTTTTCCCTTCATTTGACAATGGCTACCATTGTCCGTTATACCCATTGTTCTGGACAAGCATTTTGTCTTAACAAATGCCGCGACATCCCTGAGACACCATAGTCACACTGGGTGGTAATTGTAGTATTCGTAAACAATCACAATGGCTGATACTGTGCTGAATCTCGTCTTGATTTGCTTAACTAACAAGTAAGATTTCATTAAACCATTCATCAAGTGTCAAGGGAGATTGAATATGAAATACTGGTGGTAGTTCACGTTCTTGACCGTCATGACTTGAAACTGGTTCACAGGTACTGAAGCAAGTGCGAGATATTTCATATCAGTTAGGGTTTGAATGATCGATCACTTGGGGGAAAAACCTACAGAAGGTGGCAATAAAAACTACTAAATCATATATAATAAAATAAAACCCTATTATAAGTTAATTATAATAAAACTATTATAGTTAAAACAATAAAAATATAAATTATTTCAGACTGTTATTCTCAAAGGCCTACGTAGATGATGGACAACTGATTTGTGAGAATGAATTGCTTAAATACGTAATAAGATGAATCATTTTAATAGTTTGTCATTTACTGTAGTTCGATATTTTATATACAGTTGAAATCGGTTATAACGACACCATAGTGACCGTCAATCAACTGTCGTTATAGCCGATAGTCGCACAAACCGGGTTTTTTGTTTTGTTGCTAAAATGTTACATGTGTAAGTTTTAGGCTGCACACTTACTGTACATGGTTAATTAACAGAATTAAGTTAAATCTTCAAAAAATGTAACTGGAAGAAGTACTGTATTTATAGAACAGTACTTGTGGAGTGGGAATGCCAGGAATTTCATTGGCTTTTACTTGAAGAACAGGTCCATTGATCGGCACAGTATCTGTTCTTTGCTGCTTAAACCATCTAAGTTAACATTCTTCAATCTCTTTGTGCTATGATATTGTGACACGGTCGATTTTTTTAACGATTTTCTTTGAAAGGAGACTGGATTTTCTCTCTGACCTTCGAAATTGTACAAATCATTTAGTGTGACACACACAAATCCTTCGCGATGCTGACATTTGTTTCTCAATTTTCTAATCGCAATATTATGTGTGAATTTTCTACAGTATTAAACACTTTCGTTTTACTTTTCGACGTCTTCACAGCGGCGCTTGCCTTCACTATTTAACAGACAGAGTAATTTGACATCTGCAATGATAAACGTTACAGTCCCCAAATACGTAACATACAAAAAATCAACGTTGGACGTTATATCCGATACATTTTTCCGAAGATGTGATCAAAATACGTCGTTTTATACGATATGTCGTAATAAGCGACGCCGTACTAAGCGAGTTTTTAAATGCAGTGTTTGTATAGGATTTAGAAGGGACCGTTCGATTTCCTCGTTATATCCAATACGACGTTAAAAGCGATGTCGCAATAAACGGTTTCGACTGTAATTGTGTCTCATGTAAAGAGCCGTTTTCAAGTTAATGTGATACATGTACATGTTTCTAATAGGGGAGTCATGAGTTTCTCTTTTAAAGTGTTCTGTAACGAATATATCAGGCATTACGTCACAGGGTTAAAGCCACAGTCACGAGCAGCATCACGTACAACCAAAAGTCCATTCGTAATTAAATCTCAGCTATAGACGCCCAAGTGAGTTTCGGTTTACTCGGTCTGTCATCTAGTGGGCCTAGAGTAAAACGGAACGTCGAAATTGACGAGCAGACAGCCACATGGCGTCAAATCGAAATGTCTGCACGCGGTAGCTGAGGTCATACGATTATTATTATTATTATTATGATTATTATTATTATTATTATTATTATTATTATGATATGTTTACCTACAAAATAAGTAACTATGATTTTCAGTAGCTCGAATATCAAACCTGACTAAACATATCTTGATGGGGTTGCAATGTACATTTTGAACTGTGTTCGATATATGCGCAGAGTGATCGGAAACAACATGAACCGAGTATATGGGCGTTATGGTCATAATAATAGTAATTTGAAAAAAATTACGTCGATATCTCGCGCCGTTGTCATTTTATCAGCTGCTGAAGTTAGCCAATCAGATCGCTTCGCTGACGAATTCAAATGGGCTTTACGAGTTGGTGTTGCTAAATCTTCGACGTAATGTTTTCAAATTATTAATCAGCATGACCAACACTCTAACGCTTATATACTCGGTTTACGTTGTTTCCGACCATCCTATGGATATTTGAAGACGATCACCTGATAAGCACAGTTGCTTAGGCAGTTACCTCCTAGGCTTAAGATCGCCGGATAGAATTCCAAGACTGTCGAAAGAAAGTGCTTCTTCTAATGCCGCAATGCGAGCTTGAATATTATTAATTTACCTTAAGGTGAAGATTGCAGCTATGACACATTTCGATTTCTTCATTCCTGAGAGGAGGGTATTTGAAATTTATCTTTAAATAAAAACCAAGCTATTACCGCTCAACTGCAGCTATCAAGGGAGAAAGAATCATAAGTATATTTGTGTCGGAATTCCGCCCGCAATAGGTGTCTTTTAAGTAATTTGTAGATTATATTCCTAAATGCAAGTGTTCGTCTCTGCTGTGTAAGGAGGACTAGCAGGCGTAGTGAAATTTAGAAGTAAACTAGAGGTTCTTTCTTATCTAAGCATGCAAGTTTGGAGTAAAAATTGTGATAAAGAACACGAGATAGCCTGTGATGTTATACTTCACTTTAAGCCTATCCTCAAGTAGGTTGTTGGTAGAAGTTGTGTGCAGGTTACCAGCTTATCTCCCACTGGATGGTGCCGCTGCTGTTACGAGGAAAGCTTCAATGTTATCAGTTAGCCCCTCTCGTGATTAATGGTTACAACACGCCAACTCCTGTTAGAAAACTTCTTAAAAAGTTTCTTTTGTAAATTGTTAGTTTACTAGAATATATCAGTTTCCAGACAGTTTCCTGCGAAATATCTGCTGAGATGGATTTTAGTAGTCGGAGAAGAATGTGATGGAACTCTTACAGCGCATTACCCCAGAGCTCTCTCTTTGCGTAGGATTTCCTCTTATTCTACTTCTTTTACCTTTCTTATTCTAACTTTTAAAACGTATCTCAAGCCAAGTACTTCCTTGTAATTTAATGGGAATATGCAGTAGTGTCCTTTGTGGTTAACCAGAAAACTTAAATTCCTTATAATAAAAGTTGGGAGGTTAGTAGGAGTAAAGACCTCTCTGTGTATTTAATGTGTATTTGATGCAAAGATTAATTTAGAATGGTCAGAATGTGGCAGTAAAACAGCCTCATATATTTTGAAACCCAAGTTTGTCTTCATTGTGCATATCCACAGTAGATTTTACTTTTGAAATTAGATATAAGTAGCTCCTGTGCAAGCTATACGAGATAAATGAAACGTTAGGTAGACATCAGCACCTGCGAAACAGAATTCCAAAGATAATTTGAGAATGTATTGAAGTATTCTATATTGCCGGTCCATGTGACCTCTTTTAAGTTCCTAGTGGCAGGGATCAAACTCTAAAAGACCTCTTTCACCCTCTCTCCTGTATTAGAGGGCATGATGCCTGGGTGCCATCATCACCAGCTCCTCGCGGATGCAGCCAGTGCATGGGAGATTTTTGAAACGTAATGCCATGTCCCTGTGGTTCAGTTTCGATGTAAAGTTGGATGTCCTACGGCTATGATAACGATATCAACAGTCGTGTAAACCTACAAGTTTGATTTTGCTTTTATCATGATTGATTTTGTCAATTCCAGAAGCTCTGTTGCAAACGGTTTAGTCTTGAATTCATGCACGGTACACTCTTTCAGTCTGGTTTCCATCCAGGGTGAAAACAGCGTTGGGGATTTGCTGATTAAGTTACCATTTTTTCTGAATCAA
Organism: Anabrus simplex; assembly: GCF_040414725.1. NCBI lineage: Eukaryota > Metazoa > Arthropoda > Insecta > Orthoptera > Tettigoniidae > Anabrus > Anabrus simplex. The sequence goes on along the minus strand of NC_090268.1, from coordinate 83,335,608 downwards.
AATAGCAATATATTCTTCTCAGCGAGTATCACTGTGTCATGTACGTAGCGGATAGTGTTTGTTTCCCGTTGATCTTGATTTCTTAACAACTTTATCAATGGTGGTTCAAAAATATGGCTTCAGAGTGTAAGTTTTGAAGGTTTCTTGTACATTTTTGTATCGTGATCTCTCCATTTCTTAACTCACGTGTAGATTTAGCAACACTGCCGCTCAAAGTCGGTTTGAATTGACTCGCGAAGCGATGTGATTGGCCGCTGATTAAATGACAACGGTGCGAGATATCGAATTATTTCTTTCAAATTATTTATCAGCATGACCAAACTTCTAACCGCTCACGTTCTTTCCGACCACCCTACATTTGTTGTAAGAAAATAAATTTTAGCGCTCATTTTCATAGCAAAATCTCGGGTAGTTTCTAGTTCAACGCAATAGTATGATAAGCAAACGACTACGTTTAATAATTTGTGAAGTAAAGCAATTGCCGGTGCTGTTGGATGAAAGCAATCATGTGGCGAATTTTACTTTACTCTTTATATTATCGTATTCTCCTCTCGTTCATGGCGACAAAAATGTGTAAATGCAGAACGAATTCAATTGGTGATAACTGTAGAACAGTTTCAATTGTTAATTGTTTACGTTGAATAGTGAGTGTTGTGATGGATGAGGGATATTATTTGTATATGATTTTGTTGTACGATATAATTTTAATGCTAATTACTGGCATCCATTATTTTTATATGCATTGTATTGACAGTTGCAAATCACTTTTGCCGCCAGCACATTTCGATGATGACTGCAACGGATGTGACGTCCGCACTCGACTGAATCAATATACCGTCCTAATAGTAAGAGTATTATTAGCCCGCCCGGTGGCCATGATCGTTAAGGCGCTGAAGTCTAAAAACGGTCTAACACCGAGGTTAGCCGGTTCGAGTCCCGTTGGTCGAAAACATTTTCACCATCAGAATGTTGGCCGGCAGGGTAGGGGAGGTGGTGGTATACAATTTCTAATCACTAGATTGCGTGGATTAAATTCCAAACCTCTCCGCAGTGCTCATATGGAGTGAGGGCATATGACGCTGTTGATGGTGATTCGTCCGTTGGATGGAGACGTTAAGCCTTGAGCAGACCCCTTGGTGCTATTCGACAGGAGTAGGCTATGTGCCGGCACCGGGTTTCACCCTCTCCCTACTATCATATATCACGTCATTCATTTCATCTCTCATTAACTCCTCTGATGAGGTTGACGTCAGGAAGGGCATCCGGTCATAAAAAACCGCCACGACAAATTCATCTCACCTCATACCCGACCCCGTAGGGAAACGGGACAAGGGTTGGACAAACATTATTAGTCTGCTGGAAGTCACCGTAATTCAGCTACTTCCCTTGGAATTCAATCATATCGCTCAGTGCTGTAACAGTGACTGTCACTTTTTAAATGTGGGTTGCCAATTTCACTTCACAGTCATCGTGTTGGAGAAATAAGCGGACTTGGGATATGTTATTCACAAAGTAGAAGTAACGGACATGAAAGTACGAGAATGATTCCTGGTACAAACAGATGTGGAACAATACCAGGGGCTACTCGGAATATGGAGATAAAGGCTAAGTTAGGAATAGACTTGCTGGATGAACCTGTGTAAATAAACCGGCTTCGGTGGTGAGGCGAATGGAGGAGGATAGATTACGCAGGAGAATAATGGACTCGGCTTGGAGGGTAAAGAGGTGAAGGGAGACCAAGACGATGATGATTAGCCTCGGCTTGTAATGATGTATCCATAACACAGGGATGGAACTAAACGGAGCCTCAGAGCTAATTGCAAATAAAGGTGGGGGGGGGGAAGAGAGGGAGAGGACACGTAGTCAGTTCACAGAGGCTTGCGGAATATATACGGAAAGGCGCAAGGGTCTGTAATGAATATATGTGTATAAAATAAGTAGATTTGGAGTTAGATGTCCGAAAAGTGAGAGAAAACGGAATGCCTCCTCGAAAATAGTAAATCGTACCTCATACCTTACAAGTTCTTAATTAAAATTAATTAACGGTTCACGTCGCACTAACGACTTTTGCGGGTCTTTTAGACACTGCATTACAGGAATTTTATCCTACAACAAAATACAGTAGAAGGAAGTAGTGAGTTATTCTGTTCTTAGGGCCTAGGAAGGAAAAAACAAAAAAACAAAACAAAAAAAAAAACACCGCAGCATTATTCAAATAAACGAAAGGTTGCACAATCTGGCATATAGTACACCATATTATTGGTATTAATTATTATTAGTGATTTAAGCCCACTAGGATGCGCTTATGACTAGTTCTTTTTTGATGCTCCCTTTCGTCCCTGATATACCTTGAGTCCTGCTATTAGAGATTCCTTTCTTTCCTGTGAAAGAGGTTTGCGAGATTTAACAACCTTTGTTGGAGGAGACCACAAATTTACCGTTTTACTGAACACTATACTGGTAATAATGTAGTGTAATGATGTAAACTAAGAGTGACACGCTGTAATTAGGGTAAAGAAACCCTTTTAGTGTGCAATAAAGGAATTAAATAAGTACAGTAAATACATAAATGTGAGAACATGGTTCTCGAAGCTTGCTTTTCGTGTAGTAGATCTTGAACCAACGGAACTCGCATAATGCTACACCACATTCCTCACAGTGGAAATTCGACCTTGCTGCCTTCCCTTCTCGTATCACACGCATCTGCGAGATGTGCCCTTCGTTGTCCAATATTTGGAACACTTCGTGTCAGGCAGGAGGCGGACGTATTTGAGCACCTTCAAATACTACCGTACTGAGCCGGGATCGAACCTTCTGAACTACTCAGCCCGGTCCTATAAATTCTATTTAGAAAGCTGTTGCGAATAAAATAGTGCTATGGGTGGGAGTGGTCATTTATTTGACGTATTTTTTTCTGGTATTTGATGATGTTTACAACAAGTAACTCACATAATCATCATCATCGACATTCACTGGCTTGCCTTCTGAGTGCATCAGTGTTGCCGATTATGGGTTCATAGATGATTTAGAAGACCAATGCTAGAACCACGAGCTCTGCACATCAAATCTACCAAATACACGTAATGCCGTAGAACATGGCTGCCAGTTCATCTCTGATATTCTCGTTTTTTTCTACGACACCTTTTTATCGGTCTTGTGCCTTCGCTGTTGTTTTTGTTCGAAGTTTTGTGAACCTTCGCAGACAGTACGTCGTTACATCACCCGATCAGACGCTGTATACTTACAGTAGCTGAAGTCAAGGTGGTACTTCTCCTACAATACATGAGAGCGTACTTGTATAGTTTTTGTTATCCTCATTTGCTTTGGAATACATGGCTTTTACGTCCCACCAAACCACTTACGGTTTTCGGAGGCACCGAGATGCCGGAATATTGTCCCGCGGGAGTTCTTTTACGTGCCAGTAAATGTAACGAAACGATGCTGACGTATTTTACCTTTAAATACCACCGGACTGAGCCAGGATCGAACCTGCCAAGCTGGGCTCAGAAGGCTCGGCTAATTTAATTTAAACTTGATCTGAAAGCATCTAAGTGTATCCTCCCTTATTGGCGAAGTGTCACGGAGTGTACCTGCCATGGAAATGACTCCTACTTTCTGGACTTCATATGACGCCTAATAGTCTTGTAGTTGGTGGGTGGGCTTAAGTTTGAAATTAGCTTTCAAAAAACTATATAATGTTGTATGTAGAGACATGAGGAGGTGTGGTAACATACTATATTTGTGTAGCGAGAGACTGCAAAACAAATGGTAACATAATAATCAGTTAACGTTAGCGTCTGCCCATAAAGTGGTAGCTAATGAAGGAGCGGGGAATGAGGGGTATGGGGCGTTGCTACCCAAGACCACCTCTAACGAGGATGTACGCATGCTGGCCACGTCCATCCGAAGCTCATTACACATTCAAATGAAATTATGCTTTCATATGCGGACTACTGTGCGACTCGCCTGACCCTACCAGACTACTGTAGACATCGCAATAGTTATAGGTCGTCCTTCTCATTGAGTGTATGCGAGCCACGAAACTGGTAAACGTTTACATGTGTCATTAGCCGGCGCTTATCTTGGCTTCCTTTTCGGGTCACGTAAGTGTGAAAGTACACGCACTTAAATTGCGCTGCCAGTTGAATTAATGCTATAAAATGTATGAAAACAATTTCAGTTGTAAGATAGTTGTTTTTACCACGTTTTCCAAGTCGATGTTTGGGGTTAAGAGTTAAAAATGATCGAAACCTTGAGCTTCGTTGTGGAACGTGTTTGTATTTTAGAAACGTGCTAAACTATTTGGTTAGATACTATGGCCATAGTTTATCTCAGGAGCCACTAACGCAGTACACGATCGTGTCGACTGGAATTGTTCGCCTGCTCTTCAAGCGATAGCAGGACAAGGGGTGTATGAATCAGGTGATAGCAATGGCGTCCTGCCAGGCAATCAACCACTGAATCAGCGTCGTAAATTTAATATATACTATAAAAGCAAATATGTTGTATTTTTAAAAAGTATATAAGAAATTATTTTTCATTTTGGGGCAGGAATTATAATATGAAAAATGAAAATCCACCGCCTGTTTCCTTTCATTTGATTGGGTTAAGAATGGAAAGGATGAAGCCCTCACCTAGCGGGAGCCTGTCGCACTCCTCTGGGGTAATGATTAATGACTGACAGATGAAATGACATGATATTGTAGAGAGTTGCTGGAATAAAAGATGACAGGGAAAGTAGGAGAAAAACCTGTCGCGCCTCCGCTTTCTCCAGCACAAATCTCGCATGGAGTGACCGGAATTTGAACCACGCAACCCAACGCTGAGAGGCCGGCGCGCTGCCGCCTGAGCCACGAAGGCTACAGGAATGATAATATTCCATTCTTTTTAAGATAGTTTATAACGAAATGGCTGAAAACACATCAAAATGGTGATCATTTCTATGGCGTGGTATTTTAAAAAATCTAACCCAAAAGTATGTTTGGGTCACATTATTCCTGTGTTTAATAAATGTCCAATAATAAAAGAGTTATTTAATTATACATTTTGTACCTGAAACTATGCAAAACGAAATTCATTCTTCGCCTTAATTCCAGAAGTGTAAGTCAACCAAACCGCCACTGTACACTGCAGTGAATGGACAAACACCGCTGCTCGGTCATCGATGCGGTGCACAAAACAAAACTACAGTCAGTTGACGACGCTTCGTTTGTCTTCACGAGAGTCTAATCCGGATGTAAACAAATAGGCAGAGCACGTTGCCTTTGCACGTGGACATACACGTAATTGATTGGACTGTATGCGAGCTCCAAGAAAAGTAGTACGTGGAATTTATTTTATTTTATTTATTACATTTAGAGAGTTTGGAAGAGTACGTAATCAAATTTAAATATGGTTGTCATATATACCACTATATATATGTTTTGTTAATATATAAAATAGTGATTAAATAACGAGAAATGAAGGCACAAGGCGTAGTGTAATACAGGAAGTCTTCTCGTAGTGAAGGAAAGTCCCAAGCTATACAGTATAGAGATAAGGTGTTGCATCTTTCATAGTGAGGGAAATGGAGCAAGAGGTAGGACCATCGCGTGTAGTGAAGCACAAAAGAGGAAAACCGCTCAGTAGTGACCATATGCAGTGCATTGTGAATGTGTTCAATAAACTAAGTGAACAGAATCCAGGTTTAGTCGTTTATTCAGAAGTTCAGATCTTCGCACTGTTGTATGCGATACGTAGCCCTGTACGACCGAACACGAGACACTGACTGCGTGGAGGTCGGTACTACACGCTCAGCGAATCACAACTCTTTCTTTGGCGGAGGCGTGGACATAACCATGTTCACATCAGGATTAAACTCTCGTGAAAAGACATATAGCTGTGCAGCCGAAGCACGGGATACTAGTAATCAAAAGCTGTTGAATGTATCATATCCGTTCTCTTTAGTGTTTAGCATAAGAATCTGCTTATGTGTGAACCAAAAATTGTTGCATTCTGCCAACAAAACGAAGGATAGAGAGAGAAAGAGAGAGAGAAACCAACCCCCATGCGTTCAGCAGATTAAGTTCCAACAACAAACTAGCAGAAATTGCGCGTGCAAACTCCATAACCGTCGTTTCATTAATAAGGACTAGCGCGCATTACAGAAAATCCCTACTGCATTGTATTGTATCGCTATGTACTTAACCAGACTTAGAAGCAATTTCAAAAATACAGTCATTTGATTATGCACACGTTTACCTAACACGTGTACTGAATGTGCATGTTCAGTTCCACCCAGCAGCACAGCATTGCAGCACTTCCCAGTTTAAGATATCCGTGAGGGAATTGAGTTCTTTATGTAAAATAGCTATAATACCCGGCGCTGACCGGGCACTTCATTGATTTACTTTTGTGTGTTTTATTACCTGCTAATTATGTGTGAAGCGACATTTTGTAGATTTTTATTGTGATGTTGACTGATACTTCACCCTATTTCCTCCCCCGCCCAGAGGGATGCACACACACAAATCCATAATCTGAGTCATTTTGGGACTTTTTTCACCTCTTCTCAATTCTCCCCACCCCCCAAATGCCGATGGGGCTAAACTTGGACTTAAAACGACATGCGGAGTGTCAGTGTTCATCTCAGCGACCGCGAAACCTATGGATTCGACAAAATTCCCCATTATTTTTATATGCCACCTCCTCCCGATCTCTACCCCTAAGGGTGGCTTACCCTACAGTGTTTTTTTTTTTTTTTTGTTCAGACAGTCATGTGTGTAGCAGAATCTCTCCTTAGCCTAGCCTACGTTTACGTACGTGTCTACTTCAATCACTAGGCCTGTATCCTACTGTACAATCCTTGTGCTGACTTTGCCATGGTTACTGCTGGTCATTTCTTCATCCGATTGCTAGAGCGGGGTAGTGGGATGCTAATATTTCCATAACGATTGGTTTTAGGGCCTTAAAACATGGTTTAAAATGAGCTTTGTCTCGTCCTTGTACGACAAATTCGATATTTCGCCTATATTGACCTATGTTAATGTGCCAAAGGGCCTAAATCTGGGGAATGGAGAGGGCTGTTAAAATTTCTTGTAGATGAGGTTACCCGCAGGGTCTTAAAAGTTAAGTATACAAATTTTGGTTCAGATTGGTGGAACGGTATGGATTTGTATAAGGAACAGACGGACAGACAGATCTTCTGCTTTATATATGTACATAAACGGAAGAAGGGTACCGCTTCCAAACCCGGAAATCCACATAAAAATGATCTAATATTGCGGCAGACCTCAGGAAAAGAAGGCTAAAATTTTATGGACGTGTTAAGAGTCTTCCAGAAGCCAGACTAACCCACCAAGTTCTTGAAAGAGTTGATAAAATGTAGAATTTCCCTTGGATACATCAAACAAAAGCGGACATGAAAAACGCACAAATTCAACCTGAAGAAATTTTGAATCGAAATATGCATAAAAAATTGACAAGTGGGAAGTCACTCCAGAGATTGAAGTACCAAAAAGAGCAGTACCAAGTGGACGGAAGAAAGGAAGAGGATCTTTAGTCAACAGATGAAAGCATCCTGGGTCCTCCGCAAACGAAATCATAAATAAAGCTTCGTGTGTTCCGAAAGGGACCATTCACGCATAATATATATACAGATTACAGACTATACCATGCCAGTGAACTAATTCATGCAGAATACGTTTGGTTGTAATTAAAGTATTTGCAGTTCGTGTTTAATGTCCTCAACTTCTCAATGTTTTCGTCACTGACTGCGGTCGCCGGTCTTCCGCTACAGGGGTTGTCAGAAATACTTTCCCGGCCTCCCGAAAACGGGCGAATCACTCGTACACACACTTCAAGGACAGTGCTTGATCTTCATAAACACGTACCAGCATCACATGCGTTTCATTCGGTGTCTTGCCAAGTTTAAAACAAAACTGTACATTGATCTTTTGATCGTTCATGTTCCTGTCCGTCGTTCAGACGAACGCACTAAACACGCACTCTGTCAAACAGGTCTTACACGGCACACACACGATGCTCAACTAAACAACATTGGGAGCAGGTGGTCAAAACATGCTGCTACGCAGGTGCAGCGTTGTGTGTCACCAGTATTGCCGGATGACATTTCTGACTTCATTCATCGATGTTAATTGTCACAGGTTGTATTTTGTCAATTGGGCTACAGTGAGACTTGATGGTAGAATGAGTTCTTGGTTCAAGGTACTTACAGAGGTTAGACAAGGCCGTAATCTTTCACCTTTGTCGTTCATAGTTCACATGGATCATCTGCTGAAAGGTATACAGTGGCAGGGAGGGATTCACTTAGGTGAAAATGTAGTAAGCAGTTTGGCCTATACTGACGACTTGGTCTTCATGGCAGATTATGCCGAAAGGCTGCAGTCTAATACCTTGGGACATGAAAATAGGTGCATTGAGTATGGTATGAAAATTAGCCCTTCCAGGTCAAAATTTATGTTAATAGGTAAGAAATCCAAGAGATTTGATTGTCAGATGGGGGATACAAAGCTGGAGCAGGCTGTTTTTTTTTTTAAGATAATACCCGTCTCCCATAATCTCGTAGCGTAGTTTTAAAACACAAATAAATCAAAATAAAACAGTGTCCGGAAAACATAGATGATTTAGAAATTGAACGGAGAAAGAATAGCCTGGATGAATATTGAAATTATGTTAGTAAATGGAGCTTTAAAAGAAAAAAAAACAGAAATATCAATGAATATTAATATAATAAATGAAACTTTAAAACGCAACAATGAATATCAATATTGACCTTCAGACTGTTGAAAAAAACGAATATTAATATTGTCTTTTCAGACTATTGAAAAAACAAAAAACTAGGCACATGCATACTAATGGCACTACTACGACAAAGTAGTTACATACTATAACTCAAATCTACGTACCTAATGGCTCCAGACTTCAACAGAGTTGTATTGTCTAGGTCACCTTAGGCACAATTCTGTTCCTGTCTGACATGTATCACTTCTTTTCCTTCCACCAGTTTCCTACTCCACATTCCCCTAATAATGTTAAATAATTTTGCAATTCTGCCTGGGTGCATCCATTCTCTGTTCAATAAATTTACATTTGTATACAGCTGACTTTCGTTATAAATTTTCCTTACATCCTTTTCATCTATAAATTTCTCTCGTATTTGCCTTATCTCTAAACACCGTGTTTTGGCGTGAGACAGCGAAGTGTGAACTTCGCCACATCAAAATAAGTTAATTTCCCGACAATTAAAACACAGTGTTTGCTTTTCTCGGGGATTTAAATGTTCAAATTTGCAGTCGGCGGATACAGAGACGAGTTGGCTCTACATCTCTGAATTTCGTCAGACCAACTGACCACAGGAGCGGTGGCTACGGCTTTATAGTGGCTCTACGCCTCAGCATTCGTGAGACGTTGAGGGGCTGGTATCCACCGTCGGCTGTTCCGAGAATGTTTTTTCTGTGGTTTTCCATTCCCGATAGTTTCTAGTACAGGCCACGGCCGCCAACCCTCTCACCTTCATCACAAATATCCAGGCCTGAGGGACGGCATTACCGTCTAAGAGGTCCGCCTCCCCTGAAGGTCGAGGAATGACACAGTATTTCTGCTAGGGGCTTTACGTCGCACCGACACAGATAGGTCTTATGGCGACGATGGGATAGGAACGGCCTAGGAGTTGGAAGGTAGCGGCCGTGGCCTTAATTAAGGTACAGCCCCAGCATTTGCCTGGTGTGAAAATGGGAAACCACGGAAAACCATCTTCAGGGCTGCCGATAGTGGGATTCGAACCTACTATCTCCCGGATGCAAGCTCACAGCCGCACGCCTCTACGCGCACGGCCAACTCGCCCGGTAGACAGTATTTCAGTACTAGTAGTGTTTAAATTCTTTGTCGTTTTGAAAGGACAGCAGGCTCGGTAGGTTAAGAAATCGCTTTGTTGTGATAGTTCATACTCTCCTTGAATGATGTATTCTGTTATTTTATTGTAAGTTCGTCTTTCATTCCTGTTGCAACCATTGGGTCACTCTGGAGTGAGCCCAGAGCGTATCAGGTTACGCACGCCCCGGTAAATTTTATTCATTGCGTCGAGTAGTTGCTCAGATTTCGGTGGCGGAACAGTTCAGTTTAATTACTAAAGGGATCAGCTACTGTCCTGTGATGAGGCAGGTCGGCATTGTCGTGAAATGAGGTCAACTGCTATGATAAAATAGTGGTTGTGTATCTGTTAGAACATCGCCATAAACCGTGCTTTGAACCAAAAGTCATATGAGAGTGGCTGGGACACTTGATCTACCCTGACAATTTCAATCAAATGGTTGATTGCCGAACAGTGAGCTAGAGAAAGCAGTTGCTATGTCGTATAACTCAAGTGCCACAAACAGACCTAACACCGTGGCACTTGGAGCGAATGGCCTGCAATAAAACAGTAACCCCCTTTGAATCCTTTTCCATGGCGAAGCTTTAGTTTTATTAGACTGTTGTTACTATGTATCACTGCTTCTTTGGGAGGATACCTTCTCATCCATTTGACTCCTTTTAGGCAACATAAGCATACAGCGGTTTGGCCATTATTTGTATACATATTCCTCTGTCGATTCATGCCCAGTTGTTTAAATATATTTGTCTGTATTATGCAATAATACGCAAGATCAGCACTGGTGGCTAAATGTATATTCATGGGTTCTGCTTCTTACATAATAGGATGAAGATACGAGATTCCTTGTGAGAAATTAAGTCATTTTATGTCGGCTGAGTTGTTATAAATCTAAAACTTTTTTTTTTACATTCTGCTTTTAAGTCGCTCCGACACAGATGGGTCTTACAGCGACGATGTTATAGGAAAGGTCCAGGAGTGGGAAGGAAGTGGCTGTGGACTTGAATAAGGTACAGCCCCAGAATGTGCCTCTTGTTAAAGTGGGAAACCACGGAAAACCATCTTTAGGGCTGTCGACAGTGGGGTTCGAACCCACTACCTCCCGAATGCAAGCCGGTAGCTTCCTGGCTCAAACACGCTCAGCCAGTTGTTATTAACACCTATATCTTACGTTTACACTAATGTTCTGAATATTGCACGCTTCGTGTTCACCCCGCAGAGTAATTGACCTTTTCTAAAATTATTTTCGGCAGAATTCAAAATATGCATGAAAGACGAGGAACACTATTATATTCTCCTTACTACTAATTCATTATGTAGTCCGGCTCCTTGGCTGAATGGTCAACGTATTGACCTTTTAGAGTGCCCGGGTTAGATTCCCGACCTGGCCGAGAATTTTTACTCCGTATGGTTAATTCCTCCGGCTCGGGAACCGGGTAGTTGTGCTCTTGTAGTAATCTGCATACAAAACACCACACTACCAACCACCGCAGAAACACGCAGTGTGACTACATAGGGTTGGCGTAAGGAAGGGCATCCGGCGGAAAAACTAGGGCGAATATATATATATCCATTTCCGACCCCGATAAATTGGGGAAAATGCCAAGAAGAAGTAGTCCTTTTCGGCGCAAGGATGGGAAAGGGCTAGCTAGGATTGAGAAGGTAGCAATAATAATAATAATAATAATAATAATAATAATAATAATAATAATAATAATAATAATGTTATTTGCTTTACGTCCCACTAACTACTTTTTACGGTTTTCGGAGACGCCGAAGTGCCGGAATTTAGTCCCGCAGGAATTATTTTACGTGCCAGTAAATCAACCGACACGAGGCTGACATATTTGAGCACCTTCAAATACCACCGGACTGAGCCAGGATCGAACCTGCCAAGTTGTGCTCAGAAGGCCAGCGCCTCAACCGTCTGAGCCACTCAGCCCGGCGAGAAGGTAGCGGCCGTGGCTTTAAGGTAGAGCCCCAGTATTTGTCTGGTGTGAAGATAGGAACCACGGAAAACCATCTTCAGGGCTCAGGAAGCCAACGCTCTACGATCTGATTCACTTTAAGTGGCATAAATGAGACGTGTCTTATTTCAGAATTCCAGCGAAAGGGAATGAATTGAGTGACTGCAAATACTCCAGGTAGTTAATAAGAGGTAGGGATAACGCGCAGGTCGTTGGTGACGTCATCGGAACCCTCTGTGCCTTGTCTTCTGTATGAGGTAATACACAGCTGTGAGCTATTCTGTTTTACCCACAAGTTAGAGATAAGAGAACTTTATTGATATTTTAACCTCGCCTCAGAAAAGGCATTTCACTTCACTGTACGTTAGAGTAATAACAGATCAAATACGGTGTTAATCAAGCAGCGTTTCTGAAGTATTTCGGTCTGTAACATTGCTAAGACTGTGATCGCAGTGGAATGGCTATTCCATATGTTCATGTTCCCAACACCTATGATAACAAAAACAATAGGCTCTAATTTTTACAAACCGGACGAGTTGGCCGTGTGGTTAGGAGCGCGCAGCTGTGAGCTTGCATCCAGGAGATAGTGGGTTCAAATCCCACTGTCGGCAGCCCTGAAGATGGTTTTCCGTGGTTTCCCATTTTCACACCAGGCAAATACTGGTACTGTACGTTAATTAAGGCCACGGTCGCTTCCTTCCAACTCCTAGCCCTTTCCTATCCCATCGTCACCATAAGACCTATCTGTGTCGGTGCGACGTAAAGCCACTAGCAAAAAAAAAAAGTTACAGATTCGAATTTTAAAGCGTAATGACTGCTAGAAGTATGTCCATTGTTACAAACAACATTAGGAAACTATACACTGTCCACAATACAAACAGTAAATGTTCTCCGAGTGCCAGCAACTGACAAATTCCACGTTAACATTAGATAGGCTATAGGCCTATGCACCGAAGACAATGGAAACTGCAACACCCAGAAGGAGTGGTACTACATTGCTGCAATTGAACATGCAGGACGAGTGTTCGGTTGTCATTCGATTATTACACTTTCAGGTTACTCTGACCGCAAGTTTGGACAACAATCGATACAGGATGTGCCCACCACGAGCTGCAATACATTGGTGAATTCGTCGAGGCGTGGAGTCAATAAGGCCCTGGATCGCTTCCTGAGGAATTGTGGCCCATGCTTGCTGCACTGCACGGGTCAGATGTTCCAGAGTTGTGGGTGGCTGAGGACGGTTGGCCAGTTGTCGACCCAACATGTCCCACACATGCTCAATAGGACTGAGGTTCGGGTATCTGGCGGGCCATTCTAAGGTTGTGATGTCGTGGAGAGCTTCTCTGGAGATGCGTGCAGTGTGAACCCGGGCATTGTCCTGCTGAAACATCCCATTAGCAATGTTCGCCATTATAGGGACAACCACTGGATTGACTACCCTATCAATGTACTGTCGAGCAGTCATAGTGCCCTCAACAAGCACTAATTGTGATTTCACATTAAAGCCAATAGCTCCCCAGACCATAATGCTTGGTGTTGGCCCTGTGTGCCTCTCGACAGTAAGATCTGGGCGGCCCCTCTCCCTGGTACGTCGGCGCACACGATTCCGGCGATCACTGCGGGCAAGACAGAAGCGCGATTCATCACGAAAGACGACCCTAAGCCATTCGTCGACCCACGTCGATATTTCTCGACACTAGGCCAGCCTTACACGTCGCTGTTGTGGGGTCAATGGAACACCTTCTGCAGGGACACGGGCTCGTAAGCCAGCTGCACGCAGGCGATTACCAACTGTTTGTTGTGTAACGTGGGGTGCCACAGCTGCTCGAATTCGCGCTGCTGTTGCATGGGGTTCCATCCGGCCCATCCGAATGATGCGAAGATCCTCTCTCACAGTTGTCTGTCGCGCTGGGCCTGTGCCAGGTCTACGAGTGTGGGTGCCTTCATTTGACCACTGCTGCCATACACGTTGTACCGTAGATACCTGTCGGCCAACATGTGCAGCGACAGTCCTTAGCCATTAGCGAGCTCTTCTCTGTCGTCGAGGCATGTTTGACGGGGAACACTTCACCGCACAGACTGCAAGTCAACTACGCTACACCAGAGTCCGTATACTGGAGTTGATTCCTCCGCGACCAATCACGGGGGGAGACCTGTAGCAACAATCCAATGGGTTTGAAACTTTGATCGTTTACATACCTACATGGCATCGTTCCATATCTTTAAAATCAACACAAACGACCAATGCCTTCGTGGTGTTGCAATTTCCATTTTCTTAAGTGTAAATTAATGAGCCTCTATATTAACATTGTGAGCACTGGTTTCATATACAACATTACAAACTGCCTTTCATAAAAAATTAACAGGGGTGTTATACACAAAGAATAATGCTGATATTAAAAAAAGTGGTATTATCAATACAAACTTATCTGTAGCATCAGTGGAATTTATTTGTCTTTCTTCTTTCTTTATCGGTAATATATTTACTGAAACTCGGTCTCTTGAATGCTTTACTTTTGTTTAAAGCGTCCTTTCGAATAAAAGAGAGATGGTGGATAGCTCACAGAATAGGTTCTTACGAAGCAACTTGCAAATTCATGAACTTCCGGGAATTTCTTCTTCAGGGTATCCGTAAGGTTTATGATGTTAAAACCCTCTTTCAGTTCTTTCCCGTGGTAAAATTAAAACTCATTTTCCACCTACGGCAAATACTGTGTCAGTTACAGTTTACTTTTATAAAAAAAATGAAATATTGAAATAAATATCGATCCTCTTGGTCATTTCCATTACGTTTCATTTACGCATAGAGTTTGAAGACAATTTAATGCGTGAGAACTTAAACATTTCCTATACATTCCTGTAGCTCATGGAATGTCATCAACCATAAATGGAATTATTTTTCTTCTTCTGATGCGAATAGTATACTGCTCGACGGGTATATTCTTTATATTCCAAGAATACTGCCAAAACTTTCGGGAGTGTTCTATTTTGGAAGTGAGACGATTGTACAGTACTTCCCACTTCGGCTGACATGAAAGTTTGAGCACTTGAATATGGGAAGAATGTGTGTGTGTGTGCAGATTTTTTAAATAGATTGAAAGGGATCCTATAAGAACGCAGTTTAAGGCGCAGTGATTTTTTATTTCAGTTTCAAACACACGCACAAAGAGAGAGAGAGAGAGAGAGAGAGAGAGAGAGACTGAGAGAGAGAGAAGGAAAGGAGTTATTCGATAGCAGAAATGTATGGTCGACATTCGTTCTCGCGGCTGTCGGGACTGACAGTGCTACGTGACAACAGCGCTATGGAATCCTCCAGTAGTAGTACATGTTGTTGAGTGATGAGCTACCGTTTTTTCCTACGCCATTTTTCATGCATATGCATAATGAATTCTTCTGGAACGCTTTCTTCTTCTCTGCCTTGACATCTTTGAACATCCGTTTTATACCTTACAGAGCGAGTTCGCCGTGCAGTTACAGACACGCAGCTGTGAGCTTGCATTCAAGAGGTGGTGGGTTCGAACCCCATTGTCGGTAGCCCTGAAGATGGTTTCCTGTAGTTTTCCATTTTCACACCATGCTAATGGTTGGGCTGTGCCTTAAGGCCACGGCCGGTTCCTTCCTACTCCTAGCCAGGTGCGTACGCAGAAATTAATTTTCGGTGGTGGTGGGGATATTACATATTAAAATTTGAGGACTTTTATGAAATAATGTTGGGTGCATATTGTGAAATTAGAAACACTAAATTAAAACTTTCAAAATAACACAATTATTTAATTGTGTTCATGTTGATTACAATAGCAGGCGTTTCCTGGGTTGTTTGGCCAGTTCATGGATTATAGTTTCTGCGGTCACGTATTTTTCTATGTGAATGTACAAAAGAGCTAACACATAATATCTTTCCTGTGCAGTCATATTCTACAAATAAGTTTCCAAATATTTCAGGAATTAAAAAGAACGTTTTGGTGTGGCAGTGGTTATTAGTAAGATAGCATACAGTTCCAGTACTCCATGTATCGCTGGGAAAATATCACCGCCACAAAATATTAACCCTTTGTTGCATGGTGAAGCATATTTGCAACATAGATTAACAAACAGATTTGCACGCCTCTGGTGGGGATTTCATGAACCAGTGCTTTATTTGAAAAACTGATTTTTTTCAATATTTTTCCCGTTCTATAAACATATGGCAAGTCCAAAAATAAATTTTAAACAAGAAAACAAAAAATCATGCATAAAGGGGTTAAACGCAGAAATGAAGTCCGTTGGTTCAGGATCATTGCTTTTAGAAGAAAAACTTATATATTAACGGAAGCATGAACATAGTGTTTGCAAATACGTAGTTCCGATTAAAAAAACAAAACAATGAAGTACCTAAAATCTTCATTTACACGGTTGCCACAAGTAATCACAAGTTCTAAACTTCAAAATTTCGGAGGGGGATTTATCCTCCTAACCGCCCCCCACCCCGCACCCTGCTCATAGCCCTTTCCTATCCCATCGTCCCCATAAGACCTCCCTGTGTCGGTGCGACGTAAATCAAAATTGAAAAAGAAAAGAAAACATATTTTCTTACAGAAATCTAAATGTCTGTAGTTTCAAGTTCCATCTCAAAATTCTTCTTGGATTACTTTTTAGGAGATAATTAAATCTCTTAACGTATTGACTAACAATAGGCTAAAAATAATCGTTAGCGAACACTAAAATCGCTGAATCGTTGAACACAATTTCTTGCCAAGATTCATGAGTGAAAATGTAAATAAATATTACTTATTTTTTGTTTTATTTTTATTTAGTAAAATACGCTCAGTAGTTTGTAATTTGTCGTTTAATCTTAAAATACGTTAAGAAATGTTAAAAATGTAAGTAGAAATTTGCTAGTTTAAATACGAGTCGGTGTTGAACGATGCCACTAAGTTCTTATGTCTAAAATCGAATTGTGAGCCACCCGAATTATTTTTAACTACTGCTGTACTTTAAAAACACGTATCTTTGAAGCTCCATTAATAATACGCCGGAAAAGTCGAGTAAGGAACTAAGTGGATTGGAATCCTCCCCCCCGTCGGCAGACCTGAAGATTTCCCATTCTCCCATTTTCACACCAGATGAATGTCCTCTCCGTAGCGTAACGGTTAGCGTCGTTAACTGCCATCCTAGGAGGTCCAAATTCGATTCCCGGTACTGTCAGAAATTAAAGAATAACAGGAGGACTGGTGTATGGTTGAATAAGGACGTGCAGCCCCCCTCTATTGGGGGTGTGCCTAAAAAGAATTGCCGCGAATTTACTTTTTACCTACCAAATAAAGGCCACGGCCGATATACTCCCAATCCTAGCCGTTTCCCATCCTTGCTTCGACGACTGCCTTCGATGTGTTACCACGACGTTAAATAATTAGGCTTGTTGTAACATTGCTTCTTTCTTAGGCCTGTACACGATGCACATAAATTATGTCCCCCACCCCCAACTCCTCGCTTAACGCTTTGCTGCAGGTAGACAGCCCGCTACAAGACTGTTGTTATTGAAAATGGCATAGTGGTGGATGTATAGCAATACACACAATGTGCGTTCAGCACAACCCGTCCATTCCCTTCCCCTCCTTTTCGGTACTGGACTGGGGCAGTGTTTATTGTTTATGTCGGGACAATTTATGTGCATGTGTGTACAACTGCTCAGAACATCCTGTCATCAGCTGACTCTTGAAGCATACTGTGGTGTGCCTACAATATACCTATTAATGTAACGTGAAGAAATGCTTAACTGGCATATTCTGCTTGCGAGTGGACTACTGTATATACCATAGTTGATTTGCTAGTCGCTATTCTGCGCGAGGATGGAGCATTGGTCTGCGTTTATGATTGCTTGAAATTTTTAGAGTCATGTTGTTCGTGCGCGAGGATGGAGCCTTGGTCTGCGTCTATGACTGCTTGAAATTTTTAGAGCAGTGGTATTAGTATCTATGCCTTTTTACACAACCGTTTTCAAGACTGTTCAGTTACTCCGTCGTCCACATCATTAGCTGATAGGGTGAAGATATAATAGACCTATTCGTAATAATAATATATTATTTCCTTCTTGTACTGTCAAATCTTCTACGCCTTTTAGCTTCAGTCTTTATCCTCTGTGAATGAACTAAGGTCCTCCACAGTAATTCTGTTTGCAAGTAGGTCTAATAGCTCTTCTAATTCTTCACCTCTCGACTTAAAGCCATTAAATACTGGCTCTAACGATCGTTACTTTGGTCTCCCTCTTATTATTTTACCCAATTCAAAGAAACAGAAGCAATCTAACCGGACAGAACACTGATGAATTAGCAGGGCATGTCGAACGAAAAGAGATCCTACACCTTGTAGAGAAGGGGGTTAACAATTTTGTGGTCAAGATCAGTGCTTAATTCCGTATGGGCCGCTCCTTAATAACACCAGTAATCAGACAGTTACTAACTTCTTAAATGAACAAATAAGATAATTTTAATTTTTACATTCACTTATAAATTATATTATGCTAGTACCTACATATACTACCACTAATTACTTTCAATACACGCAATAATTTACATAGAACTCTCTGTAAATTCAGTATAAAATCGTTGGTTTTGATTAAGTACTGTGGGGAACAATAATAAAAATAATAAATGAATATAATAAGTAAAAACGTCAGGTTTAGGTGCCTGTTTCCATCTGGATGAAATGTTACACAAAACGTATGTTATGTACATAAACAATAGCAACCTAAACTGGTATGTTTATTTTACTCGTTGAAGGCTGAAGGCACATTAGGCACCCTCTGTTGTTCCCTGTACTGTTTTGAAGTCCACGGTGGACATCGAACATTGCTAAGATGCATTGAACTTTGTTGATTGCATTTCTTTCTCTTAGCGACAGTAGCAGGGTGTGTGTATCATTATAATTGTTCCAAGAGAGGAGATGTCTACAGAAAAACGCGCTGCAATTGTAGCACTCAGAGAAGTAGTTTTAACAATTTGTCAAATTGCGGTCAATTTGGTGTGTTGATAGGGGAGTTCATTGCACCCTTCACCGCCAGAAGACAGCAGGACTTACCACGGCCAGGACAACCTCGTGAAATAACAGTTAAAAGTGGCGATACTTTCTTCACAATTACTAGTAAAAGAAATAGGTTCAAAACTGGAAGCCGATAAACAAAAAGAGACGTGCGTATGTTAGGGAACACCGTAATTAGACACCTGAAGATTGGGAGAAACTCCTATTCACAGATTAAATCTAAGTTCGAAGTCTGTGTTAACAGAAGAAGGATATTTTTGTCTACCGACGTGAAGGAGAAAGAGTGGATCAGCAGTGCATTCTACCTACATTTACCCATGGCGGGGGTTCTATTATGATTTTGGGATGCTTTGCAGGAGATAGAGTGGGAGACATTGTGAAAATAGAATGATGACCAGAAGGCATACAATCACATAATTCAGTACCATGCAGTAGCATGGGGATTACACCTAACAGGGAAACGGTTTAGCTTGCAACAGGATAATGACCTAAAACATCGGTCAGCGCATTGTGTGATGTGTACACTGCATCAAAGGAAAAACAGAAGGGCGTTCTAAAGCCCCGATTGTAAACTCAATGAAATGGTCTGGTATGAAGTGGACAGACGTATCCTTGAAGTTCACATGTCAACAAAGGAACATCTCTGGAGCGTTGTTCAGGATGTATGGAATCATAGTGACTCGAAATGCCTACAAAAACTGATGAACCGCATGCCTCGAGTTTGTGAGACGATCATGAAATCCAAGGGAGGATACTTCGATGAAAGCAACATATAATTTTTCTGTTTGTATTGTATACCGGTATGTTTAAGTTGGTATGTTTATATTTTTTGGAGAAATAAAAATATTTTTTTCGCGTTGATGTTTGAAATACCAGATATCACTTATGGTGTATTGAAATGAATCAATGGTAGTGTAGGACATATAGACCTATAGTGTGTGCAAATCTGTCTAGTGCTTATCATCATCATCATCATCATTTCATGTATTAGTCCTATAGAAGAACTGTTACGGTCTATACAAAAGATATGCATTTTCACGCCATCTCTTCCTGGGGCGTCCCAGAGATCTCTTCCCACCGGGACAGTAGTTTGTGACTGCTTTGGGGATCCTGCTTCTGTCCATCCTGTTTAGGTGTTCTAGCCTATTTCTCTGGTATTCATAGATGTATTCCAACATAGATTTGCTTTTAAGATCATTCAGCACTTCTGTATTTCTTTTTGTATTCCCACTTAGTGACATCTGCTGTTCGCTGCATGTATTTCATTTCAACTGTTATTATTCTTCACTCATCGCATATCCTCAGGGTCCACGCTGCACTTCCATAGCAAAGTACAGGTCTTATCTAGTGCTTATAATGCTTAAAATAATAGAAAGATAGGAACATTGTATGCAATATACAATTACTATTCTTCCGCTTCTCCACCGTCTGGTGGAAAACACGTGAAAAACTTTGAAATCTGTCGAACATTTCCCTTGATCAATCACCACCGATCTGCATTTAGGGCAGTCGCCCACGACGCGTTGTTTACCTACTCTTTTGTTAAAAAATTGCAAAGAAATTGGAAATGTATTGAACATCTCCCTTGGTACATTGTTCTAATCTCTAACTCCTCATCCTATAAACGAATATTTCTCCAATTTCTCCTCTTGAATTCCAACTTTATCTTCATATTGTGATCTTTCCTACTTTTAAAAACACCACTCAAACTTATTCGTCTACTGATGTCATTCCATGCCGTCTCCCCACTTGACAGCTCGGAACATAACACTTAGTCGATCAGCTCGTCTCTTTCTCCCAAGCCTTCCCAGCCCAAACTTAGCGGGTTGCCTTTCCTGACGTCAGCCCTGTGTGGAGGGATGGATTCACAGTTAGGTGCTTCTTTGATGGACGGTATTGCATCGCGTCGTCTATATGTGAAGAGAAGTGTATTGGTATGAACATCCTGAGGAATTCAGTACCCTCTGAACCGAAGGCCTCGACGCTGACCATTCAGCCAAGGAACCAGAGATATGAGTATACAATAATAATAATAATAATAATAATAATAATAATAATTGCATAGCCTCATTCATCATGTACAAGGCATCTTAATTCGACGCCATTTAGGCTGCCACCGAGCTCGATAGCTGTAGTCGCTTAAGTGCGGCCAGTATCCAGTATTCGGGAGATAGTGGGTTCGAACCTCACTGTCGGCAGCCCTGAAGAATTTTTTTCCGTGGTTTCCCATTTTCACACCAGGCAAATGCTGGGGCTGTACCTTAATTATGTCCACGGCCACTTCCTTCCCACTCCTCGCCCCTTCCTGTCCCATCGTCGTCATAAGACCTCTCTGTGTCGGTGCGACGTAAAACAAGTTGTAGAAAAAAAATGGGCTGCCGGGCGTTAATTTCGATATTCCGTTTTTACTCTACCGGATGGCGGAGCAAATTGGATCTCTGCAGGGCCATCTGCGGCCAATTCTTAATTAATTTTGTCAGGTAAACACCGAATATGTCACCAGAGAAATTTTCATGCCGACTTAGTAAGAATGAACTTTCTGCCGCCCTTCAAAAATCCGACTTCGTTTTTTGCCGGATTTGAACCCACGATTTTGGAATCTGGATGCCCGATGCCTAACCACTGATTAACAAAGAGAAGTAATATTCTGTACCGAATGTTAAAAGCAAGAGTTAATACCCTCGGATTCCCTTTATTTTTCAGTGCTGTGATAGACGTTCTAATACACGCAAAGAATTCCAAAGTTTGGTTTCCTTCGTAGAAGGTCTGGTTCCTTGGCTAAATGTCAACATAATGGCCTTCGGTTCAGAGGGCTGCGGGTTCAACTCTTTGCCGGACTCAGGATTTTAACCTTATCTGGTTAATTCGTCTAACTCGGCGAGTGGGTGTATTTTTGTTAGTCGTAATTCTTCGTTTACATAGACCACAACGCATTACAAAACACCACACACACACCCAGTAGCGAGTACATCCCTCCACATAGGATTGATCTTAGGAAAGGCGCCCGGCCGTAAGGCCAGGAAGAAGAAGAAGATGATGATGATTCTGTGATATAAACTATTTTGATAAACAGCGATACCAGTATTATTATTATTATTATTATTATTATTATTATTATTATTATTATTATTATTCCGGGGTATTTGTGGATCGCAGAAGTGAAAGAAGGTGCCGGGGTGAATGGGTCTAACTACAATGTCAAGAATTGAATTTAAAACTTAAACTGAAGGTTATATTTTCAGAACTTCACACATGACAAGATTTTATGACAATATTGCAGGTACAAGTTGCAATCATTGAACAATATTTTAAAAAATTCCAAGATTCAGAACCTTAATACCTTGGGCTTTAAGCCCCTAACTTTACATTTCCTGAGCTACAAGCTCAAAATTACAAAGAGCACAAATTTTACTCAAGGGCAAAAAAAAACCCCCACCTAATTCATGGAGCACTTGCTCCCATAATACAATATCTAGCCTTCCAGAGGCACTCGTTACAATCACAAAATTGAAAAAGAGCTAACAGGCTCTGTTTTCCAAGCCTACTCAAGGCAACATTACATGAAAATATAAAAATCTCTGGTCTTACAAGGCACTATTTACAAATAGAAATCACATTACACAGAGGTAGCTAGTACCCAACCTACAGGGCTTTAGTGAAAAAGAACATGTTAAATAAACGGCCCGAGTACAATTTGAATGGAGTCGAAGACTGCGCTCAAGAAAAAAATTAAACCTATAGGGCGCTGGGCCGACGAAACAGGGGCTATTCCCAAACTACTGAGGTAGCACGAATGGAAATAAATTTAATACATTGCAGAAACGAAACGTGGCACCTCAAACGAAGATGAGGGGGAGCTCGAGAGGGTACATCACTCTCTATCCCTGATTTATAGTTGAAGATTTTATGAAGTTATTACATTATCCGGCAGAAGGTTACATACTTAGAAAAGGTTACATGATTGATGATTCGGACCTTTCCCTCGGGTTAAACTGCGGAGTTAGCAAGAAAGAAAGATGTTATGTGGCCATTACCTGGTAGAAGTTCTAGCGGCTGGTGAAGAGGCCTCCCGCCTCCTGCTTGACACACACACTCAGTAAGATGACGATCAATTGACCAAGAAACGTGAAAATCCGCAGTTTATAAACCCCTGAGGGAAAGTTCGAGACCATTCAAGATTAAACTAGCCACACCCTCACAATTGTATTGGTTAATTTAAAAGTTACACTCAAAATCGAAGAAGAAGACTGTGTTTGGTAGAAAATTAATTACAGAAATTGATTGGTTGGATTCAAAACTGGCGGAAAGAAAAGATAAATATTGCCAACCCAAAAATAAATGAACACCAATTAGTAAAAAAAAAACTTATGAATACAAAACTTCTTTAAATCAAAAGTTCTTTCACTTCGCACCAGGGTGCATGATCACAGTTTTTAGTAGTGACCTATATGGAAGAATGTCCCAACTTCTTGATGAATGGCAAACAAAACAAGTAGAAATACAGTCAGTTCAGGAAACTTCACAATAACAAAATTACAGCATATTCTAGTGGCGACATCTTCTGAGTAAATTTATAAGTTGGTGCAGGTTCAGTTTCACTGTATCACCAGTAGAGGAATTCTTTTAGGCGCTAGATTTAAATGCGCGGCGTTGGGGTGTACCTCCCGGTACAATTATTATTATTATTATTATTATTATTATTATTATTATTATTATTATTTTATTTTTGTATATAATTCACAATTGTATAATTGGGTTATGACCTTCTTTGGCACAATGTACATGGAAGAAGTACTATTTAGTACGTACGCACATATGCTTCATACATATTGGTATATACTTACATTGTTGACATATTAACTTGACATATGTTTATGAGATATTTACTAGACTATACAAAAATTGTCATAATTATTAGTGGACGATTTTCATTAGTCCTCTGTATATGGTGGATGGTTCATGCCAATAAACTTACTATATGGCAAGTGGCCAGGATTGCTGCTTTTTGTAATTCTCTGTAAGTAAGAGGGTGGAGATTAAGAGCTTCAATGCTCCTGTGTAGTGTATTTGGTATAATACCATGACATCCAATCACTACTGGAATTATGATAACATTGTTGAGTTTCTACATGGTTTTTATCTCTGAGGCCAGATGTGTGTATTTGGAAATCTTCTCTGTGTGTGTTGATTGGAGGTTGTGAGTATTAGGGCATGCTATGTCAATTATGAAGCAGATTTTCTTGTTTTTATCTATACAAGTTATATCTGGTCAATTGCAGGTAATAGTTTTATCAGTAATGATATTTCTATCCCAGTAAATTTTGTAATTTTCACTTTCCAAGACTGATTGAGATTTGTACTTCTAGTATGCTGTGGTATAATGGATTAGGTTATTTTGTCGGGCTAATTTCTGGTGAGTGATTTTTGCAATTTGGTCATGTCTGTACTTGTAGTCTGTGTTTGCCATTAATTGACAACCTGAGGTTATGTGCTGGATGGTTTCTGGAGATGTATTACATCGTCGGCACAGATCTGAATAGACAGACGGATCATGCAGTATATGCTTTCTGTAGATCCTTGTGGCAATGACTTGATCTTGTATGGCGAACATGAAGCCCTCTGTTTCTGGGTATATATTCGAGTGTGTCAGCCTCTCATGCGACGCTTGTTCGTCGATATATGGCAGATTTAACTCATTTGGATACCGTCCATGAAGAGGATTCTATTTCCACAGAACGATCCTTTTCCTCATTTGTGGAGAATGACATAGAATAAGTGAAGCCGGGGTGTTCAGATTGAGGGGTGTAAAACCGTTATTTGCTACAGCCATGGCACTATTATTATTATTATTATTATTATTATTATTATTATTATTATTATTGTTATTATTATTATTATTATAGATTGAGCTATGCTTCAGTAATCGCTGAGAATTTCAACCTGCTTTTTTTTTCTTCACAAACTGGTGTAAATGTTTCAGACTTGGACTGTTTTATATTTTTAGAATAAAGAGCATCTTGTGTACGTGATGTTTGAGAGTGTAGAGTTTTTTTTAAAACTTGGTGTGCTTTAAAGAACAAATTAAAAAAGTAAGCTAACAAATGATCGATTAATTTAACTCGCCCTGGGCTATTCCATTGTTTTTCAGCTGAGAGCGTGATTTAAAAATAGCAGCTTCATCTTTAGGAAAGAAATGTACTTTAAGTGCAGGTAACAAGGTTATTGTTTCGCTTGTTCTTTCTTTCTTTTTCTCTCTCTCTCTCTCTCTCTCTCTCTCTCTCTCTCTCTCTCTCTTCTCAGCTCAACTGCAAGAAGGAAGCTTTGATTAATGAGCGTTGCATCTTGTGTTTTACGGCGCGCACAACCTCTTCAACTTTCTATATTAAAGGTAGTGATTCACCAAAGTTCTTCTTGTATTATAACCATGCAGTCATAAAACGAAAGAAGTATTGTACTTACATGCAGTCACATGCAAAATTAATTTCTTCAGGATTTGGAATGTATGCGGAAGATCATGAGTGAAAAGAAAGTCTCCCAAGAATTGCGTAAAGTATAGTATTTTAAAGGTGTAATATTTACTTTAGTCAGATAGCAGCGAAAATGTAGCCCTATGATGGCTCTTTGTACGTAGCCGAATTCATTTTCTTTCTCGCTTTCGATGGCAATAGCTGTTATAGTAAACGTATTACTTAGCTAATTCACTTGGTGCTGTTTTGTCGATAGTTCGCGTCGGTTTGCTATTTCGACGCTGGTTGTTGTAAACGTCAAACACCGAGCGAGTTGGATACGCGGTTTCGGTCACGTGAGTTTGCTTTCGGGAGACAGTGGGTTCGAACCCCACAGCGGGCAGACTTGATTGTGGGTTTCCGTGATTTCCCGTTTTCTTACCAGGCAAAAGTTGAGGCTGTACCTTTATAAGACTACGGTCGCTTCCTTTCTAATCCTGGCCCTTTCCTATCGCATCGTTGCCATAACACCTGTCGGTGCGACGTAAAATAAATTGCTTTTTAAAAAAAGGAATGCGTCCATCACGGCTACTCTCGAACAACACGCACAAACGGCAAGTTCAGCTGATTCCATCGTTTGAGCTGTTCCTCTTTCTTTTTAGTTCAGTACCTTACGAGTGCGTAGCCGGCCCTGCGATGTCCGGGTATCGTGCCTGCCTCTTACCCGGACGCCCCGTGTTCGATTCCCGGCTAGGTCAGGGAGTTTTACCTGGATCTGAGGGCTGGTTCGAGGTCCACTCAGCTTACGTGATTACAATTGAGGAGCTATCTGACGGTGAGATGGCGGCCTCTTTCTAGAGAACCAAGAATAATGGCCGTGAGGATTCGTCGTGCTGACCGCACAACATCTCGTAATCTGCAGGGCTCTGGGCTGAGCACCGGTCGCTTGGTAGGCCAACCCTTTGGGGCTGCTGCGCCATGGGTCGGGGTCTTACAAGTACGTGAAGTGCCGTAGTATTCCAATATGAGATGATTTCAATGTTCATCTTTGCGGCTGTTATAGAAGGCAGTGTTGAGAAGTGTGAAGTGCTGTAAGTTTAGTGGCGATAGAGAATGTGCGAAGAATGTGGAAACCCATTTTACATTTTTTTGAAATAAGACGAAGAGTTTAAATAAGGAAAATTATTTTTTAATCAAATCCCTGCTGCAGGTCTTTCGATTTGACGTCATGTTGGTGACCTTCCCGTGGTGAGGTTGGAGTTCTACCTAAGATGAATTATGACGACAATGAAAATACACAGCCAGTTTCCAGTCATTTGACCGGGTCAGGAATGGAATGAATGAGGCCCCCTACTAGCGGCGAGGATGGGAATTGTGCCGGCTGCCGAAGCCTATCGCACTCCTCTGGGGCAATGATTAATGGAATGATATTGGAGAGTGTTGCTGGAATGAAAGATGACAGAGAGAAAACCGGAGTACCCGGAGAAAAATCTGTTCCGCCTCCGGTTTGTCCAGCACAAATCTCACATGGAATAATCGGGATTTGAACCACGGAACCCAGCGGTTGAGAGGCTGGCGCGCTGCCGCCTGAGCCACGGAGGCTCTCCGAATTATGATGTTGAAGACTGTAAAAACAGCCAGATGAATTAATGTTAAAATCCCCGGTCTGGACGGGAATCTAATCCATTTGACCAAAGGGCTAACATCGTTAATTAATTCCTTTCGGTGGATAGAGAGCGTTGTATGTACAGGTTACAATCAAACTTTCGAGACTTCTTACAGAATGGATTCAAGAGATCTGTTGGTTTTACTGTTATGTAATGAAATGTCGTATGGCTTTTAGTGCCGGGATATCCCAGGACGGGTTCGGCTCGCCAGGTGCAGGTCTTTCTATTTGACACCCGTAGGCGACCTGCGCGTCGTGATGAGGATGAAATGATGATGAAGACAACACATACACCCAGCCCCCGTGCCATTTGAATTAACCAATTAAGGTTAAAATCCCCGACCCGGCCGGGAATCGAACCCGGGACCCTTTGAACCGAAGGCCAGTACGCTGACCGTTCAGCCAACGAGTCGGACACTGTTATGTAAATATTCAAAGACCCAACCCACTTGTTTATTGTCAGTTTCTGTTTATTTTTAGTAAAATTTCCATGGGGTGTGTGTGTGGGGGGGGGGAGGTTCTAACCCCTGTAACCCCCCGTTGGCTACGCCCCTGATTCCTTTTTGAGTATATCTGTATATCTACTTGTCGTTCATATGAGGAGGTAGTCAGCATACTCGCTTTACCAAATGAATGTCTTTCCGAGGATGTCTTCCTTTTAAATTTAAAATGTCGGAAACTACGGAGGTTTTCTATGGGCTGGTTACTTGATAACATGCTGTATTCTATTTTCTTCACCTCTTGGTTCATTATTCCCTTCATCTTTGGCAGGCAGGAATTCATTCTGATCTCTGATATTGCGATCTAGTTTCCGTCACTGCAAAACCCTTTACAATGATAGCTCCATTGTCTGTCTTTAAACGGGCTTTACGAAATAACCTTTCTACGCTCATCTTGAAACAACCACTATATGAAAAAACAAAAATAATCACTGTAAAAAAAAGTTTGTTTTAAATGAAATTGAGAGTAAATGGTAACGTGTTTTTAATTGTCCTGTAGGTCTGCTTCTAAAGACGTAAAACATGGTATAAAAATCGAGTATCAGCAGTGAAGAAGAGACTTGTGATTATAGTTTCAAACCCTACTTGCAGAAAATTCAGAATTACGAGGAATTTCAGAATAGAGAAACAAAAGTCAGTCGCGTGAGAAACATTTACTCGACTATAGGCAGCAAGCTTGTGGCCTTCCGCTCCTATTTACATCCTTCAGCTTAGGGATGATAACCTTCCTTACGAAAGTATGGAGGTATTGCAGTTTAGGAGCGTATATCGCTGTTCACCTGTATTCAGGCGTCCGGAAATTATAAGACGCGCCCACACTCTCGCTTTGTTCTAGAAAGTATGCGAATTAATTAGCTATTCTAGAGTTCAGCTTTTGTAAAATAAGGAGTAACGCCTTCCACGTGCCTCATTTAAATGAGAAGTAGAGATCTTACTTGCTAACCTGTGCAGGCCTATATCGAATGACCTGCCTAATTCTGAAAATATTATTGTCGGATGGACGTGTAAAATACTGCTTTGCCTTTCTGAACTCTGGGATCTCTTTTAGCTCTTTGTTACATGCTAATGAAACGGGTTGTATTTGCTATCTTGTTTCACATTTTTAATTTATTTTTATGCTATATTTCGAATATGACTAATCAACTCATGTAAAAAAAAACTCATTGTTAAATAAATTTTAATGCAGTGGACGTGTTGAGTTTTATTATAAAGCTGATAGAAGTGTATTCGCATTACTCGTTGTGTAATTATGTTAGTGTCATTATTGCTGTGTCACTTGTAATGGAAGCCCTGGCTGATAATAATAGCCAGTTAGCAGTGCTGCTAACATTCCAGCAGGCGACCAAATTCCCGGCTGCATAAAGTGAAAATTGGACTTCTCATACATGAAGTAATATGGTACATGACGAAGTGCGATTGCGTAACGTAGAAGACCTTTCTGCATTTCAATAGAATGGCGTGTGCTGGACCAATTTTTGGAATATAAACGAAGGTCCAAACTATATTATTCCAGGTTGATTTTCTGGAGCCATGGCAAATAAGAGGTGACACGCCAGACCTCTATTTGATATTTCAAATCGTTGAGGGAATAGCAGGTTGAGCCTGACTTTGAAAATTAGAAATGTGATGTATGTACGTTATTTTGCGATTATATACATAAATGCGTGGGCGTTCTTGACGATGACTAATTTATTACGTTTGATAGATGTACATTTTACCGAGCTCGATAGCTGCAGTCGCTTAAGTGCGGCCAGTATCCAGTATTCGGAAGGTAGTGGGTTCGAATCCCACTGTCGGTAGACTTGAAGATGGTTATCCGTGGTTTCCCATTCTCACACCAAGCGAATACTGGGGCTGTACCTTAATTAAGGCCACAGCCGCTTCCTTCCCACTCCTAGCCCCTTCCGGTCCCATCGTCGCCGTAAGACCTATCTGTGTCGGTGCGACGTAAACCAATTTTAAAAGTAAAGGAGCTGCATTAATGCATCCTATACTGTACTTTATTAATTGATTGCAATTCTTTAAAAATGTTTATTTCTGCTTCATCTCACTTAATTGGAAATGGTCGTGCTGTTAGGGGCGCACAGGTGCAAGGTTGCATTCGGGAGATAGTGGGTTCGAACCCCACCGTGGATAGCCTTGAAGATGTTTTTCTGTGGTTTCCCATTTTCACACTAGGCAAATGCTGGGGGCTGTACCTTATTTAAGGCCGTGGCCGCTTCCTTCCCACTCCTATCCCTTTCCTATCCCATCGTCGCCACAAGACCTATCTTCGTCGGTGCGAATTGTGAAAAAATCATTTTAAACAACTGGAAGTGCAGATTTTATGGATACTGTAACCTGAAGTAAGATAGGAAGTATAACCCGTATTTTTTTTTTTTTCTGATAAGGTTAACAAATCTGCCTCTTACCCGAAGGCGCCGCATTCGATTTCCGGCCATGCCAGACATTTTTATCTGGATCTGAGGGCTGGTTCGAGGCACATTCAGCCCACGACGTGAGAAGAATTGAGGAAGCTATCTGGCGATGAGATAGCTGTTTTGGTTTAGTAAGCAAAGAATGACGGCCGAGAGGGTTCTTCGCGATGACCACGCGTATTCTCGTAATCTGCAGGCCTATGGGCTGAGCAGCGGTCACTTGGTAAACAAGGCTTGGAACAGTAGGTGGGGGTGGGTGTTGGGGTAAAGCAGGATATCATGAACGCACATTTCCGCTGATTCTAACAATATCGTCGCTGCGCGAGAAATACCTCGTATCCCACAAAGCACTTCCTATTTATTATCCTTCTTAAGACTATTCACGCCTCCCAGCCACATATGGATATGCAGTCCATCAGAGCAAGATTCGTTGTGTTCATTTTCCTGTGCTAATGTGTGAAGGAAAAGGAACCTTAAGTACATTATCTTGGAGGAGTGCGTAAATACTTCATGAAATTATACGAGTACTAGCAAATGTACCCGTGCTTCGCTACGGTATACGGATATCGAAGTAAATTAGTGCACATGAAGTGAAAAAGATTTTTAAATTGGGTTTGTCTTGGCTTTATTCGAGAATCGGTATTGTGAAATCCACAGACGTTGTTTCCAATGAAAGTGTGATTTGCGGAATTGCGATGATAACGGCAAGTCCATTTGTTTACTGCAATTCACAACGAAGAAAGTAATTTTAATTTAACGGCAGACCCCATTGCCTAGTGCGTGGCCAAAATCGATTTGGGGAGGTTTCATTACAATGGTAGACCCCAATTCCTACTTTCAGATAGATTACAGTTGAGAAACTTTTATTATATTTGCAAGGACCTTCTTTACTGCCAGTCAAAAGTAAGTTGCGTTCTTATCTTTATAATGGCAGACGCATTTTCTAATGCCAGTCAGCTTCCTGCCAGTCACACCGAGTTGGTGAGGTTCCATTATAATAGCAGGCCACTATGCCTATCGTCAGTCACATTTTAGATGGGTCAATTTGTTTATAATGGAAGACACCCTTGCCTACTGACAAACAGGATCGGGTAAAATAGTTTTGAAAAAAAATTGCACGCTCCCTAGAGTTCTGCAAGTCGAATCGAGAAGGGCATTATGCATTAAAATAGTGCACAAGAGATGGAGGACGACCCCATTCTTACTGCCTGTCAAAGTCGATGTGGGGAGGGCTGAAAACAATAGCAGAAGCCCTCCTTCTGACAGTCACTACCGATTTGCAATGTATTTAAATACCAATGGCAGACAAAGCCTTTCTAGATTGCTACAAATCGACGTCAATGAAAGAATAGCTAGGGGCTTTACGTCGCACCGACACAGATAGATCTTATGGCGACGATGGGATAGGAAAGGCCTAGGAGTTGGAAGGAAGCGGCCGTGGCCTTAATTAAGGTACAGCCCCAGCATTTGCCTGGTGTGAAAATGGGAAACCACGGAAAACCATCTTCAGGGCTGCCGATAGTGGGATTCGAACCTACTATCTCCCGGATGCAAGCTCACAGCCGCGCGCCTCTACGCGCACGGCCAACTCGCCCGGTAATGAAAGAATATAGTCGTCATACGGAAGTATAAGGATGTTAACCATCATTTACAGAATAACTGCTGCTAAAGGGCACATCAAATCGAAAAACGGATTGTACGATAAGACGCACTTTCTGGCCATATCTTGGGGTCATCAGCTACTCCCGTACAAGTTTCAAATTTCTGAGATTTCCCGTAGTGCCTCATTAATAACGTTTTTTTTTTAAATTTAAATATTTATATATACATCGCTCCAGCCCGACTTGCTTTTATATATGTAGATGACGGATAAGCATGAGCACGTTGAAAAGTGCAGACTTCCACTTCGAGATTCATATCTCCTAAACGGTACATGATATTAAGAAACGGTTTGCTCCATCAGACGCCTCATTTATCGCTCTGAATGTTTGCTTCTAAACCATTTCCTCGTATCTCCCATATTAAGGGGTTAAATTGAGTACAAATTTTGAATAGGGTAAAATTTGGGTACATTTGTAACATTTTACATTACTTTTTGCCTATTTATGTATAAGCTAGAATCATGAAATTTGGTCCACATATGGCCCTTAATCGTGCCAATGTGCGCACCCAACGTGATGATCCTATCATTGTTATAAGTGTGTCAACCAATGAAATATACTTGTAAAAATCACCAAATTTAAGAACAGTCTAGAAATACGGCCAACTTTAACGTATAAGGGAGAGAGATACGACAAAATGTCACCGGACCAAAGTTGTAGATCACTCCGAATTGAAGCAACAGTGTGCCATCCGTTTTGTGATACGACTTACCGTTTAGCCAAAAAATAGCTCAAAAGGAAAGTCTGCACAGCCATTAAAATTGCCTCATTATTTCGATATCTTTGGGGGTAAAAAGTGAAAAATTTGAACATCTTGGAATTTTTCCGTCGGTTAGGGACCAAAAGCTATAATTTCACCAAATTTCAATTGTCTACCTCGTCTGGCAGGTTGTGCCGCCATCTTGATTTGGGGGACGGGGGATAAAAATTAGGAAATTCCCGAAAATTTTTAAGCCCACGAAACCTATAGGTTGTCGTTTTGGATATATTCTACGACTGCGTTCTTATGCTGAGCCCAAAATTTGAGCCCCGCGAGCGTGCCCCCTTCAGGGAATTTTGAGAATTTCCGATTTTTCTAGGGATCCTGGGGTCATCAGCTTCTCCCGTACCAAGTTTCAAATTTCTGAGATTTCTGGAAGTGCCTCATTAATTCACATCTTTTTTCATTTTTAAATATTTATATATACATCGCTCCAGCCCGACTTGCTTTTATATATATAGATATTCGTACAGTACCTTACAATTTTATTTTTTAATCACCTTTATGTAACGGAATCCGCTGAGGACAGTTTGTACTGTACTTCATTTCTACAGTGATTTATGACAAGTAAACTTATTTTACATTAAATGTTTGATTTGTTGTTACTCTTAAAAATTACCTCATTATTTTCTATCTCTGTGTCCTCAGTCCAGTGCCTTAGTTCATCTTGTTCTGAGATCCAGTGAAGACCTCATTATGTAGCTTTGACTGACCGCGGGACGTCGTCCGTAATTACTGGTCAGCACGCAGCCATTGTGGGAGCCGTAATCCAACGGATTTAACTAGTGTTATGTTGGCCATATACAAGCTTTGAGTGCGAACAGCTTGGTGCGTTCCTACCCAAATCCATGGTGAAATTCTCGCATCGATTTAGTGGTTTTTCTCCATCATGTAGAGGCCATCATTATTGGATGGAAAATAGCTCTCTTTTTGATTTCCTATAGTATTCTCCCCCAAAAATTGCATCAGAAAATGTATCTGTAACTTCTGGCACAGACTTGTATATGAATTATTTTCCACTCCAGTTCCCTGTTAAACCCAACCGCTTTTATTTTGGTTATGATCAGCTTTCTTCTTTTCGACGATCTAGTGTAGTCTAGAAGATAATTCGTTACCCATAATTACCACGAGATAGTTGCGATCGCGATTTCAAGTAAGCTGTAGTAGGTTATTGAAAGGGATTGGCGAATAGATTGTAAATATAGAAAGCTTATCGTCGTTGAGGAAACCAAACCTCGCATGTCACTATGCTCTTCCTATCCGTTATTTTCCTTAAAGACTGGTCACGCCTTCCAGCCCCTTATGAATACGCAGTTCATCAGTACAATTTCCATAGGGTTCATTTTCCTATGAGGAAATTGAATCTTTCTGTACCGTACTGTAGGAATGGATGTTGGCGCGATGAATTAACTCACTTCTGTAGTGTACTGAACTTGAGATGAATTTTCCTTTACAGTTTCGCATAGGAAAATGAACACAACGAACATTGTTCTGATGGACTGGATATCCGTATCTGGCTGGGAGGCGCGAACAGTCTTAAGGAGCATAATGGATAGGAAGAGCATAGTGACATACGAGGTTTGGTTTCTTCACCGACAATATGTCACTGTCAGATATATTGTAAGTTGATGGTTATCGTTTAAAGAGGAAATAACACTAGGCAAGAATCCTCTCCATTGTAAATTATAGCCGCTTTATGTTTCACTCAGAAGCTACCGCGCATATCGTCATAGGACCCATTGTAACATCATTTATCGCTATAAATTAAACTCACGTTAATTGTCATTTTCCTATTTCTACGTTGCCTTGAACTTGAAATGCATAAATGTATAAACTAATTTATTACTGAAATGTCCGTAATTTAATCGCCAGGGTTCACCAAAATGGGTCATAATTTACAGCACCTGGCTACATTACTACTCCGCGATTTCATGTATTTCTAAGCTAATGAAGTTATGCTTGCTCTAGGCACGATTTTATTGTTGAGGGAAGTTTATAACTCTCTTCTGCGTTTTTCGGCGACAATGTTATGCATATGTACTGACTTAATAATTTTCGGTGAATGTTAATAAAGGCGCGTAACAGTTGCAACCAGTGCCTGAGTTCATCTTGTTCTGAGATCCAGTGAAGACCTCATTATGTAGCTTTGACTAATTGCGGGACGTCGTTCGTAATTACTGGTCAGCACGCACCCATTGTGGGTGGATATTCTTGCTGCGGGAGCTTTGTTGGAGAACTGTGAATTTGTATTTGTTTATCGTTATGGATCATTCAGTTATTTTTAACGTAGACAGATAATGATTATTTTATAATTGTGATGGGAAAAGAAGTGATCTTACACCCAGGAAAAACTCCGACATTAATGTATTTCTTGAGCATAGTGATTGTTCACAGCGGGAAATAGCCAGGAAAAAATGGGTATATCTGAAGCATTTCTGAGGCAGTTAAAGACAAAATTAGAACGCGGGAAATGTTTAGTGTGTCATCATGTAGAAAACTGCTCTGCCCATAGAAATACATTGCCACGTGAAGACAGGAAAATACTGACGGTCTGCAAGCAACATGAGTTAGTATCTTCAATCCAGTGCTTTTCTGCAGCACCAGGTCTAACGTATTTTTCACTTTTATCCAGCAGTTCTGGGTGCTTCAAAAAGCATCGACTTTGCTGTGTGCATTGGCTGAAATTGTTCAGTCATTTGCAATTTTCTTAACTTCGGATACACCAAATGCACCGTCCTGTTTTCAACTGATGCAGTTCCTCAGCCTTATTCTTCTCTCTCTCATATCGGTTTCTGGCAAGCCCTAAACAAGTTTTCCATGAAAAACCTATCTAATCTCCAGAGTGTGTTTTTTAAATAGGAAAAGTATAAGTTTTTGCCCAAATCCACTGTCTACCGAAAACCCACTTCACAGGTTGGCACCTTATGATAAGGTGTAATTTTTTCTTTGACATCTGACCTTTATTCCATGCTCTTAATGCCATTGTAATATTGTGTTGATAATCGAAATCAAGCGTCACGCTTGTGTACTTTATTGTTCGTAAACTACAATGATTGTTTATTAGGGCTCGGATTTCTGCGACCAAATAGCTCTGAAATTAAATGTGGAGCGGGAATAACACAAGGAGATTAAATACTCCCACAATACATTACTGTTATTATTGGGGAAAAGGATGGTGTACCGGCTTAGCTGCTTGCCTTTCATTCCGGCGGCCGTGGTTTGGTTCCTGGTGTTGCTGGGGTGGGATTTTCAGTTGAAAATGCCGTTGCGTCAAGAAGGGCATGTGACCTTAAATTCCCGGCCACAACTACAGTATTTCACGCCTCAGTGGGTGGAGGGACCCTGAGCAAGCGGGACAAGCTGCGAAAGAAGAAAAAGTGGAGAAGATGATGATTATAGTTAATATTATTTGGCATTCAACAACAGTCGTTTGTTATTTTTATTATACTCGTATTTCGGCGGAACGAAGGTAAAAACAATTGGATTTAGGGGGTACGCCAATTCTCTAAATCAATCCAAACTTTCAAAATTGATTTTAATTGATTAACTTCAATAACAGTTATAAATAGCTTGCTGCACTGAGTCACTACTGTCGAGAACAGAGGCGTTCCACAACAATTACTCCTGTAATTACTCGTGTCACAGAGGAAACCTTACACCTGCATCAGGTAATCACCGAACTGGAATAGGAGCACACTACTGTACTGAGTCCGGTAACAAACCCTCACCGTCAGGAAACTATAAACTGGGGTCTCTGTATAGCCGTAAATCTAGTTAGTGTGACAGAAAATCAATAACTTTATTTATATTTCGTGAACTACACAGCTTTTCTATTAGGGTTCGGATTTCTGCACCTAAAATCTCTGAAAATATGACATAAAAGAAATGACATATTGTCCAACATTTGCGTAGAAAACGACCTGCTAAATAGCCATTTTACTATCGTTATTTTGCCCTTTCGCAACGCAACGCAACACAAAATCACTTGGCATTTTCGGCACAAAACATGCCACTAGTACTTGTAAGATAGTTAAATCTGTTATAATACGACAAAAACATGCTTTTATACCATTTATTTTGGTCAAGTATGAATTAGTGATAAAAAAACAAGAAAAATATGCATTTACTCTATATGACAAATAAAAAGCCGTGTCATTGTCTCAGTGTATTTAAGTTTACAACAACAGACCATGAAGAGATATGCCGTCATAGAAATCCGTGACCTAGTTATGATTAAAATGCAAAAAATTTATACTTGGATATAAACAGTATAACTTGACAAGGCAGTTTCAAGTCGGCTGAGTTCGGTTTTTCTTCGTGATCTTGCTGGTGGTTATATTTTGGAGAACTGTTAGCTTCTGTTTAGAATGCTGTAGTGGTCGGAAGGCGAATGGTCCACATTCCTTTAGTAGTGACAAGGCAATTGATTGCTCTGAATTTAAAGTTTTTCGACCTTGTAATCTACGGTATGTTTACTGGAGAAGTCACGGCGCAGCAGTTTTAATTAAAAGAGGGTCTGCACTTGCGCTGCCACGTAAATTACCTAGACTCCGGCTCGTTTTCACGCGCTTCTTGACTTCTACAGCGAGAAGAGAACTCGCTGCCATGTTCTCCCCAGAAGGTTTCCGTGTGGATTCCTTGCGTTAAATTGTGTATATGGCAGAGTTATAGAGAGTGAGAAAGATTGCTCGAGCTGAAAATAATAGCCTATCAAAGTCGAATATTTATGATGGACTTGAGATACCATGTTGCTAATTTACGTGGGGAGCCGAATTAATGACGATAATAATAATAATAATAATAATAATAATAATAATAATAATAATAATAATAATAACTGGAAAGAATTATACGAAAAATACTCGGCTCGCTAAGAACTACAGAACACTGGAAATCAAGAAGTAATGATGAAATATATCGGAACTTAGAAAATATAACAGAAACAATACGGAAGAGGAGATTGATATTCTTTGGGCATGGATGACGACAGGTTAACCAAACAGATTTTCAAATATCTTCAAGAAGTCAACAACCTGGATTCATGAAGTCAAGAAAGATTTGGAAAGAAACAGTATAGGAGAAGATGAAGAAGAGAAGTAACAGAGGGAGATTTTTAGAAAGAAAATGTTAGGTTATGTTGTAGGTGGAGCGTGGTTTCTCGAAAGCCGTCCAAGTTGAATATAAATAATGCTACAATTTAGTGCAATTTCACGCTCGAAAATATCTTCCGTGAACTACAATTTGGGACGCTCTATTGCCCCGGTACATGAGTTTAAAATAATACCGGGTGAGTCAGCCGCGCCTGACGTTTCTACTTTTGGAGATCCCAACGAACGTCAGAGGAGTGATGATCGGTTTTTCTTTGCCGTACACCAAGCTACAGTCGCCTTTAAAGCACTTACTGCGTCATCACTGCACGACTTTTGCAAACACATGCATGCGACAGGTATTTACACAATACATCAATCTGTCATACAGTTATGTAAAATGTACATGCTAATTATAAACTTTCGATTGGTTATGAAATTATCGCTAAAATCGATGGCATACTGATAGAAAACGTGTGCGAGTTTGTGAAGCGGGATGTAGTTTTACACCAAGTGAGCTTTCTGATAAACTGGAAGCAACAGTTAGCGTGGTGTAGTGGACTTCTTCCTATGGGGCTATTTGAAGGACGTAGTGTACGCTTAGCAGCCGGAAAGCCCTGAAAGCCTTCGAAACCTTATTACGGAAGCCTGTGAATCCGTAACACCTGCAGTGCTACAAAGAGCCCGAATGGCAGTTCACCGGCGTGCTGAAACGCGCGTTACTGCAGAAGGCCATCTATTCGAACACTTACTGCGCTAACAGGCTGTTGCTCAGTCAAGCGGATTCAAACCTCCAACCATTCTATCATCGTCCAGTCCTGCTTATAAAACATCCACATAAGCAGCCCTAATGGCCTAGAACAGTGCCAGAATGAATGAATGAATGAATGAATGAATGAATGAATGAATTAAATAGGCCCTAACCCAAGACGTGAGGGCATTCGGATACATTGGCTCTGTGGAAGATTCTCGAAGTACAAAATTTGAATAAAATTTACTGGCTCAAGTGGGATTCGAACCCACCTACCAAACGCAGCTGTATTAACAGCACCGCACTTAACCTATGACATCACGGCGACTCCAACGAGTAGGTTTCCAGAAAGCCTACTAGATGCACTACTAATTCCGCTTCACAAATTGACACACGATTTCTATAAGTATGCCATCGCTTTTAGCGTTCATTTCATTCCCTACTGAAAGCTCATAATTGGCACGTACTTTTTACATGACCGTAAGACAGTTTTATGGATTGTGTAAATGCCTGTCGCAAACATGATTTTGCAAAAGTTTGCATTGATTACGCAGTAAGTGCTTTAAAGGAAAAGAGGTTTTGGGAAGAGAAGAGAAGAAATATCAAAAAGCCTTAAGTTCTATGCCGTCCATAGATGGCCAAATTCGGGAAATGAAAAAAAAATCTGGATAATGAACAGTTTGATAATGAATATGCATTGATTCAGAGAGCTCACACTGCCGTCTGTCACGACTGATGTTTGTAGCTTAGGTTGTAATATCTGTTACTCGAACCGTACCTACAAGCTGCTGCGATTTCTCGTCAGACCCAGATAATATGTGCTGCCCCTACATTGCTGCAACTCACACATCATGCAAAGGCGTAAGTTCATATGTACAGCACATTACGCCCGCCTTTGTCAGGTCTGCCTTACAAAGCCTGCACCAGGCTAGCAATATCTAAGTCATCAGTCCAGAGGCTGCTGGGATCCTCAAGTCATATAATACCACAAAGAATTAGTGTTATCGCAAAACCCGTTGGCGGCACCAAAATCAGGCGTAGCCTACTAGGCAAATGAGGAGTGAGGTAGCTTTTCATTGCTTGCCTCACTGGGTTAGAAAGTGCTATTACAGCACCAATGCATCAGTCGTGCTCTGAATGTCATAACTCAGCACCACCCATACCTCAGCAACTCCCATATTGTCACAGCCATGAAATTTCACTGGAAGCTATATTTTGCTGTGGCTCGTGCCCAGAGACAGGTGAAAACATACTAGCAACAGGCGTACGCTAGCAATAAGCACAGGAAGATTTTTTTTAATTTGTGTTACGTCGTACCGACACAAATACAGTAGGTCTTATAGCGACGATGGATAGGAAAGGGCTAGGAGTAGGAATGAAGTGGCCATGGCCTTAATTAAGGTACAGTCCCAGCATTTGCGTGGTATAAAATTGGGAAACCACGCTAAACCATCTTCAGGGCTGCCGACAGTGGGGTTTCGAACCCACTATCTCCCGAATGCAAGCTCACAGCTACGCGCCCCTAATCGCACAGCCAACTCTCTCATTATTATTATTATTATTATTATTATTATTATTATTATTATTATTATTATTATTGAAAAATTTGAATTCCTTTCTGAATTTCCATATATTATTAAATTGCATACCTTGAACTTGCGGAGGACTACAGACCCCACCTTGATAACCACAAAATTACACTTACCTCTTGATTGCTTACCTGGAACGGTTTTACACTTTAATCGCCGTTTTATGATATAACTAACTGACCAACACATTCACTACTCGTTATATGATGATGCTTCTGCTTTGATAAGGTCTGCTTTAAATTTCTCATTTCGCATTTCTGGCGAGCCCGTTTTCAGAATCACTGTCTCTGGGTCCAGAGCGAGAAACGGGTTACTGAGTTATACGGGGTGGGGAAATCATTATCGATCTCTGTCTCGTTATTGAATGAATTGGCGCGTAATTTTCTTAATTTACGAACAGCGACAGGCGTATTTAATTATTTCCCCTTCCTGATGGAAGCAGTTAGCGTCAGAGGACACTTCGCACTGCTCCCTGAAGGTACGTAATAAAGCACGTTGTCACGGCGGCTTATTAAGTTGGTTTTTCCCTGGACGAGGTGGTGCAGCTGAATCCAGTTCTCCGGCAAATATTCTCTAACTCTCTTTTTCTGCTCTTTATTACATCATATAGTTTCTTTGAAACACATACTCAGAGATCCTGTGTTTGATTCTCCCTTCGGCATTCTGATTCGTTCTTGATAGTGAAGCGAACACCTCTAAGTCCTCGCAACCATGACTTCTATAGTTACTGTATGACTTTATTTACTGCCTAAACAAACTCAAATAGCCTAGCTATGTGGAGTACAGGAGTCGTCGTAGCGGAGTGACATTGTCACGGAAATTTTACCTGAGCAGCAGCGGTTCATATCCGGGCCATTGCACTTTCGTTTAAAAAAAATAAATGTCACATCCCCGTGGTTCTGATTTCACGTAGATTCATGAGCATATTTTTCTTGTAATCCCCGGTTTTATTTATACATATGTTTGGTTGGGGACAAACTCGCTGCCAGGTCTTGCCAAGAATGTAACAAACAATATGCATTTTGTCTGTGCTCGGAGATATCGAGATATCGTCTCCGAAAACCTTCTACAGTTCTAGGCCTTCAGGCAAGCAACTCAATGTTGAGAACATCTTAGGAATATGAGCTACGAATTTCTGGTAAATAAAATATAATAAAGTATGAGAATGCATTCTTTATTTATTCCTAAAATTTACAATCATTTTCTTAATCATCGCTATCCGGTCGATTAGATTAACAGTTTGCTTTTTTCTACCACTACGAGCACTGATGTGAATCAATGCAGAACCCTTATAATTACATTCGTTGTGGACATTTTTCAAAAAATCAGACATCGCTGGAGGATATTGAACCAAGGAACATATTACAGAAAGAATTCTGTAAATAAGTTAACTAGGCTAGGATTTGAATTTAAAAAACGAATAAAGAAACAAGCGTTTTTAGGCTCTTTTTCCGGAACTGTATTTAGGCCGAAATATTTTTTTAATAGTTTGATAGAGCTACCGAAAACTCACAATTTGAAACCTTTCCGGGCCGTTCAACTTTCGGCACAATTGAGGAAATTGCTTAATTTTACGTTTTTCGTAGTATGGGACCCCTACTTCGTCTTCTAAGAAATGTTTTCAAAAGACAAAGATGCCTCTGTACAGGCCAGGAAGGCCCTTGGAGGAGTGGAAGATAAAGGCTTCCACCATTGTTAACCGCGGCACGTGATGGAGTAGAGTGGTTAGTTCTACGCCCAGCCGCCGTTGCCCCCTGGAATTAACCTGGTACTCATTTTTGGTGTAGGCTGAGTGAACCTCAGGGCCATATGCATCTCCGGAAGTGGAAATCTCCTTTCTTAAATTTTACCACTTCCTGACGGGGATTCGAACCCACGTCCTTCCGGGCGAACCGAGCACGCCTTTACCGCCTCGGCCAGGCAGCCCCTAAGAAATGTTTTCAGCATTAAAAATAATATGGTCAGAAATGTCATAAAGCTAGAAAAATCACACTAAAAGCTCTTTTCGAAACACTCTAAAAACAGGTAGAGATACTATGTGAAAGAAACAAAAAGGAAAGGCAGAATATACGACATAGTTAATCATGTGGGACAGAAACATGAGAAATTACTTCAATATCCTCTCAAATTCTGCAGAAAAATACATTCGATAACTACCTGAAAGTAGTAAACCACATAAAATTCAACGAGGCCATAAACAAGGAAACGAGAGAGAGAGACAAATGAATGGTTGTAAATCGAACACTGACCGCATACGAGCCGTTTTCAAAGACCGGGTTCCGGCGACGGCGATGTATGGAAGGTGCTGATTATGTCCTGCGATAAGGTGTAACGAATGCTTTCGCCGCAAAAGCGAAAGAGGAACTTCACAATGGGGGAGTCTGATATGTGATTTATTTATCCAGTTACACTCACAATAGAATTATTTTACATTCGATGAGAAGGAGGGGAAAAGTTGGATAGCACAGCCAATGAAATACACCAGAGACTGATCACTTTACAACGATGAAAAAGTAAACCCATATAAATATAATGCTGGTGGCATCGAAGCTTTCCTTCGTTTCCACAGAACGGCTTCACTGTAATCGAAAACATTTTATCTCACAAGTCTCGGTATGTCATTATCAGCTGTGAAAAGGATACATCTCTATACATCTCTTTTTCAAATCCGAGAGGAGAGAAACAAATTAAGGAAGTTTCTGCGGTAGGATCGGTATTCATCACCCATGATTCTTGTAATACCGGTACCTTAACGTTTTATCGCAGGTGCTGGGTCCGCGCTTCGGGTTTACGAGTGCCATTTTAGGCGACCATTTGCAACTTTTGGTTCAAGCTGAGCGATCTTCATGTCGGTGACGAATGTGTCTTGTCGGGAAAGGGGATGCCCTTGACAATAAAAACATATGTATTGAAAGCGACCGTACCAGCTGCTCTTAGGACATGGCTGTACCTCCTTAAGAGCCCCACTCACATTTTCTCCTAAACGGAAAGCAACTCGCATTCTCTGCCGTTGTTTGTGAGCTCAAGGAGAGGAACTCCTAAAGGCCTCTGTAAAATGCGCATCTTCAATGTCTGTTGAGGAAACTCGGCACTGTTGATGACTGGCCAGCTCTCGGTTCATACAACGCCACCGGACAGACAACAGTGCGGTACACCTTTGATTGAAGGATTCGCGGTGGACCGGCATATATGATTATCGTACATGACTCCTGCGACTCCTTTCCATCTGCGTCATGCTGCATTCACTCTTCCACGCATTTCCTGATCAATACCACCGTCCGTCTACAGGCGGGATACTTTGTACTAGAAGCAGCTTATTTTCGCAAGACGTTGACCGTTGATGTTGAATGTGCTGGGATTAGTTTCCAGATATTGTCTTCTTAACATGCAGTGGCTCAAAAAAGTATTGGTCTTTCGAGATATGCTATATGTGAGGACGAGGAATCGAAGGGAATGATGATAAAAATTGACATATACTAGAATCCTTGATTATTTATCATCTTGTGTAACACGTACATTGTAAGAAAAACAATTCTTCCACGTCCGTATAACTAAAAAACCTTAACTTAAAATAATCATTTTCATTTGCCACCCAAAATATATTGGACTGAATTAACATAACGCAGTTTCTTGATCGTTCGTGAACGTTTCA
Organism: Anabrus simplex; assembly: GCF_040414725.1. Lineage (NCBI taxonomy): Eukaryota > Metazoa > Arthropoda > Insecta > Orthoptera > Tettigoniidae > Anabrus > Anabrus simplex. The sequence goes on along the minus strand of NC_090268.1, from coordinate 83,292,227 downwards.
GTACTTGGTAGATCCTCCTTTACTCTTTATAATCTCAGCTGACCTATTTGGCATCGATCGTACCATAGTTCCCGTAATTTCCTTTGGTTGTTATTCCGTTCGGTGAGTAAGGCTTCTTTCAGGTCAGCATGTTTGCATGTTTTCTCGGGGTTTGCTCCATATAGTGCCACACATTTTCGATGGGGTTGATATCGGGAGATGGTGGTAGACATTCCATCTAACATAGTGTATTAAAGGGCTGTGTGTTGGGGTCGTTATCTTGCGTAAACATGTACTTTTCTGAGAGTCCCATATTTTGTACACTTGATGGAAGATGTGTCTTGAGGATGTTAATGTATGCGTTGTGATCGCTTCAATAAAGGCTCATTCACCTACACCATTCGCAGTCATGCAACCCCAAACCGTCAGGGAACCACCTCCATGTTTGACAGTAGCTGTCAGGTTCTTCTCTTCAAGTTAAGAATTCGTCTTCCTCCACACAGTCACTCGTCTGTCTGACCTGAAGAGGGTAAATTTACTCTCATCGGTAAAAACGACTGTCTTCCAATCCTCATAGCTGTCATTTCTGTGCTCTTTAGCGTACGCAAATTTCTTCTTCATGTTAGCCTTACTGATGTGCGGCTTTCTAGGGGCTATTCTGCCCGCATACTCTCTTTCGCGTAGCACATTTCGGATGGTTTCAGATGACACTTGCAGTTCTACACCTTGTTGTAACGCAGCTTCTATCTTCGGCGCACTTGGCTGGGGTTTTTGGGCCACTTTACGCACAGTTTGCCGTTTGTCTTATACTGATAACTTTGAGGGGCGACCACTTCTTGGCCTATTTTCTATTGTCTTTGTTCTTTTGTACAGTTGTAACAACTCTTCCAATAATTTCACTTACGTCCTCGGTAGATTTACCTTCTTGAAATCGTACTACAATACTCCTGTCTTCCGAGGTTGTTTCTTCCATTTTCCATCCCATTGGTAACTGAACACGGAAGCAGTGCTGAATATTACCTTCCATCGTGTCAGCACAGACACAGTGAGCTCGAGTTTCGGCAGACATCACGATGTCACGATGATATTGTTTACTAGACCAGTACTTTGTTTGGCGTGTAATGACGCACGCCGGTGTATATTACTGGTCCGTTTGCAAACAGCGTGAATCTCCTTGGCTCTATATTGAACCTACTGATGTACTTGATTGTCCTACATATCTGCATACGTGTAATTCCATTATATGCACCATTATTTGTACTATACTGTTCTGTCCATACCACGGCTATGGGCAGACAAATACTCTTTTGAGCCACTGTAGGTTACTGCCATATGTTACGAGATTATATGAGGCGGAATCCAAAAGTTACGGGCCTCGTCATATAGTTCCTTCTCGTCAGTAGTATTGAACACCGATACACAATCAATCAATCAATACTGATCTGCATTTAGGGCAGTCGCCCAGGTGGCAGATTTCCTATCTGTTGTTTTCCTAGCCTTTTCTTAAATGATTCCAAAAAATCGGAAATTTATTGAACATCTCCCTTGCTAAGTTATTCCAATCCCTAACTCCTCTTCCTATAAATGAATATTTGCCCCAATTTGTCCTCTTGAATTCCAACTTTATCTTCATATTGTGATCTTTCCTACTTATAAAGACGCCACTCAAACTTATTCGTCTACTAATGTCATTCCACGCCATCTCTCCACTGACAGCTCGGAACATACCACTTAGTCGAGCAGCTCGTCTTCTTTCTCCCAATTTTTTCCAGCGAATACAACCAACTTTAAAGTAATCCCGTTGAATGGGATGAAACTTCTGAAAGGGTCATATTTGCAATAAATAATTGGAGAAATGTAATAAAGTTTGGCAGTTTAAAGTCGTGTTAGGGCATCGCAAGTCTCACGGTAGCATTATTGTAACTACCAGTTAACTTGTTATTTGTTAATAGTGATAGTTTATCATGATCTCGCGAGTTGTTTAATACCACAAGACATCCAGTTTTACCGAGCTCGATAGCTGCAGTCGCTTAAGTGCGGCCAGTATCCACTATTCGGGAGATAGTGGGTTCGAACCCCACTGTCGGCAGCCCTGAAGATGATTTTCCGTGGCTTCCCAATTTCACACCAAGCAAATGCGGGGGTTGTACCTTAATTAAGGCCACGGCCGCTTCCTTCCCATTCCTAGCCCTTTCCTGTCCCATCGTCGCTCTGAAGTGCTTTACTGTATCTCAACTAGGGACAGTTATATTCAGAATAGAAGTCCAGGCTGGAGTAAAACCGTTCTAGTTTTCTCATGGCAAGTGTGTTAGCTTGCTCGACTGTGAAGCCAGGTGGTGGAATAACTGAGAATCTAGATTGTTACTAAAATATTCAGTAAAAGCTGCACGGGTGTTCTCGTTGTGCTCTGGAAACTGACAGGAGTTGAAAGTGGACTGCTGCCGACCGGACCAGATCGCTGCTCGCGGACTCGAATTCAAATGATCAGTGTTTCCTCCTTAATTCACTGCCTGAGTTATTAAAAAAACTCACATTAGTTATAGTTTAGTTCCTTTTACCCAGTTCTGGACTGCAGTCTACTGGTCGAGAATACCACCTGGCTAGGAGCAAACATGCATCGTACCATGCCGAGGTTGATTGTAAATTCGGCTAGCAGAGACATTAACTACTGGACCAGGCAAGTGTTCTAAGTGATGCGTTGACTATTATACAATTTCTCTCTGATCTACTTTTCCAAATTCCAAGCGATTAATTTTGTTTTCATGAAGAAGCTGGCTGTAAGCCATAACTTGAATAGTTTTGTTGTTATCCATGAATATCTCTCTCTCTCTCTTTCTCTCTCTGGCTTGCTTGCGCTTTGGTTTGTGGTTCGATGCACTGCGGAGCGAGCATTGTCCGTTTCTTGACCTAGACGTTGGGAACACTTGCATTCTTATCACGTTCCGGTTCATCGTATTGTGCAGTTCTTTAGTATTTCATTTCCGTCTGCTATGTTAAAGTTCTTTCTTTTATTGTGGCAGCGCGGTTGGCGATAAAGGTGACTGCTGTACATTTTTAGGAAAAGGAATTTTTGGTAATTCTTTTGGGGAAACTGAATTACTGCCGCGGCTAACAGTTGCACATGTACGTCCATGATCAGTGTCTGAAATTGGAGTATTGTGAAGCTAAGACCTCAAGCTAATGCTAATAGATTTCACCAGAATAACATTGAGAGATGTGTTGTGAATAACTACTTACACGGTTTTCGGAAATGCCGAAGAGCCGGGAATTTTATCCTATGGCAGTTTTTACTTACCTTCGCGAGGCTGAGCCGGGTTTGATTTCCCCCAGCTTGGGCTCAGAAAGCCAGGCAATTTTCAGTCTTAGAAGTTTCGATGTTCCTTGTTTCTTGAATGAAGTAACGACAACAACAACAACAACAACAATGGAATTAATCAAGTTGTAATAGTAATAAGAATGTTTAATATTTTTCTGTGTTAGATGTTCTGCAGCCCTGAAGAAGGTTTTCCGTGGTTTCCCATTTTCACACCAGGCAGATGCTGGGGCTGTACCTTAATTAAAGCCACGGCCGCTTCCTTCCCATTCCTAGGCGTTTCCTATCCCATCGTCTCCATAAGACCTATCTGTGTCGGTGCGACCTAAAGCAAATAGCAAAAAAAAAAAAAGTTCTTAATGGCATTTCTGCTAATGCACTAATTATAAGGAAAAAAAAGATCTATCTTACCGATTCGAAGCTATCCCAGATTGGAGTCCACATTAAAAGGAGCCCATATACTTTTTTATTTGTTTGGTTTGTCCGTGCTCGGCTGCCTTACTCAGCCTATGCATACATAATGGACAGATATGCATTTACATACGCTGTATGATGCAGAGTTCGGTTGTCAACCGCTAGGAAATCCCTATAACCATCAGCTGATCCGTGTTTGAGCTCTTGTACCCGCACTACCAATACATTTTTCTGATTAAACGACCGATCGTCCGATACTGAACCCTGCAATCACGGAGGGTTATTACATTCCCTTTTTCCTTTGCAGACTGATTTCCATCACTTGTTAAAGAGTTGTTTTTATTGTTGTAAGAATTAGAATGCAGGTTCCGTATCTCTTTTCTGTCTTACATTGTGTCTAAACGGGTTCGTTGTTCATATTCCACCCCTACACTGAGTACACTAATGTGAACATATCTTTCTAAGTGGATCTCACTGTGTCTGCGTACAGGAATTTGCTGTCTCGAAGGATTTTTGTACAATATAAGTTCTATCTTTTATAATGACATTACCTCTCTCTGTGAGTCAGTGGTCGGGTGTCAGCCTCCGAAACCCATGATTGCGAACGCAAACTCGACAGCATAATGGGATTGTTAAAGGATCTCTGGTGACCCATTCAGTGTTTACCCGACAAACTGAAATTACTTAAGCCATAGGAATCATCCAAGAGAATTCTGCTTTCGTTGTTAGACATCAGCTCATTCGGAATGTTGAAATTGGTAGACAGGCAGTCTAAGATGCATCATGCAAATAATAATAATAATAATAATAATAATAATAATAATAATAATAATAATAATAATAATAATAATAATAATAATGTTCACCGTCATCATCATCTGGGTAATTAAGAGCACTTACATATTCTAAACAGTAACTCCTTTCCTGAATATACTAAAAGTAATGATTTGCCATATTTTTTCATAACTAATGCTAGAATCTAATTTCCGTGTAAAAAAAGATAGCTTGACATTTAGAACACGTAACCTGGCCCTTTCTTCTTTCTCCCCTTTTACGTAAAGTTACGGTGTACATAATCTAATATATCTTTGTATACATATACGTCTCCTAACGTACACCTCTGAATGGCAGACACCTGCAAATTATAACAGTATTACTTCTCAATAACGGATATTGTTTATAACGGACGCGGACACTAGGAACTACCTCCTGAGTACAATTAAAACATTAATAACGGACAGCCTGAAAGGAAAAAGTCGCAATAGCTGGAACTCGACACAGCAACAATGTTGCCAACTTATATTTTCAAGATCCGCTAAATACTACTAAAAATCCGCTAAAATTCCGCCAAGAAATCCGATCTCAAATAATGAGCAATAATAATAATAATGATAAAGATAATGATAAAAGTAAATGCCTGCACTCACCCGACCTGTGAGTTTCACTGGGATTAACCCCCTGTCTGCAAGCCGGCGAGCTAAAACTTGTAGGCGTTTTACTGCCGGGTGCAAACTAGGTGAATCCTCTACCTCAAGGGACACACACAAAACAGACCAGTTCATTATACAGTCTTCCTTCATAGCATAAATATAAATGCTACTCTCTCACAGTTTCATTATCTGTCGTCATTCGTCAACTAAGAGATAAGTAACCTTTCCCCACGCATTACAAATTTATGATACCATGATCTCATAACATCAAATCCAAATAACATGTTTTCCTCGCGTGACTGCTAGCTTTTGATAAGGAATACGGAATAGCTCGGAGACAGACTGGAGTACAAATAAAAAAATGTAAAATGGATAAAACACTAAATTCCGCTATAATAAATCTAGAATTCCGCCAAAAAATCCGCTGTCCGCTAAATGATACATTTCCCCGCCGACAGTCTTCTAATTCCGCCAAGTTTAGCGGAAAATCCGCCAAGTTGGCAACACTGCACAGCAATGGATTTTATTTCGAACTAGCGTGCATTGTTTTATATTATTATTATTATTATTATTATTATTATTATTATTATTATTATTGTTGTTGTTACCGAGTTTTGTGGATGTGCAGAGGTGAAAGAAGGTGCGGGGGTGAACAGGTCTCAAAATACGAAATTAAAGTTAAGATAAAATTTAACAAGGTTATATTTTCTTATCAAGATCAAGAAATAACAAGAATAACAGAAACACAGTTGAATATCAACAATTTAAGAATGTACAATTACAGTTTTTACAGAATTTGGGCTTCGAGCCCCGGACTCACAATTCTTGAGCAATTAGCCCAACTTTACTCAAATACAAGGTTCGACAAAGGGGCAGAAAACCCCAATCATGCCCAGGAGCACTTGCTCCCAACCACACAGTAAAGCCTCCTCGAGGCACGCAGAAACAAATTTTAAGAAAGAGCAACCCGCTCTTAAGTTCAAGCCTATCAAAGGCCACACCAAACTCCACTTTCAAGCTGTCCTCCAATTACATGAAAACAGGGGTAAAAATACCCCACCTACTGATGCCTATTAAGTAAAGAAACGGGTCAATTACATGGCCTCTAAAATACCAACTTGAGAGGAGGCGTTCTTGCACTCCTAATACACTTTGTTTAAAACCTACTTGGCGCTAGGCCTCTAATGCAAGGGCTAATCCCATACTAAAGAGGTGACTTATAGAAGGAGACAGTTTACATTACGTTAAGGAAGAAACGGTTGTGAAAATAAGTTCACCTCAACGCAATATGAGTGGGAGCTCGAGAGGGTTAAGCACTGTCTATCCCAATATGTAGTTTAGATAGAATTGATACCAAGTGTCTTTACATTTTAGGGGAAAGTTACATGGTAAAAGGCTTCGGACCTGCCCCGAGAGTTAAACTGCTGAGCTAGCAAGAAAAGAAGTTATTAAACGGCCATTACCTGGTGGTTGAACTGCTGCCCGAAGAAAGAGGCGCTTCCCGCCCCCTGCTACGTACTTTACACACTGATAGATGTTACTGAAGTGGCGCGGAGACCCGAAAATCAGCAGTTTAAATACCCTCGTGGAAAGTTCGAGGCGTTTCAGGAATGAGAACACCCGCCCACAATCATTTTATTGGCTAACAACGAAAACCCCTACACTAGATGAAGAAGAAACACATTATTGGTGGAAAATTAATTACAGAAATTCCTTATTGGTCGAATTCAAAACTGGCGGAAAGAAAGGGTTAATATTGCCAACTTAAACAGTAACTGAAAGAAATTTAACAAAGAAGAAACTTATGAATTCAAAATTTCTCCAAAAACACAGTTCTTTCACTTCGCACTAGGGTGCATAATTGTAGTCCTTCAGTAGTGCCATCTGGAAGAGAATGTCCACACTTCTTACTACAGGCAAAACAAAAATACATCGAAAACGACCCAGTTTCTGAGAAACTTGAGAATTAACACAGTATATAACGTTCAGACTTTCTCCTGTAGAGGCGTTTCAGCTGGCGCAAAGTTTGAATTAGCGGCGTGGAGGTGTACCACCCGGTACAATTATTATTATTATTATTATTATTATTATTATTATTATTATTATTATTATTATTATTATTATTATTACAACTTCCCCCATGCGGAGGCTGCCACAAGGACAAAGTATGTCGACTACGCAGTATTTTGTCTTCTAAGTTACTGTTGACTTTGCTAGTGTGCCAGGTAGAAGATTCACCAAAAGGCTCAGGAATAGATTTGCAATACGGTTCTTCAGATGTTATATAGATGATTGCGGAGTATGGTCACTGAACCTCGTATTGCGGCGATAGCGATGTCGTGAAGTCGTGTCCGGCTGAGACCGAGAGAATCCCATAGCTGTACAAGAAATTTAGGGATTGTGCCTCGAGCTCCGATCATGAGTCCATGGACGGAAATATTGTCTAGGTGATATTTATCTTTATAGTAGTTTACAGTTGGCTGGTAAATTGACTTCTTTTCGGCGTCCACCTCTTCGGCCTGGCCAACGTGCGACTCGAAGCGTATTGTGGGATCTAAGATTAGTCCTTGCTTGCTAGCTGGTTGAAAGGTTATCATGTCAATACGTCTGTTACTCCCGTCGGTAGCTAGGCCAGAGACTTCTTCGTGCACCGTGAAACCGTGATCCCTCAGCGAGGTCGCAATCATGTGTCGTATTGTATGATGGCGGGAATTTCTCAATACCTCCCCGTGAGGACAGGCTCCCAGGACATGGGCAAGGATTTCGTGCTCTCTGTGGCAACGCCGACAGAGGGTGTTGTCCTGGGACCTTTCTGGCACGGAGCGAACGGCGCACACGTTCGCTGTCATCTTGATGGCCTCTCTCCATTTCGCACAGGATAAGCCTCGGTGATCTCTTATCCATTTGTTCGCTGGCGTGTATTCCTGGAAGAGTCCGACGCCCTTTCCTTTGTGCGGCAACTTCGTCCATGACTGAACTTCTCTGTCTCGTAGTATCTGTCGAACCTTCCTTACGTTGGGAAGATGGCTATTTTTGGACATAACTCGATCATTCATTTCTATGCCTAGATCTTGCAAACAAATTGTACGTTCTTGTTCCAAGTTTCTAGTTGCATTAATGTAGCCGTTATTTGCAAGCGATAATTTATTACAGATGTTAATATGCTGTAGTTTAGCTTCCCAAGTGGCGCGAAACAAACCGAGGCCTTTATACTTCCTTTCGGAGTATACCATGTGATCCGGAACGTCTGCTGGTAGTTGTAATAATTCTTTAGTTCCACTCTTTAATATTTTATCCGCATCTGATAGAAAAGATTCTTTTTAAAAGCACAGACAGTAGACGTTATTCTTTGTGGTTATCTTGAGAAGTGTGTGTCAGGTATGCTACGATGTTTCAGAAACGCAAACGACTGACTTTAAAGGAACAAGTTGAAGTCATGAACATGTACGAAAACGAGACATGGGCGTTCGGTTTGCAGTTGGAAAAACGCAGATCAGCAACGTCCTTAAATGGTGGACTGGAAGTGAAAAATCTTTCTGGTAAACGCATATTTCCCAGTACACCGGGTTGAAAGTTGTCAACTTTACATTTGAATTATTTTGTCGTTCTCTTAACAACATGCTTGTGAGTGGACCTCGTATCTGTGAAAAGGCGTTCGAAATCGCTAAATAGTTGGGTTATCAAGAATTTGAAACATCCGAGGGCTGGCCTGACAAGTTCAGGATTAGGCACATGATCTCTTTTTGAAACATCTGTGGCGAAGCGTGTTTAGTTGATAACATCATTGTGTTAGGATGGGAAAAAAATACTTTTTTTTCTGAATAGCGGACACTTAAAGGGCATTTATTCCCCCCACACCTAGACCTGTCTTGTCTCTTGAGAAGTTTCACTATATATGCAATGTATTTAATGTTGGGCATTTATGCCTTTTATTGTACGGCTTCTTGGCTGTATGTCCAGCATAGTGGCCTTCGGTTCAGAGAACCCGCCTTCGAATTCCTATCGGGAACTCGGGGCCAGGGTGTTTGTCATTGTCTTAGTACACGCATATTCGTATACATAAAAGTATACCACGACTGAGACGAGCAATAATGAATACATCCCTCCACATGGGTTGTCGCCAGGAGAGGCATCCGGGCGTAAAACTTGGCTTACCGGGCGAGTTGACGTGCGGTTAGGAGCGCGCGGCTGCGAGCTTGCATCTGGGAGATAGTGGGTTCGAATCCCACTGTCGGCAGCCCAGAAGATGGTTTTCCATGGTTTCCCATTTTCACACCAAGCAAATGCCGGGGCTGTGCCTTAATTAAGGCCACGGCCGCTTCCTTCCAACTCCCAGGCCTTTCCTATCCCAATCGTCTCCATAAGACCTATCTGTGTCGGTGCGACGTAAAGCCACTAGGATAGAAAACTTGGCTTAAACCACCTGTAGTGTTGACTTCAAGTGTTGGAGAGAAAAGGCTAGCAAGAAGTACTCGAAACTTTTGATGTGATCACTGTTTTACTTCTACGTTTTTTAAAATTGGCCCACCCGCCTAATTAATTTGAAATTCGATCTAAGCAACATGGAATGTTACGGCTCCTAACTAAAACCATATTTTATGCCAATCCCATTCCTAGTACCTTTCTTACTCCGAGTATATATATTTCCATTTGAATTACCTCATTTCGTGAACATGATTAATGTAAACAATTTAAAGTAAATGTGGCCGCTCTTCTCCAAATTCCGCATATAATCTTCTGTGGATCTCATTATCCGCCTTCTCGCTGCAAACATTCTCTCTCAGGTAAGCAAAGAAAATGTACTGCTCGCGTTTAATTGAAGTGAGACATCTCAAGAATATTAAACCTGCGGCGTCTTGCCGTGAGGCCCCGTTCGTGAGCGCAATAGTGAACAAGATGCATCACGTAGTGTAGAGTGATCTGGTACATATCAATGTAGCGTGGGTTTTCTCAATCGTTCATCACCCGCCTGTCGTCATTACAACAGTGGTAAATCAATCTGCGTTCTTCAGGAACGGTTTCACTCCTTGTCCTGAAAGGTTTACCGCAACTAAGATGTTTGCTTTTGGTTTAGATGCTGCACTGAGTAGCTCAGACGGTAGAAGCGCGTTTTCTGTGCCCGAGTTGTAGGGTTCGGTCCAAGATCAATCTGGCGGTATTTAAAGGTGTTTAAATACTCCATCCCGCCTCTTGTCAGTAGATTTATCAGCGCATAAAAGAACTCCTAGTGTCTTCAAAAACATTAGATTAGATGTCACCCCCGGAGGCCCGGATTCGATTCCCGACACCGCTACGAAATTTGAAAAGTGGTACGAGGGTTGGCACGGGGTCCGCTCAGCCTCGGAAGATCAACTGAGTAGAGGTGGGTTCGATTTCCACCTCAGCCATCCTTGAAGTGGTTTTCCGTGGTTTGCTTCAGGCAAATGCCGGGATGGTACCTAACTTAAGGCCACGGCCGCTTCCTTCCCTCGTCCTTGTCCATCTCTTCCAATCTTCCCATTCCCCCTCCCAACAAGGCCCCTGTTTAGCATAGCAGGTGAGGCTGCCTGGACGAGGTACTGGTCCTCCTCCCTAGTTGTACCCCCGACCCAAAGTTTCATGCCCTAGGACATAGCCCTTGAGGCGGTAGAAGTGGGATCCCTAGCTGAGTCCGAGGGAAAAACCAACCCTGGAGGGTAAACACATTAAGAAAGAATGAAGAAAGAAAGATTCCTGGTGCAGCCGTTGTAAGGCAGACTCTCCGACGAGGGTGGGCGGCATCTGCCGTGTATGTGAACTGCGTGTTTTTGGAGTGGAGTACTGTGTGTGAGTTGCAGGAATGTTGGGGACAGTACAAAAACCCAGTCCCCGACCCATGGGAAATAACCATTTAAGGTTAAAATTTCCGACGCAGCTGAGAATCGAACCTGGGGCCCTCTGAACCGAATGCGACTACGCTGACCATTTAGCCAAGGAGCCGGACATTATTATTATTATTATTATTATTATTATTATTATTATTATTATTATTATTATTATTATTATTAGATTGTGATAGAGTGAGCTCTTGTCACTGCGGTTACGTTATTCAACCGCTGCTCATGTTTAAAAATCCACTTTGATCATTTTGTGAATGACGATGAAATGTAATACCTATCTCTTACACATCACCTTCCTATTAATTGCCGATACTTTTCTCCATACTCAACTTTGAACTTCCCATCGTTCTCCTTTGGGCACGGTATTCCTTTAGCAACTAATGCTGTGCGTGTAAACTAGATATTCACAATATCAACGACGTTATGTTGTGCTGTTTTCGAAGTAGGGTGGGTTCTCCGTTAATGATGAGTGGAATTGTACTATGGGGTCTCTTATGACCTGGCATTGCTGTATTTTGCTCCTAAGAGACTCCCTTTTAGTTTTTACTCTACGACCCTACCTCCATCGTCATCCATTTCCTGTTTTCTTCCAACTCCCCGACAATATCAGTCTAAGATTTCGCCTTTCATGATCCTCTTGTTTTGTAATCCTCATTCAGTCTGACTCGTAGCTGGCTGGGTGCTCACCTTTTATGCTGTAACAAGCAGAATCGTCTTCTGATTCAGTGGGTTCGCATTTAAGGTTGTTTAAATATGGGAGGCCGTGTGAGATTTAATAGCATGTTATCGAACCCCATCTCAGGGCAAATTTCTGACTCCCTGGCGACTCTTGAAACTGATAGCAGGCGAAGGGACATTAAAAGCTTTTACATCATCATCATCGCCATCATTTATTATTATTATTATTATTATTATTATTATTATTATTATTATGGGCAACGGAGATGAGTAGTGGGTTAAGAACCCGTTCTCAGTCAGCCTAGACGAGGTAGATCGAAGTCTCGTCCTTCACCTAAAGCACTCCTAGTCTTAGCTTTAATTTATTACAAGGACAACACCAGGGCAAAACAGTATAACCAGTCAGATTATTAGGGAAATGTCATATACTGCACGTTCATAGTCCTGGAGACGGATCTCCCAGTTTCTTTTGCAGGAGGGTACTCGGAATGAGGTGATGTCTATTTTTTAATTCCCAGTCTATTTTATTCGCTTATGAGTTTTAAGCTTAGAATTTTCCTAATGAATTTACATTTTTTTTTCAGTTTTAATCGTTGTTCAAAAGTACTATTTCCTATCCCTGGATACATTCTGTTGTATTGTCTCAGTTTTGTGTGTTTCGTATTGCATTTTTGTTGTATATTCAGTGAGTTAATATGCTGTTTCACATTTGGCATCTAATTTCATTCACCTTTGATTCGATTCCAGTTTTCTGATGTGTTTCACCGAGGTGTTTCAGTTGTGGGACTCGTTTATGTTTATTTTTGTATCGAGCGGAGTGGCCGCTCATGTTAACGCAGCACGGTTATGAAGCCAAGCTCTGCATTCGGTAGACGCGTGGATTTGAACACCACCGTCCGGTGTCCTGAGCTTGGTTTTCTGTAGTTTCCAATTTTCACTTCCAGGCAAGCACCAGAACGTTTCTAATCCATAGGTCACAGCCGATCCCTTCCACCTCCTCACCCATTTTCATTCACCATCATTCATTTCATCTTCATTATCTTCTCAACTGAGGTTTGCGTCAGGAAGGGCATCCGGCCGTAAAATCAAGCTATATAAATTTATCTTACCTTATCCCGGACCACTATCAAAAGACGGGACTAAGAGTTAAACATAATAATATAATAATTTCGTGTGGCTATTTCTACCCGAGTGCAGCCCTTGTAAGGCAGACCCTCCGATGAGGGTGGGCGGCATCTGCCATTGGTAGGTAACTGCGTGTTATTGTGGTGGAGGATTGTGTTATGTGTGGTGTGTGAGTTGCAGGGATGTTGGGGGCAGCACAAACATCCAGCTTCCGGGCCATTGGAATTAACCAATGAAGGTTAAAATCCCCGACCCGGTCGGGAATCGAACCCGGGACCCTCTGAACCGAAGGTCAGTACGCTGACCATTCAGCCAACGAGTCGGACAGAGTTAAACAAACAATATATGTTTATTTTGTATTGTCATGTACATCATCATCAACCTTACAGGATCGTGATCGCAAAGGGCAGAAAGAGCAGTATAGCCATGTTATTTTCATCTTGATAGGTCATTGCCACCAAGTAGTAGTCATTTCATTACTACCCCTTGCGTCGATCACTTATTGCTTTGTGATCTATTCAGAACCAGTATTGATTTCCCTAGGAGATTCAGAATCACTAACACCATTTGCAGTTGGTCTCGTACATGACATGAGAGATGTAAACGCTTGAATTATGTATTGAGTTCGATAGTGATTATTTGTATTGATTTATAGCTTTCAGGGCGTGTTATGTGTCATACGGAATATACATACGATAGCGTCGTACTTGTCACGTAATGGCAAGCAGCCTTGTGAAATCTCGCTCCCAGTTTCGTTAGACCTGGCCTAAACCGGACTTGTTTTCTCAGATTACTTCTCTCTGTTTAAAATGTTAATCTTCCATGTACACTACTACCTATCGATTATTCAATTGATTAATACCATTTTACCTTCATTTGTCAGTTTTGGACCTGTAACTTTCTTGATACAGTTATGAAAAATATTTTATAGCTCTGGGGAATGAACTCGCAATTGTGAAACTAATTAAAAAAAAAAGGAAATTAAGGTAATAAGCCAAACTAGTGCGATATGTTACAAATAAATATTTAATGATATTTCGTGTATTGTATTTGTTTTGTTGATAATTTATAATATGTTAAGTTTGTTTTGAATTAGAAGTAGGATCTAGGTGAGTTGTCAACATGAGGATCGAAAAACATCAGTAAAAACAATCAAATTTTGCAAGGTACGGACTGTCATTGTATACCTGATATCGCAAATCTTGAAGGGAAGGAAGTCCTCGAAAATACGAAGAAAGTGGCGAGGAAAGAAAATGAGCCAATATTTGCTTTTTATTCAGAAGAAAAACAAAATGCAAATACAAACATAACTGATTTTCGGTTTCTGAGAGGGAAGGAGCACTCCTTCAAGCAGAAGTCGAACAGGCCTTGAGGCACCAGAAAGGGAAATACCATGTGGTCTTCATAGACTATAGAAAGGCTTTCGACTTTTAACCGGAATATCCTCATACACTAACTGAAAGGGTTGCTGGGAGACTCTTACCCTTTGGTGATAATAGTTAAGGTAATTTTAGCGTACAACCACATAGTTATAAACGACGGTGTCGTCCTATCAGAGACGGTCAGACAGGGTTGCTACCATCTAACGGTCCCTACCAAGCCCATCTCGAATTACGGCGGAGGAAGACAAAAAGGAAGAGAAACGACATCGACCCCGAGCTCTATGGCACGAGTGCAATGATAAATCGGCAATGGACAGAGACTGGGCAGGACCAAAGACATGCTGTAACTAGACTTGCGGTTCATGGCTTTCATCTCAAGGGTCTGCCGAACACACAGGTTTCATCAACCTAACGAGGACTGTAACGTATATGTTCATTGTGTAACGGGAAGTGTGACCGCTATCACTTAATGTGTGCGAAAAGAACAAAAACCATCAGAGACCACAGTGAAAACTAATTACATTGTAACAAATCAGTTCTATGTATTTGGTGAAATAATGCTCTCGAAAGAACTGGGAATCTCGTGGAGCGAGGGGTTAAAATCTTTCTTTATTTTTATAAATTTTTTTGCTAGTTGCTGTACGTCACACCGACCCAGTCTTTTATTTCGTCGCCATAAGACCTATCTGTGTTGGTGGGACGTAAAGCAACTTATAAAAAAAAAATTCCACACTCCTACAGCTGAACAGACCGTGTCTAACTATACCACCATAATCTGATTTGCATATAGTACGTAACGATTCCTACATAAACTAGTTTTCGTTTTGTTTTTTTTTTCCTGCTCTGACTGCCAAAATTACCTGAAAATGGCTGACTAGTTTTGTAAACTAATTTACTATTCCCATTTATTATTTTGCATGGGTCCAGATCATAGACTGCATACAACATTTCGGTGAGTATGGGTATGTTGTGCAAATGAGTAAGTTAATGCTATTCTCCGATAAGCAGTTGTGCATATATCGTCTCTCCAATATAAATGTTAATTGTAGTGTATCAATGAACTGTAACAATGACCGCAATATACGACCATTTTGTAGTCAATCATCCTCTTTACTGAATAATATTGTAGACATATAACCCTGTCACTCAAATGATTTAAATAAGTATTGCCTACCGGTTTGTCAGTCCACCCAGCTGCTAAACATTAATATTATAAATAAGCTTGTATTTCCAACCGCTGCAGATTTTTTTGTAATATTCTCTTGTGATTATTATTTATGACTTCACATCCTACACTTGTTGTTCGTTTTAAGTTGTTTTCTCACAATAAAAATATAATACGAAACCCATGTAGAGAAATGTAATATTGTTTCTTCCTAGACTATTATTATTATTATTATTATTATTATTATTATTATTATTATTATTATATACGGTGTTGTATTGACGAGATAGGGATCGTACTGTATTCGTCATTAAAATGCTGGAGATCGTCATACGGTACTCTTCCAGACGTGGCATAATAGAAATGTAATATGAAGCCCATGTATAGAAATGTAATATTCTTCCTTCGTAGACTTATTATTATTATTATTATTATTATTATTATTATTATTATTGTTATTGTTGTTGTTGTTGTTGTTGTTGTTCCGGGGTATTTGTGGAACGCAGAGAGGTGAAAGAAGGTACGGGCTTGAATGGGTCAACTACAATATCAAGAATTGAATTAAAAATTTAACAAAGGTTATATTTCCTTCAATATCAAAAAAAAAAACTTAACAAATTTCCACTATGTGAAATAACAATCAGGTACAATGCCAATTTTGAAACCAGACTTGAAAAAAACCCATGATCAATGAAGTTCACACCTTTGGGGTTTCAAGCCCTTAGTTTACAACTTCAGAGATACCAGATCCAGTTTACACAACTTGATAACTCACAAGGTTTAAAGAGGGACGGACATATCCCGATTTAAGAACACTTGCTCCAGAAATTACAATATTTAGCCTTCCAAGAGGCACCCTCACTATTGCAAAACTTGGAAAAGAACTTGCCCGCTCTCGATTTCTTACACCCAAGGTAACATTACCTCAAAATATTACAATCTCTGGTCTCACAAGGCACGAATTACAAATGGAAATACCTTTATACAGGGGTATCTAGTACCCAACCTACGGGGCCTTTGCGAAAAAGAACAGGTTAAATAAACGGTCCGAACACAAACTGAATGGAGGCGACCAATGCGCTCCAGATAATGAAATATAAAATCCTACAGGGCTCTCGGCCGATGAAACAGGGGGTAATCTCAAGCTACTTGAGGTGGTGCGCATGGAAATAACTGTAATACATTATGAAAAAAAAAAGTTGCGAAATCGTAGACACCTCAAACCAAAGTTGAAGGGGAGCTCGAGAGGGTAAATCACTCTATTTCCACGAATTACACTTACAGATTTTATGAAGTTTTTACATCAAACGACAGAAAATTACATGTTAGAAAGATAGGTTACATTGTAAAGGTTTCGGACCTTTCCCGCGGGTTAAACTGCTGAGCTAGCAAGAAATAAAGATGTTAAACGGCCATTACCTTACTGAAGACCTGCTGCCTGATGAAAGAGGCACCTCCCGCCTCCTGCTACACGTCCACACACTAGGTTAGATGTTGATTAAGTGGCTAAGAGACGCGAAAATCAGCAGTTTATAAACCCTCGGGGAAAGTTCGAAACTTTTCATGAATAAAACAGCCACGCCCTCTCACGTTTATTGGGTCGCTTAAAGTTACACATCAAATCGAAGAAGAAACCAGTGATTGGTAGGAGATTAATTACAGAAATTCTTAATTGGTTAAAATCAAAACAGGCAGAAAGACAGGATAAATATTGTCAACCCAAAAGTGAATGAACGAAATTTAGTAAAGGAAAAACTTATGAAAACAAAATTTCTTCTGAAAGGTTCTTTCACTTCGCACCAGGGTCCATGATCATAGTTTTTGTAGTGACCTCTATGAGAGAATGTCCAAACTTCTTGCTGAATGGAAAACAAAACAAGTAGAATTTCACACAGTTCAGGAAACTTTACCAAAAAAAAAAAAATACGGTAGTGACATCTTCTGAGAAAATGTATAAGTTGGTCCAGTTTTAAGTTCCGAGTTTCTCCTGTAGAGGAGGTTTTATTGGCGCAAGATTTAAAAGTGCGGCGTAGAGGTGTACCTCCCGGTACTATTATTATTATTATTATTATTATTATTATTATTATTATTATTATTATTATTATCTGGCTCCTCGGTGGAATAGTCTATGTCGAGGCCTTCGCTTCATAGGGTCCAAGTTTCGATTACGGGCTATGTTGGTGCTTTTCACTATGGGTTAGTTTTTCTTACTCGGGCAGAACACATTACACTACTAACCATCACAGAAACACGTAGTAGTGAATAATACATCGCTCAATAGGGGTGGTGTCACGAAGGGCATCGGGCCGTATAACTGGACCAAGTCCATATGTAAAACACATTTCGTGCCCGCGACCCCACGAGGTTATGGGAAAAGTGGAATGTTGGGGTATGTATGTTGGGTATTCAGCCCGAAGGCTGGTTTGATCTTCCACAGTTCCGCCAACAGCTGTCACAGGTAGCTTAGGCGGCACTGAAGAGGCATACTAGGGAAATGAGGAGTGACGTAGTTTTCCGTTTCTTTCCTCAGGATTATTATTATTATTATTATTATTATTATTATTATTATTATTATTATTATTATTATTATTATTATTATTATTATTATTATTATCTTCCCTCAATAAATAATTGTCCGGCTCCATGGCTAAATGGTTATCGTGCTGACCTTTGGTCACAGCGGTCCTGGGTTCGATTCCCGGCAGGGTCGGGAATTTTAACCATAATTGGTTAATTTCGCTGGCACTGGGGCTGGGTGTATGTGTCGTCTTCATCATCATTTCATCGTCATCACGACGCGCAGGTCACCTGCGGGTGTCAAATCGAAAGACCTGCACCTGGCTAGCCGAACATGTCCTTGGACACTCCCGGCACTAAAAGCCATACGCCATTTCATTTCATTTCATTTCAATAAATAATTGAGTGAAGGAGAATTTCCGTGTAGTATGATTACTGCATGGAACCATTTACTTGAATCCTAATAATTTATCTCTTCTTTTTCAGTGGTTGTTTCTCTGCCAAGCAGTTATCCTACGAAGCCAAAAAGTGTAATTTCCAACAACCCTTCATTTTCAAATGGTCGTACTTCTCAAGAGTACTCTTTTCTTTTATTTTTTTTGTTGTTAATTATCTTATTTATCTCAATTAGCACTTGTATAATACAGAAGATTAGTACTTAAAGACTGGTTTGCATAATGTGCACGTAATTAGCCGGGTAATTACCTTAAGTTTCAAACGGCCAGGGATTTGAGAGGCGGTCCTGATGTACTTCACAGTGTAAAACCTTTTCAGAAGATAGCGAGATCAATAATTTCTTCACCGACTACTGGTAATCGGTAAAGCCACTCTTCTTAAGTGTGTCTAAATAAGAGATGGCGTCTGCACCCTTCAAAGTTACGGAAGTCTTTTACTTCCTCAGGACAATTGTATTTCCTCTATACAGGAATTCAACTTGTGTGGATCATGACGTGTGAACAAAACGTGAATGTGTTAAATATTATCGAAATTTTAAACTTTTGATAGATTAATCCACTCTGTAATTCCTTCAATACGGTCGTTAAAATAGGTATTTTGGAACTTATGCTCATACATCCATAACCTGGATCATTTTTGACATCTCTTTTTTTACCCCCTTCTCACCATCATACCGACGGGAGCTAAACTTCGATTTAAACGGCATCCGAAGTTTCAGAATTCATACTCCCAGAGTATTTTTCCCAGAAATTTATATTTGTCTCACAAGGGGGCATTCCCTACTCGTCACCACCGATTTTGCTCAAATTTATAGACCATGCAGGGCTTGGCTAGAAATGAAAGTACCCAAAGTGGGAACTCCAGATGGCCAAGCGTATAGAAAATAAAAATGTTGACGCGGCTCTCGCTCCGTATAAGCCACTTACGTTTGTGCGTACGCCGAGCAGTAGTTGGCGTAGCGGTAAGAGCTTGGACTAGTAATTCGATGGCCGTGGGTTCGACTCCCCGTGTCGAGAATATTTTTCTCAATTTTTATATTATTCATTTATTTTAATTCATTTTATTTATTTATATAACAAAAGGCATATAGGACGTCATTTTTTAATGAGCGCACAATTGTAGAAAATTTGGAGTTACGAACTTTCCCGACGTGTTCAAACAGAAATTCTTCTTTTTTCTCCTTTATTGGCTATCTCCCCTCCTTGGGGAATGTGCCATAAACGTGAATAGTCGTTTCGCTGTAAGATTCGTTTTCACCTGACAAGTGATGGTTGCTCCTGGCGGCTGTACACAAACAATAGATTCTTGGCGCAGGTAGACATTGACAATGAAATCCCAATTTTTTACCTTTTCTATGCATTTTGCGTATAAATAAATAAAGTGAATTATTCACCTCTTTGCTTAATTGGAACATGAATACTATTAAAGTTGACAGAAAAATCCAGTCTCCACACGGCGAGTCGAACCCACGACCATCGAATTACCTGTCCGAACTCTTACCGCTACGCCAACTACTGCTCGGCGTGCGCACAAACGTAAGTGGCTTATACGGTGCGAGAGCCGTGTCAACATTTACATTCTTATTTTTATCTTCTATACGATTGGCCATCTGGAGTTCATACTTCAGGTACTTTCATTTCTAGCCAAGCCCTGCATGTTCTATAAATTTGAGCGAAATCGGTGGTGATGAGTAGGGAATGCCCCCTTGTCAGTTTTGGTTGAAAGCTATGCTGGAACGTACAAACATACGTCCATAATCTCGATCATTTTGGACATTTTTTTTCACACTTTCTCACCCCCTTCGACTTCAGAAAAATCCGGAGTGTCACTATTCATCTCAGCGACCCCGAAAACTATGGATTCAACATTATTTCCTACTATTTTTATATCACAATCCGCCCCTCAACTCCATATTCACAAAGAGGGCTTAACTTATAAAAAATCCGGAGTATGGATGGATGGAAGTATGGATTCGACACTATTTTCGATTATTATTATTATTATTATTATTATTATTATTATTATTATTATTATTATATCTCAATCCCTCGCCCCCGCGCCAAAGGGTGCTTGGGGTGTCTTAGCCCGCGCGGTTTGTCTCCTGATACTAAATCGTAAATGTACCAAATTTGGTTGAAATCGCTCCAGTGGTTTAGGAAGAGATGCAATGCATACGTACAATGGCATTTATATACTAACTAAACCCGGCCACGCGGGGGATCGGTGACTTTTCCAAAACAAGTTTTCTCAAAACATTGTTCTTACTGGGAATTTTTAACGCTTTTATGACATATGTTGTTCTTATGATGTGCATATTGTCACAAAAAATATATTTCGGCAGCTATTCGGGGATGTGTTTTACCTATTATTACCATCAAATGCAAATACTGGATGTGTGGTCTTTAAGTTTTAAACTAATGCAAATTGTTTAAACATAATTGTCTAAAATAGGAGCTCCAAATCAGTGATGCAAAAATTGAGGGCGAAAATTACGGGAGTGAATACAGTGGGCCCCACATCCTTTCAAACATTTTTCTCATCGTTCAGAGACTCTTCTGCTATGTCAGGGTCTTCAGTCTTTCAAACACTGCGGGCGGCTTTAAGCATAGCCTCTCAATGAAGTCCACGGGCTACTATGCTACCCTGTGGTATATGAAATTGTGAGAAGCTGTCCAGATCCACAAAGAATGCTCTTCTTCGAATATTTTACGTAAAATCTTACGAAAACAGATATTATATAGATAAGTTATCTTTCTGCAGCAATTTGCCAATGACAAGCCGTATTTAAGTGCTGTAGTACTAACGTTGTTAGGAAGAACATACAGTATGTGAACAGTTCTCCAGAATGAATTCCATGACAAGAACGATTACGGAACAACATAAGACGAATACTCTGCGCATAGCAACTTCCAACCTTGATGTCAACATCACAAACTGTAAAAGTTGCCAAGTTTCCCACTGGCATTGTTTAAATTTGAAAAGTAGACAATCTTTATATGCTGATGATACCAATATTTTTTACGTTGGTAATTCCTGTCGTGACCTTGAACAGAAAATGCAACACGATATAACCTTAATTCAATGTTGGCTGGATGAAAACAGATTAACAATCAATCTGGCAAAGACAAATTATAGATAATTTGTGACACACTTTCATACAGCCTTCCTTCAAACATAACATTGTCACTCTATGGCCAGTATGTAATTCGTTCAAAGTCGACAAGATTTCTTGAGTTAATTATAGATGAAACCCTTGGGATATCTATCTTAAAACTATTTGTGATAAGATTATTCCTGTTGATATCTTGAGCAGACTGAAACACACGTTAATCCATGGAATACCGAAGAGTATTTATCTTGCACTTACTGAGAACCACCTCACTTACATGATCCATATTGTGCCATGTTGCAGGGAGAAACAATTTGAAAAATCAATTTCTTGCATAAAAGAGCATTAAAAATACTCTTCAATCTATCCATGTCTACTCCAACTGCATATTTGTATACTGTAACATCCTATCACTCACTAGTCTCCGTCAAAAAGCCTCAGCTATCATGATGTAGAAAGCATAAGTGGATACACTCCAATTAAAACTAATTCCGATATCCATATGTACCACACCAGAAGTGCTTCAAAAATTCATTTTATCCATGTATGTACTTGTAAGTTTTCTACAAATTCATCATGGAATTACTCAGTACGTATTTTTAATAGAGGGCCGATGACCTTAGATGTTAGGCCCCTTTAAACAACAAGCATCATTTTTAATAGTCTCCTTGAAGACACAAGAGAGACACCGTGTGTATATAATTTAGATTATATCTGCTGTCCGGCACCTTGTCGTCTCCGAAAACCGTAAAATTAGGTAGTGGGACGTAAGGCAAATAACATTATTCTTACATCTGCTGTGTAATTGAATGTAGAAACTGCACTATTGCGAGCTTAGACTTAGCTGCCCGTTGAATGAATGAATGAATGAATGAATGAATGAATGAATGAATACATAAAAACAGTCTATTTTTTCAAGTAGCCTGTTAATTGTATTTACATTTCAAGAACGTTTTCTTCCTTAAATTGACTATTTGCAAGTATTACTTATCATGAAGCCGAGACCTACCTATGATGGTCTTAAAGCTGAGTTCGTTTGTAGCTAATATGAAGATAATCATAACTGATACCGGTAGCTTTTCATGAAAGAATTGCTACACATATTACGCGACATTCCATTAAACTACCAAGCAACACCAACATGAAAGTTTCTGCGGTCTTTTTTCGCGGTTGTGCAATTTATCGTGAAAATGCTTGGGACAAAAAGTGGAGTTTAAATCATGCGTCATGAGATACACGATAAATTACGGGAAACAATGGAGAACTGCGATTAGGAGTTCCGAAGTAAAGGCAAAAAAGACTGCCAGCGTACGCTCTTATATAATTTCATGCTCTTTTATTTCTTTTGTGCAAGGTAGACTGGCCGTGCTTTATTCTGAATTACATCCCTCTTTGAGATGCACCCTGCAGGAATGTCATCCGATAAGACCTTCCTTCCATTCCTTTAGCGGAGCAAAACGAAGTCTAAGAAATAACATAGGAAGATAAGAGGAGTCAACTTACTGGCGGAGCAATCGAGTACCGACAGTAAAGATACAGTATACACATGCAACAAATGGAAATGAGAATGTCTAACATTCATCGCACCAAAACTCTGAAGCTAAAGGAACGAATTTGTTACTTAGAGAAAATTTTACGAAACAGTGCACTGCAACTTCTAATCAAACTGTGCGGGGAAATGTTTAGAACTTGCAGGGGCGCAATAAATGTATGTGCAGTAAGTCTTCTCTGAGCTTGCAGATTGTACTACTGTATGTGTTTGGAGGACTTAAAACTTACTGCAGGTAATCTTCTAAGACATTTACTCCATGGAGGGCACGTACAAAATATACTTCAGGTTAACATTTAGAACTTCGTCGGCTCTTTGGCCGAATGGGCAACGTCGTGGCCTTTGGTTCAAAGGGTCAATGGTTCGATTCACGGCTGGGTCGGATAATTTTAGCCGCGTCTGGTTCTCTGACTTTGTATTTGTGTTTGCCTTATTACAAACCTCTTCATATACCCGCAACTCACCACTCCGTCAACAGTTTGCAGAAACACGCAGTGGTGAATACATCCGTCCATATAGGGTTGAAATCGGGAAGGGCATCCGGTCGTAAAACAGGACGAAGACCCCCATTGCTACCCAGTTCACTTCCGCGATCCCATGAGGGTGCTGTAAAAGTGGGGAAGAAGAAAAATATATGATGATTTGTAAATTCATAGTCGTGAAAGTATCACTACAAATTGAAGCAGAAAATATCAGTAGTATTTTTTCTATATGTTTCCCTGTCTGCCTCCAGGGCTAAATTTTTAGCATGTTGGCCTTTGGTCAAAGGGTTGCTGGGTTTGATTCCCGGCCGGGACGGGGATTTTAACCTTAATCGGTTAATTCCGATAGGTCGGGGGCTGGGCGTGTGTGCAGTTCTCAGTATTAAAATTCGTCACAGCTAGTGCCCCTTGCACACTGACGCGCAGGTCACCTACAGACGTCAACACGAAAGACCTACACCAGGCCTCTCCGGAGGCAACACGCCATTATTATATTTCCCCCATCTAATACAGTGAAGAATGCTTTTCAAACTCATCTTGAAGGTGATGAGTAATTCTTTCACCGCATGTGATTATTCAACACGTACAACTTGAAAATTTGGAAACTGGCACTTGCCAGCTCTTGAAAAGTAACAATGAAACCTTGGCACTATTGCATGTGAATCATTCCATCTTAATAGCGAATTCATACAGAGTCATTCTAATGTATACGTAGATGTCTTTCAAAAAACTAAAAATTGGCGCGGACAGTATCTATAATAATAAAAGGAAGTGTCTATCTGTCTGTCTGTCTGTCTGTCTGTGTACGCGATGCCCAGCCAAATCTACGGCACGCAGAGATCTGAAATTTTGAACATAGGAAGATGCACCTCGAAGCCGGCTTTTACATTTTCGCTTTCGTTGGTGTGTTATGAACAAAAAACCATCGGAAAACTTGTGGCAAGCACTGGTAATAACGATTTTGTAATAAAGAAGAACCGCTTACTTCAAACTGAGCACAGAACTGGTCGTTCTTGCCACAGAGAATTTGTGATTAACTTACGTAGGCTTTCCCAGATGTACCCTTAAATGAAACTTCAGGGCTGTACTCTGGTCCGGAGTTGGTAAATTTTTAGAGATTTTGCAAATTCCTATAAAATGAGTATAAACTACCAGCAAATTTATTATTTATTTACATTATTCCGAGGAATATTGTGAATTGCAACAATGTACTAAAAATGAACTTTATAATCAAAGTTTATCAATACAAACTTTTTCGTCCGAGCAAGCGGCTGCGCGGTTTGAGTACATAGCTGTCAGCTTTCATTAAGGAGATAGTGAGTTCGCACCCCACTGTCGGCAACCATTAAGATGGTTTTGCCTGGTTTTCCATTTTCACACTAGGCTGTACCTTAATTGAGGCCACGGTCGCTTTTCCCATCTCATCGTCTCCATAAGATCTATGTGTGCCATTGCGACGGAAAGCAAAATTGAAAAAAAAAACCTTTTTCTTCCGAACTTTACCAGACTTTATAGTCTCATGTGAATTAGGTAGGCACTATGCTTACTAACATAATAGTTCATACAAATATGATTACTCGATCTGTAAAAAACCAAACCAAACCCCATGGCACTACAGCCCTTGAAGGGCCTTGGCCTACCAAGCGACCGCTGCTCAGCCCGAAGGCCTGCAGATTACGAGGTGTCGTGTGGTCAGCACGACGAATCCTCTTCGGTCGTTATTCTTGGCTTTCTAGACCGGGGCCGCTATCTCACTGTCGTACCAGTTACAGTACAGATGTCTAGGAATACACACGAACTCTTTATCTCACTGTCAGATAGCTTCTCAATTCTAATCACGTAGGCTGAGTGGAGCTCGAACCAGCCCTCAGGTCCAGGTAAAAAATCCCTAACCTGGCCGGGAATCGAACCCGGGGCCTCGGGGTAAGAGGCAGGCACGGTACCCCTACACCACAGGGCCGGCTACTCGATCTGTAGTAACGAATATTTTTAATATAATACTGGTGTAGATAAAAATGTACTTTTATGTCGTCATAAAGTGAAACGTTACATTCAGATAATTGTAGTTCAGTTTTCTTTGCTTGGAGAAATAATATCCTTTTACTTATAAAAATCGATATTCGGGATTATATTTTCCAACCTTTTTTCACGTCATATTTCCTTTTTCAAATGAGACGATCATCTAAGAACGTCCAGACTGAGGGAAATTCTTATTTTAATACTAGACTGTGCCCGCGGCTTCGTTCGCGTTTATTAATTCAACCGCGTTAGATGTTTCTAAATCGTAAAAGTTGCTTGCTGATGACGCTGGCAGCTTCATGTCTTGGAGCAAAAATCGCTCTTTGGCTCAGAATGAGTGATCAGTGAAATGCTGTGCCCACGTATGTTAAATATTTCAGATCTCTACGTGCCGTAGATTTGGCTGGGCATCGCACACAGACAAACAATTCCGGATATCACGGACTGAACGAAAGTAGCTTCTTATGCCACGGACTTAAAATGGCATCTTTCCTTTTGTTACAAAATTGACTTTACGTCGCACCGACACAGATAGGTCTTATGGCGACGATGGGATAGGGAAGGGCTAGGAGTTCGAAGGAAGTGGCCGTGGCCTTAATTAAGGCACATTCCCAGCATTTGCCTGGTGTAAAAACTGTAAACCACGAAAAAACATCCTCAGGGCTGCCGACAGTGGAGTTCGAACCCACTATCTCCCGAATACAAACTCACAGATGCGCGCGGCTAACCGCAGGGCCCTATTCTATGCTTACCTATCGTATGTATTACATGTTTCTTCTGAATAAAATATAAGATTGAGTTAGTTGAAAGAGAAAAGGGTTCAAGTAAATAAATTATTAAAACTATTAGAGTAATATAAATAATTAAGAAAACAGGTCTTTACCTCTATAAATACTCATCGAGCAAAACGCCCGTGTTAAACATTTCAGATCTCTGCGTGCTGCAGATTTTCCTCGGCAGACAAACACTTCCGGATATTACGGACTGAATGTGGCTCTTCTTTTCTGGGACCGAAAATTGCTTCCTACACCATGGATGCCGCAGTCGTAGCTATCTCCCGCGTCGCGTTTAGTTGGCGTCGAATATTTTTGAAATCGTTGATGGTAAATTTAGCGTGTGGTGTTGGAAGTTTTGCATGCTAGCCTGTGGCTGATAGGTAGTTGTAAGCTGCAGAATATTATATAGTCTCTTTCATATGTGGAATTATATGATATGTGTAGAACTTACATGGTGTTGGAATTGATAGGCCTGTATATAACTTGCGTGGTGTTGGAATTGATAGGCCTGTAGGTTATTGTGATTTTCGGCCTGGGTGATTTTGTCGGTTCCTCTGTAATCTGGCGCAGAAATATGACGTGCCGTTTTGAAGTGTATACAAGAATAACTTACCGTATGTAACTGAATCAAGAACTCTCTCAACATTTGAATTTTGTAGTGTTTATGAATGTCATTTGAGCAGGGGCGTAGCCAGGGGGGGGTTACTGGGGGTTAGAACCCCCCCCATTGAACTTTCACAAAAAGAAAATAAATAGAAACTGACAGTAAACAATAAACTTCTTTTATGTGATCAAGATAAACTCCCTGCAATCTACTGCTTGTTGAGAGTGTTTGCCACCCTACCTGTCACCACTGCAGCCAGTGAGAGATCATTTTCAACATTAAGACGCCTTAAAACCTACCTCAGAAATACCACAAGTGAAAGTCGACTCAACGGGTTGGCTCCCTTGAACATTCACAGAGACATAGTTGTAAAACCAACAGATGTATTTCTAGGAAGCCTCGAAAATTAGATTTTAGATTGTAAACTGAACATACCGTTTGAGATAAAACTGCTGACCTCGATCATATTGTTCTTGTTCTGTATTTTAAAGTAAGAATTTTGTAGTGTATTGCAATCTGAATATCACATACAGTAATTCACTCTTGTATCAGTATCCTTATGACAGTCATGCATGCGCGTACCAGACACGCACAAGCACTTTCATTATGTTATATCTTAATTTTGTAACTGCAACCCCCCCCCCCCCCATTGGCCGATCCTGGCTACGCTACTGCATTTGAGTATTTCGAGATGAGTATGGCTCTACCAGAACTAAAACCTCGGCCATTCTTGCAGAAATGTGCAGTTAATAAAAAGAGAAGGTTATCGCTTGTCTAAAAAATTGTGTTTTTCCAATTACAACGGACGGTAGTAACCAAAGTGATTTGAAGTTGTACCCAATTGAGGTTACTTTATGCAACCCACTCCAACAAATCTGAGTTGTCCTTTAGGAGTTCCTGTTTTAGAAGCAAATGCAACAGGCATTAACTCTGCTTATCTTTTACTCTCTAACTTGAAAGAATACAACTTCTCCTTAAAAAAACTGTATTGTTCTTGGTACATATAATACCCCATTGATGGTAGGGCTAAAGATGGATATGGCAGGGTTGTTGAGGAGGGAATTTTTTTTAAATTATAGGATGCCCTGATTTAATAAATTTAGCTGCTGAAAAGGGATCGGCATGTCTGCCTGTTAAAGTAGATGAATATTTAAATATGTATTTTCTAATTGTATATGTTTGAAGTAACATCTTAGCCTGTGTACGCATCATGTTGGTAAGAAAAATCCAGATGTTTTTCACGTAACCGATAACTGAACAACCCCCCTGGCCCTCGGTCTTCGTGAGATCTCCTGATTTTTCAGTTTGGAAGGTTGGCAAGTATGGGAGATCCTTATTTAGTTCACAGTGAACTCCAGACTGAACGCTGAAAGATGTAACATAGATTTATGTATGCATCCAACGTTGGTGTTTTTCTCTTGTAGAACTTTCCCGATCAACTTCGTTGTTTGAAACAACAAATATGCTCATTGCCTACATGGAGTTTTATCCTAGTTTTATATATAGAAAAGTTGTTGTTTACATTTCGAGAGGCACTCGTGCATTCTTAATATAACAGCACTGAATAATGGAATTAAAAGATTAACGTAATCCGCTCGGAGTGCGTTACTCTCATTAATCATGTTAGTAGTTATATGTGTACAATGGCATTACGGTCTCGATTCGTTCATTCCTTGTTGTATACAACATCAAATGGACGTGATTTCTCTTCAAATTACTAATGTAATTTGTGACTGTAAAGTTAACAAGCAGTTGTAAGAGAATACATGTAACTGTGTTTGGCTTAAGTTTGGACTGCATCTTCGTAGGTTTAGTCTGTATTGGCCAAATAAATTGATTCAGTTTGTGGGACATTAACATCAAAGTTATTAGGCCTGTAGGTGAAAGACGAACATACATTATTATTATTATTATTATTATTATTATTATTATTATTATTATTATTATTATTATTATTATCAATAATTAAATGATTGCATGCTCATACCGTTGGTATTACAAACAAGCAAGATGTATTTTTGTATATATCGAGTTTGGCGAATGAAGCCCGTAAGAAATCGTAGTGCACTTTCTTTGGATTAAAGGTCATGCAGGAATAATACAGAACAGGGAGCCAGCTACTTCTAAGTTATTCTGCTATTATTTATTGAATATCCTAACAGTTTGAACATGAGTATATTAGGGTTATAGTTTTGATCAGGTTTTTAATTATTGGTCCTTGACACATTTATATTTGTATTTATTCTTGAACATAACAGGCGTTCAGCCCAAATACATGTTCACAATGAAAACGACTTACAAGAAAAGGAAAAAGGAATAAACCCGAGACTCCTTGGGCATGCCATGAGGTCCATCAGATACTCGACACAAATTTAGGAAATATAAATATTGCAGATGTAGCGTATGAACTTAAAGAACTGTTTTGTTGCAGCAGGTTTTCCTATACAAATGGTATAATGGCTTTGAAAGTTCCACATTGCAATTGTTTCGGTGACACTCAAGTTCGAATTTTGTCCTTCCAAACATGGCACAGTCGAACAGTAAATGGTCCACTGTTTGTGAAGATCAACAAAAGCACAAGTAATCGCCTGCAATGTTAATTTTAAAGCGTTATTACACACAGACTTCATTCTTACCTTAAAACATCGATCCCATCAAATATAATCAGATGATTATGCTACCATTGGAGTATAGAACTATTACGCAGTAGTTCAGTCTAACGTAGTTTACGCGTTAAAAAGACTGTAGAAGACCCTGTAATTCGAATGCAGCTTGGTCATGAATGTTACCCTAGTTACTTCCGTCGAAATGGAGTAATGAATTCTAGGATGTGCTTATCAGAGCCACATCATACACCGGATTTGAATAATTTAATCTTTTCGTGTTCCAGATACGAGCAGCAACAGCTTTAACGTTACAGAAGCTATCCTTACCTTTTCTCCGTTCATATTGCCACCATATTTCCAGGACAAAATAGAGCAGTTTATTCCGCTCTTATTCAACCCCTGCGTGAAGCAGATATTATGGCATGAAGTTTTTGTTTTATTTTTGTTTGTTCGGTGTAGAAGTAGTTCAGGTACAGTGTCTTTTTTTTTTTTTCTTTCTAATGGTTCAACGTCGCACTAACACATCCAAAGTTTTCGGCGACGCTGGGATGGGAAAGGACTAGAATTGGGGAGGTAGCGTCCTTGGCCTTCATTAATGTTCAGCTCCAGCATTTGCCTGGCATGAAAATGGGAAACCACGGAAAACCATCTTAAAAGCTGCCGACGATGGGATTTGAACCCACCATATTCCGAATGCAAGTTCACAGCTACACGACCCTAATCGCAAGGCTAACTCACCCGATGGTACAGTATCTGATGAAAGTTGGAAATTTATGGAAGGCAGGAGAATGGAGATCTCCTGGCCAATTTAATGCAATTGCTGGCAGAAACGATCAAGAATTTAGGAAGATAATTTGGATGTGAAGATGGCAGAAGAGCCAAAACCAAGTAAATAGAAATGATGCCAGGCTGAGCTGGAGATTCGTCATTGGCACACTTATCTCGCAGGCCGTGAACCCTACATTTCATAAATTACATTTTGAAAGGCTCTGCTTTTAAACGTCACTCAGGAAATAGGTTCGCGAGGCCTAGGGATTAATTTTCACGCCTGCGCAGCCCTTCCATTTCTTATGCCGATACCCTCATTTTTTGAAGTGTCGAATGTCTTCGACTTCTTCCTCGTTGATTAGTGTTAAGAGAGAATGTTTGCCTAGTTGGATTTCCCTTTAAAGAAGAAAAATCAACTACCGCCACCGAACAGAACTTCACTGTCTAGCAAGTTGTAGATTACTCCTAGTCTTCCTCATGCAAGTTTGTTGGAATTATTTTCGGAATTAAGTTCCTGCCTTAGTACTACCGGAGAACTTAAGTATCGCGAAGTTCGCTGCCCTTCTCATGAACGAAATACGTGTTGGGCGGAAAAGTTGATCGTGAGCGGTTGCAACATTGGGGCAAGAATGTTAGTACACACTCAATGAAGTAATGGTGGAGTTTGATGTAGTTTCAGTCATTTCTCTGTAATAAAACCAACAATACCGTATAGTTAATCCTTTATGTTAGAGTATTTCACTTATCTTTGCTCGTCTGCCTTAGATTGTGAGCCATTTTCATCAGTGGCCAGTGTGAAGGAAACCAATAATTGAAAGCGTTCGTCTTCGCATTATTTATTTATTTTTTTTGGACGTTTGTGTATTAACATTTTTACAACTCTAGCTTCATGTTCACTTCCTCTGAAACATTTTACCGTCTACCATGTGAGTAAATTAAAGCAGTTTGTTTTAAGGTATGATGATTAGGAGATATGAAAAATGAAACCTGTTTCCCAGTCTCTTGACCGGGTCAGGGGTGTAATGAATGATCCATATATAGGCTGTTAGTACAATGGGGTCGCCATTCCCAAAGTATTTTATGAATGACTGAGAAATGCTATGAAATGATAATGAAGAGTGTTGTTGCAATTAATGACGACAGGGAAAACCGGAGTTCCCGGAGAAAAACCTGTCCCGCCTCCGCTTTGTCCAGCACAAATCTCACATGGAATGACCGGGATTTAAGTCACGGTATCCAGCGGTGAGAGGCCAACGCGCTGCCGTCTGAGCCACGGAGGTTCGATTAGGAGATACTTGAGGTTAAATTAAATTATTCAATATGAGTATCTGGTTAATGCCACTTACTGTATTTGTTACTAAAACAACCGAGCTTTCTGCCGAATCACATTGGTCTTCGTCAGGGCATGGAAGGTTTGCTTCTGATCAGGTGAGGGTCAGCGCGCCTGCAAAAGACTTCTATGCTCGTCTTGTGAGGAAAGCTATAGAAATAGAGCTGTGCCCAAATAACTTCAACAGGGAAGACGGCTTCAAGTTATCAAATACATGGAGTTCTGTACTCCATAAATACATGCATAACACCACCATGGCACTCCAGAAACTGTCGACAGAGGGCGGTGAATCAGTAACTTCATTCAGTGGAAGGGGGAGGGGAGGTGTCGTGGATAGTATGGTCATGACTTCACATTCTCTGAAGAATTTCCATGCCCTGATGAAGGACAATGTAATTTGGCGTAAAGCTCGGCTATGCTTTAGTAATACATAAGTGACTTGCTATTCGGAGCAAGTGGTACTCTCCGTAGTCAGACATCGACCTTACTACAAAATTTGAACGTTTCATTCTGCGGAATAGAAGCAACAGTGATACCGATACTAAAGGATTCTCTACAAATCATTTATTTCTATCTGTACGTGAGAACATGATAAAAATTCTTCTCCCCACTCCCGCTGGAAAGAAAGAAGACAATAACAGCATTAACAATTATAAATTTCGTCTCGTATTTTTGATGTTTTAAAATTCTATTGAAATTGTAATCTGACTGTGTTCCGGATCCAAATGGTCACCCTCATTTGGGGACAGACGATTTATTATTTCTTTAATAAATGTCTTTCTGTAGAGTTTAAAAATGTGCGTATCTGGTGTAAACTCGAGTGTTTTGAATTATTTTTGCCGTTATCCGTTAGAGAAATTCATGCGGGAACTACGTTGGCCAGGCTGGATGCGTGTAGGGTGTGCTATTTACGTATTAGAGTGGAGTAGTGATGTGTTTGTGGTTTGGAGTGTATATTTGGCATTCTGTATGGCCATAATTTTGCTGGACAAAAGCCGCTGCTACTGGGAATATGTACTTAATTGCAATACATGGAGGTATAATGAAACAAACGTGAGACAGTTAAATTTAGGTTTGTAAATTAATGTGCATTGTTCTTGCTTGATTTTAGAAACTTGGGACGTCGTGGTCAACAGTCTCATTTACTCTATATACCTGAAGTTAGTCTGGTAGCCTGCTTCGAGTCTGTACTAGTAATTAATGTGAGAAACCAGTAATGTGTGTTCTTTGTGTTGTTTACTTCCTTGAAACTGTTTACATGTGTAGATGACGTCTTAGAGTTATTAATGTTGGTGCAAGGATCTGTGACACGGGTAGTGCGCGAGTGTCTAACCCAACAATTAACCTTTTATGTTCGGTAAAATCTGATATAAAACTAATAACAATAGAAACAATCTACTTCTTCTACTACTGCTTCTGCTTTTCTCACACTTATGGGGTAGCGGGTGCGAACTGTATCGTACAAGTAGATTTGACGCTGTTTTACGGCCGGATGCCCTTCCTGACTTCAACCCTGTATGGAGGGATGTGGATGTAATCACTATTGCGCGGTTCTGTGGTGTTTGGTAGTGCAGTATGTTGTCTGAATATGAAGAGGGAAGTGTTGGGGAAAATACAAACACCCAGTTCCCGACCCAGGAGATTTAATCAGGCGTGTTTAAAATCTCCGACCCGGCCGGGAATCGAACCCAGGACCCTCTGAACCGCAGGTCTTAACGCTGACCATTTAGACAAGGAGTCGGACAACAACTGCAACATTTTTTTTTTTGCTAGTGGCTTTACGTTGTGACGATGGGATAGGAAAGGCCTAGGAGTTGGAAGGACGTGGCCGTGGCCTTCATTACGGGGTGAACCACGGAAAACTATCTTCAGGACTGCTGACAGTGGGATTCGAACTCACTATCTCCCGGATGCAAGTTCACAGCCGCGCGCCTCTAACCGCACGGCCAACTCGACCGGTAACTGCAACAACTATGCTGACAATAATAATAATAATAATAATAATAATAACTATTTTTACGCTTTTCGGAGAGGCTGAGGTGCCTAAATTTTGCCCCGGAGGCGTTCGTTTGCGTCCTTAAAATGTTGCACACGAGCACCTTCAAGTACACTGGAGTAAGCCGCGATCGAACTCGCCATTCTAGGTTCAGAAGGCGAGGGCTTTTAGCGTTTGAGCCACTCAGCCCGCCATATTTCATTATCTCGTTTATATTAAAAGTTGCTAGTTTTAAATTACGCTGTACGGTCTTCCTTATGACTCAGATACGTGATCCAGTATATTCTATACCAACTAACATTTTTGACATACCCTAGTTTATTTTATCTACTACTAAATACAAATATCCTGATACTAAAATCAGCCTAATATAAACGTTTATAGAATTTTGTATATTTGATTGGGATGTGCTGTTTCTGAAACCAACAGTAATAATATTAGAAAAAATATCAAGAAAATCAATTTTTAATACTTTTAAATTAATGTAGAAATATAGAAATCTTGCTTATTGTTGCAGAAAATGTTGTAAACCTATTATTGATATAGGGTCTGCAATAACGTGCATAGCTTTTTAATCGCAAATTTCTATACAGAACATGTTGCTTACAAAAAAGAAAACTTGAGTTTTCTGAGTTTGTGTATCATTATGATGTTCCACATATGTTAGCAATTCGTTTAAAAATGAGTGCATGAAATAATAAACCCTTATTTCTCTGTATGACGCTCTGCTGACGTGGCCAAGCTAATACTTAATTATAAAAAGTGGTAGTATTCTGACCGAATATGTAGTTCCAATTTCGTTATGTCAGCTACATTATTTTCTTTTACTACCACATGCCCATGTGAATAAGTAGTAATTTTGGGCAACACCTGAGTCAGCCTTGTAGAAATTAAAATTTTAAATTTATGGACAACCAATCCGTAGGTATCATTCATCGCTACAGCATGATCCTCTTCATATCGAAACTCCATACAGTCAGTCAGTTACATGAACAGATACAGCACTTCCCGTATATCTATTTGGGTCGAATCTGCAAGCCAGGGATATTTAATAGAAGTGTTCTTAGTGCACAAAAATGTAGCCTTTGCGTCTATAATCACGAAAATATTAATAACTCGAATACCGTTAAAAGGTGTCCGTCTCCTTGGCTGAATGGTCAGCGCGTAACTGGCCTTCGTTTTAGAGAATCCCTGTTCGATTCCCTGCCGAGTCGAGGATATTACTACGTACGATTAATTCTTGTCGCTCGGGTCTGAGTGTTTGTGTTAGTCTTAATATATTTATCTTTGTTTACACAACCAACCACTGCAGAAACACAGTATCGAGTTGGCGTCAGCAAAGGCATCCGGCCATAAAACTGGACCAAATCCACTTCTTTATGATGATTATGATACCGACAAAAGTGAAGTTTTGTTTCTGAAACAAATTATGATGATGATTATAATGAGGTAGAGAAAGGGCGAATCTCGCTCTTGCCACATAGCCTGTTCCTCTCGGAAAACACCAACGGGTCTGCTCCAGGCTTACCGTCTCCATCCGATGGACGAATCACCATGAACAGCGTCATATGCCCTCATTTCATATGAACTCGGTGGAGAGTTTTGGAATTGAACCAAGGCTTTTGGCACGCAATCTAGTGATTAGAAATTGTATGCCACCACTTTTCCACCTCTCCGGCCCACATTCTGATGGTGACGTTTTTTTTTTTTTTTCAGTCAACGGGACTCGAAGCTCACCAAGATTTCGGATCATTGACGCCGTAACAATCAAAGCCACCAGGCGGGCTCTAAAACAAATGAGTGAGTTATTGTCCTCTAATGCAAGAGAAACTGAGCTAGTAAGAGTAAACAGTTGCGTACAGTGCTTATTGAATTTATGTTAGTTACTTTACCCATTTCTTGAATCCCCAGTGGAGCCACGAATACTAGTAATCTAAAACCAATATAGCTTATGAGTTGGGTGGGTAGAATAGAAAAAGAGTAATTTTGTCTACATAATTCCATTTAGAAATGTACCGTGGATAAATAATGCCACAGAGAAACATAGTGTCCTGTGTTTTTTTTTATTTGAGCACGTGCTATCATTTTGCCCGGCGACAAATAAATATTGTCAACGTATTATAAGATATTCGAGGTGAATAATCCTGTTGGGCGCTTTTTCTGAACTCAGTTTGATAATTTGTAAATTTATTCTGATTGTGTTTTGTAACTGATAATAAACTATCAGAAGCGAGGAATTTGGTTAGTTTCCGCGATAACGTAAAATAGAACAGAACGCTTTTGCAATGTAACGTAATTATATCTCATTTTTGTTTGATAAAGTTAGAAAATATGAAGTTTTATGAAAGTATGGTGGCTTCAGCTCATTTCTTGTGCTGTAATTTTTTTCATTCGTTTTGGTATTCATTGATCGCGTTCTTTTACTTCATTTTCTCCACAAAGACTAACACACACAAGAGAGAGTGAAGAATGAAAGACATTCTTGTGTTCTTTGAAGAAACAAGCAGACAGGGGCATCACATCTCTCTTCCTCCGTGACCCGAGGCGCGCCGTTCTAGGAATCCAAAGGCGGTTCTAAGGGCGTGCATGGAATGCATTTTGCTTTCTGGTCTGGCTAATTGGAACATGGCTACTTTATCCTCTTCTCTGCCGATAACTGGTAATGACCGTGTTCTCCGATTACAAACAAAAATACTCCAGCTTAATTTTAATTAAAGGACATTATTATGCGAGACGGGTGATGCTTCATTATGATTGCGTTTAGCATCTGTAGAAAATAATAATTACATGATCGCAGCTACCATATGCAGGTATTTTAATTTGACGACATTTAGACTGCACGTGCGTCAATTTCGACGTTCGATGGCCGAGTAAACCAGATATCTTTTCGGTGATCTATGAATGAGTTGAAGTTTTGTCACGTAAATACAAAATGTACAAAGGTGTGAAACTTGGACTCGACACCAGTTTCGACTATTTCCCTTATCACATTACTTTTTACTCTCTGCCCATACAAATGTTCATAAATATCGTTGTGTTGCAGTCGAACTCTTTCACGTGTCACTTGTCTGTTTAAAGTAAATTATAGAACACAAGTTAGCCTATATTTTCTTTTAATGACATCAGTGATGACATTGTATCTACTTTACACTCATATCGATATTTAAATCCATTGTTGATGACTTATCACCTCTGTTTTGAGTGTAAGTTGATAAAATGGAATCACATGAACTGATTCTGTGATATTTTATTTTACTTGAGCATTGACATAATTCTATTTGCTTTATGCTATTTTGTGTACTATGCAAACGCTTGGAAAGTGATATTAAAGGAATGCCAACTGACCGAATAGAAAGATATTATCTCAATGCAATATTTAAAAATTGGCTAATATTGTATTTCAGAAATCTTATTTAGTCGAATTAGTATTTTACTGAAAGACAGGAAGTTCTATGGTGCGAATTGGAAAGGCAGCTGGGGGCGGAAAGTAAAACTAAGGCTCTTTTAATTTTGTAACATTTCATTCGAGTACAATAATTTTCACACCACTGTAACACCGGACATCTTTTAGATGCCGACATCGTACGACACGGTGTCGAATGGAATGTTTTTTCCACCCTTCAAAAACCCGACTACTTCTGCTGGGTTTGAACCCGCAATATTGGGGTCCGGAGGCCGGCACTTTACCACTGATTCACAGAGGGAACTTACTCTTTAGAATACCTCACAGCTGCACTTACATTTTCTTAATATTGATTATTTAGCGTATGACTAATACAGACTTATCTTAGAAGTAACATGTTCTTGTTAGAATAATAGAATAGCATATAGATATTGCACAAAATCAGATTTCAGTTGGCAGGATGAAGAGTTGTATGCCTTTGGTTTAAAAAACATTTAAACATATTGTTTTACAAATTCGACACTTTGTTATTAAAGACTAGTCCTTACGATCCCCTAAGCTAGATGTTCCTCCTCGGTGGTGGTAAATGAGCAAATGCGATACCTGCAGCCGTTTAATCCGTAGGATCTCCTGGAAATTTCATAGAATGATATATCAATCGCAACGTAAAAACGACTTTATTCAGAGTCCTTGATAGGAAGGATTTGAACAACTGGTCGACTTCTCTAACTTTTGCAAGGGAAAGAGCGACACTCTGCCTAAATTCTTACTGTAATTGTGTTATCTTAGTAAGCATTTTTAATATTTTAGTTTAAGCCATTAACTGCCATGTTCCCCATTTGAAGGTATATTTTGTGCATAAATATTGAAACAATCCTTTGATTGGCAATGCCGATTTGTTATTCTCCTTGTTGTCCAGAACTTGTTCAAGCTTATGCTTCAAATTATCGTCGAATTGTTTAAAACGAATCAGTTGTAGAGTGTTACTTGTCGGGGAGAGTACAGGCATTTTTTGAGATTTTTTCATCTGTATTATTATGTACAATGTGTAATTCCAGGATATTATGTTGTTTCTTATAGTCTACAAATTATATCTAATGACATTCCATTCTCGCAGTAGTTGATTTCCTGTTTCTATAGGGGTACTTAAAGACTGATCTCCATTTGGGACATGGAGATCATAGTTATTCAAAATGTTCTTATTTTTCCGGGTTAATAGCTACTTTAAGAACTTACAGAACAACTTAAATTATAGGGTGAAATTAGCATTTAATGGGTTAATTAAAAGTCAGTTTTTCTTTGTGCGTTAACATTGTTAAAAAATTGGCCTCCAGTCACGATGTGTGCTTGAATGAACCTGTAGTGTCTCACACACACTTCAATATATATAGTCGGCTCAAAAAGTATTGACACATCGCCATGTTCGTGGTTGGTGGATAAACAAGCCATGTATTTCTGTATACACCACATATAAGTACTACATTACATAACATAGCATAACGTATCGTGCTGTCCAAGTACCTGCCCGTACCAAAAGAATAGACTGTTACAACAATAAATGTTTCTGTCCTGCACACAATCAAGTATTGGTCCAGAGAACGGCATTTCGGAATAGTGGTGCTTGTGAGTTACACATCGAGTGTTGTTGACAGACCACTCGCTAGTCTGCTGCGGTATCATGCGCCAGTTGTTACCATGAGTCCGAAGGCGAAGGAACAGGCAGTTTCGTTACGTGATAAAAGCAAAGTTGGTCCATTCACAAGGGAGTAGTTATCGAATCGTGAGATACTTGGACCATCATTAATAAATACAAGGAAAACCGGTACAACAGTAAATAAGCGTCGATATGCAATCCCGAAAGTGCTTACAACCCGAGAGCGTAGACGAATCATCCGCCTCGCTCAGAGAGAATCATTTACAAGTGCAGGAGCCACTGATGTGGATATTCAGACGTCTAACAAGAGAGTGAGTCTTCAAACTTTACGCACTGTTTTGAATGGGATTAATATGCATGGTAGGTCTTCCAGGAAGAAGCCACACATTTTGGAAATAAACAGTAAGAAACGCCTGCAGTTTGCGAAGGAATAGGCCTACAGCAGCAAGCCGATCGAATTTTGGAACACGGTTATATTTTCGGATGAATAGAAGTTCAATGTGTTCGGATCCGATAGAAGGAAGAAAGACCGAGCTCCATTGCTGCAGTCGCTTAAGTTCAGCAGTATTCAGTATTCGGGAGATAGTTGGTTCGAACCCCACTGTCAGCGGGCCTGAAGATGGTTTTTCGTGGTTTCCCATTCTCATACGAGGCAAATGCTGTACCTCCACGAACCTGCTACGCAGGCATAGCAGGTGGAGAGGTGATACTCCCACGTGGCGCCTCCCAGGTGGCGGATAGGGGGGTCCTAACCGGCTTGCCAGCGGACTTGAGGGAAATAAAATACCTCTCGCGGACCAAACACACTACCTCCTGCGGGTGGGGGACGCACATGTAGAATACACCCGCGGTATCCCCTGCGTGTCGTAAGAGGCGACTACAAGGGGGGACCAAGGGATGATTGAATTAGAGCCATGAAACTACTCTTGATTCGTACCATCATGCGGGGAACACCATTGGATGCATGTACTTGCGAGTAGTATCACTAAATTGGTACGAAATAGGTTTGTGATTAGTTGCAGTAAAAAGCCTGGCCTGGTGGATACCAGTCCCGTGCGTTGTACCCATGTGAGCAACACCGCGGGTCTGGGCGTAGCCTGTGAGTTGTACCGCTATATGCGCGGCACCGTGGGTCAGCGTTGCCTGTGATTGGTACCAACTATGTGAGGAACACCACGAGAATACCGGCGCCCGTGACTAGTACACCTAGGTGAGGAACCCTACCGGTTTGCGTTGGCTATGAGTGGCGCCATTGTGTGAGAAACACCATAGGTCTGCGTTCCCTGTACGAATTGCAATACTTGTGAATAGTACCATCTTGTGTGGACCAGCGTGAGTCTTCGCTACTTTTGATCAGTACCCCAAAATGACAAATACCATGGTTCTACTTTACTGGCGACATGTACCATTCTGTGGGGCTTT
Source organism: Anabrus simplex (assembly GCF_040414725.1). Taxonomy (NCBI): domain Eukaryota; kingdom Metazoa; phylum Arthropoda; class Insecta; order Orthoptera; family Tettigoniidae; genus Anabrus; species Anabrus simplex. The sequence goes on along the minus strand of NC_090268.1, from coordinate 83,252,192 downwards.
AGACGTGAATTTAACACCCATTCAGACATCAAGCATCATTGTGCTTTATAAATGGTCCCTTGGTCAGTAATACTCTAATTAACTACCTTCTTTTAGAGTCTGATCCACTTTTTTTTTTTTTTTTTTTTTGTAGGGTTCATGTCCATCCATTCATTCTTCATGACATTTTTACAAGCATCATCATCAGTATCGGGGCTGTACCTTAATTAAGGCCATGGCTGCTTCCTTCTCAATCCTAGCCCTTTCCTGTCCCATCGTCGCTATAACATTTACCTGTGTCGGTGCGACGTAAAGCAACTTGAAAAAAAAAATGAAGTATGTGTGGCGTAAGCCCAACACAGAGCTCCAAGTCAAACATATGCTTCCCTCGGTCAATCATGGTGAAGGTGGTGTCATTGTATCGGGATGTATGGTGGCGTTCGGTGTTGAAAATCTAGCTGTACCGGTAATCCACCGTACAGTGGATTGTATGAAATACATCGACTTGTTGCGATGTAATTTACACGCCAGTGTGCAGAAATTGGGAATGGATGGCGTGTTTAATTTCCTGCAAGACAACGACCCAAAACATACCCAAAACCCAGGAAGGGTGATTACCCCACTGCAGGGTCCCGATCTCAACCCTATGGGGAACCTGTGGGCTCATCTCGACACACACATCAGACAGCGGCGTTCGTCCGGAACACAACACTTTGAGTGATTACCGTACTCCTGGAGGAATGGTCGAAAATTGCCGCTGACGTGACCCAGAATTTAGTAAATGGTATACCTAGGCCTTTACAGGCTGTTATGAAAGTGAAGGGGTTGCACATTGGCTATTAGACTGTGCATTTTCGCTAAGGAACCAAACACGCCAGTCATTGTCGTATGTGTGCCAATATTTTTTCTGGAGAAGAGACACATTTATGTTTGTAACACTTTTTTTTTTGTATGGGCAGGTACTTTGGACTGCCTGGTAATGTATGTTCTGTAAGGTAGCAGTTACATACACTAGTGTCCAAAAGTTAAGCATAAGTTACGAGTTAGCAGGGCAACAGGAAATAGACCGCAGATCGCACGACATATGCACCTACCATCCTTACGCGTTCGCTCTGTGTAGGAAAGGAGTGTTCCCTGCTTTGACTAGCGGCGTAACCACAAGGTAAACACAGCCAGTGCCTGCGCCCCATATTCCCTCAGTCGTGTTTGTCCATATTCCCTCAGTCGTGTTTGTCCATATTCCCTCAGTCGTGTTTGTCCATATTCCCTCAGTCGTGTTTGTCCATATTCCCTCAGTTGTGTTTGTCCTTTTTTAGTGTGCGGAGTGTAGCCTCGTGGTGAACGTGACAACAAAATGGCACAACGACGCCATCTGGACCCCGTTTTTCAGGGTAGAATACTCGGCCGCCTGGAAGCAGGCCAGACACCGACCGAAGTCGCCGTATCCTTGAATGTGCCACAAAGTGTCATTTCCAGGCTTTGAATACGATTTCGTAGGCCAGTACCAGGTCGACCAAGGGTAACCACCCCACAGCAGGACCTATATCTGGCCTTAACCTCCCGACGAAATCGGAGTGCACCTGCAAGATAATTGTCAGCAGAACTTGCAGCCACCTCAGGGGTTGCGTTTTCCGGCAAACTGTGTACCGGAGGCTCAGAACAGCAGGGTGGTTTGCCCGACGTCCAGCGGTGTGCGTCCCGCTCACTCCAGCACAGAGACGGGCCCGTTTACTGTGGAGCCGTCAACATCGAAACTTGACCATGAGTGAATGAATGGAGGCATGTGCTCTTCACAGATGAATCCCGCTTCAGTTTGCAGAACGATTCCCGTCGCACATTAATCTGGAGAGAACCGGGTAGCCGATACAACCACAGAAACATCGTGGAACGGGACCAGTATGGTGGTGGTGGCGTCATGGTGTGGAGCGGCATCATGTTGAATGGCCGTATGGACCTGCACATCTTCATGGGTGGTCCGAGGAACACTGTTAACGCTCGGAGATACAGGGATGAGGTACTGAGACCACATGTTCGACTCTTCAGAGGTGCGGTTGGTCCAGACTTCCTCTTAATGGACGATAATGCCCGACCGCACCGCGCTGGTGGATGAATTTCTGGCTGGGGAAGACATTCATTGCATGGATTGGCCAGCGAGGTCTGCGGATATGAATCCTATAGAACATGCCCGGGAGGCGAATTGCATCCCGTCAGCCTCCACCAAGCACCCTCCAAGACCTTCGCATTGCTCTTTCGGAGGAATGGGATAGACTGCCACAAGAGCTCTTGGACCATCTGCTAGAGAGCATGCCACGTCGGTGCGAAGCATGTGTGGCTGTTAGGGGTAACCATACACCCTATTAATAGCATATTTTGTTGTGGAAGACATTGCCAAGTGTTGTTAGTTGGTGTCAAAGGTGTACCTTAGCTATCAGAATCTTTCTGACACTGTTTTTTTTGACAAGTTGTGTGTGGCATATGGTGTGTGATTCAGTTTCCGTTTGCTCAGCAATCCGCCTGGCATTCCTATTAGGTGGTATGGCCTCGTTTAGTGATTATGCTTAACTTTTGGACACTAGTGTATATTGTTCAGTGACATATATCTAGCTTTGTACCCACCAGCCCCTAAAATGTAGGTGTGCCAGTACTTTTTGGGCCGACTGTGTATAATTTTTCATTAGTGACCTGTCATCTAACCTGGTTCTCGGGTCCAGACAGCAGATAATGTGGGAGGAAGTATTTTTTCATGTTGAGTTATGCATTCAAGTTAAGAAGATCTGATCCTGGCACCGTTGGTGGCATTTCTCTCTCGTTTTCTTACCGTACGTAAGGGTGTGCTCACATATGCAAAAGCATGTTGACGCTTCTTCTCCAGGATTCTCTATCCGGAGCACGATGGATTGCATCTTGCTGAATGTCTGGGCCAGGCTCTTGAGTTGTATTACTCATCGCGATGGTATACGTCCTCCGGGTCTTCAGCCGTCACCTTTTCTGTCCGTGGTCAGTTTTTCCACTGCCTCTGGTCTCCAGGCAATGTGTCCAAAGTATTTAAAAAACTGTTGACTCACTGTCTTGTTCAGGTTTTATGCCTGCTTAACTGTGGGAGTCTCGTCTCGTTCTCAGTAGTTTACTTGCACGAGAACTTATTTTCAGAGCAAAATTCTGTCACTGGTGCGTATATTTGAAGAACAGTTAATGTAAAGGAAGAATGACAACAAATACAATTTTAGTCGAGGCAAATCATGTTTCTATTCCTGATGAAGCGGCGAATGAAGCGAGAAGAAATGTAGTAAATGCAAAAAAGCGTGCAAGAGAGAGACAGTATGATTTCAACAATTTACATCGAGGAAGTAGGCAGCTCTTCAATCGAGGCTATGGCATTGTAACATTGCTGCCATCAGATAGAAGTGCCAAATAATTACATCACATCCGACGGAAAAGAATGGAACCTACAAAAGACCCGATCGACCCGTGGTGTTCCTTGGAAACGGCATGAAGTCAAGTAAATGTCTCTTACAATTTATAAAATTAACAGTTACTTATAAATTACATCTAAATTCACTACCGTGATTACAAAGAAAAACATTATGTACTGCACGTGTCTATTTATACCGGAGTACATGAAAATACCGGCTCCGTGCAAATGTCACCATCCTATTTCTGCCTCACCAAGTACTGTTTAGGTAGAGCGGAAGTTTCCGTGCAAGTGTTCCAACCCCCTAGGAAGTCAACTCGATGGTATCCAGTAAAACGTGAGGTTGATTGCCGTTCAGTGTATTGCAACTTGGATCACGTTTAGAAAGGCCATTACAATTTCAACATTGAATAGTTAGCCTTTCTGACACTAAATTGATGTCAGCAGGTAAGAAATGCAAGAGAATTGAATGTCAGATTGGGAATAAAAAGCTGGAACAAGTAGATAATTTCAAGTATTCAGGATGTATGTTCTCCCATGATGGTAGTATAGTAAGTGAGATTGAATGAAGGTGCAGTAAAGCTAATGCAGTGAGTTCGCATTTGCGATCAACAGTATAAGTCATCTCCCGGACGAAACTATCTTTACATCGGTCCGTTTTCAGACCAACTTTCCTTTACAGGAGTGAAAGCTGCGTAGACTCAGGATATCTTATTCATAAGCTAGAAGAAAAAAATACATGAACGTAGAGAGAATGATTGCTGGTGCAAACAGATGGGAACAATGGCAGGAGGGTACTCGAAATGAAAATATAAAGGCCAAGATAGGAATGAACTCGATGGATGAAGTCGTACGCATAAACCGGCTTCGGTGGAGGGATCATGGGAGGCGAATGGTGGAATATAGGTTACGTAGAAGAATAATGGACTCTGTTATGGATGGTAAGAGAGGTAAAGGGAGAACAAGACGATGATGATTAGACTCAGTTTGTAACGATTTAAAGATAAGAGATATAGAACTAAACGTGGCCACGAAACTAGTTACAAATAGACGATTGTGGTGGCGATTAGTAAATTCACAGAGGCTTCAGACTGAACCCTGAAAGGCATAACAGTCTATTTATATGTATGTATTAGTTCCAGTACCATGTTGCAAGAACAGTTTCACTCCCTTGTCAAGCATTTGATAAATTTCTGTAAGAGTACTCCTGATACATGTTTTTTAACGTATGAAAGGTGTATTCAAGTACGTTCTAAGACCAGTCTCTTCTCTGTATTATTGTGACTCGTAAAAACTTGACATAGTGTATGAATGGGAGGCGGTGCTTTGTGGATTATCAGATATATATCCCTTAAGATCACGTGATTTTATATTCTGAACCGTACTTTCTGTTTTCGTATTTATGGCATAGATGTTTCATGAATTCGTATGGGCCGGATGTGAAGCGTACGTCTTGAATCTTGGCTTGTTCCCTATCAGACTTTTCTTTTTTTGTTTCTGGCCCACTCTCTAACTCTATATGACCGCTGATACAACTGTGCACTATTTATGTCTTATACATGAAGATCGTGTTTTCCATGTGGGCATATTCGTAACTTGTTTCGACTCCTGAAATCAAATCTGTTGGCTGCAGGAGTTATATAATATTTTGTCTTGTTCGTTTGTCTGAGACTATATTTATGATACTATTCGCGTTTTCTTGAAAGGCTGGGTTTTGTATGGACATTACACATACGTCATCGATCTTGCGCTGATCTGAGTGTCACTCCAACAGCATGGGACCTTTGTGCCATACCCGGATTCTTACAGACGGGCGAAGGAGATAATTTTCATTCACCCTTTCGATGAAATGAGGTCCCAGAGAGGGGTCTTCTGTTTACATCTCAGTGAACAGAGACAGGAAAACATATTTTACAAGTATTTTGGGATATGGAGAGAATCTTTTGATGAATTACCTTACAGTTTAAGATTCGATATTGTTCCGCTGGGAAGAAGTGTTGGTAGTGCACGTATTTAGGTATACTGATTGAACCAGGTCACATGATTGATAAAGAGTAGTGGTTTAAAATACTTCTTTCGGTGTAGTGATTTCGCACTTCGATTCCCGGTAATGTGGACATTTTTGCTAGTTCTCTCTCTGCATGACACGGTTGTCTGTCAGTGATGTCAAGGTAATTAATTAGTTGTAAACAGTCTGATTTCATAGGAATGGTGGCAACCGTCTAAGAAGGTCATTATTACGACTACATTATTAGCTGTGGTGTTATTTACAAAAATATGACTGGTTAGCGTGATTACATTCTGGGAGTACCGAATCAAAGAGTTCCATACTGTGCGTAGTGTTTACTGGATTGATTTTCAAATCGGATCCCCTTCAACGTCATTCAAATAGTGAGAAAGTAGAGTCACTTTCAGTATTTGTTCTGTAAGATTTATGCTCCTGTCTATTGAAATTGCCAGCATAGTATGCACGGTATTATAGAAGGAATCAAGAAGTGAATGTGAGAGAGAATGTTTGAAGCTGACGAAGATCTGCCTTTTATACAAATTATCATACACGGCCGCATTCGTCCTATCCCCAAACCCCTTAAGGTAAACCATTCTTGTGTTAATACCCTAATAACACGTGCTATCAGACAATATTCATTTTCCCTTGCCTGTTACTTATCGTGGACTAGTACTGTATTCCATATTCCTAAAACTGAAGTAAAACAAAAAAAATTGGACTGACTTTTTTGTCTAGTTTTAAACTTTTATCGATGATGATGATGATGATGATGATGATGATGATGATGATAATAATAATAATAATAATAATAATAATAATCGTTTGGCCTCAGCTACCGCGTGCAGACATTTCAATTTGATGCCATCTGGCTGTCTGTTCGTCAATTTCGACGGTTCGTTTTACTCTAGGCCTGTTAGATGGCAGACCGAGTAAACCGTAACTCTCTTCGGCGTCTGTGGCTGAGTTTTAATGAATTTTATCGGGTGAACACCAAATGTGTCATCAGATATTTTTACATGCCGACATCATACGACATGGAGTGCCGAATGCATTTTTTTTTTTCGCCCTTCAAAAATCCGACTACCTCTGCCGGGTTTGAACCCGCTCTCTTGTTATCCGGAGGCCGACACTTTACCACTGATCCACTGTGTTATTCTGCATTTTAAGTCATCCTTGCAGATTGGAGTGTTAACGTTCTCTCTGCACGAGGTATTGCATCAGGAGGTTTAGTGTGTGCGTATCGTTGTGCTCTGTGTTATCATTAGTATCGCCGTCAATAATGGGTAATTTGTGAGGAGCCAGTAAGAGAAATCCGGAGGGATTGAGTCTATTGTGCATGTTTAGATCCCGTTCTATCGGCGAAAACCTTAGGAATATCTGACACTATTAAATAAGGGAAGTGATCGCCGGTGACCTCATATTATGTAAAGGAGGATTTTCATGGTCTGTCGGTCGATGTTTCATAGCGCAGAACGGGTCATTTATTACCGTACAATACCTACTCCTCTGAAGACTGAAGATCACGGTCATCAACCGAAGAACTCCATATTTATTATTCTTACTGAATATCCTGTACAGCATAGAGCCCTGTTTCACAAAAGTACATTAGGGCTGTCGTTTATAATCACGAAATATTTCAAAACGAAAGATTAAGAGTTCAGTTTGTGAAAGATGTGCTGAATGAATGTTAAGAATTGCTTATAACAACAAGGTTTCTTGAAAATATAATGTGGGACCGATGACCTGGCTGTTAGGTCCCTTTAAACAACAAGCATAATCAAAATATCATGCAATGGTTCAGAAAATACAAGATCACAACTGTTCAGGTGACATTCAAATATAAGTCTTTTCATTCCAAACGCGGGGCAGGAGAAAAGCAGATGATCCACAAAAGCACAAATATCCATCGGTAATTTGGATTTAAGTCGCTCAAGGTAAGATTGAAAATTTCCATGTCCCGATATAAATTGCGTTAGGACAAATTCACGCACTAATACTTTACTCTGAAATCGATCATTAACTTCGGGGAAGAATAGCTCTCTTGTAACAGATCCTTTCAAACTAGAAGTCCAGAAGAGTTCACCGCCCTTTACTACTTGGAGAAATGATTGCTGGCGGGAACCAGAGACCCAATACCCTCTCGTTTCGCTGACTTCTGTTTGCAGTTCTCTTTGACTTTATTATTGCCATTGTTCTCACCAGTTTAAGGGGGTTTTGGCTATTCTAAAAGTAAGTTGTATATGTTTGCAGTTCACATATTTTGGTGAGACATTAATCGCGAACCTTGACTCAGTTCACAGCCAGATAAATTTGTATTGGCACGATGTCTGTCAGGTTCTTGCCATTTCCCCATATATACTACAGTAATTTTGCATTGTTGTTCAGTATCACGAGATTGAGCAAACTGTACCTGTCACAGATGGGTCAGCACCATCTGTGGTAGTATCGAAGCTACTGTTTGAAGTAGTGATTCATAGTATTCCGGAATCAACTAATCAATAAAATAAACAAATACATACATAAAATATTTTAAAAGTTATAAACCAAAGTTGAATGTTCAGATATTCAATATTTTCTTTAAACGCTAGAGTTGAAGACTCTGGTAAAATTTGACATAATGGTGAATTGCTCAGTTCTGATTCTGATTCCGTGCTCACTCTTCCCAAAACATGGAGATATATGTGTATTCATATGTTGCTGTCCATCATCCAAATCTGGACTGTTTCTTGCGTTGAAGCCTGGTGTGTTCATTTCGGCTCTATTAAGTATTCCGCGGAGTTTCTTTATGTAAAGGCTCGGCATGCTGTAGTAGAACGCATGATGAATTGCTCTTGTTTCCTCGGAGGCAATTTCAAGTTTTTAGTAGCTGCTGCTGTTGATATAGTTCAGAAACTTGTTTGAATGGGGTCAGTGGAGGCAAGCTGCTATACTGTCAACAGCAGTGGGGGTAGGAACAAGAGAGGTAGTGGCGCAGCTGGTCCAACTTCCTAGCATTCACTAATTAAAACCCAAAGTCTGCATCCCAGTAACTGTGATATGAAAAATAAATAAGATAGATACTCCCTTCCCTTAATTCATCTGCGTGCGTTCTACATGTCTTCTACAGTACTTGACAGCACGCACTGCTTAATGTATTACGAAAAACACACGTCAATAACTGTTATATGAAGAGTTACATTCTTGGAGTCAGTTGTATTCGTTCTCCTATGTACATTCAGAAATGTCAAGATGATGTTGACGAGAATTTTTCAAAGTAAATTAGACGGCTTTGGCTATTCAAACGATTTCGTGATACTTTGATTGATATTGATCTGTGAATAAGAATTACGTATTCAATTTTTTTTTTCTTTTGTTATCGGTAGAATAGATATATAGGTTGGAGTACCATTGTTATTCACGCTTTTCTTGATGGCCTGTACACCAATACGTGTTACGCGTCATTGGAGGAAGTCAGAGTCTCTCTTTGTTTTCTCTGTAATATGCGTTAGGCAACTTGACCTCGCTGCGGTTACGGTTTTGATAGTTATTAGTATAAATATTATGCTTAAGGCATATTCATTCTAGCTTCTTATTTTCACTTTCACTGGTTTCGAATACTAAAGGGTTTGGTGCCCGTACTACAATTCTAAGTTCTGTGCGAGTTGTTCGTCTTCAGTTGACATACCAGTGCTATTTCATTTCTGTTACGGGCGTTTTTGCATCAGGGCTGAGTACTTTTGGAAGGACATCGTATACATTGACAGGATACACAAGCAGTTAGACCATTTATTCAAATATGGTTCGTGTGTTACTTGTAGACATTCAATTCTTGGTTTTGGGATTTGATGTGCCGATATTGCGGGAGTACTTATGGTTCTAGAACTGATGTCTTCAGCCGCCTAACTCATTTCGGTGACTTTACTAAACTCGGATGGCAGAATTATACTTGCCAGCTAGTAAATGCATGTGATGATGATGATGATCATGATGATGATACTTCGCGAAACTGTTATTATACTGTATTCAATATTCCGTATTAAATTGCAGCGGTCTACTCCCAAAGAGGACTTTCATGGTTGATTATGAGTCTGTACAAGGTCTAGATACTTAACGGTTCTTATGTCAGTTGCAGAGATATGGAAAGGGTATAGATATATTGCTTTATAGTGCTGGTATGTTATAAGTTTGGTCTTACGTTTGCGTGGTTCAGATGAGTGGTAGGTTCTCTCTGCCATCCTTCCGCTGAATACCCCCTGTGTGTGTGTGGGGGGGACGCAGACGAAGATTACACCCTCACTATCCCCTGCCTGTCGTAAGAGGCAACTAAAAGGGGTGACCAAGGGATGATTGTATTAAAACTACGAAATTACTTGTGATTAGTACCATCATGCGGGGAACACCATGGGTCTCCTTTACTTGCGAGTACTGTAGTACCACTATGGTAGGTTTGTGATTAGTAGCAGCAGAGAGTGGTTCACTGTGCGTTTACAGTACCTGTGATTAGTACCACTATATGAGGAACACCACGGGCTTACGTTGCCATTGATTAGTACCACTATATGTCCGACTTGTTGACTGAATGGTCAGCGTACTGGCCTTCGGTTCAGAGGGTCCCGGGTTCGATTCCCGGCCGGGTCTGAGATTTTAACCTTCATTGGTTAATTCGATTGGCTCTGGGGCAGGGTGTTTGTGCTGTCCCCCAACATCCCTGCAACTCATGCAACACTATCCTCAACCACATTAACACGCAATTACATGGCAGAAGACGCCCACCCTCATCGGAGGGACTGCCTTACAAGGGCTGCACCCGGCTAGATATAACCATACGAAATTATTATAGTACCACTATATTAGGAACAGCACGGGAATACCGGCGCCCGTGATTAGTGCACCTACATGATGAACACCATTGGTTTGCGTTGCCTATGTGTGGCGCCAGTGTGGGAGAAATGCCGTAGGTCTGCGTAACCTGTGCGACGTACAATACTTGTGAGTAGTACCATAACGTGTGGAACACCGCAAGTCTACGCTACTTTTGATTAGTACCGCAACATGACATATACCGTGATTCTACTTGACTAGCGATAAGTACCATTATGAGGGGCCGGTGATCTGAATTTTGACCCCTTTGGACCAGAAACATCGCTGATTCAGGAATGTGCTATAGAAACAGTTCCTCGGTCAATAATACTATTGTTTTAATATAATTTCTGGGAAGGTGGGGCATTGCGGGTCGGATCCACTGATTGTTCTAAATTCATATTTATCCATTCATTCTTCATAGTCACGTTTTGAATTCTGGTCAGTGGATGATTTTGGACTTTTAAATTGTCATTACATTTCGTCTTATTTCGTATCGTTAGGGGCCGATGACCTACATGTTAGGCCCCTTTAAATAACAAGCATCATCATCATCAAGCACCTTCTTCTGAACTATAGGAAGATTTTTGGCATAAAAGCCTGGGTATGGGCAACTGCTGCAATTGTTTGCCGGCCTACGTAACCAAGAATGCGCGTTGGAGGTACCAGATTGTTGAAGAAGGGAAAATCCACAGTTCGCCATGTCTTTCATGTCGGCATATAAAAGAAACCTCATGAACACACAAGAAGATCATTCAAGTAGACTATCTAGGCGTTCTAGTTCGTTTCGCCAGACGCTAGCTTAAATGTAGTGAAATTCAACTTTTTTTAGCTGAGCAACCATTCATTATATTCATAAAATAATGTTTAGATTTTTAAAAGGCCTAGTAATTACTTGTCATTTTAAAACTTACATTGGCTTATTTTCTGCGGCTGAGTGGGGGTTTGCTCTATAAATAATTATATTAATTAAACATTTACACGATTATTTTGCTGACATAATATCAACACCGTACTCTTATCTATAAAATATCCCTTTAGGAAATGCTTTTTTTTAATCTTTGCCTTTCGTATCTTCTGTACATTTTTCGCAGCTAATTATTGAAAGAAAAATTACTTATGTCAAATGATTCCAGAGCATTTTCCTCATACTTTATAAATAAAATCCACTCTTCATCATCATCATCATCGTCATACAGAACACCATTCTCCTCTCAGTCCTGCTTTTCATTTCATTTCCTTGTAGTTTTTACATCCCATAAAGTATGTCTTCCTTGGTCTTCTTCTTACTTTCTTTCCTAGTATTTTTCCTTCAAAGACGTTTACGAGGAAGTAATTATGTCCCAGTATATGGCCTACAAGCTTTATCTTCCTTCTTTCCATTATCTTTTACCAGTCTCCGTTCTTCATTGATTTCCTTTAGAACATCAGTCCATCATGTCTTTGTCATTTTCCTCCAAATTCACATTTCAGTTGCTTCCAATGAATCTCTCTCCTTTTTTTTTTCCAATAGTCCAGCTCTCACAGCCGAACCGTAGTCCATTCCAGACAAAGGATTTTACAAAAGACTTTCTTGCAAATCAAAATTCTATACAAATATCTTCAGTAGTTTTTTAAATTACGATGAAAGCCAAGTGTATAAGTGAAAGTTACAAAAAAGTACCGTACATGACAGAGCGGGACATAGCAAGTTATATATATATATTTACCGGGCGAGTTGGCCGTGCGCGTAGAGGCGCGCGGCTGTGAGCTTGCATCCGGGAGATAGTAGGTTCGAATCCCACTATCGGCAGCCCTGAAGATGGTTTTCCGTGGTTTCCCATTTTCACACCAGGCAAATGCTGGGGCTGTACCTTAATTGAGGCCACGGCCGCTTCCTTCCAACTCCTAGGCCTTTCCTATCCCATCGTCGCCATAAGATATATCTGTGTCGGTGCGACGTAAAGCCCCTAGCAAAAAAACAAACAAACATATATTTATTTATTTATCATATGGCTTTTAGTGTCGGAATGTTCGAGGACATGATATACAGTACATGGACTTCATAAACATTGGAAGTAGTTGATATAATTAATTTTTTACCAGATTAAAGGGAAACGAATATTCTATGAATAAATGTAAATTGAAAAAAATGTAATTTTCTTTTCCGTAAAGGTGGACGTCCCCAGTTAAATCAATGGTGTCGCGCGACAAGTTGGCATAAAGGGAATGTTTTAAATGACATACTTGTCGCCTAGTGGCTTCAACACACACACAAAAAAAAGATTTGCATTTATTTATTTATTTATTTATTTATTTATTTATTTATTTATTTATTTATTCTTCTCTTTTTATGACCACATAGGGTCGCTTTAGTCGGTCCATTGTTCAGGTCTCTCTGAAGGGATTTTTCGGGCATTGCGGTCCTCCCTGTACTTCTTCAGACGCTCCGATCTTCGTGCCCTTTCCTCGGTTGAAAGTGTGCGTGTTGTGGGTTTGTTTCGCGTAAGGGTAAAGCGAGGTTTGTATTCTTGAGTTTTGTATTCAATTTTGTCTTATTTGTGGTGTCTGCTGTTGTAAGTCCTATTTCCTTCAGATCTTCCCTTCTGTGATCCATTTACATCCTGTTGTGGCATTTTTTGAGACGAGATTGTGTTGTACTAATTGCTTCATAAGTCTCGAATCCTGTATCCTCATGATATGTCCAAAGAATCCCAGTCTTCTCTTACGCATAGTATCTGTAATGGGTTCTAGCTCTTTGTACAGGACTTTGTTATGTATTATCCGCCACTGTCCATTTTTCTGGTATTTTTTTATATAATTAATTTTATCTTCTATTTTCTGAAGTCTGTCAGCCTTTGATTGTTTATTCAGGTGAAAAGTGTTTCTGCTGCATATGTAGCTTCCGGGGTTGTTGTAGTGTTTTATTTTTGCATTTAGATGTCCAATGTTAATTTTTGTGCTTTAGCTAATCTATTTGTTCTTGTTTGGATTGAGATTTTTTCATTTAGATTATGTGTTACTACTTCTCCAAGATATTTAAATTGAGTTACTATTTTGATTTTATCACCATTTATTGTAACTTCTTTCAGTTGTGTTGGTTTTTGGGCACAATTTCTGTTTTTTTTTTTTTTCAAATGATAATTTGAGGCCAGTTTTATTTGCAATGTTTTGAAGTTCTGATATCTGGGTTTTTGCTTCTGTTAGGTCAACTGCTAGTAATGCTATCTCGTCGGCGATACGCAGGCAGTTTGTTTTGAATTCTCGACCAATCCTTATTATTGGGGTACATTTCCTAAACCGTTCCCTCATGACCATTTCTAGAGCACAATTAAATAATTAAAACCATACGGGATGATGATGATGATGATGATTATTATTATTATCATTATTATTATTATTTTTCATTGTTAAAATACATGCGTTTGGCCCTATAAGGAGCATGTAGAACAATTAGTTTCTTCTTGTTCTTGTCTTACAAAAACTTCCTCATCCTCTCACTATGGTGGGGGTGGTAGAATAACACCCACGATATCCCCTGCCTGTCTTAAGAGGCGATTAAAAGGGGCCCCAGGGCATCTCAACTTGAGAGCGTGGGCTGCAACCACGGGGCCCTTAGCTGAGTCTGGTATTGCTTCCGCTTCTGCAAGGCTCCTCACTTTCATCTGGTCTATCCGATCTCCTTTGGTCACCTCTTGACCTTTTCGACCCGGATGGTATTAAGTTGCGAATCCTAGGGAGTCTTTCATTTTCACGCCCTTCATGGCCCTTGTCTTCCTTTGGCCGATACCTTCGTTTTTCGAATTGTCGGAACCCTTCCATTTTTTCTCTCTGATTAGTGTTACGTAGAGGATGGTTGCCTAGTTGTACTTCCTCTTAACACAATTACCACCGCCAGCGCCGCCACCTCTACCACCACTCTCACTATGGGACTATGGTCTTTCTTGTGTCCATCCGTGTTTTTTTAATATTAAATATCTTGCCGTTGGTTCCTTGGGTGGGGCCGATGATCTAGATGTCAGGCCACTTTGAACAACAAGCATCATCATCAGTTTGCTTGGGTGTGAACTTGTGTGAGTTGACTTTCTATCTATATGTAGTCCGTATAGCAGTCAGTGAGTGATTATTGACTTCAGTGAAATCCTGTTTTTTGTTTACTAGTCAAAATACTTGACTTTGTTGGGTTTCTGTTGATATTTTTTTTCTTCTAGTTTTACGTCGCACCGACACAAATATATCTTACGGCGACGATGGGACAGGAAAGGGCTAGGAGTGGAAAGGAAGCGGCCGTGGCCTTAATTAAGGTACAGCCCCAGCATTTGCCTGGTGTGAAAATGGGAAACCACGGAAAACCATTTTCAGGGCTGCCGACAGTGGGGTTCGAACCTACTATCTCCCGAATACTGAATACTGGCGCACTTAAGCGACTGCAGCTATCGAACTCGGTGGTTTCTATTGATGGTGTGGAAGAGTTTCTTGGTCAGTCGCGAATCCATTCGTACTATATATCCATAGTGTTTCATTCGTCTTTCCCATGTGACTAAAGTGAATTGTTCGGTCAGTGAATACAGTTGTTCAAGACTTTGTGCATCCGTATACCATCGTGGACTTTGGGTACGAATATCTCCCTTAATATCTCCCGTTCCATTTTCTCGATATCTATGATGATGTTTGGTCATTTCTTCCCTGCAGGTCCAGTGGATATTTCACGCATTCGTTTTGAAGTCATTATTGATTTCCTCCAATCCTTTAAGACGGAATAATAATAATAATAATAATAATAATAATAATAATAATAATAATAATAATAATAATAATAATAATAATAATAATAATGATGTTGTTTAAGTCATCAGTCCATAGGCTGGTTTGATGCAGCTCTCCATGCCACCCTATCCTGTGCTAACCTTTTCATTTCTACGTAACTACTGCATCCTACATCTGCTCTAATCTGCTTGTCATATTCATACCTTGGTCTACCCTTACCACCTACACTTCCTTCAAAAACCAACTGAACAAGTCCTGGGTGTCTTAAGATATGTCCTATCATTCTATCTCTTCTTCTCGTCAAATTTAGTCAAATCGATCTCCTCTCGCCAATTCGATTCAGTATCTCTTAATTTGTGAGTCGATCTATCCATCTCACCTTCAGCATTCTTCTGTAACACCACATTTCAAAAGCTTCTATTCTCTTTCTTTCTGAGCTAGTTATCGTCCATGTTTCACTTCCATACAATGCCACGCTCCACACAAAAGTCTTCAAAAACATATTTCTAATTCCTATATCAATAATAATAATAATAATAATAATAATAATAATAATAATAATAATAATAATAATAATAATAATAATAGTTTACGTCCCAGTTACTTCTTTTACGGTTTTCGGGTATGATTATTATTATTATTATTATTATTATTATTATTATTATTATTATTATTATTATTATTATTATTATTATTATTATTATTATTATTATTATTATTATTACACGTTACGCCTTGATGAGTTTATAATAACAACAATACGTTAGTCAAAGATTTCCGTAATACTAATAATAATACCGGTAATAATTTGGTTTGATTGAGTTTGTTTAGACAAAGGAGAATTACTTCATTTTGATAACAGTTCTCTATATCAGATATGCATAGCTAGGTACCCGTTTGTGTCCATCATTATGGCTTTCTGTGACAGGGAACTTTTTGTTTGAACGAGCTCTTTGAATATAAAGGCCCGTTGATGAGCGTTCTCTCGGTTCATACTTTCTTTCCTGGAAGCAACCTACACAAAGGAATATTGCTTTTGCGGCTCTGTAATGATTCATTTTGAAATGATGAATTTAGATGAGATGGAATAAAGTTAATCTTTTAGAATTTGGAATATATATTCGACGGGAGTTATAGAAGCAGGACTTCTCTAAAGGAAACAGAGATCGAGTAAAGTCTTTTTCGAAGATGAAATCATTTACGACAGATGATGCTTAACATATTTCTCTTCCGTTGTTTTTTTTTCTTCTGGGTATTATTCTTGGTTTTCTAATGTGACGTCTTGGAGAAAATAACACTTATTTTCCTTCAGTTTTGCAAGCCATGAAGATAAAGTCGTGTATGTTATGGAGAGCCATCTTTTGCCTACTTATCTATTGTGTAGTTAATGGAGTTGAAACGAAGAGTGGATGAGGAGGATTGCGTAGTAGAGAGAGGGAAAGAAAAATGCCTACATATGTTGGGGGAAGAATGAGAGAAAGAGAAGACGGTGAAAAGAAACTTGAGAATAATCGCCATCAGTGTCGCGTTTACTGTTACATCTTTATTATTAGACAAAAGAAACGGGACGCAGTTGATGATTTTAATGTGGCGTAACGTAATTTCACTGCCAGTCTTGTGCAAAACTTTTGCAATCTTTTTTATTATATCTCGGAAAATGTGCGACAAGCTGTGCGATAAGTTTGGAGGCGGGCATAATGAGCTCCAAGATGCTTCTCTCGTCTGGTTTGTTTTCTCAAAGTATATATACACCAGACGTCTGATGTCATCAGCGTTATTTCACTTTCTATCTTCCAGAAAGTAAGAAGTTTGTTCTTTTCATTTGACATTGTTTTATAATGTAGATATCTTAAAATGTGTGTTGCTGCATTCGTTGCAGTGGCCAGAGTAATTCTGGCGTTAGCACGTTCGTTCTAGAGCCCCAAGGTTAGAAATCGCTAATAGTGATCATCTGCAGTAGGTAGGTTTTCGCACTCTTCTCCCTTCCCCAACATATAGTCCGGATAGAACCGCCAATCAGGAGCTTTAGGCACCTCTTTAGCCGTGGCCTCCATTCTTCTTCTTCTTCTTCTTCTTCTTCTTCTTCTTCCTCTTCCACTTCTTCTTAGAAGGTTGGCAGTCAATCCGTACTTACGATGTTGTAGCTCTGAATAAAAACACTGGTGACACAGTTATACCGCGTTTACAAGTTGTCCAGTAAAGATGTACGTTCTCTATTCCGTGTTCGTTTGCCTTGTATGTTCTCTTGAAGGATCAACTGTAGTAGTTTTCACTTCTCGCCTCGCATAGGCCTAAATATTGCAGTTTCTTATTCACCGCATTCAGAGTTTGCTTTCTCATTCTCCTCATACGCTCTTGATTCGCGGCTCGGTCCATCCAGTTCAGACTCAGAATCCATCTGCAGGGTCGACATTTCAAATGTTTCCAGTCATTACATTTCGTCTTATTTCGTACCATTAGGGGCCGATGGCCTAGATATTAGCCCCCTTTAAACAATACGCATCATCATCTCCTACTGTATTAAGTTAACGCGACGTAGGGATATCTTATATTCCCAACTTTGAGGTTCTTCCCTCTCTTCAGTATTACCTTCATTCTTCAGTACTCTGATGTTATGAGAGTCTGATTGATCGCCTTCTTTTAACTCTTTTTACATTCACCACCCCCATTTCGTTATCAACCAATTCCGGGTGGTGATAGTTTTGCCCTGCATGGATTTGATCTTCACCGCCACAATATTCTTCAAGGAGTCTGAGTGTCCGTACTATTGCGTATGATCTAGATTTTAAAAGTATTCATTCTAACTCATTTAGATCAAATGTTGATTCTAATATACCAACACCATATTATGTATTTCTTTCCAGTGTTTCACCTGAGTTTACAACGTTGAAATGTCTTGTTTGTGTTTATAGACTTCATTTTTGCTAGCGGTTTGACGTCGCACTAAGTCGGGTAGGTTTTCGGTGACGATGGGATAGGAAAGGAAGCGGCCGTGGCCTTAATTGGCGTACAGTCCCAGAATTTGCCTCGTGTAAAAAGTGGGAAACTACGGAAAACAAGGCTGCCGACGATGGGGTTCTGACCCACCATCTCCTAATGCTACGCGGCTTGTACTACACAACCAACTCTCTCGATCATGAACGTCATTGGCTTTGTTTTTTGTTAACATGGTACTTTCTGTCAGAGCTTATTGAGATTAGATGAATAATGAAGAGCAATTTTCAAACCTGGCTAAAGATGTACACCGTAGATCGATCGCATTCCATATTTTATAAGTAAATGAATGGTATTTAATATTACAAAACAGTTACCCATATTTGGATATAATACACCTGTTGAACAACGTATAGTTATAAGTGTTAAAGTCAATAGCACTTTTGAAAGCAAGTAGTACGTGTGATAAACGTTTATAAATATTTTGAAAGCATATTTCAATGGATGCTTCTCATTTGTGTTCATTCAAGAAGTCATGTATAATAAGAATATTTGTTTCCATCTTTCTGAAAGGGCTAAAGAAATGTATGACCAAATACGTTAATCTCTTATATGACGCTTTGTAATCATACACACCTATATATATATTTACTATTAGAATCAGTTCTTTAATTCAGTTTTTCTGTATGGTTATTTTCAAATGGACTTTCCTTTGCACCGTGTAAATGACCACGTGAATTGAAAATCATATTTGGGAATAACGAAGATGACGGGTCTGCTGTTACTAGTACGTGTCCTTGTTTGTGTTCTCCTTTTTCTCTTCTGCCTCTCTTGTTCTATTACAGCATTATTGACCTCAACCGTATTACTGCCTTCGACGTCTAGGGAGTCGTTTATATTTTCCATTGTCCATGGCCCTTCCTTTTTTGAAACTTGTTAAGGAACTCAGAACTCTTCTACCTTTCTCTCGTGGATGGTGGTTCCAACCCTGCATGTCGTAAGCTGTGTTAGAAGAAGATAGTTAAACTACCTATGCATGGTGTAGCCTGGAAAACAACAAATGGACTACACCCATAAGAGCTCTCCACTCTGGTTGGCTGTGTATATTAGTTACTTGGGCGCTTGTGTTCTATACTGAATGGTATAGAATCGAATCCCGGCACAGTGAGTTGGAGTTTAAGAGAGTTTAAATGTGAGACTCGTGCCTGAAAATTTGTTGGCACGTTGAAGGGCACATTTTCAGTGCAACATTCCAGCTCTGGTAATTTTATTCTCAAGTTTTCGAGCTCATCTTTCGAGATTGTCAGTACGTTGGCATCTGTTGTTATATCTTGCTCTACGAGCTTGATGGTGAGTGGAGTAATGGAACCCCGCGGGATAACGCTTTATTCTTTACATTTCACTTTCTGTCACTTGTATGTTGTAAGATAAATGAAGGGAGCATGTAGTTGCGCGCAAGGGAATGAAGCAAGGCAGTACTTGTAACCAGGCCAACGAAAAGCTCTGGGGGCCCATGGCTCATGAGCGAACTTCGCTATTAACATCCAACTTGGTGCAAAGATAAAATTAAGAGTTCGCTGTTTACCCCACGGCCGACGGTAATCAACTGGAGGGCTATTCATCACTCCGCTTAGACCGCACACTGTACTGGTTAATTTATTTTCAAATGGCCTTTAATAACTACACTGCTTGTCTGAGTTGGCTTGTAGTCCGAAGTACATGCGAGGAAGTACGTTCCAATTCCATTCCCAATGCTCGGTAAATAAATTTCTTTCACACCAACAAGGGAGATGTCCCTAGTGAAGACTCCTATTTTCGATGAAGTACATTGGATAGCTTTTATCGGCAGTAGACATAGGAACGCTGAGCCTTGAAGTACTGAACCTATAGATTTACAAGGAAGGAAACCATTAACATATTGATCAGAGTTGCTTATTCTTTTTCATGTGCAAAATGTGATACAATTTTTGCAACATCTTTTTTAACATGAATCCAAGTCGGAAGTTTTCCGACCCCTCGGGTAAGGAAACCAAACGGCTATAAAGGACGACAAAGTGAAAGAATTCTGAAGCCTTGTAGAACTGACATCGTCGTGGCCAGGCAAAAGCATGTGTAGACCAAGTGTACCAGACGAGGATCTGATAGAAGAAGCTTGCACAAGTTAATGTTGGCCCCGCGGTGGAAGGGTAGCGTGCCTGCCTCTTACCCTGAAGCCCCGGCTTCGATTCCCAGCCAGGTCAGAGATTTTTACCTGGACATGAGGGCTGGTTCGGAGTCCACTCGGCCTACTTGATTCCAGTTGAGGAGCTGTCTGATGGCGAGATGGTGGACCCCGTCTAGGAAGTCAAGAATAACGACCGAGAGGCTTCGTCGTGCTGACCACACGACACCTCATAATCTGCAGGCTCTCGGGCTGAGCAGCGGTTGCTTGGAGGCGCCACGGGGTTTGGTTTGATTTTGTGCAAGTAAACAGAAATAATGCCAGACCAACTGGTCAGCCAGTATTACCGTACACGTCTGTTGGCGGTGCTGGCTGAATATATGACTGACAGTGCTTACCCGTGGTATATGAAAGAGTGGTCCACAAACATACTGAATATATAGCTGGCCACTTCTGGGAATATCCCCAATTTTAAAAAAAACAGATTAGTTCAATATTTTTAGTTTATTGACTGAAGACTAGAAATGACTGGAAGCGAAGAAAGTAGTCTCTGGGCTCTTACTCACGATGTTCCGTCTTTAAAAATAAAGCATAAATATATAGAAATTATATCTGTGCCACCATGTGACATCAAGAGAATATTTAGATATCTTACCGTCATAGGAAAGTGTACAGTATGATGTGTCACTTTGATTGGAAGAGCTTGACATCATTTTTCGCCCTTCAACAATCCGACTATCCGGCTGGCACTCTACCACTGACTCACAGAGGGAGCTTTCTTTGAGGAAGAAGGACCCCCCAAAAAACTCTAGCTCTTAACGTCAATAGAAAAGGAAATTCATAAAGGCTTCCATTGTGGTTAAGGTAGTGACAACTTGCTACTTTCCCCCATGAAATACAGTTGGCTACTTTTATTTGAACACTTTTCCCCAAGAAATACAATTGGCTACATTTATTTGAATACTTTATTGAAGTAAGCTGGATATACGTGAGTAGTTGAATTGAGACTGTAAAGGAATGTTTCGGAATCTTACAAAATGGAATTCTCGGAAAAGGACAATGGCAATAGAAGAATGAACAGCTATGTTATGAGCTTAATTATTAATAACTTGTTTCTAGTGTGTGAAAACGGAGGATATGGATCGGCGCCCCTTAGTCAAGTCGGTTGTTAACCCAAGGTCAGTTTAAGGGGAAGTGACGGACTTTCTCCCACCACTAGCTTCTGTACTGTTAAGAATAGGAGGTAATCGCCCGTCCCGATAAGCAGCTGCACTACAGGAAACCCAGCACATATATTTGTTTATCAATTTAGTTATTTTGTTATGGAATGAAAATGTAAAGTTATGTTAAACAAATCGAATAACAGCCAAAAATAGAATCTTTTACAAATTGAAATACAAAGACGGATCAAATATACGGTAAGAAAATGCATGTGAATATGTGGAAGAATGAACGAGGGAGTGAAAGGTATTATAAATGAGAAATATGTATACATTAGGCTATACTTGGTTACTTTGCCTGTAAATGGTGTATATGACTGTTTTAGTTTAGGATTTAGGTAATTATTTTAAAGGTCAGGGGGCACTACGTGTAGGGAGCTTGTCCTTTTCCCCTGGCCTTCCATAGATACTGTAAAGTTTTATGGTAAATAAATAAATAATGAATGAATGTTAGTAATAATTCTGAGGTGGGGCTTTGCCAGGATGTTGGTGCGATTATCTAGAGAAGGGGTTTGCGCGTGCGAGCGACGGTTGAGAGCTGAGCTGCTTCAGTACGCCATGCCATGAGTAAGCAAGAGGTGAACACGTCTGTTGAGCAATGCATCATTATCAAATTTCTCTCAAAAGAGGGCACCAGCATTTACGAAGTTTGAGACGGCTCCGCGCACAGTTTGGGGAAGAAACATTGTTGCCATTCGTGACATAATTGGTGAAGATCGGCGAATAAAAACTTCGCAAATTGTTTTATCCATAGGAATAAGTTACGGATGTGTTCAAACCATCATCCGAGTTGAACTCCATTTCAGAAAATTGTCTGCCTGGTGGGTTCCTCGTCTCCTCAACCAGAAACAAAAAACATTACGCCAGGAAGTTTGTCAGAGACTCCTGCGTCGCTACGAGGAGGAAGGACAGGATTTCTTGCGTCGTATTGTGACTTGTAATGAAACCTAGGTGCATCATTACACCCCAGAACCAAAGCAAGCAAACATTGAGTTGCGGCGAAGAGACGAAGCAGGCCCGGTCAAGGCCAAAACACTCCCATCTGCTGAAACGATGCTTGTAACCGATTTCTGGGATTCCGCGGGCGTTTTGCTGGTGGATTTTCTTCACGAACAAAGGACAATTAATGCAGCCTATTACTGTCGCCTTTTGGATGAATTAAAAGCTGTGTATCGCAACAAGCGACGCCGGCAACCAATCCGAAACGTCATTCCTCTCCATGACAGTGCAAGGCCGCATACTGCCGTTTTAACGCGGGAGAAACTGGAGGAAATTCACTGCACACCTCTGAAACACCCTCCGTATAGTCCAGATTTATTGCTCTGCGACTACCATTTGTTTGGACC
The DNA here is from genome assembly GCF_040414725.1 of Anabrus simplex. Taxonomy (NCBI): domain Eukaryota; kingdom Metazoa; phylum Arthropoda; class Insecta; order Orthoptera; family Tettigoniidae; genus Anabrus; species Anabrus simplex. The sequence continues at coordinate 83,229,547 of NC_090268.1, read as the reverse complement.
ACTCAAACAAGACCTAGAAGGACAGCGGTTCGATGATGATGCAAGTTTAGAAAAGTTCGTGCGCAACTGGCTCTGCACACGTCCCTCTCCTTTCTATCAGGACGGCATGAAAAACTTACCAGTCCGATGGAGGACACTATGTAGAAAAGTTATCTCTATATGTGTATTTTTTTTGGTTGATAAAATACATTTCAAAGATTAATTCCTGTTTATATTTGATCCGCCCTCGTATATTCCTTTTTGGTTGTTTTTAATAAATGTTGCGCCGGTCTGAGTGGCTCAGACGGTTAAGGCGCTGGCCTTCTAACCCCAACTTGGCAGGTTCGATCGTGGCTCAGTCCGGTGGTATTTGAAGGTGCTCAAATACGACAGCCTCGTGTCGGTAGATTTACTGGCACGTAAAAGAACTCCTGCGGGACTAAATTCCGGCACCTCGGCGTCTCCGAAGACCGTAAAAGTAGTTAGTGGGACGTAAAGCAAATAACGTTATTTAATAAATGTTGCTAAACTCCTTGCCAAAGGGGTAGTGAAATACAGGCAGGGTCGGTTTAGCAGTGATGTTTCGTTTGTGGATGTCGTAGTTATTTCGTTTTCAAATGTGACTTTTTTTCTCGAATTGATTCCCTGTGCATGAGCATGAGCAGTGAACAATTCTTGTTCATAGATTGTGGTGTGTTTCTGACAACGAATTCCTATGTTTCATATTTTTGCTATTTGCTTTGCGTCGCACCGACACAGGTAGGTCTTACGGCGACGATGGAGTAGGAAGGGCCTAGGAATGGGAAGGAAGCGGCCGTGGCCTAAATTGAAGTACAGCCTGAGCGTTTGCCTGGTGAGTTTCATATGTGTCACCTGCAGGTTTGCATAGATTGGAAATGAATCACTTAAAATTGACATCACTCGACACAGCATAATTTGGTAAATTAGAGTAGGAAGGAACCAACCTGACCGTTAACCATGAGCGCACTTCCACAGCCACTTTTCGAAGGTTGACGCTAATGACCAGGGTCATGCCTGAAACTTGGGCGCAGTTCCATACTCCCTGTGAAAAAAAACCCCAGCAAATGTTCACATTTCAGATATTATTTTATTAACCAGAAATAAGTGCCGAGCGAGTTGGCTGAGCGATACTGGTCGTATAGCTGGCACTTGCATCTGGGAGAACGTGAGTTTCAACCCCACTCAGCAGCCCTTAACGGGCCGTACACACGTACAGGCTTTACCTCACGCATACTTGCGCAAACCGGTTTGCAGCGGAAAGCTTGTACGTATGGACGGGAAGACGGTAGCTCGTGCAAGCCAAGAAGCGCGGCTTGCGTACACTTTGCAGACCCAAAGATTTTACTTGCGCAAACTAAGTTAAAACATTAATGTCAGATATACGAAATGAATCAAAACAGTTTATTGCGGAGTTTATTGAGCTCTACATATCTCTACCATGCTTTTGGAAAGTAAAATCGAAGGAGTATTCGGACAGGAATAGGAATAAAAATAATGCTGCATACGAAAAAATAATAGAAAATTAAGAGAGGTAAATTCGACTTCGCAGTAGGTGCTCTCACAGCAAAGTGGACAAGTGGCGATTTATACAGTTTTTGTTACTGTTGGCTGCTAGAGAAGTAAAAGTTGTAGAACGAAATGAAGCAAATAAGTCTATTGAAAAGATATATATATATATATATATTCACATGTACATTTAACGAAAAACTTAAGTTAGATCCAGATGATTGGCGTAATTATTTAAGAATGGATGAAAACGCATATGCTGAATTGCTTCGTCTGGTAACGCCTCTAACTGACCGACGAAATACTGTGATGCGCGTATCTGTATCTCCACACGAAAGACTGATTTGCACTTTAAGGTTCTTAGCTACAGGAAGACTGTATAGTGTCTTGACATTCACGATGACAATTTCTCATCAAGCATTGTCTATAATAATAAGCAAGGAATTCATGAAGGAATGTTAAAATCAATGTTTATTAAAGAAATAATGATTACAATTATAGCAGTTAACTGACAGTGACGGGATGGATGGCAGAGAACTGTTGTTATAAGCAGGCACATTTTAAGGCATCTGCCTCGTAGGTAAATATATACAACCATTTGTGTTTAGGTTCCCTAATTCTGCTTCAAAAATAGGCTCATTAATTACCTATTGTTTCTACATAAATGCGTTGATCTTTCGGTAAATGTTGAAGCTTATGAGTCATAAATGTCGTGTTGATCTTCAGCTCTTCTTTCCGTCAGTTGTTTTCCAATTCCACTTAGTATGTCTGCTTCTCTTCCTCTTCAGTTGTCCGGACGGTAAGCGTGTACTCGGGATAGGAGATAACACGTCTAGGTCAGAGGGTGGACGATTCGGTACAGAATTGTTTGCTGATGATTGTGATGGTGTGTGAGCTCTGGGGTAGAGTTAACCGTTACCGAGTCTGTGTCACTTTCATCCTAAAAAAGTATATTGTTTAAGGTTTCAAGGTCGCAAGAGGAATGGAGACAAAATAGCAAGAGAATTTCAGAATAGATGGAATTTCCCTCATTGCTTGAGTACCGTTGATGGTAAACACGCCATGATTGTACCACCGCCAGAGAGTAGTTCGTATTTACAATTATAAAGCATTCCATAGCATGGTACTGATGGTAGTCGTAAATGCAAATTATGAGTTCGTTATGTGTGCATTTGGTGTAAATGAAAGATGTTCTGAAGTTTGCGCAAATTTACTTGCACTGTGTGGACGCTGCACGGTGTTAAGTCTATTTTGCGCAAACTATTCCGCTCAAGCAAGTCGCTGACGTGTGGACGGCCCTTAAGGTGGTGTTCTGTGGTTTCCTTTCTCCACACTAGGAAAGTGTTGGGGTTGGGGCAGATATCTTCCCTTTTCTATCCCATTGACGCCAGAAACAGTGCTGCTGCGATGTTAATTAGGAAAGCGTCCCATCAGCAACGATGTTGAAATGAGCACTTTCGACAGTTACGGAGATACAAGTAAACTTGACTCTGCAGAACTTCTTGGCCATGCTCCAAGTATCACTGTACGACTTATAATCAAGGCTCGGATATTTATAACTGTATATTTTTAGTTTTGTCAGTGTATTATGAATATTTTATATTAACCTGACTCCAGTTGCAGGAATATTATTTTCCTTGTCGATACATTTTAAGGCATATTTTAACAGTTATGGGAGCAAGGTTTCGTATTTTTGTAATCACCTTAACTCTGTAGGCCTATTACTACTTTCAAGTAAACACAATGTCTACTTCGCAGATTGATACTATTGCATTAACATTACTCACTTTTGAACACATCTAAAAATGCAAGTGCAAGTAACGTCTTTCTTGCAGATGTTCGTACGCTATAGTGACGCACTTCGAGAGAAATTCCATGCCCTGCATATACAGTAGAGTGGCACGGTTACAGTTAAGTTCTATAGCTGGATTTTGCCAATAAGTTGAAATAAATAAATAAACAATAATAATAAAACCCGAAGCCCATATTGCTTATTTTGGGCCTTGGCTGCCTAGACGACTGCTGTCAAGCCAGATGACGTGCGTGTATTTGATGCTCGTGGTCAGCGTGGCGGTAACCTCAAACCTATTGTTTGACTTTCGTAACCGGGTCAGCAGCCTCTCCTATCAAGTAGCTCCTCACTTGGTTCCTGTTCTCAGTTCAGAACTGGCCACATTGTTAATAAGATATTTACTTTACTTGCTGATCGCCCGGCTCTTTGGCTGAATAATCAGCATAGTGGCCTTCGGTTCATGGGGCCCTGGTGTCGATTCCCGCTCGACCTGGGTAGTTTTAGCCGTGTATAGTTCATTCCTCTAATAATTCGGGGGTTCGGTATTTTTGATCGTCTTTGTACACATCTTCATTTTTGTACATCACATTGTAACTGTTGGTGAATACCAATGAGTAATAATAATAATAATAATTATTATTATTATCTATAATCATTGTTCCATGCTGGGCGCCATTTATAACTGTTTGTGAATAATAATAAAATAATCATAAGTAAAATTACTCAAAGAAACTTAATAAAATACTTGAAATAAATTATATTAATGAAAAATAATTAATCCAAATGTCCGTAGTATGGGCGCCAGAGTTCACCAGAATGGATCCTCGAATTTTAATAGAGGATGAAAATAATTATTTTTCTCCTAAGGCCTATACATAAAAGGTGTGTACTGGTACATCTGCTTCAGGCCTTACCTAACCTTCTGAAAACGACTAAATAGGTAGGAACTACACCTAGGTTCATCAATAATTCCACTGATTCCAAAATAACCAACTGTATTCTCAAAAAATCCGTGCATGACACCTCATCACACCAAAATATACATATATTACACACACACAAAATATTGCTGGAAGACTCCATATTTACAACAACAGTGAAAACAGTGGGAAAACGAAAACGAGGACTAAGCTACCATTTGCAGTTAGTCCGTTGAACAATGCACTTATATGTAGATATGTACCCTTGCAGATTCTTATCGCCACGTATGATATCACACATATACTGCACAATTATATTACTATGTTCACTGACCCTAACACTTGGTTTAACGATATCTTCACTTGAGCAATACACGCTTGTCGTTACAAAACCCACATTATGGAAAGTCTGAAAGACGGCACTCCATATCTCTCACCGACATATAATACCAAGTGCCTAAGCACTCCACAGTTTGTAGGTCAGTCACGTTCCACAAACATAAAAAGACTACACTTCACAAACGCTTGAAGTCCAGTCCAGTATAGTGCCCCAGTGTCACTCCAGTACTGTATTGTGATGTTTCACTCCAGTATCGTGTGTCAGCACTTCTTTATTCCCGTACAGTGTCGTCTCTACTCGCCGTATCATGTCATGTATGCAGAGAGCTCCGCTTTCCCCTTCCTCTCAAAAAGATACGTCGAGATTGATCCTGGCCAGCCAATCATGAGTAGATACACATGCCAAGACCACGCCCTGAATCTCTTCCAGTGTCACAAGGCGATCACAAGATCAACGGATTCTAGGGTGTTTCACATGTGTCATCGGAACTTTTCGGCTACATCAACAAGTCCATCTCATCAGACTGGGATGCCTGCATGAGTCATACGAATTTCCTGAGTTATTATAGGAATGATTTTCCCAGCCGTCGTACAAAATAAATTACTCATACCACATATGGAGCTTACAACTATCAATGACAAAATATGCAACTGAAATAATAATAATAATAATAATACATCGAATACTGACAATAATATCTCTCATTTCTAAATACAGTGCGAGGGTGTGATATATGAACTATCACTACATCTCGCTACCAACCACCATAGAAACTCGCAATAGTGAAGATATCCTTCCACTTCGAACTGGCGTCGGGCTGAATATCCAGACGAAAAACTGGGCTTAATCCACATTAGTGCCGACCCCAGATAACTGGAAAAAGACCAGAAAAGAAAGAAAAAAAGATTATATCTACTGATACTTCGACTGCATACTTTCGCTCAAATAGGATATCTGCAGGTTGACGAATGTGTAAGTTAGTTTTGTTGTTTATATTTTAACCTGTGCCATTTATTATCCTTAGCGGCATGACTTTTTTGCGAAAAAGAAGCAATTTTTCGCGTTATTTCGCGAAATAGGGCTGACCATATCTCTTTAATAATTTCCTAAAATTATCCATAAGCAGTTTAATTCGTGACATTTGTGAATTATTTATGTGAAAGGTAGGTAAGTAAAGAGAAAAAAAATTGATAATTCTTCGTTATTCCTTATGTAATATTGGTTAACAAGTTTACGTAACAAATTGGTCTTTCACTGTACATGGCCGTAGGTTTCACCCTTGTATGACTATACCATTAAGGGATTTTATAGAATATTAATACGAAGAGATACTTCAATCGAAATGAGAAATCCTTGTTCTGCCTTCATTTTCACACACGTAATAATGGAACACAATTTCAAATTTTCCATGAATTTCGCTGTATTTTTGCACTTATCGCAAAATAAGTAAATTTTGCTTTAAACTGGCTTTCTCGCTTTAATTCGCTGTAATTCGCGAAAACAAAATCACTAATTTCTTAACCAGAATCATATGATTCGTTAAGATATCTCAAAATCGCTTCAAAATATTTTTGTCGCGCTTATCATTAATGCGAAAAAATCGTGCCTCTAATTATGTTATTATACATATCCTAAGCCTTATGAAGAGGAAGAGAAGGATTGAGTTTTCCATTACCGACTTGTGTGATTATGACGAGAATCCTGCTATCTCAGCAGACGCCGTCTGGCATTATGTGTTCCTGCGCTTTCTCCCCTGTATTCCCTTTCTCTGTCTTTTTCTCCTCTTTCTCTCTGGAGCACACAAAAGTTTTTAAATAAGGGACAATGCTTTAGCATTGCGTAAATGGAGAAAGGGGCCTTTGTCACCTGACGTACGATCTTAACTTTCAAGAATATTTCACATGGGCACAGTTGCAAAAGTTTAATGTTGAAGCTACGTGAAAATCATTTAAACTTGTTCCCTTTCTAATGGCCTCGCCACGTTTCCTATTGATCCGCACGACACGCATTGTGTGTGTAGCCGTGTGATGTGTGACCGGGATGGTTATAATGTCGCATTACATAGGCTGCACATCCTATGAATTGCATTGTATTAAATCCACTGTGTACTCCCCCATAGTGCTCCGAAAAGGGAAAAAACGTAGTGGAGGAAAACGTAATGCATGTTAGCGCCTTTGTTGTAACCGACCAATGTAGCGGCAGTGTCATTGTTCTCTTCGTATTAATTGTTACTGAAGTGTTTTATCGTATCTGTTTTTTGGGCGTGGTCGACTTTCGGGAGAGTGGCGATGGAGGTGTTGGAAATCATTCTTCTAGTTCAGGACGATTCAAAACATCTCACTCGGAAATATTTATTAGATTGTTCACAGTCTTTAGTAATTTGGAATATTACTATTGATGTGTTGATATCTTCCATGTGCGTAATTACGTCAGTAGTTCTCAACCAGCGGCTGAGGGTAAAATGGTAATATTTCCAGTTTACACATTTTTGGCACATACTTGTGATTCTTCCTGAACATGTGACGGCATACAAGCCTTTAGAAATTTCGTGACTGTTAGTGAGTGCTCCTTTATGGAACAGTTTCCCCATTGTTGGTGGGTCTAGAGGTAACCATCGTGTCTCTGTGGCAGACTTCCCATCGTGGGTGTGCATCTAATTCTGATCAGTCGTGTATAGGTCACAAATATACTCTAAATATTTCTGTACATACCCGTGTCCGGGAAATAAATTCTAATAACATAAATTAGCATGTCAACGTTGGAAAGAAATGGAAATATTTGTGTGTTACTCTGCATGTATTAGCTAAGTCGGCATAGAAATCTATCTCAAACAAGGAAAGCTTCATACAAAGTCATTAAGAAAAACATTCACGAACGTAGCCATACACTCAAAATCTAGTTAGCAATAATTATAGTTCATCGGCATGCTAATATTCGCAGCGTATTGAATTTTTCTGAAATGTCTCGGCCTGTAAAGAAATGTATAAATTGGGCTTGTAAATGAAATTCTTATCCAGAGATACTTGTGTTCAACAATTCTAAAGAAAATACGTATTTAGGCAACAATCTGGTCTAATATGGCCTAATATTCACACGCTAATAGCAACATTAACATTGAGTTTAAAGTACGTAGAGTGTCTACCAAAAAATATCCGTAATCTTAATCGAAAAATTGTGGAAATTGAATCTAAATTCAAGATGAGCAAAATATGCAGTTAGTGAAACAAAATGCACATACCGCGTGATTGAAAAGGTTGCGTAGAAACTAAAGTAGCTCTTAGAGGAGTCGACGTACGATACCTTTCGAATAGGAACGCGTAGTTTAGGACGAAACCTTGCGTCAGGACAAGCCTGAGAATGTTAGAAACGACATAATGGACAATTTACATAGGTTGATTTTTAGTAGTGACAGCTGTTACTTTTCTAGATAGGGATTAGGTCGAAGTCGCGCGAACTTCAGAGTACGGGAGGGGGGGGGGGTGTGTCTACACCGCATGTGCCCTTGCATTGTCGTGCACAGCAATGGGTGGATTATTCAGAAACTGGCCCTGCGACTTCGACCTAATAGCTAAGTTGAAGGGATCACTGCGTGGGGTTCACTTCCGAAGACTGCAGGCAATCAGTCCATCGCTGTCTTCGCACCATCCAGAGGTTGTACGCAACGCTGGTGCCTGCATCGAAGACCTGTAAAACCTTAGAACATTGTATGAATAACACTATGTATGTAGAAAATGTGTAGTTGCTACTACTAAAAAATCAACCTGTATATTTTTTTTCCAAAATGCTCTTACATTCCTAAGCAATACAGAACTGTCAGTGAGTGTAGTAATCGTTGTTTTACATGCAGTACTGAATGTTGTGTACAAAAGCTGTTCGATCTGTCGTCCTCCTCATTCCCCTTTTAATGTCGCAGCCTTTGTTCACCCTCTGAGGCCACTGTTTCATCTCTCGGTTCATCACTGTCATAACGTTGGGAATTATTTTCTTTCGTAATGCCGCCGAATAGCCTCCTCCTGAAAGTTGTCAGTATGTGTTTTTGGGGTTCCTCTTACTGTACATGCTATTTCTTCAGTATGCATATTCAAACGATTTGGACACTTCTCCCTTTTTTCTTTTCTTTCACCATCGTCTGTCCGATGTTCGGAGTCAGTGCAGGAATTAGGTTCATAAATTACTGTCTGGATTGACTATTCAAAGTCATGCCTGAGTCATGTTTCTTTTTTGCCCTTATGATAACAAGCTTTTACACTCTTTGAAATTACAGTATAGGAAAATCAACAATTAACTAAATTTCTAGATGGGGATTAGGTCGAAGTCGCGCGGACTTAAATCAGGTGAGTACGGGAGGGGGGGTTACACTGCATGTGCCCTTGCATTGTCGTGCACAGTGATGGATGAACGAGGCCGTGTAATAGGGCTACGAAGAGCTGAATGTTCTTCCCGCGATCTTGCATAAAGACTTGGCAGGGATGTGTTGGCAACAATGATCACGAACAGGACAGTACAATAAATATGAATTACATTAACTTAAACAATACATATGAATAGAAACACCCCACTACAGTACAGTAATCGAACTAATTAAACGGAATTCCATACACTTTCTTTGTTTTCATACTGCTCACTTGAAACGCAAGTACCACAGCGTGGGATATTAACGCAACAACTACGCCGTGTGACCAGCAGAGACTAAAGTGCTAGCAACAGTGGGTAGTTGACACAGAATCTCGCATGACCAACTCACTCGGTCTCTGTGTGGTTTTGTGGAATATCAGCTTACGAATGATTGTGACGTTGAAACTCCTGAGAGTATGTCCGGGACCCACAGATATTGAGCCTGTATCATTTCACTCAACGTATTTGGCGTTAATGGTAAAGATTTTTTTTTTTTTTTGCTTTACGTCGCACCGACTCAGATAGGTCTTATGGCGACGATGAGACAGGGAAGGGCTAGGAGTGGGAAGGAAGCGTCCGTGGCCTTAATTAAGGTACAGCCCCAGCATTTGCACGGTGTGAAAATAGGAAACCACGGAAAACCATTTTCAGGGCTGCCGACAGTGGGGTTCGAACTTACTATCTCCCGAATACTGAATACTGGCCGCACTTAAGCGACTGCAGCTATCGAGCTCGGTAATGGTAAAGAAAGACAAGCTTCGTGTAATTATTCAGACAACATTCATATTAAGCTAAAGGTGGTGAAGGGAACAACTGAGAGATTGGTAAAATAATAATACTAGAACATTTGGAGGAATATTTGATTGTCATTATATTATTAACTTTTAAACTGGCGTTGTGTTAGTGCATAGGATATGTAATTAGAAGTTAATATTAGCTGTATCATTAATTGTATTTGTTCGGTCATGTAATTACTTACAAAGTCAAACAGGTGATAGGTAGACTGATTTCGCAAGTACAAATAAATACTGTGACTAGCATGTGCATTAATTGCAATTCATTAATGGCTAAGTTGACTGACGGGCTCGGGCCTTAAATGTCAGCACGATTGACGTTTGTGCATTTGACTTTATTTTGTGTATAACGTGTACCAATCATTTTCTCTTTAATTTTATTATGTCTGACACAAAATCATTTTGAAACGTGGTTTCTGTTCCAGTGCCGCAGAGTATATTTACGTATGAATAGTGATGTGAATTAACGGGTGCATATAAAACTGTATCGACCGCTGACCCTACTGTTGTGGCCAGTATCCTTGTGGTATAGGATTCGATTCCCAACTCTAATGCAGTGATCTCATTTTTTAAAATTACAATTTCAGGAGTTCACAGTTTGAGAGGTGGTGTGACCGCCATGGGAGTAAGAGGCGAATATGACATTATTTCTACTTTTGTATTAAGCTTTCACTCTTTCATCCTTTCTTGGTCAGCTTCATTTCTGTTCCAACCCCGATGTTTTGTTTAGATTGAAGGAGTGTCTGTATTTTTTTTCATATTTCGTGATCTTTTCAATCTCAGTAGCTTAGACTATTAATTCTTGGAAGCATTCGAACTTTTCCGTATTTCCTTAAGAGGGGTCGACAAACTCGTTGTTTTGCCCCATAAAACAATCGTCACCCTAAACATTCTATCATTGTTCCATGTTTTGATTGTGCTCTGTTTGTCTCTTTGTTAAATCTTCAGCCGGGAGATTAGTTGGATCCACAAAGGTTATGTTGTTAAAGGGAAACGGCAAAAACCGATGGTGGGGCCATAATGAGGCGAAGAGGGCATGGTGAGGGGGGAGGTAATTTGTCATTGCTTTCCTCAGAGGACCAGATATTGTTGTTGAAGCACGATTGGCCCTATGCGTAGCTCCTTTCGTTAACATCCGGACGTACTAGTCTTCCTCAGTGTGTCATTACGCAGCACCTCCATAGCCTCCATACTTTCACAGCCATGAAGTGTAAGCGTAAGCAACATTTTACTCTGAGATTGATTCAAAGATATTGCATCCACCAATAAATAGAAACAGGCGGTTGATTACTCCGAGGTGAATGGAACGAATACCAGGCTCCCCTGATTGTGTCCTCCTCAGTACTAGGCTTCCTTCGACTTGTATGCTAGTGAAGGTATTTGGGATCCAGCGCACATTGTGCCACTGCAACAACTGCCCTAGCTGTCCTTATACTTCCACCTGATGCGCACATTTCTTAACACTCACCATAAGTGAACAACCAAGAGTGAACAAAGAATCGCCGGGCTTAATGGCTCATACGGTTGAGGCGCTAGCCTTCTGATCCTAACTTGGCAGGTTCGATCCTTGCTCAGTCCGGTGGAATTTGAAGGTGCTCGAATACATCAGCTTCGTGTTGGTAGATTTACTGGCACGTAAAAGAACTCCTGAGGGATAAAATTCCGGTTTTTCGTTGTCTCCGAAAACTGTTAAAAGTTGTTAGTGGGACGTAAAGCAAATAACATTATTACTACACTGTGCGGCACGAAAAACGCAACACTTCAGTTTATTTCAAAACTGAAATTTATTTTAATTTTATGATATTTTCATGACACTAATCCACTATATTATGATAATATATTGTAGTACGCTCCCATCCATGTGTCTAACAATGAAAAGAAAAGGCGATTATAAACAAATTGAACAAATTAAGCCAGAGATGCACATTTCAAAGAAATATTGAGTAAGCTCATGAAAGTAATGCACCTCGAAAACGTTCTCGGGGACCTCTGTTCGCATCTTCAAACGCGTGTATTGCCACCTCTTGCACCATTGACGGCATTCAACCTTTCAGGCATGCTCCTGGATTAATGCGGTAATGTCCTGCTGATGTATCATCTCCCGTTCTTCCAGGAGGGCGTTAAGTAGATCCTGTAGAGTCTCTGGATGGTGCTGTGGGGCTCTTCTCCCCAGCTGGTCCCAAATGTGCTCAATAGGATTCAAATCAGGGCTTCGAGCAGGCCAAGCCTTAGCACGAATCCCTGTTTCATCCAAGAACTCTTGCACAATTCTCGCAACATGTGGGCGTTCATTGTCGTGCAATAGTGTAAAATCATCACCAGTAAATGGAGCGAAAGGCACAACATGCTCCAGAAGAATTTCCTCCACATACCGATGTGCGGTAAGGCTCCCATTCTCCACGAAGACCAAATCCGTCCATGCAGCTGCAATGATTCCTGCCCACACCATCACAGAACCACCCTGAAAAGGCGTCCTGAATGAGAATGTACAAGGGGAATACCTTTTCCCCTGGCCTTCTCCAGACTCTCTCTTCCGTCACGTGAACGGAGGCCAAATCGCGACTCATCGGTGAACTACACTTGATCTCATTGTTGTACTGTCCAGCTAAGATGTTCCCTTGCGAAACGTAGTCGAGCTGTGCGATGCTCTCTGGTGAGTTCCGGACCTGTTGCAGGTCTTTTGGACTTAAGATTGGCTTCTTCCAGTCTTCTTCGAACGGTTTTCTCACTAACATTGACCCCTCGAACTTGGTGGAGTCGATTTCGTGCTTCAACGGCGGTGGTGTGACGGTTGCGGAGAACTTGAAGTTGCAAGAAGCGGTCGTCACTCTCCGATATTGCTCTTCTCGTGCCTGATCCTGGTCTCCTTGCAAAACCTCCAGTTGTCCTGTACTTTCGTACGGTTCTGGAAATCACGGAAGGTGAAGTCCTCAACACTTCTGCTACGTAATGCATGCTGCGACCGTCTTCTACTGAAGCAACAGCTTTCGCAGCTTGTTCAGGGCTTAACGGCATGTTTACTCCAGAAAGCTGATTAAGACAATCACAGAAAGATCCTACAGGCACGTGTGATTGAATGGGGGAACAATTACAGGTACAATTATAAGGCTACAGGAGCGGGAAAACATTGGCTCACATCCAGCGATGTTTTTTCCAGGATGCGCGGGAAAATAGAAATTGAGGCTAGTGCAATAAACAGTCAACACTTCATTGTTTGCTCGCAAAGCAACGCCAATAACATACCCCGCCTTAAAAATAGGTTGAATTGCTTCAGTTTGATAAAATACATTACACAATAAGTACACATCGTTTATTGGGTGTTACGTTTTTCGTGCCGCTCACTGTATCAATAAAGAATTTGAAGAACCACTAATTAAGAACTAAACATTTTACATTCTGTCCCGCAGAGTAATTTAACACCATAAAAGTTGCTCTCTCATTCTCTTACCTTAGTAAGAGCAGATATAGAAACCTAGAGGAGATAGGCCTAACTCCTCCATCTCGAACAGCCGTAGCTGAACATGGACTACAGAGGCAGGAAAAACATGTCGTATTTATATTCGGTTAGGCATAGGATATTTCTTTTTGTTAGTGGCTTTACGTCGCACCGACATAGATAGGTCTCATGGCGACGGTGGGATAGGAAAGGCCTAGGAGTTGGAGGGAAGCGTCCGTGGCCTTAATTAAGGTACAGCCCCAGCATTTGCCTGGTGTGAAAATGGGAACCCACGGAAAACCATCTTCAGGGCTGCTGACAGTGGGATTCGAACCCACTACCTCCCGGATGCAAGCTCGCAGCCGCGCGCCCCTAACCGCACGGCCAACTCGCCCGGACGTAAGAGAACTGTGAGGGGCAAGTAGGGGCATCGAAAATTCTCGTACGAGTAGTAGACAGTGTGCGACGTCAATGTCAGGCACTCAGTTGAAGCTGGTCGCGCTGCAGGATGGACGAAGTATAGTGGGGTCTGGTACGAGAGAATGAAATTCAATATGGGCAAAAAGGATCTAGTAAGTCGTACTGTTACAACTCACAGACATTAACAAAATGCTGGAAGATTGTCCCTGTAAACAACAAAGACTGAATTTCTACTAAAAAGTACTTGAGAAACGAGCTACCATTTGTAGCGAGAACATCGGCAAACTTGCTTTTGTGTGTTAAACCATCGATCCAGGATTTCACCATCGACATTGTGTATCCTGTTTTAAATAAACTTTCACTTTAAGCAAACACATCGGCTTATCTACATGCTTTGCAAATGGACCATAAATTTTGAAACACATGCCTACATGCCGTCCATAGGCAACATAGTGGATACCCATGTAGGCAGGCACGCTATAGAAAGTTCTGCAGTAACACATATTACAGTATCTCAGAAAACAAAAATACGACGAAAGACGGTCCAAATAGTACAAGGCAATCGGGTATCAGTACTAACATATATCCGACTGACGCTCTTTTCCAGGTCTAACGTGAAACAAACGTCATCGCTCGAAAGTGGGCGTGTTAACAAGGAAAATGTATACCTGATTTATAAGGCAGGTTTTTGACCAGCCATGTTGTAGAAGAGCACTTTTTTTTGCATAGATCGAGAGTTACCTGGGCTAACATATTTGAGTGAATGTATAGAGGTTTGATTCGTACTTCGCTCTCCCCTCCCCCCTCCTTTCGTTCAGAAATACTGTTGCATGTACTCTCCATCTAGTACTGCTGTAATAATAATCATAAGCAATGTGTATCTGAAAGAACTTCATGCGAATTGTTTAGTCTTGCGAAGGCTGTTTACAAGACAGTTATTATAAGGCTCTTCCGCTTGCGAGTTGCGGCTTTGAGGAATTTCATTTAGGAATAACGAACGCTCTTGTATCGAAATTAGATCAAGCTGAATTGTATTCTCGTGAAATTTAATACAGAGCTTGTGAAGAAAGTCTTCTGTGTTGTTATAAAGTGGAGTTTGTGGTTATCATGTGGTTGGAGATCTGTAATCGAATTCCTCGAATTCTTTTCACTTACAAGATGACGAAGAACGTGTAAATTCACTTTCTGTATGCGTACGTCTTTGTCACTCCAAGTTATTTGTCTTTATTTCCATTGGCCTGCTATGTGGGAAATCAAGGCAGTTTCTTGATTTAAAACAAATCATATCTCCGTTAAGAAGATCGAAGAATGGCTAAAGAATGTAGGTGCAGGGTCGGTGGTAGTGAGCAGTCATTAAGGAATATGAGGGAAGAGTTACATAGTTTGAGGGAGATAATTAGGATGAACAGGATGGAAGACAGATGGGCCATTGTTTTAAAAGAGAAAAAGATTAAGGGTGAAGAGTTCAGAAGAGGTACCGGAAAGGAAGCGATATAAGTAACTTCAGGTAGAACAGCAGAAGGAAGAGGAGGAGGAGATAAGAGGACAGGGAAAGGTAGGAAAGGGAAACGTAGAGTAGAGGATAGGAGGAAGCAGATAGAACAGTCATGAGGGCGGGACAAGGGAGGCAGTAGTAGCTTCTGCAGCCATCAGGGAAGGTAGGAGAGACCAGGAGAGGTGGAAATCTAATGAGATGGGAGGGTAAAGTCTCTGGTCATGGGGGTTTCCATTGTTAGACACGGGGGAAAGGTGTGTGGAAGAAAGACAGGGAACCAGGGTGGAGTGATATCCAGGGATTTGGTTAAGGCAAATGTGACGAAACTAGAAGGGAACGAGGGGGTGGTTGGTTTCCACGTTGATAACAGAAACGTACGGCTAGTAGGAATAGTATCAGCATAGTTGGGAATATGTTGTTCGGGTTAATGGAGCGGAGATTATCAGTGTGGGGTACGGTGTAAGAGAGATGTTGACTGGAAATTGATCGGGGATTTAATTGAGAGTATGGAATGGATATATGGGGAAATTTGGGGTGAGATTAGTAGATCCTAATGGCTACGAGATAGGGATCTGTGCTTAGGTGCTTTTCATTTTTACTGCAGTTGTGCGTATAAGTTAGGAGGGTGTTTAGAAGGGATGTAGGGAGGTACATTCAGGCAACGGGGTGGACTGGCGAGAGGTAATGAGTACAGGGAGCTGGAAGTCAAGTAAGGATGACAAAGTAGTTGGTGTTAAACTGTAGAAGTATTGTAAAGGAGGAAATATAATTAAGTAGTTTAATAAATATGTATTTGCCAGCTATTGTAATATGAATTGAATCATCAGGGAACTGGGGTGTTTTATCGTAGAGATAGGAACGGAAGTTTTCATATTGGTGAAAGAAGAATTTGTAAGCTACGAAAAGTTAAGGATGAGAAACATGAGATTCTAGATGTAAGGCTATCTATAAAGATAAGAGGCAACATCATGTTTTTCGGATGATAATGTAAATGGAAAATAAGTTAATCTGGGAAGGACAACTGAATTAATGATAGAACCAACTAGAGGGAAGAATATTCTAGACTCGTGCTGATAAGAGCCAGATGAGCTCTGTAGAGAAACTGATTTTTGCCGTAGTTATAATAAAATTTATAGAAAGGAAATTCATAAAAGTAGGAATACCAGGCAGTATTATATGGTTGACAGGTATGAGGAAGCTTATAGAAAGTAATTATGATCATTGAAAAATGGTAAGTAAAAAATGTAAACAGCCTCTGGGATGGGTATAAAGCATTTTGGGGGGGGGGGGGGAGGAGTGTGATAACAGGTATTCAACTTCAAAATAGAAAGGAATGGTATCGACCCACTACGTTATAACAGAGAGATAAAGAGTTGCAAGGCAGAAACGGTTTTCAGGAAGGACATTCCAGGAGTGATAAATGACTAAGGGGTGTGTATATTTGAGGATTTCCAGAAGGCAAATTAATTTAGTCCGCATTATGTAAAGTACGTCGGATATGCGTAATGTTCAGGTAGAGGGGGTGACTAATACTAACGAAGTACTAAAATTTTCCCATGATAACAAATATATTTACTAAAAGATACAAGACTTGAAAACTAGAAATGCAGCTGGAATTGATAATATTTCTGGGGATATACTGTAGGCTCAGGATTGAAATATAGTGCCATATATAATTACTATTTGCATGAAGGAACTATACCAAATGAATGTAGAGTTCCTGTAACTGTCCCAGTGTACAAAGGAAAAAGTGATAAACACAAAGCGAATAATTACAGGCCAGTCAGCTTGACGTATATCACATGTAAGATCTGAACAAGTATTTTTTTCCTATTTTATTAGACATAGTAGCTGATGTACCCGTGCTTCGCTACGGAATTCGACGTTGTATACAGCATTCTGCTGTAGGTTGGGTATTGTACACATTGTGAGCAAGATGTATTAAATTGCATAGCTCTTAACGTTCCTCTAGAAAAGCGACGGGGAAGTCACCGAACGTCTTTTCTCATATGAAGACTGGGTTAGGGAATTTTCATTGTGTACCGTCAGTCACAATCAGGCTGGGGATTTTTCATTATAATGGCAGACACTCACTCTCCACCTGCCTTTTTAGATCCTCGGAAAGACTGTCTTAGTAGTTTTCCCAACTGAAATAAACATAGAATGGCGTCAGTAGGAATGGCGCGATTAAAAGCAATGCGTTCGTACGAAATACTCGATCAAATGAAAAAAAAAAAAAAAAAAACCCACACATTTTCTCACTTTTAACGAACAGTACTACGCTGCCGATCTAACAGTCCAAAGTTCCAGAGCTTGGAACGACCAGGCCGCAGACATCCGTGATCCGTGAAAACTCTTCGTTATCTTATCGGCGGGGGAGAGCTTTTTGAATAATGGAGAGACCCGGGGCAAAAACTATGCCCGTTTACTTATCTGTTTCCTAGGAGTACCCGATGAGTCGGAAAATCTCATTTCACTACACTGGCAGGGGGGGAGGGGAGACTATCTGACTTGGAGGCAAGTTTTTCCTCCAAGCCAGAGGAGAAAAAAACCCATCTTCGCTGCTAATTTGGAATAAAATGAACGTAGATTTAATAAAAGTGAAGGGGAAGAAGCTTTTCTTAAGAAACGGCTCTTATCACAGTTTAATTTTTAGTTATTTAGTGAATTGTGGTGCTATAATTTGGAATAGGCTTAATAGTAATTCTAGACCAGTTCATACTACTACTAAGAGAGCCTCTGCCGTAAGTGTGCACACTGCTCGTTCCAAACAGCGAGTCAGAGTAGGAATCGAATAGCTGGAATACTATGATGAACCAGTGTGTTATGTGCCAGCAGTACCAGAAAATGTATGAACCAGAATGGCATCATAAAGAAGAAAGTTATCTAACTCCCCAGCTATTTCCCGTCAATATTCAGTCAGACTGTTATGCTCGGTACGCAGCAGTAATCCCATCTATCGGAGTTAAGAGACAAAGACCATCACAACAAACAATGGTCAATGTAATGTTATTGTTGATCAATGTCATGCGCTTTCGATTGTAGGCCTTCACATTTAGTTTTCTTCTGACTCTGAAATACCACTCTTTATCATAGTCGGTACGGTAAAAATGAATAAAACATAAATGATCGAAAGTTGTATTTTCTATAACTGTTGTTATGTAGTACTTTTTGATAGGACCAAGAACATAGGTATTTAAAAATTAAATTTTAGGCGCCTTCCCCTAAACTACCATTTTATCCAGGGTGAATAAAATTGTTTATTGCTTAAACTGTAGTTTCTTGTTCCCCGACTGCATATACCGTTTTTCATTAAATTCTGTTAACCCATTTTCTCGTGGCACGGCATTGATATGGAGTTAGCAACAAGAATCAAATTCATGAATAACTGTGTTCTCTTAGCCGATACGTAAAAATGTATTAAGTCATAAATTATCAGAAATTTAATTCTATATAACTTTAGTTCTGTAGTATTTATCAATACGACCACTAATAATATAAATATTTGAGAATTAAATTTTAGGCCTTCTCCTAAACTACCATTTCACTCAGCGTGAATAAGATTATGTATAGCTTAGATTGTAGTGGCTCATTCCCCGGCTTTACATACCGATTTTCATTAAATTCTCTTCAGCCGTTTTCTCGTGTTGCGTGTACATACAGACATACATACAGACAGACAGACAGACAGACAAACAGACAGACAGACAGACAGACAGACAGACAGACAGACAGACAGACAGACAGACAGACAGACAGACAGACAGACAGACAGAAATTAAGGAAAAGTAAAAAGTGCATTTCCTTGTTACTGTGGGCATGACCGATACAGAAATCCCATTCTTTTGAAATTCTGAGCAATGTACAGACAAAACTCTTATTTTATAGACTAGCTGATGTACCCGTGCTTCGCTACGGGATTCTCAGAAAGACTGACTTTGTGGTTTACCTAACTGAAATTCCATAGGTCATTACAAAAACGTAAGTATGAATGTAGCGATTAAAAGCAATGCTATCATATAAAATACTCGATCAAATGGAAAGCCGCACGGTTTATCACTTTTAACGAACAGTGCTGCGGTTAGATTGCGGTGCCAATCTAATAGTCCAAACTTCCAGAGCTGGGATGACCAGGCCGCAGATTGCCATGAACACTCATCTGCCATTATTCTGCTAAATATGCACACTGTTCATTCCAATCAGTGCCTCAGAGTAGGGATTGAATAGCCCGAATGTTATGATGATCCAGTGTGTTACGTACCAGTAGTATCAGAAAATTTATAAACCAGGGAAATTGCATGCTAAAAAAGAAAGTTACCTAACTCCCCAGCTACTTCCCATCAATATTCAGGCAGGCTGTTACACTCTGTACGACTGGGCGAGTTGACCGTGTGGTTAGCGGTGCGCAGCTGTGAGCTTGCATCCGAGAGATAGTGGATTCGAACCCCATTGTCGGCAGCGCTGAAGATGTTCTTCCGTGGTTTCCCACTTTCACACCAGTCAAATGCTGGGCCTGTACCTTAATTAAGGCCTAAGGCACTCCTAGTCCTTTCCTATCCCATCATCGCCATAAAATCTATCTATGTCGGTGCGACGTAAATCAAATAAAAAATACTCTGTACGCAGCAGTAATCCTATCTACCGGAGATGAGGGGCAACAGAAGACACAAAGTTCATCACGACAAACAATGGTCAATGTAATGTTATTGCTGATCAATGTTATGAGCTTTCTATATTGTAGGCCTTCACATTTAGTTTTCTTTCGACTCTGTGATTTGTCAAATATTTTATGCCGTAAACTGTAGTTTCTTATTCTCCGACTTTACATACCGATTTTCATTAAATACTATTTACCCATTTTCTCGTAACTCGGCGCTGATATGGACTTAGTAACAAAAATCCAAATTCATGAATATCTTTGTGATCACAACCAGTACGGTAACAATGTATAAGACATGAATAATACGAAATTTTATACTATATAACCTTAGTTATGTAGCATTCATCGATTACACCTATAGTAAGAAATATTTGAGAATTACATTTTAGGCCTTCCCCTAAACTACCATTTCACTCAGCGTGAATAAAATAATTTACAGCCTAGACTATAGCGACTTATTTCCTGACTTTGCATACCGATTTTCATCAAGATAGGACTACTAATATCAACAATATTTGAGAATTAAATTTTAGGCCTTCCCCTAAACTACCATTTTTCTCAGCGTGAATACAATTATTGATAGCCTAGATTGTAGCAACTTATTCCCCAACTTTGCATACCCATTTTCTTAAAATGCGACCACTAATAACATAAATAGTTGAGAATTCAATTTTAGGCCTTCCCCTAAACTACCATTTCACTCAACGTGAGTAAAATGATTTATAGCCTAGATTGCAGAGGCTCATCCCCCGACTTCACATACCGATTTTCATTAAATTCTCTTCAACCGTTTTCTCGTGATGCGTGTACATACATACAGACAGACAGATAGACAGACAGACAGAAATTACGGAAAAGTAAAAAGTGCATTTTCTTGTTACTATGAACATGACCGATACAGAAATACCATTATTTTCAGATTCTGAGCAATGTACAGACAAAACTCTTATTTTATATATATAGATTTGCGAAATTACTAATTGGTTTGATAGAAGGCAGTTAGGGTTTAGGAAAAGTTATTCCTGTTAAAGCTCAAGTTGTAGGATTCCAGCAATATGTAACAGATATTTTAGATTCAGGACGTCAAATGGAGTGTAGCGCTATTGGCGTATCCAGGGTTGATCATGGAGAATTTTTTGACGACAATGAGGGCTATCGGAATGGACAGAAATGCGACTGAGTAGGTGGCTAAATTTCTAGAAAATGGAACTCAGAGAATTATAGTAGGTGAAGCATTGCATTATCATGTAATGACTAAGAGGGGAAATCCCGCAAGCCAGTGTTATTAGACCTCAGTGTTTTCTTATACAGGGTTGTTTCTATATTTCCATTACAGACTTCGAGGGCTTGCAGTGGGGACCAAGACTTTTAAGTTTAGCATAGGAACTTGTGTCTGGAAACATACTGTTTTGCCGCTACCTGTAAAAAACCACAGTGTTATTGTTATTATTTCGGTGTGCTTTTAATTATTTTAATTATCTCCTGTCCAGTATTCCCCTTTCAGCTACTATTCTACATTAAAACATTGGGGTTGTGTAGTGTCGTAAGATGGCGGCGGCCGCACGCTTTTGGCTTGAGAATCCAGCTGCTCATTGTCAGTCTAAATCTATATGTATGTGGTTGGGAGGGTGTTTTAGCGATGAAAAGAATGTTGGCGATGAAAATGTTCCTTTTGATTTTGCGGGTGATTTAACGTCACAATAACACACAGAAGGTTTTCGGCGACACAAAGATGGGAAAGTATTAGGATTGGGAAAGTAGCGGCCGTGGCATATATTGAGGCAAAGCCCTCTGCATTTGCATGATTTGAAAATGGGGAATCTACCGTCTTCAGGGCTGTCGACGGTCGACTTCGAACCCACGATCTCCCGAATTGAAGCTCATAGCTACGGCACGTGAACCGCGCTGCCTACTCGCTCGGTGAAATTACAGTAATTTAGCTACCCTTATTTAACCTTTCTTCATCGTTAACGTTGTTGTTTAGACACTGCCATACGTGCTGAATTTGCTGCCTGGTAATCAACTGAGCCTTTCTGTTGCTCTATTTACAGTTCATCTTCAATTTCCGCATATCATGAAATGCTTCCACCAGTGCCCCTGCCTGGCTGATCAGAATTGGTGCTTTGGTTTCAAGTTTTGACAAGATAGACGTAGCAAGAGTGACAGTAAATAGAAAGTTAGTCTCAGACATGAGGGCCCTCACTTTCTTGCCGACACAAGCAACTTGTTGACTTGGCTAACATCACAGGATGCGGGGGTTGCTCTACTTTTAATTACTACTCAGTTTCTGTACACAACCTCAGAGATCTGTTACTCAGGTAACGGGAGTCTCAAGTATTTAATGCTAAATACGGAGATTTTATTGAAGACTTTCTTCTTTATCATTAATTTTGAAATGTGAAGAACTGTCATGTGCAAAAGTGAGCCATTTTTAGAGAGAGTGAAGTGTGAATCTTTGAATTTCTTAAGGCGAGTAAGATTTTACACTACCTACCTACTGGCTGAATGAAAGGACAAAGAATACAAAAAACAAAATATTTATTGATGATTGAGTTCTGTTTCAAAGACCTTTGTTTTAGCTAATTTTGTGAACCTTGCTTGATATAAACTGTATAGCAGCTGCTGCGTAAGATCAAATGTTTATAAGGTAAATCTAACACGGTAGTTAAAATATATAATAAGGTTGTCAATTTTAATAATATTTTTTAAAAAATATTAGGTAGATCTACTATGTAACAATTGTTGCGGAATACTTTTCTAGGGAGAAAATATTCGATCGTGATTATTATTATTATTATTATTCGTTTCGGCCGGCTATGGACCACGTTATTTCAATCGTTTGCATCCTTGAGCTGTAATTCTTTGCCAGTATTCCCGCATTCGCTTTCTGTGAGCCTCCTTTCTTTCATCAGTCCATTTTTTGACTGTTTTCAACTTCGGCTTTCCTTGGAATCGTTGGTATGCTCGAACTTTGTTCTGGAAAGGAACACGTTCCTGGATGTCTTCATGTGTGACCCTATTTCTTCAAGGTCTTTTTCAACTTCGGTGAACCGGGGTCCCTTGGTTTTCTTGTTTACAAAGTAGGATAAGATCCGGTTGGTCAATCTCTGCGAGCTCATACGTGTTGGCCATAAAAATCAATCCTCCGTTTCCGAATGGTGTCCGTTATCCTTCCACATACAGGTACAGTTCGTTGTTACGCCGTCTCCTGTACTCACCATTTTCTCTGATTGGTCCTAGGATCTTTCTCAGGATTTTTCCTTCTTTGGCTTCTAACTTTCCAATTAAACCCTTCTTGTTCAATACAAGGCATTCTGCTGCATAAAGGGCCTCTGGACGAATGACTGAACAATAATGCCTAAGCTTGGCCTTGATGGACACTGATCTTTTGTTGTAGATATTTCTAGTTAGTTGGTATGCCACTTCCATCTTGTTGATTATTATTATTATTATTATTATTATTATTATTATTAT
The DNA here is from genome assembly GCF_040414725.1 of Anabrus simplex. Lineage (NCBI taxonomy): Eukaryota > Metazoa > Arthropoda > Insecta > Orthoptera > Tettigoniidae > Anabrus > Anabrus simplex. The sequence continues at coordinate 83,206,315 of NC_090268.1, read as the reverse complement.
GGGTTTGAACCCACTATCTCCTGAATTCAATTGTCAATTACACGGCCATTTAGAACCAATTGTAAATGAAAAACTTCAAAATCCAACAAACGCAGACTTTTACAAAACAATCTTGACGAATTATGGACTGAGGTTGTAGCCTATGAAGTACCCAGTGCTTTTTGTTCCTTCACGCAAGAACAATTTTCCTTAGCGCATATCACAGTGCCTTTCTGAACTAATAACATTTCTGAGATCTTCGCTGATCTGAACTCTGGATAGTTCATATAGATCCGTTTATCGGCATCAGAACGATTTGTCGAGTTGGTTGGTGGTGTAGTAAGGCTTTCCAACAATTCACCGGTGCTGGTGAATGGCTGATTTCCAAGCCAGGATCGCAGAGCCTCGTTTTCTACATCCAACGGTTGTCCGAGACGAGGTTTGTCTTCATGGCTGGCATCTTCACTGAATACCCTGTATTGAGGCTAATGCTACTCTACCTCACATATTTCATCAGCTGGTCACTCCTCACTCTCCTAACTAATTAAAAAGCATTGGCATTTGAGTGTTAGAGATATACCAACTGAACAAAGTACACCTAAGTATTCATAACATTGCGTCAGTACCTTCTCATTAAATGCCCGACATCGATAAAAGTGATACCCTTTTTCTATGAAAGGGTTTTGGAAGTCACATATTACTTTGGTCAACTGCTGAGAACACGTCAAGAGAGGTTAATACGCAGAATTTTGGAAAAGCTTTGGAAACAAAAACAGCAACCTGTCTGGGTAAAAGAAATAAAAGAAGATATGAAAGAAGTAGACATAACACTGGAGGATTTAAAGAATAAATCAAACAAAGTAAATAAATGGAAGAATAGTAAAATTAGAATCCTACCCAAATCTAATAAAAGAGAAACAACTAAAAAGGCATTTTCAGGAGAAGAACGACAACGATCAGATAGAATGAAGAAATACTGGAAGAACAGAAAAGAGAAAACCATAAAACATCGTAGAAGACCGGACAGAAATTGACTACAGTGGTCCAATGCTACCGTAAAAGCACAATAATAAATGAAAAAGAGTAGGCCTACTTGTATTCTTAAAAGAATGATCCAATTAATTTCATTTAGTGAAACTTGAATTATTGAGAATGATGTAGACTGCATACTTCTAGTTAAGTAATGATAGCCGGGCTGAGTGGCTCAGACGGTTAAGCCGCTGGCCTTCTAACCCCAACTTGGCAGGTTCGATCCTGGTTCAGTCCGGTGGTATTTGAAGGTGCTCAAATACGACAGCCTCGTGTCGGTAGATTTACTGGCACGTAAAAGAACTCCTGCGGGACTAAATTCCGGCACCTCGGTGTCTCCGAAGACCGTAAAAGTAGTTAGTGGGACGTAAAACAAATAACATTATTATTAAGTAATGATAATAAATATTAATGTTATTGATTTGTCCTTTACCGGGCGAGTTGGCCGTGCGGTTAGGGGCGCGCAGCTGTGGGCTTGCATCTGGGAGTTAGTGGGTTTGAACCGCACCGTCGGCAGCCCTGAAAATGGTTTTCTGTGGTTTTCCATTTTCACACCGGGCAAATGCTGGGGGCTGTACCTTAATTAACCACGACCGCTTCCTATCTAGTCTTAGCTCTTTTCCATCCTTGCGTAGTCGGAAACGTTCAATGTGCTACTATGACGTTAAACCACTAGCAAGAAAAAGAAAAAAACCCCGCCAACTTCGGCTCGGAAACCCTGCCGTTTGAGAGTTGATTACTGTACATGCAACAACAGTTTTCTGATAGCACAAAAGAGTGGAAACGAGCAGAAACATACCCATATCAGACGTAATATTTTTGAGATATCGTTTACTGGTTTCTTATTTGTTATTGTTAATTGGGGTGATTTATAGAGGTTTGGGTGAAATACCTGGGGTTATCGACTTTGGGTAACCAAGCCGGCTGGCTCGTGAAATATCAGTGTAATTTCGCTCGTTCTTGATCACTTTACTGGTCCCGCTTTATCTGCAGCTCATTCGCTGTGTTGGAGGTAGTGCCATTAGTTTCCCGCGTCTTAATTATATTCCGATCGCGTTCGCTACCACAGCATCCATCTTTGTAGCGAGAGATTTACCAAGGACACCACGTGTTCGTAAAATATTTTTAAGCGCGCTCTTTTTCTGTCGGCAAGTGTACGCAATCCTTATGACCAAATATTTTCGAACTGCTTCATTTAAAACACTTAACGCATCTTCTACACATTTTCAGTATCGAGACATTATAAGTGGCTACACATCAGTGAGTGTCGAACGATTCTCTGATAACTCCCTGTGGGTGGGGGGACGCAGATGAAGGATATACCCACGGTATCCTCTGCCTGTCGTAAGAGGTGACCAAAAGAAGCGACCAGGGGATGATTGAATTAGAACCATGAGAATACTTGTGATTATGTGAGTAACACCATGGGTTTGTGTTGCCTGTGGGCGTTGCCATAATTTGTGATACACCATAGGTCTACATTGCCTATGGTTAGTACCACTATGTGAGCAACACCATGAGTAAACGTGGCCTGTGATTAGTTCCACTAAGTGAGGAACACCACGGGAATACCGGCGCCCGTGATTACTTCCACTATGTAAGGAACACCATAGATTTGTTACCTTGAGTGGTGCCATTTTATGTGACATATCATGTGTCTACATTTCCTATGATTAGTGCCACCGTGCGAGAAACACCATGAGTTTACGTTACCCGTAATTAGTACCACTATATATGGATTGTAGTAAGGATGTAAAGGAGAGGGCATATAATCCTCTGGTAAGACCCCCAACTAGGGTATGGTTCCAATGTATGGGGCCCTCACCAGGATTACTTGATTCAAGAACTGGAAAAAATCCAAAGAAAAGCAGCTCGATTTGTTCTGAGTGATTTCCGACAAAAGAGTAGCGTTACAAAAGTGTTGCAAAGTTTGGGCTGGGAAGACTTGGGACAAAGGAGACGAGCTGCTCGACTGAGTGGTATGTTCCGAGCTGTCAGCGGAGAGATGGCGTGGAATGACATCAGTAGACGAATACATTTGAGTGGTGTCTTTAAACGTGGGAAAGATCACAATATGAAGATAAAGTTGTAATTCATGAGGACAGATTGGGGCAAATAATCACTTATAGGAAGGGGAGTTAGGGATTGGAATAACTTACCAAGGGAGATGTTCAATAAATTTCCAATTTCATTGCAATAATTTAAGAAAAGGCTCTGAAAACAACAGATAAGGAATCTGCCACCTGGGCGACTGCCCTAAATGCAGATCAGTAGTGACTGGTATAGGAGGAACACCATGGTTCTGCTTTACTAGTGATTATTACCATTATGAGGGGCCGGTGACCTTCATTATGGACCCCTTTAGATAATAAGTACCATCCCAGTAATTAAGACATTTTGAATCGGATCCACTGATTGTTTTTGTTTCACGATCATTTGTTCATCACCAATTAGTTTTATGTTCTAGTCAGTGGATACATTTTGACATTTTCATTTTCATATCGTTGCACATCGTAGCCTATCATTAGGGGTCAATGACCTAGCTGTTAGGCCCCTTTTAAACAACGATCACCAGCATAATCGATTCTCTGGTACATTTTGGAATCTATTATCCTATGGAACGTCTAAAATAGTCTAAAGTAAATATATCAGCCCAGAAAAGCTCACAATTTTCGATACATAGACGATGAACCGAGTGACCCTTAGCAGAGTTCGCTTACCTTGTGCCAGACTCGCATTTTCCATCTTTTCTGTCCTACTTTCTTTCGTAAACTCTGCGGGACTAAGTGGCTCGGACAGAGCCTAGTTGCGAACTCGATCTCGGCTCATTCTGCTTGTATTTGAATGTAGGCACTCAGATACGCTAGTTTCAAGTAGATGGTTACACCGGTACGTAGAAGGAGTCATTCGGGACAAACTTCTGGCTCCTTAGTTAGTAGGACGTAAAACCATTATATTATAATTAATTAATTATTTATTTAACACACTTTCGTGGTAATGATATTCAAGCAATTGTGCAGATTTTAGGAAATCAAATCACAATATACCTCAATTTACACTACATTTTTACGCAAAATGTGAACCCATAAATTTCCGAACAATTCCAGTCGTGGCAATGGCCACCGTCTTCTGCATGGTCTTGAAGATGTTGACATCCAACTTCTTCAGTCCTTCCACCAGAGTTTTAGGTATAGCAGCTGTACTCGAAAGGATGATTGGTACAATTATCACCTCTTCATAGTGCCATAGTCTTTAAATATGTTCTGCCAGTAGTGTATGCTTGTTGATTTTCTCGATGTACTTTTCATGCAGGTTCCCGGTGTTCGGGACAGCTACGTCGATCTAATACCACTATATCCGGTCTGCTATGGATAGTTATTATTATTATTATTATTATTATTATTATTATTATTATTATTATTATTATTATTATTATTATTATTATTATTATTATTATTATTATTGTTACGGAGTTATCCGTGGTAGTTAGAGGTGAAAGAAGGTGCTGGGATGAACAGGTCTCAAGTTACGGAATTTAAGTTAATTTAAAATTCAACAAAGGTTATATTTTCTTTTTTGAGATCAAGAAATAACAAGTACAACAGGTACTCAGGTATATAGCAACAAGGTAAGAATGTACAATTACAGTTTATTAATGTATTTTGGGCTTCGAGTTCCAGAAACACAATCCCTGAGCAATGAGCCCAACTTTACTTATACACAAGGTTTAACAAAGGGGCAGAAAACCCCAATCATACCAAGGAGCTCTAGCTCCCAATTACCCAGTAAAGCCTGCTCGAGGCACACAGAAACCAAATTCAAGAAAGAGCAACCCGCTCTCAAAGTTCAAGCCAATTCAAAGGCCACACCAAACTCCACGTTCGAGCTGCCCTCCGGGCACACAAGAACAGGGGTAATGATACCCAACCAACTGAAGCCTATTCAATAAAGAAACAGTTTAATTACATGGCCCCAAAATACCAATTTGAGTGGGGGCGTAACATGCACTCCTAATACACCTTTTTAAAACCTATTTGGCTCTTAGGCCGCTTATACAAGGGCTAATCCCATACTACGGAGGTGACACGATAGGAAAATTAATTACATTATGAAACGAAGAAGAAACAGGTATGAAAACGTAGTCACCTCAAAAACAATATGAGAGGGGGCTCGAGAGGGTAGGCACTCTCTATCCCGATTTGTAGTCAAAGAGACAGAATTGTATACCAAGTGTCGATTACATTTTACAGGAAGGTTACATGATAAAAGTTTCGAACCTGCCCCGAGGGTTAAACTGCTGAGCTAGTAAGTAAAGAATTTGTTAAAAGGCCATTACCTGAAGGATGAACTGCCGCCTGAAGAAAGAGGCGCTTCCCGCCCCCTGCTACGTAATGACACTAAGAAAGATGTTACTGAAGTGGCCAGGAGACCAGAAAATCAGCAGTTTATATACCCTCGCGGAAAATTCGAGACGTTTCATGAATGATTACAACCCGCCCACAAAATTTTATTGGATAACAGCAAAAACTATTACACCAGACGAAGAAGAAACTCCTTATTGGTGGAAAATTAATTACAGAAATTCCTGATTGGCTACATTCAAAACAGGCGGAAAGAAAGGATTATATTGCCAACTCTCAAACCAAAGAACAAAATTTAGCAAAAACAAAACTTATGAATGTTAAATTTCTTCCGGACAGTTCATTCCTTTACACCAGAGAGCGTTATCAGTTTTGGTAGACATATCTGTTAGAGAATGTTCAAAGTTCTTGCTATAGAGCAGACAACCACGAATCGAAATTGACATAGTTCAGAACACTTCAAAATTTACAGTAGAGACATCTTCTGAGAAACTTTAGAATTAACATGGTGGTTAAAGTTCAGGCTTCCTCCAGTAGAGGAGTTCCAACAGGCGCAATGTTTGAATTAGCGGCGCGTAGGTGTACCGCCCGGTACAATTATTATTATTATTATTATTATTATTATTATTATTATTATTATTATTATTATTATTATTATTATTATATTTTTGGTCCTATTATGGCTTTTCTCTCTTCTTATCCACTTTCTCATTTTTCAAGAAGGCAAGACACTTCCTAGTAAAGCACCTACGGAATCCTCTATCCGAATGAACGGTGACCCCGTAGTAGTCTTGGGGAACACTGATAGTAGTGATTGTTATTTTTTGGGGCAGCACCCAGGAGACACTAAACGAACTACTCCCTTTTTCTATTCTTTTCTCCCCTGTGGACGTGACTTACGTCCTTAATTCGTTCCTTTCCTGCTCACTTGGCTCGTCTTTTTTTCGAAGTTCCGAGGTTTTCCTTGAAGTAAAATGTTTCACTTTTTTTAAATGCTGAGGGACTTACATACTAACTTTCCATCTACATGTCCTAGGATGACTGCGAGGTGGAATATTCAGCATGAATCTTGTGACATCACGGGTTATTTGGCTTTAAACCTACCGCGGCGAACACATTAAAAGTTTCGTGACAATTCGAAATAAGTGAGGCAGGTTTATGGAATTTCCCTTTCAGTTTAGTTCGAATTATGTGATAAGTATAAAAACAATAGCTGCAATGATTCCACTGTTGATTCAGCAACGAACAATTGGTTACTCCGTCGGGACACCAGGATATCACGTTTAATTCTAAACGAATTATCATGGTATTCGTTAAGAGGCAATCTGAGGCTTTTATTATGTGCCATAGAGCAATATAGTGTGCTCTGATTGTATTTGGACCAGAACAGCACATACAATCGAATGGCTTTTCCCCATTATTTTGATTGCATTTTAGGACGTAACTTTCACCAGATTACCCTTGTCAGAAACACCTGTCGCTCCCAGTATGTTTGTGTGTGTGCCAAGTTTCCAGTTTTGGTCACCACTGGGATCTGTCATGGGACTGCATTATTATTATTATTTTATCGCTCGCGCTTCTATTAGGTTTTAATTAAATTCAAATGGCTCTAAATTGAATTTTAGGAAAACCACGGCATGGAGTCCAATTACCGACCACGCTGCACTTCCTCTGATGTATGACTGTAATCCTGCATATTCTCTAGGCATTAGTTTAATATTGAAACAATATTTTGTATGACCTAGATTTAGCTTAACCCTGATCATTTTGGCGTGGTTTTGTGTTAGTTTACATGCATTGATGTTAATACGGACGCGTTGTGTGGTTTATTTGTCGCTCTGTAAATTAGATGAATCGCTGTTTGTCTTAAAAAGTACACTCTTTCCACACACAAGAGCGCTGAAAGAGTGAACTTTTTCGTGCAAAACTGGGTATGAGTTTACATCTCAACCTGATAGTCAAATGCCAAATGATTCGCGTAATGACATGATTAGTTGAACTGTCTCGTCACCAGAGGCCGTGAACGTGCTGCCACACGAGACCTTTGTACATGCTCTATGAGACTACTCGTACGTAGTGGAACGCTTCTTCCGGCTGTAGACTACTCGATATGTTTCTGCGATGCAGTCAAAGAGATTTCGTCCAGTTATGAGAATTTAAGAGGGAGTGCATTATCGGAATGCGCGGTTGCTCGTATCGACGAACGGCCCGTGTAGTCCGTTCTGATCAGAATGTTAGGTTGTGTAGGACGAGTGGCTGCATGCGGACACGCACTTAAGGCAGCTGGGCTCAGGGCTCCTTGGACTGACCACTAAAAGAGAGGATCATGAAATCCTCTGACAATCACAAGCAGATGAACCGTTACGGTGTCAGCCATCCAGGCACACGTAGCGCCTTCGTTACAAAGCCCCTGTGTCTATCCGAACCTTTTCCTGGTGCTTGGTTTAGGGAAATTTAACCTCACGGCGCCTATTACGCATCCTGCCATTGTCACCAACCCTCCATCGTAGTGGTGGCGGGGATGATAAACTTAGACTGGTTCTACTGGAATCGGGTTGTCGTTAGTGACGAATCCATGTTTTCTATTCGTGTCGTGGTGAACGCCATAATCTTGGCTTTCTGTGGCGCGACACAGGTCACCCCTCATTTGTGGTGTGGAGTCCACTGCATACGACAGTCGGTCCTCCCTAGTAGTTATACGAGAGGCATTCACAGCACTGCGCTATGCTTTTCATGACAGAGCTTCCAAGAGGCATTTACCCGCAGGATAATGCTCGGCCGCACAAAACAAGTGTTTCACTTGAATGCCTCCGCAATATTGACACTTACCTGACTGCGTGATCGCTAGGCAGATCGTCCATTCAACATTCTTAAGACTACCAGGAGTGCCAACTTCAGCAGTCTAGCAGTTCACACGATCTAGAGAACCATTTTCAGCAAATTTGAACAGGTATGCGGCAGGATACGATGCGAAACCCAACAACTTCTTACCCGATCTTATCACATCTTGTATCCAAGGTGGAGGCGCATGCACAAAGTACTTCAGTCTCACTTCAACTGTTCAGTTTTCCACAGTAAAATTACATCCTTTTGCTCTGATATTGTAATCACATCAACGTTACAATCACCCGCATTGACTTCATTGCGATTCCCACAACTTCTTCTTTGTGCGTTTTTCTTCAAATTTTTATTGTAGACTTCTAGGATTTGTAATTATCCTGGAATTAATTTTATATCGTAGTGTTGTAATTGAATTTCAGAGACCGATTTTCTCTCTATGAGTTTTAAGTCGTAAACTTCGTACTTTTTTCCCATTCCTTTCCAGAAAATTGTATGACATTCGATAACAACATCCCAGTAATTATATTTGATTTCAGTTTTATGAATGTGATTTTTATTTTGCCTTGCCGGCGAAGGAAACCTCACTCACAGCGTAATTTTGTCGTAAGTCGTTAGAAGTTTAAGAAAGTCTTATTCACGCCACAAATTGGAGTAGACCCGTCCCTAATGTAGAAGCTGTTTTGATCTCTCTCGTTCCCCGTTGAAAATTTGTCGCTTTAATTTTCTGATAACTTATCGCCTGATATCCCAGGAATGCTGAGAATGGCAGATCTTCGCTATGTTCTGGGTGGTTTATTATATTTTATTTATTTTATTTTTTATTTATTTTTTATTTATTTATTTATTTATTTATTTATTTATTTATTTTATTTATTTATGTATTGTTCAGTCGTCTTTATCAACAGTTAGAGATAGTATACCACAGAACTTAAATTCAGATGAGTGGCTCTAATGAATGAGTCGTTACAACGAAAGTGCTTCAGTGATTTAATGTACAGTATGTGTAAAGTGAATAATTTGTTTTTATCAGCGTTAAAAGTATGCAGCAGGACCGTGCTTATCTGAACTTGGGTTAACAGAAAACTGGAAAACTGTTTCATTGCCGTCACTGTAAATGCGAGCGTTTCCTATAATGTGCCGGACTGAATGACTCGGAGGGTTGAGCCTAAATTGGCGGGTTCGATCCTATCTCAGTCCGGCGGTAGGCCTGTTTGAAGATGCTCAGGTGTGCCGGCCTCTTGTCGGTAGATAACTCCTGTAGGACGAAGTTCTGGCACATCGACGTGTACAGGCAGGTAGGAGACGTGAATTCTATTGCCTGTGAGAAACGGATAGGTTGCTTTTCAGGTTATGGAAGAATGCGAAGAGTCTTCACTGGCTGATATGCATAGCCACAACTAAACGTTGCGGGAAAGGTAACCAAAATATATTAAACTCTATAGGAAGTGATAGCCGTGTGGCACCGGGCGAGTTGGTCATGCGGCTAGGGGCGCACAGCTGTGAGCCGGCATCCGGGAGATAGTGGGTTAGAACTCCACTGTCGGCAGCCCTGAAGATGTTTTTCCGTGGTTTCCCATTTTCACACCAAGAAAAATGCTGGGGCTGTACCTTGATTAAGGCCACGGCCGGTTCTTTCCAACTCCTAGGCATTTCCTATCCCATCGTCGTCATAAGACCTGTCTGTGTTGGTGTGACGTAAAGCGGATTGTAAATTGGCATAGTCACTCACTTGCTTCTCACAAGGTGGCCATGGTTCGAATCCCGGCCAATATATTTGGGATTTTTGAAATGAAAAGTCACGTGCCTTTGGTTTGTATACCACGTAAAGCTGGAGATCCCGTGGCTATGTTCGGGATATCAACAATAATGAAAAAGTTTACATATTATTTTTGTTACGTCTCAGTAACTACTTTTGACGGTTTTTGTAGACGCCGAGGTGCCGGAGTTTTTTCCCGCAGGAGTTCTGTTACGTGCCAGTAAATCTACCTGCACGAGGATGACGTATTTGAGCATCTTCAAATACAGTACCACCAGACTGAGCAGGATCTAACTTGCCAAGTTGGGGTCAGCAGGCCAGCGCCTCAACCGTTTTGAGCCACACAGCCCGGACACCATGTAAAGCTAAAAGCGTGCTTGCTTACTTATTAAAATCTAATCATATTGTATTCGTAATGTTAAAGGTGTATGAATGCTCAGGAATAAGTGCGAAGTTCATGGATTATCCCATAAGTCCTACATCTGAAACTTCCTCCACGCCAGTTTTTCGGATGAGTGGAATTTACTGTAAGCCTTTGCTGGCGAGATGCAGTGTTTACAGTGCATTATGTCTTCTGGTATGGGCTATATCAAATTTGTTACTTTCATTGACCTGTCTGTCTGATCCTTGGCTTTGACAATTTGAAAGTGACTGAGGTATGAGTGATGCTAGTAAAACCATTCCTTATGCAGCCAGTCCCTGTTATGAATGGTGTGAAAATACCGCTCATAGGGTCGGTTGGTGCATGTATTTCCGTGGGCTTGGCAGACTGATATGTAATAGCAACTGCTGGCTCGGTGAGGAAAGCAACGGGAAACTACCTCACTCCTCATTTCCCTAGTACGCCTCTTCAATGACGCCTAGGCTATTTATGACAGCTGTTGGTGGAACTGCAGAGGATCAAACCAGCCTTCGGGCTGAATACCCAACATACAATATGGACATGGAATGCGTTTATAAGCGGAGAGGAAACTAGAATTTGGTGACTCGTTCCTAATTGTATTTATATATTAATATCTAAATTAATACAGCTACACAAATCTCAGCGTGACGACTAATTTGTCGAGACAGACCGGTTTTCAGACTCAACAATTAGGCCCGGTTCACACTAGATGTGCTGGGCCATTCCAATCAAGACTGATCAAAAAATCGCTTATATTAAATGGAATCGTTGTCACTTCATTTTCCGAGCCGTGCATTTGAGTGGCTCAGACGGTTGAGGCGCTGGCCTTCTGACCCCAACTTGGCAGGTTCGATCCTGGCTCAGTCCGGTGGTATTTGAAGGTGCTCAAATACGTCAGCCTCGTGTCGGTAGATTTACTGGCACGCAAAAGAACTCCTGTGGGACTAAGCTCCGGCACCTCGGCGTCTCCAAAAACCGTAAAAGTAGTTAGTGGGACGTTAAACCTATAAAATTAATATTATTCTCACTTTTGCGATAACCGTGGACGACGAAAGATTGAGTGCGTGCGTATCATGAACTGTATGATTTATCGGACAAAAATACAGCAAGTTCTTCAGCCGGCGTGATGCATTCTCGGAACGAAGTATTCATCTGTTGAATATCTGCTTCAATGAACCCCAACAACGGCATAAAATCAGAATGCGACGTACAGAAGAACTGGTAGAATTTTGATTCATCGTCAAATAACTCTAGAAATAAGATTAAAATTTCTCCTTCTCTTTTTCGCTTTGTCAGCATTTGATGCACCCTGAACGTCCGACTGGACCTGTTCCCCTCTTCTTCGTCCAAAATCAAGACAATTTTAATGAATGATTCCATTGGAAAAGGCATTTTAATTTTTGGCACTATTGTTTACTAGCGGACCTACTGGGATAGACTGAACAGAAAAGGTGGATCGAGCGTAGATCGACGTACAGTGTGAACTGGCCTGATGGATCCACGCCCGGATCGTGACCTGCTGAGAACGGCCCGGCACATCTAGTGTGAAACGGGCTTTAGTACCCATTCACCTCGAGAATAAAACATTTCGTTACTGAACAGAAACTGATATATCTATGTCATATTCTACTTTTCATAGACTAAAAATGTAAACCACCTTACAATAATTTAACACTATAGAACTATTTCATCTTAGAATTCATATTTGTCTTCATTGTGCAGAATTATTTAATACGGTGTCTTTAACCTAGTATACTCTTTGTCGGCTAGAGAAATGCGATTGGCTATTTGCGATAAACGCTACTGCACGTCACCTCCGTAATGTTAATTCTGAATATTGCACACTCCGTTAGTGACCAGCCTTCCTGTGCCCTGCTGGCGTATTTATGCTTTTTAATTGGCTTCGACTGTGAAGGGATACTTTCATTATCTCTGTAGGGCGCGAACGCACCTTCTCCAGAATGCAAGCTCTCTCGGTCAGTGTGAAATATATCGACCTGTAGACAGCACCAAGGTCGTATATAACTGAGCTCTTCCGTGGTTTCCCGTTTTCGCACCACGGCCAGAGCTTTCCCCTTTCCCATCTTTACGTCGCCGTAAACCTTCGATGTGTTAGCGCGACGCTAAAGCGCTAGCAAAATTATTTTGAATTAAGATCGAAATAATTCCTCATATTATTATTTCTGTAGTGCCGTCTCATTGCAAAAGGTTGGCGACCATTATGGAGGGTTTTTTCTTCTCTGTTCTGCGCTTCCCACAGTAAGGTCACTGTATCGCGGATGTCGTCGGAAGTTCCGCGTCCAGCATAATATTTTAATATTTTCCGCCCACGTCCATGTTTCCATCGCAAATAATCTCTTTCTTTAATTAACCCCACTAAGTAAATTACTTTTTGCTAGGGGCTTTACGTCGCACCGACACAGATAGGTCTTATGGCGACGATGGGATAGGAAAGGCCTAGGAGTTTGGAAGGAAGCGGCCGTGGCCTTAATTAAGGTACAGCCCCAGCATTTGCCTGGTGTGAAAATGGGAAACCACGGAAAACCATCTTCAGGGCTGCCGATAGTGGGATTCGAACCTACTATCTCCCGGATGCAATCTCACAGCCGCGCGCGTCTACGCGCACGGCCAACTCGCCCGGTGGAGTAAATTACTAAAGAGTTTATTATTATTATTATTATTATTATTATTATTATTATTATTATTATTATTATTATTACGTTGTGTCCGACTAAGGAGCGCTGTTGGACTTATTTAGCAGATAAATTTGCTTTCTTCTCTCCCAAGAATCTCTTCATCCTCTCGCTGTGTTTTTTCTTCTGTTCTTCCGCCCATGCAGTGATGGTTGCCATCTTGGGTTTTTGAGCAAATTGATATTTGTTCACTAGTGTTTTAAAGCTCGGCCTATCCCATATAATTTCACCTGTCATACTGATTTCTTGAAGGTCTTTTTCAGTTTCGATTATCCAGTTATTGTTGACTTTTAGTGAGGAAGCATAATTAAATATCGCTTTAGTACTGCAAGTCTTCTATTGTCCGTTCTTTGAATATGACCATAAAATTTTAGCGATCTTTTTTTCTAATAGTGTCTGATATTTTCTCAGAATGCTGGTATAAGTCACCCACACTTCTATCCGTACTGTGCGAAATTATTATTTGTGTTAATGTACATAAATGTGTTTCATTTCAGGTAAGTCTGCAAGCAACCGTTCAAATTGACCCCATACTGATGAGTATTTGATCTGTAATACATGGTGAGTATTATAGGAACAAGTTTAACTTCTCCCGTATTTAAAAAAGAAGTTAACTTTATAAAGTACTCAGCAGTGCATGAAGTATTTGTTGATCACTAATAATCAATGTTGTAGCTTATTTACGGGCTTCAGTGTGATCATCGTTGTATATATTTGGATTCTGTGTGATTACTGGGTTACGTGCATGTTTAGTCTATATTGTAAATATTTTGAGGTAGGGTTGAATGAGATTGAATCCAATGGAATACCATCTAGAAAAACAAACCTAGAATTTTCAATGATATGTCTCTAGTCTTGTTGAGCCTTTTATTTTATTTTTTAGAAATATGTTTTCCCTCGCTTATAACAGAGTTTTTACTATTTTGCCTGATTGCGCTAACACACCGAGAATATAAATATGTTGAAAAGCAAGATCAGTTGTAATATCCTGTATTTAAGAAGTTTATTGGCACGACAGGTATTACTTAGTAGTTTAAGCCTCACATTCCTTTAAGCTTCTCTAAAGAGTCTTAGTCTCCGTCTGTGCATTTGTAAGAAACTCCTTTAGGTGTTGGATAAGATAATTTGTTTCTAATTGTATCTAGGAGCTGGTAAACATCTCTTACAGTTCTCAGTTTCATTGTTACTTGAAACAGCAAAGAAAAGGCTTAAGTAATTGAACATACCGGAATACTTTAAGGTACACTGGTTGAATTAAGGATAAAAACAAATGATTGAACAGCTTTGTACTTCCCAGACATTTTCGGTAGATTTTCCAGATGTTGGGTAATATTCCAGAGTGTGTTGGTAACGTAGCGGTGGGTTTGGCACACGTTAATTAGGAATGAATTCGGGAACAAGAGTACAGAAGTTTCCAAAAATTCTATATCATTTATTTATTTATTTATTTATTTATTTATTTATTTATTTATTTATTTATTTATTTATTTATCTATTTATTTATTTATTTATTACGCAGAACGTACCCGTAGTTTTTTTTACAATCTGCTTTACGTCGTCTCAACACAGATAGGTCTTATGGCGACGATGGGATAGGAAAGGGCTGGGAGTGGAAAGGAAGTGACCGTGGTCTTAATTACGGTTCAACCTCAGCATTTTCCTGGTGTGAAAATGGAAAACCATGGAAAACCATCTTCACGGCTGCTGACAGTGGGGTTCGAATGCAAACTGCACATTCATTTGCTCGACGTACCAGTACTTGACGGATCGATAGTTGGAGATGCATATAACTTCTCAGTAGAACTCTGAATTTTAAGTTCACTTAAAAACCGAAACCAAATACATCTCCGTACAGGCCATGTAGGCACTTGGTTGGCTGGAGTGGTTTGCTCTACGCCTGGTCACCTTTACACCCAGGAATTAACCCACTGTAGTACTAATTTTTGGTGTAGGCTGAGTGAATCTCAGGGCCATGTGCATCTCCGGAAGTGGAAATTCAGTTTCTTAATTTTTTCGAAGCGGGTGAGTTGGCCGTGTGGTTAGGGGCGCGCAGCTGTGAGCTTGCATCCAGGAGATAGTGGGTTAGAATCCCGCTGTCGACAGCCCTGAACGTGGTTTCCCAATTTCACACCAAGCAAATGCTGGAGCTGTACCTTAATTAAGGCCACGGCCGCTTCCTTCCCACTCCTAGACCTTTCCTATTCCATTGTCGCCGTAAGACCTATCTGTGTTGGTGCGACGTAAAACAAATTCTAAAAAAAAAATTTTTTGACGGGGAATCAAACCCACGTCCTACCGCCTTGGCCAGGCATCCCCTTTTAAGCACACTTGCTGGTTTTTTTTGTTTTGTTTTTTTTCAATAGGTCTAACAATTTTAGCTTGTAGGTTGTTGATAAAACATGCGTTAAGTTCAGTAAAAACCTACGCACTAACAGCCGACGTCTCTGGGACACGTGCTGTAAGAGAGACGTAAAAACGTCATTTCCTAAAGAACCATTAGAGTTTCGAAGGAAATGTGTATATATATATATATTAGAAAACTGAAATACATACTTGTTGAAGATTGTGATCATGTACCAAATAGAGAATTTTAGTTTTGTATTTTGATAGTTGATGTTGACAGTGACGAATCAGTTGACTCTAGATTATTGTATGTTTAAGAGAGGAAAATGAACAACGATCTTTTAGTTTTGAATTAAGCACTCCTTTCATCTAACACCCGAAAAACACATTGTGGTGCCGAAACACGGGAATGCAGGAGAAGAAAATGTACAATAATCTAGAGTCAACTGTTTCGTCACTATCATCAATTTTCAACACCCCCCCCCCCCCCAAAGCGACCACTGCTCAGCCCGAAGGCGTGCAGATTATGAGATGTC
This sequence comes from Anabrus simplex, assembly GCF_040414725.1. Classification (NCBI taxonomy): domain Eukaryota; kingdom Metazoa; phylum Arthropoda; class Insecta; order Orthoptera; family Tettigoniidae; genus Anabrus; species Anabrus simplex. Next base: position 83,190,374 of record NC_090268.1, on the reverse strand, counting down.
TTGTGGTCAGCACGACGGATCTTCTCAGCCGTTATTCTTGGCTTTCTAGACTGGAGCCGCCATTCTCACTGTCAGACAGCTCCTCAGTTTGTAATCCCGTAGGCTGAGTGGACCTCGAACCAGCCCTGAGATGCAGGTAAAAATCCCTGCCCTGGCCGGGAATCGAACCCGGAGCCTCCGGGTAAGAGGCAGACACACTACCCCTACAGCGCGAGGCCGGCAAGATCAGTACACAAAACTACAAAACTACAATTCTCTATTTGGTACATGATCACAATCTTCAACAGCACTCTGGGCTTAATTTTGTAATACGACAACCATTTTACCATTAACTAATTCATTATATTAACGGACGGTTAATTATTGGAAGATCAGTATGGGCTTGTGTTCAGCTCAGTGGGTGCTTAATTTTGGCGTGATTGAGCGAAAAACAAACATGTACCTAATATCTTACGGTAATATGTTACGCGATTTTCGCAAATCATTTGGAAGATAATACAGTTTCCTCTAAAAACATCTGACCAGTAATTCCACCCACCGGTTTAGACGTGTTATCGCTTCAGAAGGCAGACAGTCTCTAGAGGTGTAACTTTAATTGTTTGTTTGTTTGTTTGTTTGTTTGTTTGTTTGTAACCTCGATTTATCCTTTACCCTAATGTACTTGTCTTTTTATTGTCTGTCTGTTTTCGTCCTGTTTTTTTATATATACTGACCAGTAACTGAATTAAGAGTCTTCAGCTTATCAGTGTTTTCTTCCTCGATGTTCTTGGAGAAACCCTGCTCTGGCAGCCATCTTTCTATTTTATTGCTCCATTTGTGTTGCTCGATATTTAATTAGCGCCGTTATTCGACAAATTATACAAAAGAATTTCAAGAATCGTAGCTATGCAGACACTTGGTCTTACAGAGAGTCGTTTGTCAGTACTTGTCCCACTTCGCTTCCATCGTTTGTCTCCGAATCCGTGCCCGTCTTACAAGCCTCTTCAGATGAATGGTCTTTCAGTCTCGTGTTCTTTTTATTCCCTCCCCATTCGTCGTCCTTCTATCGAAGTATATTGCGTACTTCATGAAAAGGATTATTGGTATAATAAAACATCTCAGAACTGGGAAAATTGGAAAAAATATGATGCTGCCTATTTGTGAAAGCAATGCACATTAATCGTACTATTTTCTGCTCGCTGTCTTTGTTGTATTCCACGTTAATTGGAAGGGTTTATGTTGCCTTTTTTCTGCATGCGCTGGGAACTCTTATTACAGGTTGACTGAAAGTTAATCCATTCTATATAAAAGCATTAAAATCCACTTGCTTGCTACTTAATTGTTCACTCTAAATAAGATGAAGCTGATTATTGTTTTAGGACGACCATACGCTCGAGTCTAATAATATTTTTTTAATGGAAGCATACGCATTAAATAATTATGGTATTGGAAATAAAAATGAAGGGCCACGAAGGTCGTGAAATTGAAAGGCCGTAGGCCTTACAAGCATAATGCCATTGGGGTTGGAAGAGAACAAAGGCTGGCCATGGGAGGTCAGACAGGAAAGGTGAAAGTGAGGAGCCAGGCAAAAGTAAGTGGCAATGCCATAATTAACTAGGGGCCCTGTGATCGCCCACCAATGCTCCCAAGTTGAGGAGGGGTTACTCTAAATAAGAGACTCATAGCTGTACGATTTAAAAGTTTCTTGTAGCTAGACTCGCCTTCTTCCACTATCTGGAGCCTCGTTTCCTTCTGTAAACAGTGGCCTTTTCGCTACGCTCTAGAAAACGTGTTCGAAGAAGTGTTCTACGTGTCGCCATGTGTCACCAACAGAAGAGCTCTATTGCAAAGAACCTACATGTATGTCACCACATATTATTTGAATTTGATAATGTAGGTCAACAACTAGAAGCAACTATAAGACGAATGGCTGGTAGAATTAAGTGACATAGCCGTAATGCATCCTCCGTACAAACATTTACTGTAAGGGATCCGAGAGATGTCTTCACACTGTAACCGTACAAGAGGGTTACAGATTTCATTCAGTATTTATTATTATTATTATTATTATTATTATTATTATTATTATTATTATTATTATTATTTATTAACCCGATTCATTATATTTTATATTGTGATTTTCATCATTTGTACTGTAATATAATTAGGTGTCATACACATTATTTTATTTAATCATAGGTTAAATGAATTTTGATTGTAATTATTCTGTATTTTAATAAGTGAGATTTGTTGGTTTCATATAGTCATACTGTAACTTGTAACTCTGGCCAGATAAGCTGGCATATTATTTTGCAATCGAGGCTATGTTTAACCGAGACTGTATTGAGCAAGTAGATTTTCCGCCGACACATGCAAGGTAGTCGTCGGTAGTCCGCGTGGGCAAGCTAATACGACACATGGCTGATGACATCAATGCGTGGGCACGTGATTTCGACCAAGTGTCTATATTCGCCAGCTACCGTATGTTGAGGTGGAAGGGGTGACCAGAGAGTAGGGAGATGTGTAGTCATCCCGAGATTATAAAAGTCGATGCAACAGTGGTGAGTAGAAGGAAGAGTGAGGGTCAGTGATCGAGGAAGAAGTGGTTATATGTCTAAGATTGGTGGTGAGAGCTAAGAAGTGAAGGAAGCAGTGCTAAGAGGTGTTTTTCAAGATGTCTTAGAATCGTCGAAGAGGTCTACGAGTGGTGGTTGGATCTGAGTAGAGACTGGTACTATGCTGATAGTGAAACATCATTTACTTGTGAGGATGGACTTCACAATGTGTTTCAATAATATTTTTCAATTTTTTACTATCTATTGAGTGGACGTAACCGCATTGGAGGTCACTACACTCGGGAAGGAAATGTAGGTCAACTCCAGGTTACACAATAAGATTACAGCAGACTACTTCTGACTTCCTGACTTCAACTCAGTGGTTTTTCCAGAAATTTCGAGTGGTGTGTACAAGGCATCAGGTAATTACAGAATCCGACATGTTATGCTTTAATAACATGAAGAAGAATGTAATCAGCTGCGATATCATATATCACTTCAAGTTCATGCCAATAGCGTTTTTTTAAATTTAGATTAAATTTTATTTTTGATTGTAACAACAAATCGCACTGGGTATATATTTTTTTGTTAAATTAAAATACGGCAATGCTTGTTCATTGTGACGTAAATTATAGTCATCAACTCAGTTTTATTTTAAATATAATAAGTGATTCTATTTCCAAATACAATCCTCAATTGTGGAAATGCAACCGTAATCTACCATTGTCCTGATCCATATTCCTGTATATTACCAGATGTGTGAGTTTATCACCTCACGCCTTGAGATAATTGAGATAAGAGGCATGCTCTCCGAATTTTGTTGTTTCTTGCAACAAATGGCGCTCAACATAAGTAATGTATATTGTGTGAAGGAGATTAATGTGTTCAAGTAGTGGTAGGAGTAGCAACAGCACATCAAGAATCTTCAGGAAAGAAGCCCAACAAAGCTGATTTAAGTGGCAAATGCAAATCCTGTTAGAAACTGTGTTTATCAGAAAGAGAACGACACGGAACAAAACAAAAATAATTACAAATATGAAAATAAAAAAGTACAGTAGAGAAACAAAGTCAAGTAAGCCCTTCTCTTTACAGGCCACGAACGTCCTTGGAAGAGTGGTAGGTAACTATATGTGATCTCGGTACCGCGTGAGATAGATTGCTTAGTTCAATGCACGGTTGCCTTTGCCCTCGGAAATTAACCTGGCATTCATTTTCATATAGGCTGAGTAAACCTCAGGGTCATATGCCGCCCCGGAAGTTTCTGAGTATTTTGAATTCCTGACAAGGAATCGAATTCACATCCTTCCGGATGAATCGAGTACGCTTATTTTATTTTTACAGTCTGCTTTACGTCGCACCGATACAGATAGGTCTTATGGCCACGATAGGATAGGAAAGGGCTACGAGTGGGAAGAAAGTGGCCGTGGCCTTAATTAAGGTACAGCCCCAGCATTTTTCCGGTATGAAAATGGGAAACCACGAAAAAACGCTTCAGGGCTGCCGACAGTGGGGTTCGAACTCACTATCTCCCCGATGCAAGCTCACAGCTGCGCGCCCATAAACGGACGGTCAGCTTGCCTGGTGAGCACGCTTTTACCGTCTCGATTAGGCATCCTCTCTATAAAATTCATACCTGTAGAATATTCAACGCCAGCAGCCTGGCTTTATCCCTAGTGACTGTGATCGTTTAGGCGTTAGAACTGTATTGTCTGACACAGTGTGAAGCCGGTTCGAGTCCCGTTGATGAAGAAACAAAAGTCACCATCAGAATGTTGGTCGGCGGGGTAGGAGAGATGGTGGTGTACAATGTATAATTACTAGATCGCATGCCACACGCCTGGATTCAAGTTCAAACCTCTCCGCAGTGTTCGTATGGAGTGTTGACGGTGATTCGTTCTTCGGGCGAAGTCGTTAAGCCTTGAGCAGACATTTAGGTGTTAATCGACAGGAGTAGTGTATGTATCAGCACCGGGCTTCACTTTTTCCCTTATCGTCATCATCACCCACCGAGACGCGCAGATCGCCAATTGGCGTCAGGTGGAAAGGTAAGCCGAACATCATATCAAACGCTTCCGGCCTAGACGGAGAGAGGCTGTAGTTTTATGTAGGCCTCATGGAGGATCTACGCACTCTTACCTCCTAAGGAGGGAAGAGACCTCATTGTGTTCTTGTGGTGCCGAATTTACTGTGATCCATATCCTCACAGAGTGTGCCGATCCCTCTGGCCTAAGACGGGACCTCGGTCTGCAGGAAACACTCGAACGTATACTAGAGGATGACGGGAATGCTGCTGATAATAATAATGTTATTTCCTTTACGTCCCACTAACTACTTTTACGGTTTTCGGAGAGCCCGAGGTGTCGGAATTTTGTCCCACAGGAGTTCTTTTACGTGCCAGTAAATCTACCGACACGAGGCTGACGTATTTGAGCACCTTCAAATACCAGCGGACTGAGCCAGGATCGAACCTGCCAAGCTGGGGTCAGAAGGCCAGCGCCTCAACTGTCTGAGTCAGCCCGGCACTGCTGATCTCGCTATTCGCTGTACGTGTGAGAGTGGATTAATCAAAGGCTTCTAAATTTCAAATTTTCATTGTCCTTCTCGGCTTAATATCATCATTTTTTTATTATTTTTAAATTCATATTTTCAAATTCCTCCGTTTAATAAAGTGTTTAAAATTTATATCATTTTTCATTCCACTTGATATGTTCAGAGAGGATGATTACCTAGTCGTGCTTCGTCTTAAAACAACAATCACCACCACCACCACCACCACCACCACCACCAGGTACTAAAAACTATACGATGAAAACAAAGTCCCTGAACTTGTACTTAGTTGTGTTACATTTTCGGCATCTTTACAGACCAGTAACCGTTAATTGATACACACTGTATATTCTTCCATTTAATTTCCCAAGTTAAATACGTTCTTTGGTTTTAGATGTGATGTGATCTAATCTGAAATGATTAAAGTAGTTCAACATGCAATTTTGGCCGTGGCGATTAAGATGACGAAGCACCTTTTGGGAGCTATTCTAATGAAAATCCTATGCTAGTCCTTGCTGATAGAGGAGAGATGTATAGGACCTCGCATGTAATCAACTGCTCGTTGTAAATCCCATTGCGTATAGCATGCGCTATGTATAGGCTATCCATCAATATCGATTACGCTTGTATGGCATTCATTGTTCACTCGCGAGTGGCATTGGCTCTCAGAGCGGCTCTCGTGTTAATAGGGACTAACACCGGTTAACCGATTAATTCGTATTAATTTCAGTGCTCATTAAACTGGGAAGATATTTCGTTAGTGGAACTCGTCCTCGAGTCATTTTGCGGAATGTTAACAGTCATTTATCGGAACATTATCGAAGACAAAATTGACAATATTTCCGACATTAACAATTCGGATGATGACGACCATGATGCTTTCTTCTCACACAACCACCCAATTACATATAAATCAATATAAAATCAAACATCGCATGCACCGAGCTCGATAGCTGCAGTCGATAAAGTGCGGCCAGTATCCAGTATTCGGGAGATAGTAGGTTCGAACCCCACAGTCGCCAGCCCTGAAAATGTTTTTCCGTGGTTTACCATTTTCACACCAGGCAAATGCTGGGGCTGTACCTTAATTAAGGCCACGGCCGCTTCCTTCCCACTCCTAGCCCTTCCCTGTCCCATCGTCGCCATAAGACCTATCTGTGTCGGTGCGACGTAAAGCAACTAGCAAAAAAAAAAAAAACAACGCATGGAGGCAGAAAGCAGTTTTAATTTTAGCCTGACACTCTCGTGAGCTTCATAACAAGCCGAAATTGTTACGGCTTTGATCACCTAGTAATGAGAAAAACTTGTTTCACAAAATTGACAAGAACGTTTTTCAGAAATATCTGCCTTAAATTGGAACTTGGTATACAGATCAACAATAAGTTCCGTTAAGTCGTATTAAAGTTCGGTAAAGATCAGATCAGTACTTTTAAAGTTATGAATTTTCTAAGTGAGCGCTCCGTTGGAAATGGGAAAAAATACCGGCACTTCTCTTTTGTTCAACCTGCATTACAATTTTAACTGGGTACGATAAAAATCTATACTCCACATAATTAAACGTAGAATAAAATGAGCTAAATTTTGGTGTAGCTTGTTAATATGTTGGTCAAAGGATAAACTTCTTTTTAATGTAGACCATTAATTCGGGTGCCTATACTTTAACCACGACAGTAGTGTAAGAACTGTGGGTTAATTTCTCTGTAATTCCTACAACCCATCTATTACTTTAAAATTATAATTTTGTCTGTACTGTTCAAATTTCCCCTCATACTTCGCTTTTATCTCGGTTTGGTGAACTGAAGTCGAAAATAAACCTATTTTTTTTCAATTTGTATGTTTTTTTTTCTATTGTTTACATCACGGGGAACTGGTTTAAGGTAAGTTCCCAGAACTCGGTATTTTGTTCGGGATAGCCATATTGTGCACTAGATTATATGTTGATTACTATGTAGTGGTGTACTAATATTAAGGGGACCGAACAGGAAATGACACATGTCTTCGTTAATAACGTATTTACAGTACCGAAAACCCGTACCCGATAAAAGTCTGCAGTAATGTCTGGGCGTTTAAATGTTTCAAAAATGTGAGGAGTTATAACGGAGATACTGGCGATTATTAGCGTACATTTTTCACACACCTCCACTACAGTTCTTGCAGCCATGACTGTCTTTTTAATCTCAGTCAGTCAAAATACAGATTTGTAAACTATGTATATCTAACGTATCCATTAAGTATATGGGTCAGATGAACACGGTGTCTCTAAACTGAAGACAAAACCAAGTCGAACATAACGTGTATTATCGATTATAGAACAGATTCCTCTGCAAATTCTTTGAGTTTCAAGAACATAACTATTACTACTCATGTAAAAATCTTTACATTTGGAATAATAGGGTATCTAATCCTAGTCTATAATCCAATTTTCAAAGCTTCATATATCTAGGTTCTCAGTTTTATTGATAAGCAGGTCACTTCGTAAACTGTCTCACAATAGTGGCTGAACTTACCATAGATATTGCTGTACAGGTTGTTGCTTAAATCCACAAAGTTCTCCTGATAGGCAGAAAATGCGTGCAGTATGTAGTGTACAACCTTCAATAATGACAGTCAGTAGAGCAGGCTCCTGAACTGCGACCCACTCTATAGAGGAACCTCCGCCGTTCTAATAAACTGCAGGCGATGCCCCGACACTTGCTAACAATGGCTAGCTCGCCCTCTAAGTGGACGCATAACTTGGCAACTCGATAACAGTTCCTCTTGCGCGACGCTCACAAAATTCAATTGAAGAGATTCCTAAATAAATCGCACTGAATATATAGGAGCGAGACACTTCCTTATGCATAAGCAATGAAGAAGGAAGAGCAAAATGATATAACCGACAAACGACGAGGTTACGTTACAGCAGTCCAAACCAGTCGCAGAAAATACAATAGCATGCATAGGTAAACCACAAAACTGTTCTCAAGGAAGTGTAAATTAACTGAAATAAGAGAAATGGAATATTTATTTGGATCCATCAATCAATCCAATCAATGAATCATTTTTTTTATTTTGTTTACAATTTGCTTTACTTCGCACCGGCAGAGATAGGTCCTACGGCGACGATGGATAGGAAAGGGTTAGGAGTGAGAAGGAAGCGACCGTGGCCTTAATTAAACTAAAGCCCCAGGATTTTCATGGTGTGAAAATGGGAAAGCACGGAAAACCATCTCTGGGGCTGCCGCCAGTGGGGGTCGAACCCATTATCTCCCCAATGCAAGCTTACAGCCGCGCGCCTCTATCCGCACGGCCAACTCGCTCAGTTTATGTATTATTATTATTATTATTATTATTATTATTATTATTATTATTATGAGCCAGCCGCGGGGTTAATTGTTGGTCAGTCCAGGGATTTTACTTCTAAACTGAGGTCGGAAATGGGGTTCACTCAGCCTCCTAAGACCAACCGAGCAGCTGCTTTTGGACCTCACGCGCTGTCCATAAAGGATAGGCAAGCTGTACAGTAGCTGTGAAGTTGAGGAGCACGTAGCAGGCGCACACCACAGTGACTCTGTATGTATAGAGTCACAGAGTCAAAGTAATGCACACTCATGTACTCTGCAGGTGTTGCGATTGTGTACTGCGCAGTATTTTCAGAGTAAGTAGGATGTAAACCAGTGTGGTTTCAGACCACAGAGGGGATGTCAGGACCAGGTTTTCAGTACGCGCCAAGTAGCTGAAAAATGCTACAAGAGGAATAGACAGTTATGTTGATGATACGTAGGTCTAGAGAAGGCATTTGACAGAGCACCTAGGGAAAAGATGTCCACCGTACAGGGGGGACTATGGCTTCAAGGGTAGTTTATTAAAAGCAATCAAAGGCATTTATGTTTACAATTGAACTGTGTTGAGAATTCATGGTAGAATGAGTTCCTGGTTCAAGGTACTTACAGGGGTTAGGCAAGGCTGTAATCTTTGTTGTTCATAGTTTACATGGATCTGCTGAAGGTATAAAGTGACACGGAGGAATTCAGTTGGGTGGAAATGTAGTAAGCAGTCTGGCCTATGCCGACGACTTAGTCTTAATGACAGATTGTGCTGAAAGCCTGCAGTCTAATATCTTGGAACTTGAAAATAGGTGCAATGAGTATGACATGAAAATAGGTTTCCAAGACTAAAGTGACGTACTGTAGTTAGGATACCGAAGAGAATTCTATGTCAGGTTGGAAACACAAAGCTAAAACAGGTAGATAATTTCAAGTATTTAGGATGTGTATTCTCCCAGGATAGTAGTATAGTAAGTGAGATTGAATCAAGATGCGTCAAAGCTAATGCAATGAGTTCGCAGTTGCAATCAACAGTTCTGTATTGTAAGACAAAACTGTCTTTACACCTGTCTGTTTTGAGACCAGCTTTGCATTACGGGAGTGAAAGCTGGGTTGACTCAGGTTATTTTATTCATAAGTTAGAAGGAACAGAGGTGAAGGCAGCAAGAATGAATGCCGGTACAAACAGGTGGGAACAGTTGCAGGAGGGTACTCGGAATGAGGATATAAAGAGTAAACCAGCTTCGGTGGTGGGAAATGTGGAGTGAATGGAGAAGAATAGGCTACTTAGTAGGATAATGGACTCGATCATGGAGTGTATGAGAAATATGAGACCGAGACGACGATGGTTGGATTCATTTTCTAATGATTTAAAGAAAAGGCGTAGACAACTAAACGGGACCACAGGGCTACTAAGAGGATTGTGCGGCGGCTATTATGTTCACAGGGGCTTCCAGACTAATCGCTGAAAGGCATAACGGTCTACAATGAAGATGTATGTAATGTACGTATGTATATGCAGGATGACCCAAAAGTCTGTTAACAATTGCCTCGTCAAAACTTCACGGAATATTCGAGGTAGAGAAGTATTAACTGATACACATGTTAGGCATGACATGGGGTTTAATTTACACAAAAGTAAAGTACACAAAATGACCAACACATAGCGCTGGACAGCAACACGTCAGTGATCCCGCATGAGACCCGTGTACGGTGTAAAAAGAGCTGTCGTGAGAGAGGGCGTCAGACGCGCCTGCAATCGCGGCATGTCATGCTTGGCATCGCTGTTCCCCCCGACCTCAATCCGTGTGATTATTGGTTGTGGCGCTACCGGAAGTCGCAAGTCTACCGCGATCGTCCGACCTCATTAGGGATGCTAAAAGACAACATACGACGGCAATTTCTCACCATACCTACGGATATGCTGTACAGGACTTTTCACAACATTGTCCCTCGACTACAGGTATTGTTGGTGAATGACGGCCGACATGTTGAGTATATGGTATAAAGAACATCTTTGCTAAACCTGAACTGGTATGCTAATTATTGCTTATATATCATATGAAGCGCTATCTATTGGTCATTTTGTGTACTTTATTTTGGTGTCAATAAAACCCCATGTTATGCCAATCATGTGTGTGTCAGTTATTACCTCTCTCCCTCCAATATTCCGTGAAGTATTGCCTCGTCAAATGTTAACGGATTTTTGGGTCACTGTATATATGCCTCTGTTATTATTCCTCATAAGGTAAATGACATGCAAATTAAAAATTTTACAACTTTCATTTTATACAGTTTTTCTGTTCAAATAATATTAACGAAGGGAGTTGGTATTCCTGTTTGGCCCCTTGCATATTGTAATGCCACTATATAGCCTAGTAATCAAATGTAATATATAATCTATTGCACCCCCGGCTACCCCTAAACTGAAATGCAGAGTTTCAGGAAATTCTGTATAGCCATTTCCCCCTTATGCCACACGGACACAAAGAAACAAACAAAAATAAATTGAACCTATTTTCGACTTTTGTATAGCTAATTTGAGATATCAAGACTGAGGCAAAAATTTGAAGTGTACTACCACAATTTTTATTTAATTTATGTAACATGATGTTATCATTAAGAAATCTTTTGTTGTTCGCCTGTTGTACGAGTATTTTAACGCTGAGCTTGGGATCGCGTTAAACCCACGAAATTATTTATAGAATATGATTGCTTGTGTGTTCGTGTCTTGGGATAAAACGCAGTTTAGGTGGGCCCTGTACTAGGTCACATCTCTTCGTGTAATGGTGTGGACTATGTTTGCCTTCCACGTCTCTCCGCTTTGCGTATATCATCTTCTAAATTAAATTTCCACTTCGAATTAAAAATTGTCCTTGCATCCAACTGTCGTTTTATCATTTTGAAGACTGGGAGTTGAGGCGTTATTAAAAGGGAACTTTGACGTGTTATGTGTCTGTTTTGAATGGTGAATAAGAATTCGTTGGGCGAGAGAAGAGATAGCAAGCATGTGTAACTTAGAACGCAGCTCTCTCGCCGCTACTTCGTTTCTCAGGTGCTTCGTATCGTCAGCTAATTCAGTGTTCTATCTAAGGTGACTCCTAGATATTTAGGGAATCTATTATGTCTCAGTAATTAATTTCCAATGTACACCTGCAATTCTTTATTAGCCATCTTACTGTTCAGATGGAAGCAACATACTTGTGTTTTGTTGGTATTAAGTGGAAGTACTGTATCAACTCTTTAAGCTCGTCCTTTATGGTCAAATCGTATTCCTCAAATAGTGTATCTCTAGTAGCACGCGTCCAATCATCGCATAACCAAACTTTACAAAATACAGTCGTGAAAGTTGGTCCCTTCTCAGAAAGCTGTGGGATGGAAAACCCATTACAGGAATGAGTTGAGAAATTCACCCAATCACACCTGCCGCTCACGGCTCGCATAGTCATGACTTTCGAAATTAGCAGGGATAAGGTGTTCACAAAATGCATAAAGAAGAATCTAAAAATTCTGAAAGATAGTGTCCCAGATATATCGGAGTATTCAAGGCATTTTACTGCGGATGAGGTAACTACTGCAATTGCTGATATCGAGCCAGGCAAAGTGGATGGTATTCACCCGGAATTTATCATTCATTGTGGGTATAGAGTTATACTATGGTTGTCCAACTTCTTCACGAACATCCTGTAGAGGGGGCAATTGCCAAAGTTATTCAAACAGACAAAGATCATAGGCATGTTGAAGAAATGCAAAGCTAGCGATAAACCAGAGAGATATCGCCCTATTGCTCTGCTTAGTGTGACAGATAAATTACTAGAAAGGCTCCTACTCAATAGAATTGGTCCAGAGATATTCAAGAAAATCCCCGTGGACCAGGCAGTATTCAAACCGCATTGAAGGACTACAGACCAGGTAATGTCTCTTACGACTTACTTAGAAGCAGGTTATTAGAGAAAGCTTAAGACGTTGTTGGCTTTTATTAATCTGACAGCAGCCTATAGCACATTCTGGAAGGATGGCCTACTCTTCAAGTTTCTGGAATTGATAGCATGTAAAACGACTGCCCGGCTCTTGAATAACATGCTAAGTCAATTATATGTAGGCATTACTGTGAACACCAAATATTACTAAATAATAGGCTTCCTCAGGGTTCTGTTCTTGCTCCAGTCTTATTTAGCTTGTTGTGTATGTTGTGTATTCAGCCCAAAGGCTGGTTTGATCCTCTACAGCTCCACCAACAGCTGTCATAGGTAGCCTAGGTGTCACTAAAGAGGCATACTAGGGAAGTGAGGAGTGAGGTAGTTTCCCGTTGCTTTCCTCACTTATATATCAGATATGCCCTTGGATCCATAAAAATAATTTGCATTATATCCTGAACTTAAATGCTGAGGTTTACATATTTATGGACCTCCATTTTCCCTTATTGCCGTGAAAACCAAAATGAGCTCCCTCTAAACCCCAGTCCCCTGGAATTTATAAACAACATTTTCATCTTAGTTTTACTGAGGTTCACAAATTTATATGTCGTTTCCCGGCATAGTATAGTATAGTACGAAAACTAAAACGATCCCCTCTAAAAAAAACGCCCACTGCAGTTTCTTCCCCTTTTTATCTTAAACTAATAGTAAATAGTGAGTTCCAGGTATGTATGTGTCGCCGTTTTCCCGTGATGCTGTTGAGCAGAGCCGTTCGATATGTTGTCATAAGAGAAATACTGTTCTCTTAACATGGAGTGATCTATGTTTTCTTCTCACAACAACACACCGTCAATTCATTAGCCACGAACATTTTATCATCAGTAATGTCTTGGAGTCGTGTGCTGTGTGTCGTTGCCCTGCACCACCCATACCTCAGTAGCTTCTGCACCGTCACAGCCATAAATGGCAATGACACTTCAGTGTAAGCTGCATTATGTTGTGGCATGTGCTAAGAGACACATTAAAAACTACCGCATCCATCGAAGTTAGTTACACAAAACACTCCAAGATCCCATTAAAATCTGTCACATACTGAGCGTTGGACACTTACGATGTCTCCACCTACCCTAGATTCATCTGAGATCATAAATAAAAACCGTGTGATATGATCGACTGAAATGTTTAGAACACCGAGATAGTCTTCAGGGAAGGTTATAAACACATTTAACACATTTATTTAGGTCAGTCATTCCGGGTACATTGAGCTAAGAATGCTTTGAAAGTATTTTCATTTTAACATCCTCTAGAAACTTCATGTCGAATCTTCGTAGACTTTAGTGTCCAGAAACTAGCTCTGATGTGTACATTTTAATTTAGACTAAATCAGATTGTTCTAACGCTGTTTTTGAACCCGAGAGAACTTGTGGAAAGTAACGAGCTTCATTCCTTTTCTTCGAACACATACTGGCAATCTAGTCACCCATGCGGTTTTTTCTACTCCTACTGGAGATGATGATGATGATGACGACGACGCTTTAACAGATATACATATCTTGAATTTGAGAGATGTAGCGTGTATCTTAGTTATAGCGTATTATTATTATTATTATTATTATTATTATTATTATTATTATTATTACCGGAACTCATCATAAGAATCAGTGAGCCCCCCCCCAAATAGAGCTATATTTTATTTTTTGATTATTTATCCAAAAATATAAGAGGCGATGAAAAAGCTTCCGTTCCACGGTCGTACACAGGGCCGGATTAACGGGGAGTGGGGGGGGGGGCTAAAGGGGCTAACCTAAAATTGTATAAAAAGGCCTGCTGCTCCACCTCCGTGCATGTGTCTCCCACTTGAGTTGGCGTACCTTCTGCTGGCCACCCACATCGACCGGCGTCTTGTGTCGAAACGCGACTCTCACGAAACTTGGTGCACCATTCCACAACGATGGTTTTCGACAGACAGACAGACAGACAGACAGACAGACAGTCTGCCCCATACACGTTCTTCATTCTCCGATGGATGTCCACCGGTGATTGTCCATGAACAGAATAACAGGACGTTGGTCCTGTTTGGACGCATTTGGTAATAACATCGCCATAGTTCATGTGGCCACAATTAACGCACGCACCTCGGCACGTCACGACTGCCACACTAATCCCTTTGCCTACATGTCCGTGCTTGTATACCCACATCGGAGTCTTATACTATCAAATTTTAACTTTGTAGGAGCTTCTCCATGAACAAAACTGATCTATCTTACCGGAGGCTATGACGACCTGTATTACGTTTTTTAATTATGTATTTATGTGTATCCACAAAGCTCCGTGTCATCTTACTCCAAAGTTGAATTTGTCCAATTCTCAATTATTAATAAACTACCTGAAGTTAAATGGTGTGTGGTGACAAATGTTCGCGTAATCGGTATAATTGTTAAAATATGTTCATTATGGAGACCTGCAATTTTCTCTGCCATATTTGAGTTTCATGAACGTCGGCAGCTTTATACAGCGTTAAACAGTGAATAATGATACCATTTGGAGATGTTTTTACGTGGATCATTAATTAAAATGACGACTGTTGTTGAATTAAGCTTGTACCCACATGTAATGTGAATATTAATTACAGGGCCCAGTAACTCGCCTCTTTCGAGGGGGCTATTAATGAATGAAGTGAAATTGTTGTGGCTATTAATATTACAGTTTTTTTAATCCACGGAAGAATCATGATGGAATTGTTTCTTTTGGTACAAATTTCAGTTGTATTCACTGATGAACTAAAACATTCCAGGAAAGTGACATCCAGACATCCATAATTGTGCAATAGCTATGTTTCTCTCCCCTTTGCTGTGTGAATATGGTAAATACTTAGCCATGTTTAGTAAGTCATAGTTCAACGAATAGCCAATTGGATCACATTATTTTGACACGGTGTGGGATATAGGGTGTTTATGTTCAGTTATTGTAGGTTATTGTTACGCGCAGGCCAGAGTAAAGTGTAGCTTCCACCGAAGTCCCAGTCAACATCCATGGCTGTGACAATATGGAAGTTGCTGGGCTATGGGTAGTGCTGAGTAATGACATTCAGAGCATGACTAGTGCATCTGAGTGTTATGAAAGGTGCTGCTCATAGGGTCAGTCGTGCTGCAATAGTACTTTCTGACCCAGTGAGGAAAGCAATGGCAAAATTGGTTTTTGGGGTTTCCTTCTACCCGCATAACCTTGGGTGGTGCTATTTGAGGATCCAACCAGCCTCTGGGCTGATGACCTAACAGACAGACATTGTTACGCGAGGATGGTGAAATCGTCAGCTGATGGATGACAAGAAAATGTATGACGAAACAATACCCGCAACTGTGAAAGGTTTCCTCTCTAAACAGAATTGATACATTTACAGCAGTTATTCGAATTTTACAGAATATTTGCGTGAAAGACTAGTATCAAGGACGATAGTTCTCTGTCCCTGTTTCGTGAGAGGTTGGGTATCCAGTCATCATTCCTAATAACCATACAAAAGTTATGCCCATCAACGAACCCGCTGCCCTGAAGATGGTTTTCCGTGTTTTCCATTTTCACACCAGGCAAATGCTGGGGCTGTACCTTAATTAAGGCCACGACCGTTTCCTTCCAACTCCTAGGCCTTTCCTATCCCATCGTCGCCATAAGACCTATCTGTGTCGGTGCGACAAAACGCAAATTCTTAAAAAAAAAAAAAAAAAGAAAGAAAAAAAGAAAGAAACCGAAAGCGCTTTCAGGCTACGTGAAATATCTCGACCCTTTGAATAACGTGAACCTTGACTCTTTGAAATAATAATAATAATAATAATAATAATAATAATAATAATAATAATAGCGGGTGAGTTAGCCGTGCGGTTAGGGGCGCGCGGCTGTGAGCTTGCATCCGTGAGATAATGAGTTCGAATCCCACTGTCGGCAGCCCTGAAGGTGGTTTTCCGTGTATTCCCATTTTCGCACCAGACAAATGCTGGGTCTGTACCTTATTTAAGGCCACGACCGCTTCCTTCCAACTCCTAGGCCTTTCCTATCCCATCGTCGCCATAAGACCTATCTGTGTCGGTGCGACGTAAAGCCACTAGTAGAATAATAATAATAATAATAATAATAATAATAATAATAATAATAATGAAAATCCACAGTCTGTTTCCAGTCATTCGATCGGGTCAGGAATGGAATGAATGAAGCCCCATCTAGCGGCGGGGATAAGAATTGTGCCGGCTACCGAAGCCTGTCGCACTCCTTTTGGGCAATGATTAATGACTGACAGATGAAATGAAATGATATTGGAGAGTGTTGCTGGAATAAAGTATGACAGGGAAAACCGGAGTACACAATAAAGAAAGAAAATTATAATATCCACCTTTTCAGTACTCTATATTACGTGAAAATTTTACATTTTTGTTAAATCATCACGTTTTTTGTAGATCTGGTGCCGGTTTCGACAAGATTCCATGTCATCATCAGCCAAGAACAAATTACACAAAGACAAAATACATTGATCATGACTCCCATAGTAATATCACAATAATAGTTCAAGAAATATATTTCTGCCTGTCTTTCTTTATTGTGAATCTTGATTCAATACGGAACCTGGAGAATGTAATTCTTAACATTAAAAAACCGGAGTACCCAGACGAAAAGCTGTCCCGCCTCCGTTTTGTGTAGCACAAATCTCACATGGAGTGATCGGGGTTTGAACCGTGGAACCCAGCGGTGAGAGGGCGGCGCGCTGCGCCTGAACTACCGAGACTCACAGTCATAATTGTCACAGCGATACCGTGGTTTACAGAGGTGTACGAAGGTGCGGGCATGAATGGGTGGATAGAGAAAAGATCAAATTTTAATTTAAAACTCTAAAATTCGAAATTTTATTTTTTCTAGCTTTTTTGTTTCTTTTCAGATCTTAAACTTTATTAAACAATAATAGTTGGAAATACATAAGGGGAGCTCTACAGCTCTAGAAACAATAATTATTTGAAATCAGGTACAATACGTAGACGAGTTAGGTAAATCAAACGTGACAAAATTACCAAGAGCACTATTGCTCCACTCAATTACGGGCCAGGAGACTGGGCTCCAAAATGTAATTAGCAAATAGCGTCTTAGTCGCACATAATTACCTAGGGGACTACTCTCCAAAATTTACAGGCTTCCAGCCTTTCAAAGGCACAATTCATTTACTACAGTTAAACAACAACCAGTCTCCACTGCCTCACTCGCTCGACAGTCTATATTGCATTAAATAGAAAAGATAATAAGAATAGTTAACAGGGACAAAAAAGTGCCCATTTTACCTGGACTTAGTAAGAAAAAAGGAACGGTTAAAATTATTGGCCGGAAATCAAAATGTTAGGAGGCGACCACTTGCCCTCCTTTGAAATAAATTCTCTAGAAAATGGCCCTAAGTTACGGAGGCTAAGCCTATACTACGGGAGTGACTCGATGGAGAGAAAGATTTACATTACAAAAGGCAAATTTTAAGGTTTACAAAACCATAGTCACCTCAATACCAAGTTGAAGGGGAATAAAAGAGGGTTCACACCCTTTATTCCTGAAGTTAGATTAAGGACTTAAACCAGACTGAAAATTTGCATTACCAGATTACATTACGAAACCTTCCCCTCAAACTAGCTTTCTGAGACTAATACATGATTGATTACAAGATGTCTCCCATTATTTCCTACCTTGAGCTGGAAGGCCTTCCGGAGATGGGCGAGGCGTGTCCCCTGCCTCCTCTATGAACACACTCTACTGCTGCGTTGGAGCGATCGAAGAGGCAACATGCTAGTTGCTTTTATAGCCGAGAGGAAGGTTCCAGAATTCTCTGGGCCGAAGCCCGTAACACACCCACAAATTCTATTGGTTGATTAAATAAATTTCAAAAATTCCTTATTGGTTAACATTTTACGCCGGCGGGAAGAGATAGAAGTGGTGATAACCTTAAGACACAAAAAACAATTTACAAACAATTCACTTTTACCAACTAATGACTACAACATTTCTGTTGAAAATTAATTGTCCATCCTCTCACCAGAGGGAGCACAAAATTCGGCAGTAGAGTCATCTGACGATAAACGTTCAAACTTCTTCCACTAGAAGTTTCACTGATCGTATCACAGATGGCCTTTTAAAATGCGTTGAGTTTGAATGTACGGAGTTGGTGTACCTCCGGTACAGTAGTAGTAATAATAATAATAATAATAATAATAATAATAATAATACCGGGCGATTTGGCCGTGCGTGTAGAGGCGCGCGGCTGTGAGCTTGCATCCGGGAGATAGTAGGTTCGAATCCCACTATCGGCAGCCCTGAAAATGGTTTTCCGTGGTTTCCCATTTTCACACCAGGCAAATGCTGGGGCTGTACCTTAATTAAGGCCACGGCCGCTTCCTTCCAACTCCTAGGCCTTTCCTATCCCATCGTCGCCATAAGACCTATCTGTGTCGGTGCGACGTAAAGCCCATAGCAAAAAAAAAATAAGATAATAATAACAAATAACTGCCGTGGGTTTCGTCGTGCTGACCATCCGATACCTCGTAATCTTCGGGCCTTCGGGATGAGCAGCGGTCGCTTGTTAGGCCAAGGCCGTTCGGGGCTGTTGCGCCATGGGGGAATAATAATAATAACAATACTAATATTGGTTTTACGCTCCACTAACTATTTTTGCAGTTTCCGGAGACGCCGAGGTACCGGAATTTTGCACTGCACATTTTTTTTTACGTGGCAGTAAACCTACGGACACGAGGCGACTTATTTAGGCACCGTCAAAAACACCGGAGTGAGCCAGGATCGAACTTGACAAGTTGGGCTCAAAAGGTCAGCGCTATACCGTCTGAGCTACTCAGTCCGGCTGTGGAAGTGTATTACCTCATCTGCGAATCGCTAATTCCTCACATATACGAATATTAAACTAGGATTTCGGAGTTGTGGAAGAAGGTCGATATGTCTTCTACAAAATGAGGATAGGCAGGTAGTGGAAACTATGGCTGCAGTAGTGATCCGTGTAGCTGGTGTTACGGTTTCGACTGTACTCCCTTAAATTACGTTGATACGATGGCAGAAGTCTTTAGCAGTTGGATTGACTTCCTTCAGTAGGACAGTAGAAACTGTCACATTGTAAGCTTTGCTGGACGCTTGTTTGAGGAACATAACAAAACATTTACAAACTGTTCTGGCCATCGAATTTACCCAATTTTAGGCCTTTTGAACGTTTGTGGGATGTCTCAAACTGACTTCTGTACGATCCTCGGAATAACACTGGATACCAGATCAGGCGATGCATAATACAGAACTCGTCCAGTCAAACGTCGCGGCAGCGCCTGACAGATATGATCACCATGTTGCTTCGTCGGAAATCATGCAGTTTGTCTCCCTTTGTGTGACTTTCTGGTCGCCATTGTACCCGCAGGCGCGCGTATTATAGCGTCAAAGCTTGCCGTACCAAAGGGCACTTTAAAAGACCTCCGATGTTGCAGATCCCGTCTGTCTGTTCTTGCAAAGACTAGTTGCTGTGCAGTACACTTGAGCAGGTATTTGTGATATGGCTGTAATAGCCAGACGCACTGTTCAGTGGTCTGGTGAGGACAAAGGGATATTTTACGTCGTTTAGTTGAATCAGCTGTCGCTCAGGTGGCAGATTCTCTATCAGTTGTTTACCTACTCTTTTAAGTCGGACATTTTCCGAACATCTCCCTGAGGAATTATTCCAATTCCTAGTTCCTGTCCCGTTAACGAATATTTGCCCCAATTTATGTACTTGAATTCCAACTTAATCTTCATATTATCATTTTTCCTACTTTTAAAAACTCCATTCGAGCTAATTTGTCTACTAATGTCATTCCACGCCATCTCTCAGCTGACTGCTCTGAGCATACCACTTAGTCGA